>NC_137455.1:266597031-267300339 GCF_964235325.1 Thermobia domestica
CGGCAACCCTGTTATTTTTCTGTTCTGGAGTTAGCAGTTATCTGAATCATCGCGGTGCTCTGCCCGGGTTTCGGGTTGTCAACGGATCGAGTGGCTCGGCTCACAGCTCATCTAGTATCGAGCCGAACCGAGAAGTGAGCCGAGTCAACACCTCACCTAACCGAGATGGCAAAAACCGATGGCTCACCTGAGCCGATTTGGTGGCTCATCCCGAACGAGCCGGCTCAGGCCATTGACTCAATTAGCCGAGCCGACTCGAACTGTTCGCTCAGTTGAACCGAGCCGAACCCGTTGACATCACTACCCGGGTTGGGCTTCTGCTTAGGTTCAGAAATACGACCGTGCAGGTCTCATCCTTGATGGTAAAAACTACAGTATATACATATATTGGTGCTCACGACATTTGAGGCTGTCTTTTTATTTTTAAAAAAATCTATTGTGGTCTCGTTATCGAAACGAGATAAGATGCAAGCAGTGTCCCCTCTCGTGAGCAACACTAAAAGTATTCCACATTACAGCTTACACTTCTCATGGCTTTCGCTTTCCACTTTAATCAGGCCATGATTTCAAAACGAGCTAAACGAGTGAACCATGTATCAACCTCGACTCGACTCGAAACTCGATTTCAAAAACAGCAACTCGGCTCGGAACTCGACTCGAGAAAACTACCTTTGACTCGGCTCGATTCGTGCTCATCCCTAAACGCTTTGGGCAGAAGTGAAGATGATGCTCTGTAGAACAGTTACTCAGATTCGTCAGGCGCAGATACGACAAAGTAAAACTTCGAATGAGAATGAATAGTGCCTTTTGGATGTATGGACAGCTCTGACACTTCTTGTGCGAACGTGTTTCTTCTTTCTGGTATTACATAGTTCTTATTCATTGAGACAGAGGGAGAGATTTCTGGGCTTTCGGAATCTAAGGACATTTAGTTCTTATTCATGTGTTTCCCGATTATGTAAATATATCGTTCTTCTGTGCCAATGCAAAGACTCTTTGCCTCCCATGAATCAGTAAGTTACGAGTTTAATTTTTCAAGTTTTAATATTTACCGTATGTAGACTATATATTTTATTATGTTCAAAATTCTGTATGTATCAAAATTCGAAATTATTTTGATCGCAGCAATAATTGAATAGCAGCTTTCCTCGCATAATAGTCGCAGTTGGATTTTCGCATTAAAAAATTGGTACACAAAGTGACTATTACGCGAGTAAACACAGTAGCTTTTATTCAATTGTTTCGTGTTATGGTTGAATTACATTTATTTTCCCTTAAGGGTGGCGGCATTTGTCCCTTTTACCTACCCAACATCATTTTCTTTTCTCTGTACTATTCATTGTTATTTTAATTTCGTCTTGTGATTATTGTGTTAATATAACACGACACATTGCTGTAATAGTTTTTCACTTCGACATCTCTGAACTAAAACTGCTGGTCGATCACCTGGCGTGAGCAAATCAAGTAGTTCAGTTTTGATTGGCATAATTTAACAGAATCGAACGATCGGATTCGAGTAGTAGATTCGATGTATTCGCAAATCCAGAGAGTCGATTAATAGTGTGACCAAGTTGAGCATCCAAACACAAAAATATGTTACTTACATTAATTACTTAATATTCAGCCTGATACAATAAAAATTTGCATGTAGGTTCCCAAATATATATGAATCTGTTTTTCATTACCCCCCCAAATCCTTATATTATAAATAGTTTGTATTAATTTTATGGGTACAGATTGACAATAGGTTGTCATTCAATCATAATTTTACCGGTAAGATGAGTGGCTGTATGTGAAAGAGAACTGTAGTAAGTATTTTTGCACAGTGTATTTACCCTGTGTTTTATGTTTACAAGTGCAGTGTTACTACTCTGAAAGTCTGACGAGTACTAAAGGGTGCACTGAGCGAGTGAGTGCACATGAAAAAAGGATTGTATTAGAGTGTTATAGTTACCCGCGAAGAATTTATGTACAGTGTAGAGAAATGTATTTTACATTTACAAGTATGTAGCATTATTAGTGGGAAACCATTACAACTGTTGTACGAACTCATATCACTGCCTAAGTTACTTAGAAATAAAGCATATTCATTAAACGTTAAGAAACACTGTGGAAGATAGTAAGAATAAAATGACCCTATCCAGAGTCGTTTCGAAGTATCATTAACATCATACTAAAGGCCTTATTACTGCAGAAAACATGTTAGTCGAACTCTTTAGTAAGGCACTAATCACGCGTCAGAATGACTCTTCATAAGGCCCAAAATGTCCATGAATGAAGTAAATATATTATGATTCTAAGCAGGGGTGGATTTGGCCATAGTGGAGTTGTGGAGCTTTTCACAGGGGACGACCCATTATAATTTCAAGGGGCCGGTAGATCTGAAAGACTTCCAGACAGCGCAATATAACCCAACCAAAAGATGTAGGCTATATCTGTAAAATCTAGGCCTATTGAACAGTCGTTCATGTCAGGACTGTTGTTTTTTTTTTCTACAGACTTTTGTGTATGTATAATCTTTTGACAGGAATTTCTTGTAAGGTAAGATTTGCCTACAAGTACATGCTCACACTTTCTTTTACACAAGTAGCATACGAGAAAAGCTTTTCTGTGTTAAATTTCGTTAAAAAAAAAAAAAATATACTGAGAACGACTTTATCACAGGATAAGTTGGAATCCTTTATGCTTATGTCAGTGGAGAAGGAAATGTTTCAATATATTCATGTAGACAACATCAGCACAGAAAAGTGATGTCCTAAAAAAAATACTCATAACCAGGGGTAAAAGTGTATCTGAAAAGGTAGGGGAACTAGAAGGACTCATAACGGCACGCCGTCCCTGATGCCTATCTTTGCCCATTGTAATATTTTTGAAAAGTTGGGGGGACGCAACATATATTTTCTAGTAGTGAGGGACTACGTCCCCCCATGTTCCCCTTCATTTTTATCTCCTGCTCATAATTTGAAAATGTAATCTGAAAGATATGTAGGTATAGGGGGTCTATGTCAATGTCTGGCTGTAGCTATTTGTTCATATTTCTAATTCACTTCATAATTTCATAAAATTGCTAAATTATATAACAGTCAGCCAACTCCCAAAATTTTGTTTTGTATGAAGTTGAATATAAAAAGCTAAATATACAAAAAATCTTTCTCTTAAAATAGTAGAATACCCATACTAATGCGACGATTGTGTGCTAAAGGAACATTGAGAATACTAAGCATAAAGTAGACCTCTTTTTCTTTTTTCTTTTCTTTTCTTTCTTTCTTTCTTTTCTTTTCTTTTCTTTCTTTCTTTTTTTTTTTTTTTGAAAGGGACTGGTTGGTGGAATTGTTCCACAGTGAAATTTTCATCCCAGTCCGCCCGTGATTCTCAGTATGTATACCTAAACTGGAATTGCATCTGGTTAAAATAAGCTACACTTACACTTTGGTGGGGTCTGAGAGATCCCAATTGTTTCTTTCAGCAATAGTTTTTGTTGTTCTTTTTTTAAAGTCCAATTCTGAGTAATCTCCTTGATCTTTAGACATTGTTTTGGCATTTTCAAATAAGTCGTAATGTCACATACACACTCCAACATATATTTGTAAAGTTGTATGTATGTACCTTAAAAAATCATCCCTGTTTAAAGAAAGGCTAACTGCAGAAGGTAATGCTTTCTGTAGGGTTAGTTGTATTTCTTGTTTTGAGAAGTCTATATATAAAACACCAAATTTATAAAAACAAATGCAAAAATTCTGAGTTTACCATTCGTGACGTTCAAGAAATATAGTAACGTTTACACTCTGGTACGGAACATCATACCCCAAATAATTCATATTGCAAAAAGTGAGACTACTTGTGTTTGCTTTTAATAAGAGAATGACAGTCCATGGCAAACTATGAGAGTGGACAAAAATTTAGAGAAGTTCAAATAACGAGTGGGTAGCTTCTGAATTTCACCTACCGAAAACTGCTCATTTTGACGAAGTTTGCTTGGAGCATAGTGGGAAGGGAAGATAAGAGAAGAAGAAAAGGAGAAAGAAATCAGGTGGGATACGGAGTAAGCGGTTGTAAACACGAAATTTTGGAAGGAAATTTGAGTGATTAATGTGGTAGTGGTAAGCTTTAACATGGTTGCATATAAACAATTATGATTAAAAAGTAGATATAGTATTTAAAGAAAAAAAATAATCCAGACGCATTTGTTATAATATAGTCAAGCATGTTATAAATAGCGATGGACTATATTAATGAATTTATATTTCAGTACCAAACTTTTAAAAACATGTCAGTATCTTTACTAGAATAAAATAAACTCAAGTTCTTGACGTTTTAAATTACGAAATAGTTTATGAAAAGGATTATACATGTGAAAAATGTTTATGCGGTGCGTACAAGGGTTTTAATATGTCCCTTTGCACTGCCGTATTTTCACAGTCCAATGCTAAGAATAAAGATGTGATTTACTTTAGACTCTACTAGAAACGGAAACATTGTACTTCAAAAATAAAAATAATGTCAAGCAAACCCATTTATGCATGTTACATATCTAAAATAATTGTGGTCCACCGTAGCGTTGTTGCTAACGCTTCAATTCCCAATGGGAACACTCGATCGAAAAAGTATAAGAGCATTTTGAAGCCAACCAGCCTGAGTAAAGTTTTCTTCATTCACACCAGGCAAATACCGGGATGGTAGCCTACCTAATATAATTGTCTCAATCACTTCCTTCCCAATCCTTTCTTCGTCCCCAATTCTCCGGACAGTGGGATCCTCGAAGGACGTCATCTCGTACATGGCGGGCTTGCATAGCCATAGGTGCTGATAGCCCAGAAATCAAATTCCTAATCCTAATATAATTGCTAGTGAAAGCAAGTTCGAATTGTAAAGGCAAACAAAGCCATGGCGATGTGATCGGACTAGACATGCCGGGTATGTTCGAATTGGTGCGAAGTACTTGTCATCTTCGTTGAAATGAATGTAATTTCAATCGAGGGAAAAGCCAACGTAAACAATATGTAGGGGAAATACAATTGAAGAAGATGGAAATATAAATTTTACTAAAGAAGAGAATTATCCAACCGTTTTGTACTTTCTGTTTTATTAATTATTATTTTAAAAAATAATTATGTCGTGTTGAACGAGTTATTTTTAAGGAGTAACTAAAACACGTGGTCCCTAAATCCTCTGAAATGCATCTGAATTCATAATGTTCTTGCCAACAAAGGTCTAATTTAGGAAACACATGTACGCTACACCGTTTTGTTTCTTGAGAAACTCACATTTCAAATTCTTATTCCATATTGGGTCAGATTCCGCAGATGTGAGCCAGAACTATCAACTACGTGACAATATCAAATGTTAGAAATAATTTTTTAAAGAAATTTGTAAAGTAAAACCATGGATTAAGGAATTATCAGATATAACCTTCTATTCTATAAGTCAGTGCGCGGTTTTAGCAGTCTCTTCAAATAGTTTGTCTTCCAACCAAAAGATTGTGTTGCTGTCACATTTGTTGAAACATTAGGTACCATCTTTAGGTTGGGAGACATTATTTGAAGAGGTGGCTAAAACCACTAAAAGACATTTGTATAATAGGGAGGTTATATCTGATAGTGCTTTAATCTATTGTCTAACATTCTGGGTTACATCTACGGAATAAATCCCCCCAATATTCAGGGTTCGAAACTACCTACAGGTTCTGATCAAGAAAGGCAAAGATATTATACAATCCAAAGAGAGAATCATCTGTGGGACCATTTTCCATTATTTTAATAGTAAAAACGTAACCTAATTAGTGAAATAAGCTTACAGTGCAGTGTACGTATCTCAGTCTGTGGTGTAATTATGTAATCCAGCTACTATGTGCGAGATTATGCAGTGAGGAGTGATCTGTACTGTGTGAATTGGTCCTCGTGTAATCGTATGCACCGCAAGTGCACTGGATTCTAGCCTTGGTCGTGGATCAGAACCCCCCGTTAGTAGGACCTGCCCTTCATAACTTTGGTACCGAATAAGAATGCAAAGCACACCCTAAAAACGACGTGATTGCGATAACCGCTTCTGTTCTTATTCTTAGTTGCTTAATATACAAAGAATTATGAAATCATATAATTCACATGCTTATTCATACATAAAACACGCGAAAAAAATAGCTGGCCCAACTAGCACACAATCTTAACTCAGCTGTGCAGAAAATATGAAAATTACCGAAACATAAAGTACATTAACTATCCCACATCACTTCACAGAATATAACCACGAATTTCACTACTATATATTTAGTTGGTCCTCTTCCACTCCTCTGCGCAAGTGCATAATAAGAATTGAAGGCTAATATCAAATTTGAAGCTAATTCAATTTCCAAATGAAATCATTGATAATATAATCCCATTCTTGTCCAGTTTGCGTCTATCAACCAAATTTAACTTGGGTTCCTTCGTTCTTGTAAAACTCAAACATATTTCTTTCAATGTTCGATGTAGTTGTACTGATGATTTCGATCTCCGTGATACTATGATTAGATATTTCTTAGAAATGGATAGATATGAAACAGCAGATCGTGATTTTTAAATTTTCTTATATATTCCTTGATTCTGTTTGTAGATATTTTCCTTGGTTGTACTAAGATATTAGCCATCACACTGACTTAATATAGCTTCATACACTACCGGATATATGCAGTACTTAACAAAACATTTTTTGCGTATTAATCGGAGGATTTACCTTACCCGTAACGAATTTTTGTAAGCCATATAAATTAAGATATAAAATGAAAATAAGTTTTACTGTTTTCCTGTTCTAATAGTTGAGCTGTTAATAATAACTCCCGTATTTATCATTCTTTTATTTTTTCAATTATTCATCCATTGATGTCTTTAAGTTGTTTTTCGTGTAAAAGCCTCGTGTAGAAAGTTTGTCATATTTCTCTGACTTTACAGTTTGTAGGGAATCTGATATTATATTATAACACAGATTAAGGAAGTGATTAGTTCATTTCGAGAAGTATATAGAAGATGCTAAAGGCAGTCAGATCCTTCTAATGGAAGCTTCTTTCTTTGCGAATTGTCTTTAATCTTTGAATCGATAACAAAATAGCAGTAAGCGAAAAGTGTTAATCCGTTGTCAGACTGAATAATTTATTTTAATATCAGAATGTCTAAGAAGAATAAAACTTTGGAGGTCAAGATTTAGAATCCATTTATTGTGATCTAATAATAACAGTATAAAACCACATTCGCACCATTTTGTTTGGTGACCGTCTGTAATTTTTCTGGCCACACGATAATCCCATCGCTATAGTATTGTGCTTTCTGCTAAAAAATGAGACTCGTGGTTTTCACAAGCCTCTTTTGAAACTAATTTAACACCATTCAGGGAGTTCTGGAAAGACCAAAACAAATTATAGTGTGACATTGCCATGTCCTGGCTATACGGTGAATACATAAAAAACTACCTAGCTAAATTCTCTCGATTTCTGACGAGTTGTTAAAGGTGTATACTTTCTGGGGTTGTTAGTGTGGTATACGACATCCCTTCTGTTGACCAGTTCTGACCGTTTTCTTCTTTCTTTCTTGTTAAATGCACGATGCTCTTCGAATTTCACCAAACGCAAAGCATAGCCTTCGTAGGCGAGCAGACAAATAGCCTCGATGCTGACGTCTCCATTAAAATTAAATTAACCTTCTTAGGCGTCATTGTGAGCTTTGCTGCAGACTGTGGAGCTTCTCCTCGCTTCAAACAGATCTTTTTCACAAATTGTTGTTGTAGATTATCACTCGTTATCAACCACTTCAGAAATGGCTTGAGTTCGTCGCGTTTCAGTAGAGATTTGCAGATAGAAATTCGATCCAGTAAATGTATTTGAGTCAGATCATATGCCATCCAAACGTCAAACTTGTTTCCAAATAGTTTAACACTCTGGTAATGGATGTTTAGGCTATTGGCGATGGCTGGCCTTGCTCGACTTTTGCCAGAATATCATCCACTTTTGCTGTGATTGGTCGCCCACCGCGGAAAGCATTTCCAGAACGAAAGCGACTGAACCATCTTTTGGCTGTTGCTTTTGATAACGCGTCTTCTCCATAAACAACATAAGTTCCTTCACAGGCCCCTGCAGCATTTGAGCCTTTATCGAAATTAAATTGTAAATTGTAGCGCAACTTTGCGGGAAGTTCACTCATATTTTCTTCACAATACCTTACATCTGATATAGGAATTTATCAACACTTTTTGCATATTTACTAGGTTCAGGTATCAAATGACGTCATGCCGTGAGATTTGGAATGAGACACTAACGCCTCTCATTCACAAAAGGCTTACTACTTTTTATACTGACTCATATTTATATAACAAAATATCTCCACTAAATATCGTATGGTAATATAAATTTGTCGTTTTCGTAGCTAGTGTCAATATTTTGCCCCCAGATAACCGTAATGTGACAGGAGCTTTTCCTACAGTTCATATGGATAGGGAGTAGAATGTCTATTTTTAGAAACATTTAATAATACTAATAATAATAGGAGGAAGAAGATTAAACAGAATCCTTATGCAGGAGTCCCTAAAGCAGATTTCCTCGCGATTAATAAAATGGGCAGTCATACAGAATTTTGGTGCCACAAAACAATAAAATAAATGTACTTGGGGAAGTTGTTTTGGTTGCTACTTTAAAAAGTGTAAACATTTTTAGTTATCTTTATCATTTAAGAAAGAAGGAAACGAAATGTTGCTCTTACTGTGAGAATAGCTTAAGCTCTATCTCTTCATTTCTTAACAAAACAATGTCAGCTATCCACATTGATCTTCGCAAGTTTAAGATAAGAACTTTCATTTTAAAAACATAACATTCTATTATTGAATCTTTCTGAGACACAGCGACTTAATTTGCAATCGCAAAACTTCGAGCCAAGGGAAGACACTCTAGTTCACATTCACATTCGCTTTCAATGAAAAAGGTCTTACTATGTAATCTCCATAAGAGAGATACTACATACTATATAGATACTCGAACAAGCTGCTTTCATGGATTTATTCAATTTTGTGTCCGTGAATTTGAATAGCATTTGCCCCTGTAGTTTCAGCATTTTATTCTTTTGAGTTGCCCTGTGTCCTTTGCTTTCTTCGGCTACCACACTTCCCGGTAGGCTGCGAAACAAATCCTTCATCCTAGTATAACTAATGAAAATGTAAATTTGTTGTTAAGAGTTTTAAGGAATAATAGACCAATATTGCAAAAATACTAAGTGTATTGCCGTTATTCTTATACTGGGCTAAAGTAAATCTGTCCTGAGATTTGTTATTGAGTTCTATGTTTTGGATAGAATTTGTTATTTGTGTCTTATAGGACAAAGAACCTACTTGTATAGTAATCAGTAAGCAATACAATAGACGCTAGTATTTTTACGAATATTGAAACTTGCTTAACCTACTAAATTGCAGTTAAGAGTTCGAACCTGTTTTTTGTTGTCATTTATTGTTGTAAGATAGACCAGCATACATATAGTTACTACAGTACATATATTTCGAAAGCCTTCCCAATCAGCGACTTTTATATTTTTCGTACGCGTGCACAAGATAATAACTACCGTGACCTTACTGGTGAGTGCGGAAACCGAAGTAAGTTTCTGCGAGCGAATGTAGACGATTAGCATAGGGGTTAAGGCCCAATTCACAATTCGTCACTTTTAGTAGAGTAGATACATGTAAAAGCTTTTATTTAGAAGTTTACGTACTTTATTTTAGTGTGTACTGTGTACAGTAGTTACATTACGGCTGGTATTAGTTTAAAGTTTTCTTTGACACTGAAGGTATATGAAACTTATTCTTTCAATTTCACGTAGAATCCGAACTGCGTAAGCTTCAAGTCTTCCGCTGGAAACTACCTTGTATGTTTTGTATTAAAGTTTGCTTCTTTCTTGTGTTGGTTATTTGAGGCAGGGTTGGCAAAAACCATGGTTTTTATTGAAAAAACCAAAAAACAGTTTTTTTGTTTAAACCAGGTTTTTTCTTTTTGGTTTAAACCAGTTTTTTTTTTTTTTTTTTTGGTTTAAATAATTTGCTCTATGTATTTATATCACATATGGACAGAAATAAGTTTGCTTCGCCTTGGTGTTATGCAACAACCAAGTTATGCTGAAAGGGGTCACATAAACTTAAAACGGAAGCCAAACGGCTTTTCGGCTTACATCCGAGAGAATTTGTTCTCCATTTGAACTCGAAACCGGGACTAATTGGGCATAAATGCGATACGTCTGCCGACTCACTCACGAAGGAATCCTGATGAAAATACGGTGTACTGGTCTTTATATACTTGTTAATATAATTATTAAGTTATTTCAGACGGACAAAAAAAAAAAAAAAAAGTTGCAGAAGTGAAACCATTATACAAAATTACATATGGACAATTTCAAAATACTGCAGAGTACAGAAAAACTAATTTGGTCCAAGTAATTTCACTACGACTTTTATTAGTCGAAGTTAAAGAAATACTACGACTTAATTTTCAAATCAGTAAGAAAAGTGAATAAAGATACGAATTATTTGAGTCCACTTTGGCTCTCACCAATTTATGTATAAATAGATACCAAAGATACTTCTGATTTCAATAAATGCCTCTCGTGAGGTTTGTATGACCCCCTTCCCAGAAAAATACGGCATTTCAATGTATTTTATCAATAGTAAACATTACTAAAACGAAACAATATTTAGAATTTTCTTCGAATGCAATTGCATAACAATAATAACTATAAAAAAAAATCACAAAAGGAACATTTATAAACTTGTATATATATATAAACTTGCTTTTGTAGTTTAATCTTTTTGAGTAATGAATGGGGTGTTTAAGTCTGAATATAATACTATAATATACGGGAGTGAAATGTGATAACCCACAAATGTGTGTTCTTCAAGATTTTACGAACACTTACCCTTTTACGAACATTTTCGTTTTTTGGTTTAAACCAGTTGGTTTTTTTGAAAAAAAAAAAAAAAACAGCTGTTTAAACCACTTTGGTTTAAATCAACCAACCTTGATTTGAGGTTTAGTATTCGCTTTTCAGCACCGAGGCTATAATGAGATATGGATCTTACGGTTTTAGGTAGAATTCGATTCATAATGCGTTCAATTTTCAAGGCCTTCCTACGGAAATCAAACCTCGAACTCGGTGCACCAAAGGCGCGCGCGTTAGAAACTAGACCAGCGGGAAAGGCTTCTAGTAAATTGTAAGTATAGGTTGATTTCTTGGGTATCGGTTATCGTCTTTCTTTAAAGGTAGAATTTATTTAAGGTAGAATTTCTGTGTTCCTACCAATTTGTTCTCGGTCTGCGTCATTTGTTGTACCAGACAAAAGTTAAGAAAGTGATTATAATATTGTTTGAGAATGTGGACAGAGTATGGTAATGTAGGGAACAGTAAACAAAGTGAAGAGTCACTTAGTGTGTATGATTAGCATACGCGGGAGACCTGTGTTCAGTTCCCAGCGGGAGCTCATGTAGGTCGGATCCCACGTTAAGATGTAGGTCCACATTTTAAATAGTCTTTGAGCTTAATAGAAAACTAAATCTAATTGAATCAATAAACAATGTGAAGTTACGGTAAATAACTCAACTTGTACCTAAGTTATTAAATCATAACTATAAAACACCATTCGTTTGGTCCGTGTACACGTGTAGTTTTCGTATTTATTTCGTATATTACTACGTTAGTATTTCCCTAGTTCGAATTCCATGTAGCAAAACACACAGACTCAGAACACTGTCTGGTATAGACTTTAGGGTTTCTTTCAAATGCAGAATTTCCTTTTATTTCATGCTAAAATCTTTCTTAGCATCTTATTTTCTATTTCACTCTTTAATTTGATCCACGTAAGACTTGTTTGAATTTTGTGTGTGTGTGAATTTGCCTTCTAACCATCTTATTATTAATCCCTATCACAAATATGATCACTTAGGGCTGATTCAAAGTATGTTCGAAAAGCACAATGTGAGGCTTTCCATTTATGCCATAACATAATATGCTGAAGATTCTGATTAATTTTGATACAACAGGTAAAAACGTATCTTTTGTTATTTCATTACACTTAGTTGCTCAATGAGTGTGAAGTACATCTTTAATCTTCTGCAAATTTTATCTATTGGTTTATTATTTTAATACAGATACCATCTGGTACATTTTGTTAAGATTAACTGACATTCACCTAGTGTGACCTAGGAAACTTAAAACGATTCTTATATTTGTAATATAATTTCGGTAACCAGTCCTGTTGCCTTTGACGGCTAGATACTAATGAAGAGGTTCGGCTTCGCAAATATTTTTGCATTTTATTCGCCTTAGTCCTTTTTCCACACAAAACACTAAAATTAGCACTTAGTTATTAAGATTTTAGTAATCACCACACATACTAACTCACGACTGGGAGTACCAATGTAGACACAATCTACAATGCATTCTTAAACATGTGTTTTATACTAAATGTTATAACCATATCAACTTATACAAATCTGATTTTTTTTTCCATACCTGTATAATTTGAAGTCACAAAGGATTCGTTTTTAAATAAAGGTGTTCATAATTAAATCCCAGTTGTTGTCAATGTTTCCTTCATCCAAATTTAACGTTGAGTATTTTGTTCTACTACGTACTCATAATAAAGTTAGTGCACTTGTTTCCCTGTTAAGGCATCTTAAGGAAAGGAAAGAACCCACTTATATTTGTGGGTTCTTTCCTAGCAGTGTAAAGCAGTTGACGACATGGTAAAGCTGACAGATAGCAACGAAACCATAAGGGAAACTTGTTTCTTCCCAGTGGTACAGAACATTCTCTGTTAACTGCAGCTGATAACTTGTACAATATTTGTTCCGTTGTTGACCCTCTGGCTATCTTCATATGCTATAGGCTTCCACAGCATATGATATGACCTCTTCAAATTTTTCTATACTGTATCCAGTATCATCTTGTCAAAAGAGGAGGTAATGCGACTTTTGATGGACTCGTGTTTTGCAATTTCGAGTTTCCCTATGGTGAGAAATCTAACAATGTTTCTTTGAGGTCGAGAAGAATTAAGTCAGTTCTATTAGCAAAATAGTACAGTCTTTAACAATACACTTTGACAATACGAAAAATGTATTTCTATATAGGATTGTTGATTAGCAGTTTTTGCCTCGTATCGACATTGTAATTTTAAATTTGATGAGGTTGTAGGATACTTGCTTATTGACAGAAATTGACACTTGTTGATGATTATAATAATAATAATAAGTATTTCGACATACTACTTCAGCAGTTTCTCCTGCCATCAGCAGCAGATCGGTGCTCTTTACTGGAAAATAATTTAACATCTCAAATTGCCATCTTGCACTATTTGTGTACACAGTGTTGAAGATTCCAGTCATAGATATTTAGGATTCTTGTCTTTGAAAAACTCTTGAAATTCAAATTCTGTTTCCTGTAATGCTTAAAAATCAGATCTACTATTCTGTAAGATTAAAGAGATGGAAAGAACTCCGAAATTTTTTATACACTTGTTGCCTAAAATTTCACTTCATAACTGGGGATGCTGTGACTCAGTGGTGGAGCGTTCACCTCTGGTGCATGGGGTCCTTGGTTCTATCCCAGCTCGCACCAAATGAGCTTTGTGGTAGCCCATGGTAGAAATAAGACAAGGTAAGTCCATCACCGAACGCGCTTACGTCCTACTCGCGCAATGACGTCACCTTCGACACACGCTCGGGAAAGGAGTCGCTCTGTCGTCTGCTTGCTCCCGTATATTCTCTTTGGAATCTCAATGTGAAATTACTGTTTTCTCCTAACTTCAAGATATCTACTTGCTATTTCAGATTTAGATGCCTATTATATTACTGGAATTTTATTCTGGCATGGGAATTTTTTTTTTTTTTTTTTTTGTTTTTTAAATGCACATAAAAAGAAAAGTAGGGTAAATCAAGTATTTCAATATACTCTTATTACATCAAAAACAATCAAGCTTTCATCTATATATATACGGTATAGACAAGTTTCCCCACAACCTTAGAAGTATTGCCCGTCGTGTTTTATTATTATTATTATTATTATTAAATGGTGTCCCCAGTAGGCCTAATCCACTTGCATTTACCAGTTTTTTTTTTTTTTTTTTTTTTTTTTTACTGAACTCAATTCTTTCACTTCACCACTTTCTTCATTTTCTTTAAAATATTCTTTTACGGGAAGAGTTTTTCAGTTGATTGTTTAGTTCATTTATTCTTATACTTGTTCTAAGTGGATAAAATATGTTAAAACTTTCGATTCACACTTATTAACAAATTAATTTTTCATTATACTTGTTAATTTTCTAATGATGCTCTATTTCTTTCCAGATAAATTCTCGTTCTTTTTTGTGATATGCAAGAAAATATTTGTTAGCTACTTTGATTGTATCCAGACGTTTCCTTTGATAGAAATGTCAGTCCTCTTTTTGAGATTGATTTTGTCCAGTTGTATTGCAGCAGATTCTTCCACAGGGAACTGTGAATATTTGATTTTAAATTTGAAACCTACCCGCCCAGCTATAAATTCAAGACCATGGTCATGTTTATTTAATGAACATATTTGATCTTCATTTTTATTTATATTTTCTGGTAAAATATACATCAACAGATGCACTGTTGTACATAATTGATCATACAGTACGGAATTTTTCAAGTATATATCTTCAATTAATGTAGATCTTACTGTTTCCTGCTGCGCAGAAGATTCTTCGATAGCTTTAACATTTTTACCGTGAGTAATAAAGCAGCAGAATGCTTACTCATTATATATCCTCTTAGTCTGTACTTAAATCCTAGAGAATCTGGATGGTCGTTGCTTGAACCCATGCCTCTGATTTAAAAAAAAAAAAAAAAAAAAAAAAAAAAAAAAAAAAAAAAAAAAAAACGTTAATTTAAACATAAATTTTCATTCCAAAATACTCTCTTATAAACCACTGCTGAACATTAGAAAATAAGTGCATATAGATTAAAGTTACGTGATTAACTTGGAGCTTCAAAAACAAACACCAAGAAACCGGCATGTAAAATCTAGCTCATGCAGATTTTTTATTGAATAACTGCCTTCGGTTAGCCGGGGACTTCGCCCTCAGACCCCTACATTTGCTTTTCCCACGACCTCTCACTTCTCATATCCCTAAGAACTCTAATCTTAAGGGATTTTGAGATATATTACCTTATTATAACAATTGAAGCGCTTAGGATGAAAGTATTATGTTATATTTTTCGAAACGTTAAATTTTGGCAGTTCATGCACGTGGAAAGTCATGTTACATAACAGATCATTTAGTGAGTCCTCGTCCCAGTGAAGAGTTTTGAAAACGATGAGGGATGTATGTTAACGGATATAGTGTACATTTTCCCAAAATGTACAATTTGTTACAAACCATCTTTATCCTCTAACCGTTTCAATTGCAACTCGCAACTATTTTCTTCCCGTCTTTTTTCCTTTTAACGGTAATATCAAAATCGCTAAAATACATTAGTTAAGATGTTTATACTCTTAAGGGATTACGGGAAATGGTCATTTTATCTTACCAATTACAACCCCAACCCCTTTTTCTATTTCTAAAGAAACATTAAAAAACGCAGAAACATGTCTTTAATTGTTTCAAATTTAATTATTTTAAATTAAAAACCTAAACACCAATTTTCATGCCAATAACTTTAAGGGATTTCATGATATGGCTGTCCAATTATAACCGCCCTGGTTTCTTTCCTTCTAGAGCAAATATCAAAAACGCTTACATACATATCTAATAATTTTTAATGACATGTCCAAATAGCGAATTTCATGTGTTTAAGCTTAAGAGATTCCGAGATATGGACATCTTATTATATTAATTGTAATTCCCACCTCTTTCTCATTCCCACTTCTTTTCCTTCTCGTCTAGGCAAAATATCACAAAACGCTTAAAAAAAAAAAAAAAAAAAAAAGTGTGTATAATTGTTTTAAATGAGAAGTTCAAATACCAAACTTCATGTCTTTAACATTGAAAGATTCCAAGGTATAGAGATTTTAAGATAATAATTTCCACTCATCTTTCTCTCTTTCCCCTTTGGATTTTAAAAAAAAATCTATGCCCTGTTAGGCGTTGATCAATCAGTCAGTCAGGACTTGTTCTTTTATATAGAGAGATACATAATAAGCAAATTAATGCCAAAAGCAGTATTTAAAGTGGTAGTAGCAAAGAACATATATGTTGTGTTACTGTATACAGTATATTCATTCATTTGGTAAAATTCTAACAATTGCTTAAATCCTCCTGCTTTGTAAATGACAGCCATACACAGCGCATGAGGGTATTTTTTAAAGCTTTTAGTCAATGTAACAAATACAGATGAGTTGTACAGTACAAAATACAATATTTATATTAATACATAGAAAATGTCATACACAACAGCGTATAACAAGTTAACCAAATGTTAAAATCAAAGAAAACGTAGAAAATCTTCAATAGAAATGTAGCTAGCAACCTGTCAACTGAGAGGGCGCGACAATAGTATCATCTTGTTCGGAGGGTCAGTGATTTGGTGTCGAAGGTGACGTCACGCGAACGGGCAGGCTGCGCGTGGGTTTACCTTATCTTATTTCTACCATGGTGGTAGCCAAACACCTTGTGCGTGGGTTTTTTTCGGGGTTGTCCCGTTCCCTTCCACTTCCTTCATTCCATCGTTTCATTCATTCTCATCATCACCATCTCCTTTAGCCTGGTCGGCATAAGCGTGGGACGTAAAACTTAAAAGTTTTTCGCTTCATAACAGAATTTTTAATAAAGACTGAAGATGACCTTGATTATTGATAAGCTATTAAGTGATTGATAATATATTGTAAACTGTAGATATTTACAATATGTAAACTATATACACTGAAAATCCGTTTTAACAGCAAATTTAATTGCTGTTATTTATAAAAATTAGTCTTCCTCAACACTATTAGTCTTTCTGCACACAATTACTGCAAGATGACATTTTAAGATATTTAATAATGTTCTATTAAAGAACGTCGATCCGCTGACAATGCAGGTGAAACTGCTGAAACTGTTCGAAAAAAAAAACAACAGGACTCGGTAAGTTCAATTTCTTCTTCTTCTTCTTCTTCTTCTTCTTCTTATTATTATTATTATTATTATTATTATTATTATTATTATTATTATTATTATTATTATTATTATTATTATTATTATTACAGGGATGCAAACTGTCAGTAAAGTCAGTATTTTTGACGAAGTCAGTATTTTTTAAATAAGTCAGTATTTTATTTTCTCTGGAAGGTTAAACAAAAATTTTCAAATTTTACAAGCAATTTAAATGTTTTGTGTATGTCCCCAATGATAAATGAAGCATAGTTTGGGACCTTAATAGTTCATGGAGGTGCTGCAGTTTGGCAATTTTTAAAAGATGTTAAATTATACTGTGTTCTAATTGAATTTTTTTCCATGTGCTGCAGTTTAGTAAATTGTGTTATTTTATTTTATTTTTTCAAGTGTTGCAGTTTAGTTAGTTTTAGGAGCTGTTATGTTATTGTTTGAATTGAAGTTGTTCTTTTTCTTTGTCCACACCATGCATCATATGCTTAGGTCCATAACAAACACACTTATGAACCGAATTTGCAAAACGTCAGCACAGTTTTCTGTGGAAACATTCAGTGATGAGAAAAATTTACTTGTGGAGAAGGTAGAAAAGAAGAGTTGAGTCAAGCAAGAAAACACATGTTGCTAGTTGTAAGCATATTTTCAACAAATCATCTGTGGTTTCTAAGCCTCTATTAAAACATTTGGATAGCCGGATTAGTTTAATCATACATTTAATCTTTAAATATGAGATACGTCTATAGATACCAAAGTGTACTTTCTACTTTATGGTTATAATGCGATATATGCTTGCTTATCGTTATACATTTATAGGCACATATTTAATCATTTTCCAACAATAATTATCATTTGTAATATGAACAAAAACACCAGTGGTGCAAAAAGTGCAGCCAAGTTCGTCAGCCTCAAAAAGTGTTGAGATGAGGATGGATGAGCCAAGTTCCTTGGCCACTGCATCTGAAAGGGACACTGGAACTTGGCGCGAGGTGTCAAGGAAAATGATGTTAAGGAACCTTAGGGATACTGGTGGTGGGCGTGGTGGGTTTGGGACCACCATCAACCTTAGGAATATCAACTTTGCTAATGAGGTAAGGCACATATACAGAATAATGCAGTAAGATTGGTGGTTCGAAACCCAGACAAGGAAAATTTATATTCCTCCACGAAGTGTCAAAGTAAATGATGTTAACGAGCCTTAGGGGTGGTGTTTGTGATCGTGGTGGATTTGGGGGTCACCACTAGCCTTAGGACTGAAATGTCTCGGCCGTGAAACTAGGTACAGACATCTTAATGTATTCGAATATGTTAGACACCTCGCGCCAAGTTCCATTGTCCCTTTCAGATGCAGTGGCCAAGGAACTTGGCTCATCCATCCTCATCTCAACACTTTTTGAGGCTGACGAACTTGGCTGCACTTTTTGCACCACTGGTGTTTTTGTTCATATTTCACTTCTTTTTGTAGTTCACCATGTCAATATCGTATATTGGAATTCTCAATTGTGGTATATTGCTGGATTTAAATTTAAAATTGTACATTTTTAAAGGAGTCATAATGTGTCACATACAACATTAGTTCCCAAGGGCTCTCCTACCGGGAATCGAACCCAAGATCTGTATAAGAAAGGTGCACATGCTAGGCACTAGAACAGCGGGGGGAGGGGGATTTATTCTATTAAATATCTGTCAGAGCGTTATGTCCAAACGAGATTCCAATTCATTTACCCGAACTACAAAATCACGATCGCTAACATCTCATTTTTCATTACCTAAATACGAAGAGTATCAACAGGGCCCAAAACCCTTGATGCTGAATCCTCGCTGCTACATCACTAGACATAGCTGTTGTTTCAATATACCTAGTTGTTCTCTACCTTTTCACATTGCGAAATTACGGAGTTCATTACATGACGCGCATGTTGCGCAGTTTCATACTGCCTCGGGTTTTCCTTCCAATGATATACACCTTTCAAATAACTTGTAAACTTAATAATATTTGCCACCAACATATCCTAACTGTATATAAAGCTACATGAACTGGCATAAATTAAAGGGGTGCTTCCGGTTGACGTGGAAAGTTGAAATGATGAAGGGGGATGAAGAATTTTCCCACGTTATTTAAATGGGTCTTTTTTTAAAATATAATCTCATGTTTTAGAAACTTGGAATTGGAATAAAAAATTGAAATTCGGTATGCTTGTACGTTTTCATTAGTATTATCTAAGTAAATCAGTAAAAATAGACAATTCCAACTTTAGAGTGGTTTTCTGGAGAACTGAAAAATCTTTCCCATGGTACGTATTTATATGGGACACCTTTTACACCCCAAAATTATACGGCACTTCCTGTAGGGCTACAATGATTAAATTTGACGTGATTGTAGTTTTTCGGAACTAACCGACAGAAAAATTGCCAATAGTGAATATTTTTAATTTTTAGGGAGTCTAAAGGGGAGATGAAGAAATTCCCCATGCTATTTAAATAGGCCTTTTTTTTTGGACAAATAATCTCATATTTTAGGTACTTGGAATTGGAATACAAACGTGAAATTCGGTATGCTTCAATGTTTTCGTTAGTATTACCTAAGTAAGTCAGTAAAAATGAAAATATCCAAATTTAGAGTGGTTTTATGGGGAACAGAAAAACCTTTTCCATGTTATTTATATTGGACATCTTCTACACCCCAAAATGTTTAGGCACTTCCGGCAGGGTTAGAATGGTGAAATTTGGCACGATTGTAGCCTCCCGGGACTAACCAACAGGAAAATTGGTAAAATTGAATATTTTTAATTTTTAAGGAGTCTAAAGGGAGATGAAGAAATCACCATGTTATTTAAATAGGCGTTTTCCTGAAATACAAAATCTTATCTTTTAGATAGTTGAAATAGGAAAAGAAACTTGAAATTCGGGAATTGTAAGCTTAAGAGGTGTGAGGAAGTAGGACGAGCAAAGGCGAGGGTCTGGGGGCGAACCCTCGAAGGGCAAATTCAGGAAATATGAAGAGCAAATGCACGAAACTCACTGTTGATGAAAAGGCTGATACGTAAGAGATTCTTACACTGTTCACAGATAGAGACACGAAGTATCAAGCACATTTTTACATAACGTCTGTGGTAACTATAATATAACTCTGGTACCAATATATTTACGAAATCGGTTACATTTTGTTGCTAGTCTCACATAAATTCGAACAATTGAATTTCTCATTTCTTCGAAAACTTCATTAATTTTAAACATTCTCACCTCTACATTATCTTACTTATCAAATTAATTTCAATATCTATTTAATACAAATGACTGCAATAAAGGAAAAATATTTACCGAAAAAAGAAAAAAATATTGGCTTTCCTTGTCTGGGTCAGTGTTGCCAACCGTAGCGACTTTTCGTTGCCCTGGCGACAAAGCGGCGACTGACGAAAAATACGGAAAATGTAGCGACTTTTGAAAACTATCTTAAAACCTCCAATTTTCCCCCATAGCTTGAAAGAAATGAACAAATTAGATTACAAAATAGGCCTATTTATGTTAGGTTAGAAAATATGTGACAAAATTTAATCAATTCGGGACTTAGTTGTTCTGACACGTGACATACTAAACAGTTCAAGCAAAATGTTTCCTGCAGTAGTCAGGTCTTTAGTATAACGTAAATTATATGTGAAAACGATTCTGCATAAGATGAAATCTATCTTGTGCATTTAATGTTTGTCCAGGCTAAATCAGAGTATGGTTTTGGGGAGAGAGGGTACACTTGGTGTAAGGTAGAAGTACTGTTGAGACAAAAGTATAGAATTTTTTATGCAGTTAAATAGTATTTTATAGTAGTTTCATAGGGAGAGAAATTTAAAAAAATTAGCGTTAAACGAAAAAAATATTTTTTCTTGAAGGTAATTGCAATGAAACGTTTATTAATTTTATGTTTGATATATGTATTAACATTATTTGCACGCTAATCTTTGTTAAATTTGTTGTCAAGTGACATTATTGTAATTATTCTTACATAATTATTTAGAAGTTATTGTATGCAGTAACGAATGAAACATGTGTATCCCTTTTCTTTCATTTCTTCTATTTTTAAAAGAAAAAATGATTACAACTGATGTTACACCAGACCCGTAATCAGGGGACCGGTCCCACTAAATTTTTGCTGCCCTCTAAAATTTCCACGCTAGGCTTGCAGATAGACTATAATATAATGATAAAGTATAATATGGTTGGATCGTGTCCCCTCTAACTTCTACCGCCCCCCTACAGTTTTGGGCTAACTACCGGCCTGTGTTACACAATGTTAATATGTTAATAAAGAACATGATAATAAAAAAAGTGATAAGTATTGACCGTGAGTGATTTATTCAAATAAGACTGAAATTCTTTTTTTTTTTTAATTCATAAAATTTAGTGAAGCACTAAATCAGGGCTTTCCATTTAGAAGTTAGGCCTATTATTAATGTGTGATTTTTTTTCAGTTTTGTTAACAGAGTTTTTTTTATATCATTTAAGTTTAATTTTATAATGTAGCGGAAAATAGCGGAATTTCAGTAAGGGTAGCGGAACTTGGTGGAATTTTGACGGTACAGTAGCGGCTTTTCTAGCTGGGGACCTGGCAACACTGGTCTGGGTTTCCAACCACGAAATTTACGGCAGTATGTACGTGTCTTAGCCCACGGTTTCAAAAGTTAACTGATTCACAGAACGTTCCTCATTAACTTGCTTAACTACTTATTACTAGCTTTCACTTATTTTACTCGCACACTGAGAAAAACTGTATGTGGCGTACGTAAAAACGTTTGTTACATGTGTAAATCCTGTAGTTGTTGGACTTAACGTACACTAAACGTATAACTGAAAAGTATATTTGAACGTACTTTCGGTATAAGTGTTCCGAATAAACGTACTTTCCACACGAACGAAAAGACTGTATGTAGGCGATCAGGATCTCACATACAGATGACCGTATGTAACTTATAGCTGATGTACGTAATGTACGGAAGACTGTTAGATGTCAGACATCCTGCAACGACATTGTGTAACATCTAAGCGGGAAAGAGGGCAGTAGCATATGGATAACGTATGTTAAGTATTGATTTCTGTAGTAAACATAAGGATCCCGTATATTTGTACACTATACCGCTATCCGGATAACGGATTTTTCTCAGTGACCTTAGCTCATTTTTCTATTAACTTAAAACGACAGGGACACGAACACAGAAACATCGAGGAGAGTTAAGATTCCAAAGGCTCTTCCACCGGAAATCCAACCCAGGACCCCATACACCAAAGGCGCACGTGGTAGCCAATAGACCTGCGAGGAGGGCACCAACTCGACCACTCAGACGATTGACAACATTATCACTACGCACATGATGTGTTCAATAACGGAATCGTTCCCGATTTCTGATTGTAAGGACAGTTTATTTTGCTAATGAAAAAATTTCCGTAGCAAATTCCTCAAATTTCATTTTCAAGCCGTTATAGTGTACCTTTATGCAGATTTTCGCATCTTTATCTTATTAAGAAGTACCTAATGGCTATAAACAGTTTTTCGCCCATACAAATTTCCGTAGTACATTCCTTAAATTTGGAATCTTTACTTACACAGGTCATTACTTAAGGTAGGTACCATTATGCAGAGTTTCAATTCTCTATCTCATTTGAAAGCACCGAATCAATGATGAGTGAGTAAATGAACCGATC
Organism: Thermobia domestica; assembly: GCF_964235325.1. NCBI lineage: Eukaryota > Metazoa > Arthropoda > Insecta > Zygentoma > Lepismatidae > Thermobia > Thermobia domestica. Next base: position 266,619,817 of record NC_137455.1, read on the forward strand.
TCTGAGTAAGGACAACTTTTCGCCCATAGAAAATTCCATAGCACATTCTTTAAATTTCGGATATTTTTCATATTCAAGCCATTATAAGCTACCTTCGTATAGACATTCACATAATCATCTCATTGGGAAGTACCTAATGGTTACGGACAATTTTTCGTCTATAAAAAAATTCCCATAGCACATTCGTCACATTTCGGACTATTTCCATACTCAGGTCACTATAAGATACCTTTATGCAGAGTTTCACGACTTATCTCATTGAAAATACAAAATCAATGTGATGAGCGAGTGAGTGAACCATTTTTTGCTTGACTAAGGACAGTTTTCACCCATAATTTTTTTCCATAGCACTTCCTTAAATTTCGGACATTTTCCATACTCAAATCATTATAAGATACCTTTATGCAGAGATTCATCCTTCTATCTCATTGGGAAGTACCTAATTAATGCTATGAATTAGTCAATCAGTGAGTGAACCGATTTCTGCTTGGCTACGGACAATTTTCACCCATAAAAAATTTCCTTTAGTACATTACTTAAATTTCAAACCTTTTCCATACTCAAGTCATTATAAGGTACCAATATACAGACTTTCACGTCAATATTTCATAAAGAAGTACTTAATCAATGTGACGAGTGAATGAATGAATCGATATCTGCTTGGCTAAAAATAGTTTTACACCCATAAAAAATTCCCGTTGCACATTCCTCACACTTAAGACTTTTTTCACACTCAAGTCATTATAAGGTACCTTTAAGCACACCTTCACGTCATTATCTCATTGGAAACTAACAAATCAATGTGATGAGTGACTGAATGAACCGTGCTTTTCTAAGGACAGTTTTTCGCCCATGAAAAATTTCCAATAGCACAAGAACATATTTATGTTTGGCTAAGGACATTTTCTCGCCCATAAAAATTCCCATAGCCCATTAATCACATTTCGGACTATTTCTGTACTCTAGTCATTATAGGGTGCTTCTATGCAAAGTTTCACGTCTATACCTTATTGGGAAGTACCTAATCAATTTGATGATTGAGAGAATGAAACTATTTCTACTTGGCTAAGAACAGTTTTTCGCCAATAAAAAAATTCTCATAACACATGCCACACATTTCGGAGTTTTTCTATGCTCAAGTCATTATAGGGTATACCTCTATGCAAAGTTTCACGTTTCTATCTCATTGGGAAGTATCTAATCAATTTGATGAGGGAGAGAATGAACCGATTGTGTTTGACTAAGGACAGTTTTTCGCAATAAATAACTCCCATAGCACATTCCTCACATTTCGGACTTTTTTCATATTCAAGTCATTATAATGTAACTTTATGCAGAGTTTCACGTCTCTATCCCATTGGGAAGTACCTATTTAACTTGATAAGTGAGTGAGTGAAACGATTTCTTGCTTGGCTAAGGACAGTTTTTTGGCTATAAAAACTTTCCCATTGTATATTCCTTAAATTTCGGACGCTTTCCATACTGAAGTCATTATAAGGTACCATTGTGCAGAGTATCACGTCTCTGTCTCATTAGGAAGTACCTAATCAATTTGATGAGTGAGTGAGTGAAACGATTTTTTCCTGGCTAAGGATATTTTTTTGCCCATAAAAAAATTCCCATAGTACATTCCTCAGATTTCGAACTTTTTCCACACTTAAGTCGTTATAGGGTTCCTTTATGCAAAGTTTCACGTCTCTATCCCATTGGGAAGTACCTAACCATTTTGATGAGTGAGTGAGTGAATCGATTTCTTGTTTGGCTAAGGACAGTTTTTTGCCTATAAAAACTTTCCCGTAGAACATTCCTCAAATTTCGGACTTTTTCCATACTCAAGTCATTATAATGTATCTTTGTGCAGAGTTTCACGTCTCTGTCTAATTAAAAAGTACCTAATCAATTTGATGAGTGAGTGAGTGAAACGATTTTTTTTCTGGCTAAGGACAGTTCTTTGCCCATAAAAGCTTTCCCATGGGACATTCTTCAAATTTCGGACTTTTTCCGTACTCAAGTCATTATAAGGTACCTTTGTGCAGACTTTCACGTTTCTATCTCATTGGGAAGTACCTAATCAATTTGATGAGTGAGTGAGTGAATCGATTTCTTGTTTGGCTAAGGACAGTTTTTTGCCTATAAAAACTTTCCCGTAGAACATTCCTCAAATTTCGGACTTTTCCATACTCAAGTCATTATAAGGTACCTTTGTGCAGAGTTTCATGTTTCTATCTCATTGGGAAGTACCTAATCAATTTGATGAGTGAGTAAGTGAAACGATTTTTTTCCTGGCTAAGGACAGTTTTTTGCCCATAAAAGATTTACTATAACACATTCCTCAGATTTCGGACTTTTTCCATACTCAGGTTGTTATATGGTACCTTTATGCAAAGTTTCATGTTTCTATCTCATTGGGAAGTACCTAATCAATTTGATGAGTGAGTGAGTGAAACGATTTTTTTCCTGGCTAAGAACAGTTTTTTGCCCATAAAAAAATCCTACAGCACATTCCTCAGATTTCGGACTTTTTCCATACTCAAGTTATTGTAGGGTACCTTTATGCAAAGTTTCACGTTTCTATCTCATTGGGAAGTACCTAATCAATTTGATGAGTGAGTGAGTGAAACGATTTTTTTTCTGGCTAAGGACAGTTTTTTGCCCATAAAAAATTTCCCATAGGACATTCCTCAGATTTTGGACTTTTTCCGTACTCAAATTGTTATAGGGTACCTTTATGCAAAGTTTCGCGTTTCTATCTAATTGGGAAGTACCTAATCAATTTGATGAGTGAGTCAGTGAGCCTGAAAACTGCATATTTTGGGGGTCCCGTACTCAAATATGGTTGAAGGTAGGAATGTGAGATTTGGCATATGTGTACATCTGTGTGATATCTCCTTACATTCTAAATTTCATGTTTCTACCCTTAATAGAATCGTTTTTATAAAGCCTCGAAATCGGCGATTTTACCCAAAACTCTTGTTCGTGTATAATATGCTTAAGGCAGTGCAGGCCAGTTTTCATTTTATTCGCGGAACTTGGTTGCCATGCACTGCCGTGCATGTTGATTATTTAAATATAATGATTCGTTTCATAAGTTTAAAAAATAGTGTTTGTTCTTATTTTAAAATTATTCTGGCATTAAAAATGATGCAACAATTTGCGAACAATATTTATGGTACGTGAGATCCAAAAAAGTTTCGCTCTCTCTCTCTCTCGCTTTTTCTTTGAGCTTAATTTTCGTATGCTTTTTCAATGCCAATATGAAATGTTCGACGTCTCACAAAACAAGATTTTTCAGACAAGTTTTGTAAAATATATTTTTTATTTGGAATGCAGCTTTTAAAGAGGGACACTAAAACTATTCTAGAGGTTGGAAGGTGTGCCTTCATGGGGACACCCCAAAAATACGTAACAAAGACTGAATTTCTTTATTTCGCAATTTGCAGTGAAATGAAGACAAGGAAAAGGGACGGTCAGAATTTGCGATTCAAATTATTGTTAGATAATAGTAATCTGATCCAGTTCACTGTGGAAGTAACGAAGATTCATGATATCCAGTTCTTGTATTAACGTTGACATCTCCATACTTTTACTGTAGAAAAAAAAAATCGTAAATGGGATCTCCATCATATTCCTATGTTGCTTTCTGTATTTTGTTTTTCGTTGAAATCCTTAAATTTTGGAACTAGAGAAGGAAATATGTTCCGTCTTACACATCACAAATTGTCTCGGTGTTGGAAAAGAACTCTAAACTTCAAGAAATAAACAAAATACAACTGGAGGAGCAAACAATAGGGAGGGAAAGAAATAGGGAAAAAGGAATGGAAAAATTAGAACAAAATATAAGTTTAGAATGTCCGTTGGACGTCATTTTGGAATGCAGGGTCGCTTTGTCACATGATAGTCTTTCCAAGCTGTATGTAGATGAAATTTAGTGGAGGAAAACAAAACTAACGTAACGGCTAGGGCGGTAGATATGCAGGGTAGCTAAAGAATTACAAATTAAAAGAGAAAATTGATAATATAGAGAAAAGGATTGAAAGATAAAAATTAGCAGAAGATAATAATTAATAATAAAAATAATAAATTAAATTATAAAAATACAATAATAAATAAAAATGGGAGTAATGCAGAATAAAAAGTGATGTAAATAATAATAGTAACAACATGTAAGGTAATAATAAAGAAGTCGACAAATATTTAAACAACTGAAGAAGAAAAAAATGGAACACAGAGCGAATGTAGTGAGGATAGTGTTAGCGAAGTAAGAGTAGGAAACGGTTCGTTGACAAGTCTCTTCCCTTTTCTTGCTGGGGTGGGGGGGGGGGGACGAAAGATTATGGAGGAAGGATTTTCAAGATACTTATGGGTTATGTGTCTTGTTATAGGTAGATGGGAATTTGACTGTTACGGGAGAGCAACCAATATTGCTTCAATTTATTTGTCAAACTCATGAGAAACTAAGATGTTGAATTCTGATCTCGTGCTATGATAGAATTGTCTTAATCTGAATTAATATTATTCTTTTAAAAATGCATATGGAATCCTGTTATGCATCCTTTCCAATGTTCACATTGTCGGCTTCAATTGCTCGCCAAAAATGTACATTTCAATACATTGTAACAGTTCGCATTGAAAATTTGTATCTTACAGTGTTTCCAATAAAATTATTGTCTCTTTTATGTTGTAGATTCCTTCTATACAAGGGCTGCACATTAGTTCAGCCTGTCTTGAACCACAGAAGAAAGCGAAGATTTCCTGAAGCTGCATCACATTTTGTTTCTAGACAGAGAAATAAATTTTTAAAAGGTAATAGTTGCAACTAGTTAGTGAGAATTCAGCAATACTGTAAACTTGATTAAGTGGTGAGTCAGTACTTTGCTTTATTAGTGTATCCGAAACAGGGTTGTGACAAAACCAAAAAACATGGTTTGTTTGTTTTAAACTTGTTTTTGTTTGTTTGCTTGTTTAAATCAGTTTATTTATTTATATTTTGTTTATATTAAAAATTATTTTGAAGTTGTATTTGTATTAAAATACTAAATAGAGTTCTTCCACATAAAGGAGTAGTAGCGTAGTAGTGTAGTAGTGTATATTGTAGTTGTATTTTTGTTCTCATTACTATTTTTAGTATAAACTTCTTGTATCGCAAATTGAAAAAGTAACGCGGATTTCCATTTTAAATTTCCTCTACGTAGATCGTAAAATTTTATATATAGATATATATAAGCAACGCGGATTTCCATTTTAAATTTCCTCTACGTAGATCGTAAAATTTTATATATATATATATATATATATTACCCTGAAACTTTTCGCAAATTGCGTTATGACACTCAGCATTAAGAACAAACGTGTAATTAACTTGTTATAGTAAAAATTAACATATTTCAAATGAAATTATGGCTAATAATGATCATTTGTATATATGTTGGGAGTAATATATGTAAGTAAGTTATTGTAATACATCAAAGATTACTGACATTTAGACACTGATTCTACTAGAAACTATAATTTATACTCTACTCTGCCCCTTTCCATTAACCACTTGCAAACCATTTGTAACTTTTATGTTAAACTTAGTATCTCATTTCAGTTAAACCAGTTAGTCATATATCCATGCATGAAACTAGCTATCAGCTTTGCTTTTTAAAAGTCTTTAAACAAAAAATCCAGCTTATTTGCCTTTTCGGTTCCCAAACTGTTTCTTAGTGATTGTGAACAAAATCAAATTAGGAAAAAAGTGTTTCAACGTCATCTATATACGCATGTGCAGTTCGATAACGGAAAATAAATCATTGCTATTTCTTTCCTCGAAATTTGTGGCTTTTCCACCATTGTACTGACACTTGTTTCGTTACTGTCGAATCAAAATATAGTTAAATGGCTTGCTTTTATGGTCACTTCAAAATCAAAGAAAGAAGCGATTAGAAATATGGTTTTTTTTTTTTTTTTTTTTTTTTTTTGCGTAACTAAAAATTTTCTTTTTCCATAGTTGTTAAATCATTTCCTGTGTTTTTCTTTTTTTATTTTAATCTAACAGGAATACCAAGAAATGAACTTCAGAAAGTACCATATCGTAGCGATTTCTGAGTTAAAATGTATATACTTCTGCAACTAAAGCTCAAAATTTGCCATATGCTTATTAAATCTTCTGTAATGCATTTATTCTTCTACACTTGGTCAAAGATATAAATAGGTTTAAGAAGACGTAACATATCTTCAGCTTTTCGTTTAATGCCAGTTTGGAGACTTCTCTGAATCAACTACTAATCTTTCTTTTAAGCATGGTTTCACAATTGTTAAACAACTGTTAACATACTGTTTCAGACAATCTACAAAACTATTTCCACTGTCCTCTGTTAGAAAAGCAAGTTTTGGTTTCTATCTTCTCTGTATACCGCACTTGCAAAGTGATTGTACTTGAAGTATTTTACAAGACTGATTTATGTTTCTTTATATTAGGAGACAATAACTACACGTGACTAACAAGTAAGTTTAATACTGAACTGAACAACTCTATGTAAGAACACGTGTCTCACCTAAATGTTCTGTTTCTAGTCGCATCTTCATAAGATGCGTTATGCAAAAGATGTCGAAAAAGAAAGAAAGAGTTTATATAACAAAACAACTGGTTTAAACCACAAACCCTGGTTTAAGCCAAACTGATTTACTACGTAAATCTCTCAACCGTGGGGGCGCGGTGGCTCAGTGGTAGAGCGTTCACCTCTGGTGCTTGGGGTCCCGGGTTCGATCCCAGCCCCCGCCAAGTGAACTTTGTGGTGGACAAACACCGTGCTCGTGGGTTTTCTCGGGGTTCTCCCGTTTCCTCCCACTTTCTTCATTCCACCATTTCACTCATCTCTCATCATCACCGTCTCCTTTAGCCTAACCGGCATAACCGTGGGACGTAAAACTCAAAGATTTCATTTCATTTTTCTCTCAACCGTGATCGGGAGCACAGTGGCTTAGTAGTGAAGCACTCCCTTTCTTGCGTAGGATCCTAGTTTTCATCCAAGGTCATGTGTCTTTTATGCTTATCACTATCATGTCGGTTCTCTTCGGATACTTCATTTTCTTTTCCACTTAAACAATTTCGTCTCCATTTCTTTCTTCGTCCTCAATTCCCCGGACAATCTGATCGCTGAGGGACGTCATCGCTCATACGTCACAGGCTAGTATGGCTATAGATGCAGAAAATCCAGAAATTTAATTCCTGAGCTTAAGCTTAAAATAAATTCCGTCAATTTATTTCATTGCCATTGACTTCTGTTTGTCATTTATCACCCTGAGACTGCAAGCCAATTTTGAGACGACTCATTTCGTAGGACCAAACACATCATTACACTTATTGCTTCAGACTTGTTGTAACTGAGTACAGTTATTACCTCCATATGAGTAAATTGGTTGTTTGAGTGGAGTTCTAACAAATTCTGAGACAATGTACAATATTACGGTTTTATCAAGATGGTTTTCTACCACTTAGTGTATGGTAGTAAGTAACTTGTGAACACAGTATAGTATAGCTTAAAAATCTGATTGAGATGTGTAAGACGCATAGTTCAGTTATTGTGAAATATCTGCACTATCAGAGAACGATATGAAGATCGGGTTACTTTATTTATGATAGGAGCAGAACATAGTTATGCAGAACTCCCCTTACTAACAAACTTCTAAGATGGCAGAATGGTACATTTTTCGTTGTGTATACGTTAGATACTGAAAATCGTTAGAACAGATTAAGGATTGAGAAGAGCGTGGGTGCGGTACTTTTCACTTTACTTAGCAGATGACTGTTCATTCTTACTTGAAATCTGTCACCGTGAAAGTTCATAACTGATTTTCGAACATATTATAAGTAGTGTGTAGTCACAAATGGTTTACACATTTACAATCAAGTAAAAAAAGTGACCATCTGTTGCACAACACTCAAATCGCGTACGTGATTTGTCTCGTGAAAATGTCTGTAACCAGAGATAATTCAGTCAGCACAGGTCATGTTGACTGTTTTGTCGATTGTTGTTGCTATCATTAAGCTCGGATTTCAACTTAGGTGATTGTTTTTGTTTGAAAGAGGAAATATTCTTACTTCTAAATAAATTAAAAATGCGTTTTTGTGCTCTTTCGTCATATTATAAAACCCATGAAAACTTATGGAAATGGTACTCAATTTGAAAAGGTTATACATCGCAATGGAGGTTATGTTGAATGTACCAAAATAAAATATATTGTCGGGAAAGTCCAATTCGATACTTTGGTACGCCATATATATATATATATTCATTTATAAATCAGATAGACTTAAAATAGCAAACCAAGGAGCCGGACGTTAACGAAGCAGTGGTGACAGGTACATCACTTACGGTTTCATGACTACTGGTACGCTTCCATCACTTCTCTGTACTTATTTCACACTTCATCCCATTCTTTTACTCTTTCCCTGCGTAACTGAGCATAAAGGCAGGATCTGACTTTCAGTTGGCAAGTTGGAAAAACGACTGATGTCTTCTCATGAACCAGCCTGTTACAGTTGCAAATATAATTATTCTTGGTTGGTAAATAAAGTTGTAGCTCGAAGTGTTATTGTTGTAATAACATATGCATCGTTTATTTACTTATGTAGGTGAATAAACACAGCGGAAATCGAAAATTCATCTGTAGAAAAAAATAAATGGTTTAAATTAGAACAATAAACATTTTTTGTTAAAATATACTTTTATTATTTTTGGGTACAGTTAAAATATGGAATAGTTGATAAGCAGTCTTTTCCATGTAGATTTACTCGTATATTTAATTTTTTCTTCTTCTGTTACTTTCTATTTGTAGGTGTGAAAAATGGATGATCAGGTGTGTCCTCGGTGTAAAACTACTAAATATCGGAATCCTTCGTTGAAACTTATGGTTAACAACTGTGGACATCCATTATGTGAAAGCTGTGTAGATCTATTGTTTCTAAAAGGTATGTATGTAGTTACTTCGCAGCACATTAAGCGTGTTTTCTGTACCCACTATCGTACCGATAAGAATAAAAAGTTTATACACATGTTTTAGATTTATTTTAATAAGAATTTTAGGTACAACTCTTAATTTATCGTTGAATCCCTCAGATTAAATTGATCTATATCTTTCGAGTTCGACTATACGATACTTTTTTATGTTATTGTAATCAAATAAAACAAAAAGGCGGCTAAATCAGTCATAGAAGCCATAATAATTCCTTTTGTAAAAGTAATGAAAGGAGAAGGAAAGAAAACTCGTATCAGTTTGATGTTTCATTGAGTAAAATTTGTGCCTCGAATGTTGAGTAGATTTATATGTAGTTTTTTTTTTTTTTTTTTTTCTTAATATAATGTCCAATCACCCAAAGTAAAACTAGCTCCTTAAGACCTTCCCCAAATAAACTCTTAAGAAATGTTTATTATTCATCTATTATTTACGGCATTTGCTCATTTTGTTATGTCTTCTATCCACCTTTTTACGTTATTAAAATTCTGAAAACGCATACTATGTAAGGATTTCCTCTATAAAATAAAATGAAGTCTTTCAATTTTACGTCCCACTTCTATGCTGTGTAAGCTAAAGGAGGGTGTGATGAGAATGAATGAAATGATGGAATGAAGAAAGTGTGAGGAAACGAGAGATCTCCGAGAAAACTCATGCACAAAGTATATGTTCACCATAAAGCCCACATGGCGTGAACTGGGATCGTACCAGAGTTAAACACTCTACCATTGAATTACCACGACTCCCGATTTTTTCTATAGTATGTTTATTGTAGTTAAATTTTGCAATGTTGGTAAATAGTTTTACATGACGCATTATGTGCAGGCTTGGATAAAGGCGTGTATACTCGCGACCACATCTGTGTCTGTTTCTCTCCCCTCCTCCCTGTTGGAAAAGTCTCGGGCAGTATACGGACAAAATCTTACGGCCAAAACATTGCCGTCCAAAATCCGCCGCGGGGCAAACATCATATGGCCAAAACCTTGAAGGCCAAAATCTTACTCAGCTGAAGTCCGCCGCCCGAAATCTCGGGGACCAATATCTCGCCTGGCCGAAAGCTCTTAGGCCAAAACTAGAAACTAGAAACGCAAAATATTGACTGGTTTATAGATGAATGGATAAATAATCGTCACTCACCGTCCATAAGAATATTATACCAGGTATTATCATCGTAAAATAAATTACAATCAGGAAAAATCTTTTCCGTCGAATCTATTATTTGTTGAGCATGAACTGCAAATCCTGACATCAGTTTAAAATTTATGCCAGAAATCTATCTCATAAATAAGTTAAGCACATGACTCCTCATTAAAAATAAGTGGAAATGTTATCAGCATTTTGAAGAATTTCGTTTTTAAGGGGAAGCTAAAAGAATATAGTTGTATAGGGGATAATTCATTTATGTTAAGATTGTGTTGTATGTCAAAGACAGTTCGTAAATATTTTTGAGTCTGTTAGGTCAATGTTTTACCTACATCTGATGATAAGTATATTGTATCTTTTAGAAGGAAATCAAGGTTAAAGTAACAATATAATTGTGTTGCATAACTCTGTCACCAGGTAGCATGAAATGTACTGTATTGTGTATAGTTTAAAATTGACAGTTCAGTTACATTTTTATTCAAGCATTGCCAATAATGCGCACTGACTGCAATGTGACTTTCGTCAATGTTAATGAAACATTTCTCTTTTCATGTGGTAAAGGTATTTATTAATTTTTGTATAAACAAAAACTGTACTTCGCCAGGAGGCGGGGTGGCTCAGTGGTAGAGAGTTCACCTCCGGTGCGTGCGGTCCCTGGTTTGATCCCAGCTCGCGCCGTGTGGACTTTGTGGTGGACAAATACCGTGCTCGTGGGTTTTCTCTGGGTTCTCCCGTTTCCTCCCACTTTCTTCATTCCACCATTTCATTGATTTCTCATAATCACCGTCACCTTTAGCCTAACTGGTATAATCGTGGGACGTAAAACTCAAGATTTCATTTCATTTCATTTTTGTACTCCGCCAAATATACATGAAACATGATACACGCTGTGTTGCCAAACGTCAATCACAAATAACAGTGTCGCGGAAAAAAGCTCACCGACGAAAAAAGTTACCATAAATAATAAAATAAATAGTGATTACTGATAATTACACTAAATAATCAGTACGGCGCTACAAAAGGACTGGAGAGTCGGAAAAAAAAAAAAACTCGTGATGGGAAATCTCTCCGACGACTTTTGTAGATAACACTTGAACATTTCAAGAATATATCGTATGTTAGACATACATTAGCATGTCAAACAAATATACGAGTTTCTTTTTTCTGCATAATGGAGAGTACACAGTTCATAATACCCTATGTATATTAAACATAATTAAAACTATGGCAGCATAGCTTTGTCGAAAGAGTACATAGTACGGAATTTGAAATTACAACTGCCATACACAAATTGCAATACAATACATAATTTGAATTGCACAAATTGCAACTGTACTTCACAGTACACTGTTTACATTAAACATAGTTGAAATCACGCTATTGCAGCATAACTTTGTCGAAGTAATACTTGTCGAATGAATTTGAAACACACAAATTGGAATACAATAAACAATTTGAATTGCGCAATTTGCAACTTCAGAAATTAAAACCTGACAGAATAGCCAATAGCTCGCAAAAAAGTTTTGTATATCCCTTTCATCATCTATAATTTCTCTGCAGAGAAACAGTAATGTTTGACCTAGTATTCTATGTTCCCTTTTTTGACGTTTTCCTGGAAAAGTTCCTAATTGATGCTAGAGATGGCTGTACTGGGTACAGCTTCATCCTTTCTAATGTTGCTGAGAGTCTTCCAGAAGAATCGTGGACGAGTTCGAGTTCCATTGACGAGTTCGGAAAATCTGCGATTCCATCCTTCACTTAAATTATTTGCCCTTTCTGTCCCCTTCGTATACGTTCCACGTTTCCTTAGGGAACAGATGAGGGCACCTCTTGAATCTGGAAACAAGGCCTGTGTTGGTGTGAGATGTAATGTGTTTTAAGGTACTACTAGTGAACGTTCTATCAAAATAAAATAATAAATCGTGCAAGGTTAGTGGGAAAATTTTATCTCAAAATGCTTCAGTTTCTCATCTGTGCTGAAGAGTAACATCCTATTCTCCTATTCTCTGCTTGGTGCGTACCATTACCATACAGCAAAAGCTCACACTCTTCATCTGAAAGAGTAAAAGCTAAGATAAGTTCCAGTGTATCATAAAGATAAGTACACAACTTGAACATTTAGGAAAAAAAAGTATAATACGTCTTTATACTCCATTTACCATTTGAAACAGTGTGATCTAAGATTAATATGAGAAATATTGAATGCAACAAATGAATTAAATAATTAAATCTAATGAAAACCGAATAAGAGAATTTTAAAATTGTGCCTAATAATAAATCAGCAGTTGTTTGGAATTCTTTCGGGATAAGTTTTCAACGTTGCTTTGTGATGCCTCGCTTCACTGTTTTCCAAACTTGGAAATGTCGCCCTTTCAATATCTGGTACTGTGTATAGTGCCTGCCTGTGCAATCAACTGTCGGAGCTTTTTCAAATGTCGTTGTTGCTTTTAGATTTATATCTTGGCGTATTCTTGGTATTACAGAACCTAAACGATTTGCAGAATGCTTGTGTTCCACTGCTGTTGAACCTTTTTTCAATGATGCAGTTTTGTGTATATATATATATACATATACACAATAAAATTTCTCAGGTACATTATTGAAACAAAAATCTTCAAAAAATCAAAAGTATAATGCCCAACGTAAGAAGGCATAGTGTGATACAGGTTTAAGAAATAACAAAAATACATAAAATACTTCCTTACGTCCATATTTGTTGAAAGAGTTCCCTTGCAGTTTCCTACCCTTTGCTTATGCCCAACAGATGTAATCTTTCCCTTTCCTCACCACATATTTGTAACCATCATAGACTAATTCCTTTTTCCCTTTTGCGTCTGTTATTTCCATTCTTTTGTCCTGCACTTCCTAACACTACGCCTCTTGAAATTATGTATACTTTCCTTAATTTATTGTAGATATTATAGTGTTAGACTAAAGGGATGTAAGACAATGTAAAAACACGCTCAGCAATTTTAACTATCATTCTACATACAGATTTCTGTAATTCCTAAATTTCCTTTAAGCTTCCAAGCTTTCGACTCTTCCCTTGAGTCTTGGTCACGGAGGTTGAAACCAGAAAGAAGAAGAATAGAAACATCAAGGAATAAAAATGGCCAAATCAACTTAGGAACTGGGTTGTACGGAAACACTTGTCAAGTACATCATCGATCAACGGATGAAGATGATGCAAACTAAAATTTGGCGAAGTCAATTTGTGCGCCTTTCTTGTTCCTTGGTGGAAGGTTGCTAACTTATAATTTTTATTGTCATGCCAGTTACCGCCTCCCATTCGCTACTCAACCATCCCTTGTCTAAACCTCTATTTAGAATTGGTGTAGATAAAATAATAATAAAATACTGTAAATTGATTCATTAAGTGGAAAGTCCCTTGAAGCTCTTCACAAAAAAGTAAGTTGCTAAAGTAAGCTATGAACAATCAGATCATCTTATCTTATCTTTAAAAAAAAAAATTCTACTTTACCACATTGTTTCAAATGCTTCATTACGCTCTTCTAAATACCAGTATTTTAGTTATATCATAACCAAATAATAAATTTATCCTAATGTTTCAAAACACATGGTTGGAACTAAGTTATAATCCAGTACTGATTTGCCAGGAGCTTACGACAAAACCTAGTCCTCTCTGTTTATCTAGCGGCTAGCGCTCGCGCCTTTGGTCCATGTAGTCCCAGTTCGTTCCCCTGTGGGAGAGCATTGAATGCATTAGGGTGGTTCGAATTTCACCTCAAATTGTAGGCCCACGTAACCTCGATTGATAGGAAATGGTATGCTAAACTTGAACAAACAGCAATGACAAAGCCTCAGACATGATGGGTTCCATGTTATCTACCAAGAGTCGTAGGAAGTAGTTTGGTTTCATGGAAAGAGTTCGCATGAGTCAATTTATTCAAATGGCATAACTAAAGCTGTACAGGAGCTTAGTTAAACAACTTCATTTCAACATCCTAATTTTTGAAGACTGTTACAGAAAGTACCTAGTGAATCGTGACGTATCGCTTTAAAATTTCGAAAATATAGCCCCTCACTTTCAGTGTTCTGTATTTCTTTAGTATCAAAGATTGATATATAAGGTGTTGAAATATGTCAAACATGAAATACAATATAAGCTCTCCTATGATCTAGAGACCAGCTCGTGCACCTTTGAAATACATGATCTCGGATTCGACTTCCTGTAGGAGAGCATTGAATTTGAACTCATTACGGGAATTGGGATCCCACTTTAAACTATAAGTCCACTTCCATATAACCTTTGTGCAATACAGGATGTTTCAAAACAACACTGACAACGTTTGGAAGGTGATTCCTGACAGCAAGAGAAGACAAAAAGTATAGACCGACCTGGATGCACAAATGCTTCCTTTCGGAGTTATAGGCTGCCGAAAACATGAACTTTAAAGGTCCATAGCTCCAAAACTATGGAACCTATCGTAGTCGGGTCAGGACTTGATTTAGGAACTAGTATGTGTCCTATCCAATCCATGTTTCAGAATCCTGTGGCACTTCCGCAACAATTTTTATAAAGGTAGTTGGTGAGTGCTTCAAAGTATATGACCGTAGCCGAACTGCCTCTATAAAAATTGTTGTGTGAGTACCTTAGGATTCTGAAACATGTATGTTTGGATAGCGCACATATTGGTTCCTAAGTGAAGTCTTGACTACGGTAGGTCCCATAATTTTGGAGCTAGCGACCTTTAAAGTTTATTTTTTCATGTTTTCGGCGGCCTATAACTCCGAAAGGAAGCATTTGTGCACCCAAGTTTGTCTATACTTTTCGTGTTATTTTGGTGTTAGGAATCACCTCCCAAACGTTGTCGTTGTTGTTTTGAAATACCCTGTATATATGTAATACTAAAACGGGAGGTAGGAGATTCCTACCACTTTTGGTATAAATAGAAGGATAAGGATAAAGATGAAATTCATTTTTAGGACGTGAATCCGTACCAAAAATAATTTCTCCCAACGTTTCTAAACGTGCATACCAAACTTTGAAAAGCTCTCAAATATTTAGAAATTTTGCAGGAGAAATATGTTGCAAAAGAAGAAAAATTATTGCCTAAATATGCAAGAAAACTTCACTCTTCCGGAGGGAAATGCAATTTCTAGTTTTTTTTTTTTTTTTTTTTTTTTTAAATTTATTTATTTAATGGACGTTGTGTGTTCCATTATCAGGGGAAACACTGAACCGTTAGGTAGTATCTTCCTCGGACTGGAATTTTATCATATCATATTTTGATTGAACGTTTATCCTGTAGGTGAAGAGGAGTTCAAAATTTCTGCCAAAAATACCACGAATTAGGAAGATAAAACTTGGAATGTAAACTTATTACAAATAAGCGAACGTGTATCCCAGCGTTTTCGAAAATTCTGTTTTTAAGAGAGGAAGAGGCCTTTTTTTCCAAATTCAGATCAACATTGTCTGTATCATTATCATGGAAAAACAGCTGATTCATTTGAACTGAATTTTCTGTCTACTCTACTGTACTGTACTGTACTGTACTGTAAGTATTTGAGAACAAGATCCTGAGACGAATATTCGGACCCAAGAGGAACGGGAATGGGAAATGGCGGAAACTTCATAACGAGGAACTACATAATTTATATGGTTTACCCAACATTGTTAGGGTCGTCAAGTCTAGGAGGCTTAGGTGGGCGGGTCATGTAGCTAGAATGGAAGAAAATAGAAACGCTTTCAAAGTCTTGACTGGAAGACCAATCGGAAAACGACCCTTCCTTAGGAAGACCTAGGCGCAGATGGAAATGACAATATTAAGATGGATCTCGCAGAGATTGGAATACAAAGTAGAAACTGGATGCAGTTAGCTAAGGATAGAAGTCAGTGGAGGACTTTTGTGAACGCGGCATTGAACTTCCGGGTTCCATAGGCCATAGAGTTAGTTAGTTCTACTGTGCTCAGATTTGTTTTAAAAGTTACAGAAAGTGTTCCCTGTGTTAGAGTTGATAGTTTCTGTCCGTTATGAAGTCTGTCCATGTCTTATCGTAGATATACTTAAAATAAAGGATCTGTGCCGTAATAATACATATATTTTTTCTCGAGACAAAAAAAAGAAAAAAAGAAAGAGCCTGTTATTGAGAAATGTGCGTTAACGAAGGTTTAACTGTTAATATTTATGTATGCGACAATATTTTAAACAGTCTGCAGTAAAGAAATCATTATGGCGAGATTTCGTATGGTGAGGCCAGGCGAGATTTTGATCCGAGAGGGTTTGGGCGGTGATGTTTTGACCAGACAAGATTGCGGACCCTGAGTTTCTGGCTCCAACGGTTTATCCAAATTTCTGCTATGTCATGTAAGTAGGGAGATTGTGGCAATAATTCCCAACTCATATGACTTATTGCATGTTATTATTTACTTAAAGATGCTCATACACATTAAGCAATGAAAAGAATCTCTTACCTTTATAGCCACTAAAGACTTACTATTATATAATTTCGACACTTGCTGGTTTCTTCTTCAGTAGTGCATATCGTGTTACGTACCAGACTTTCAAGGGAGTCTCATGTGTCTTGCAGGAGTTAAAGAGACGGTAATCATCGAAGAAACAAATACTCAAGGTATATAGAAAACTTAGGTCAGTTTCTGCACTTGACCTCAATAACTCAGAACAATGTGAAGAACCATTTCAATATATACCAAATCACATATTAAACAAATTAAACACTTAGTCCTTTCCATGAAAACATGTATCCACAAGGACGTCAAATGGATAGTCATGTAAAAATATCCTTTTACGATTTTATAGCATCTTTTAAAATGATTTGAACGATAAGATCATTTCAATAGCGTTAAAGTTCTATCGACGTTTAAAATTGTATTGAAATACTTTCGATCACACCCTCAAGTTTTTGGCATGGTCATAGTAGTTCGAAATTTTTCCGCCATGTGACAAAAGGCAAGAGTTGCAAGTCTGAGACTACTGAGTTGCAAAATGACTGCCTGTGGCACAGATAAAGCATTTTGCGTCCGCCAGTTTCATGTTAGTCGGTCTGTTGTGAGTGTTAATGTGACTTTCGCACAAAATTCGGTGCAGAGCCACGATCAAAGAACCCTATTCGCAAGTGATACCAACGATTCAGACAACAGCGTGCATTTGCAATGGAAAATCGTCTGGTAGGCTTTCCACATCTGAGGCCTCCATGATTCCGAACTGATGTATGGAGGATAACAAAAAGGAGGGCTCACATTGAGCATTTGTTAGCTACTGTATTGTAATTTTTACTATTGAAACGTGGACAGTTAGAGTGCTTATGTGTAAACTTCTAAGTAATTTGCACAATTAATGAAAAGATGTATATATATATATATATATATATATATATATACAGGGTGCGAATTGGCGGGGGGGATGCCAGGGATTCCCCCCCTGACAAAAATCTTTCCCACCCTGGAGAAGAAAAATTTTATCCCTGGCAGGGATAACTTTTCCCCCTCTGGATTATTTTTAAATGGACATGAAGATAAGATAGAAAAAGGGAACAATTCTTACTTTGCGTAGCGAACCTAAATATTACTTGAGTGAAAATTTATGAAAGATCTCACATCTCAACTGTTTTGTACTTGTTAGTAAATATATATATATATATATATATATAATGTGTGGGGGGGAGGACTGGGTGCGCATATAGGTGAAATTCATCCCCCTCTGGGAAAATTTTTCAATTCGCACACTGTATATATATATATATATATATATATATATATATATATATATATATATATATGGAGTTGAAATTGTTTAAATCATTTTGAAATACCCTGTATATAGTTGGAAATTAATTATCTGCGAAAATAATTAATAACCTTGTGAATACTGTTTTCTTGAAAAGTGGCTAAGTGCAAAAAGTGGCAGTACACGCCAAGTCAGATGACTCGAGTCTTTTATGTGACAGTCATGATCGTATGCTGATGTAGATGTTTTCTTTTTTTCTATTCTGCTCCTGTTTTCTTTTACTACTACTACTACTACTGTTATTATATTATTATTTTTTAAAAAAAATGTTAATACTTGCTTGAATAGCTTAAAGGTTTTAAATATATTTGTGAAATGCCATTAATTATGTTATCAGTTTTTATTTGTATGTGATATTTTTTCTGTACATTTTTATTGGTTATATCTTCCTTTATTACTTTAATTTCGTAAAACAAGTTTTCGTCATACTGCTGTAGAAAGATAGTAAATAGCTGATAATATTGTGTATTCAAATAAAAAGTAATTAAAAATTTGTTGTGTTAATAACTGAATAAATTAAATAATTGTTCTGTGAATGTGAATGCAAATGTCATTTAAACTTTTGAGTTGATGAACACATCTTCTGATTGAACCCTTTTCATTATAGTATTTCATAATCAATTCTAAGGTACGCTTTATAACAGCCATGTGTAACAACCGGCCTTCGGACCTCTCCCGGCCCACTGAGCATTTTAATCCGGCCCGCTTGACTCGTTGTTGAAAATGAATGTCTTATGTAATCTCTCAAATCGAGCTAAAAGTTTTTTCTTGGATAACTGATGTCCGCCTTGAAAATATCCTTCGCGTTGAAACATCCAGTGTAGAGTGTACCACCGTACATTGGCAGACTGGTCAAGTGTTCTATTATTTTACATAAATGTAAATAAATGGATTTTTCTGCTTTTCTTTAGTAAGTAAATATTTTGTTTAACGTTATAACAGTTTTTATGTTCCTCTGATATTAGTGTATGACGAACTGTTTTATAAATTGAATATGGCTATTCAATTCTTGAGAAAAATGTTGTACATTGTCTCGTATTGCCCTCGACGCCAGTAAGTCCTCGGTGGTTGGCCCACTCTTTGTTCCAACTTACACATGCCTTCTTTACAAAGTTGTATTTTATTATTATTATTATTATTATTATTATTATTATTATTATTATTAGTGATAGGAATTATTAGTGTTCGTTGCATGTGCATTTTTATACATTGCATGTTTAGTTTGCAAGGATTGCGATAAACTAGTGGGAACAATTCGAGGAATCCTATTCGACTGTGACTATAGATCAAGAGAGAGCTGTTATATATTGTTTGGATGCTGTAGCAGCCGTTACATCCAATTCTCGCAAACGATCATTTGGAGTGAAGGCTTTAAAATGAACATTTCTGTGTGCACTGCAAAATACATCCAAACATGTACATGACTATAACAACTACCTTGGACCACTGTCCGGGTACACGTGCCAAGGTTTCTGCGCACTCACACAGAAAAAGTTAGAAACTTAGGAGATTTGATTTGATTTTCAGTTTAGCATTCTTTTCAGCAACAAGGCTATATGAAATGTGGACCTACAGCTTAACGTAGTATCCGAACCACATGAGCTCCTGGGAGGAGTCAAACCCGGATCTCCCACGCCAAAGACTAGAAATGTAGAAGAGTTAAAGTACATTTGTAATGGTATATTGAAGTAGTCATTCTACGTCACGTTAAGTCCCACTGTTAGTGTACCCACGAACTCATGATTTCTTGCGTCCGGATTTCAGAAGACCGAATGAAAATTTACATTCGGATTTCAGACTTGCTACCAGTAAGTTGTATGTGTTCTGTCGTAATCCACTTTCTCACGTTACATTGGTAACTGAAGTGTTGGATAGGTGTATGTGGAAAACTGTTGGCGAGATCATTATTTCCGTTCGTTGAGAATTAGTTTCTTGAGGTATAGATTGCTTCCGAAACTGGAGCAAATCTTCCACATCACAGCTAATGTAATCTGCACGAGATTTATGGAGCAGCAGGACATTTTATTGTTTTTACTAGCAAAAACTATTCTGGTGACCGTATCAGATGGATCCCACATATTTGGAGACGTGCAGAATATGAGAGGCAATTATGTTGAATAGGTGTAAATGTACAATATGTTTAAAATCCTCTGGCCATCTTTCTGAAATGGCACATAAATGGAGTTGAAACAAACAAATAAGTGTCTTTTGCCTTTTTCAGATCTGGATTTGGAACCGAAATATTAAAATGTCCTATGTACGGTTTTAACAATGCGACTTTTGAAAGAAAGGTGAATGGCAGTATTTTATATGATTGTCCAAGCATCGTAACTAATTTATATACTAATGTTGCTACTACTTAATTGTCACTTCTCATATTTGATCTTTTGTGTCTGGAAAATATTCTTATTTCCAGTATGGTTTATTCCAGGTTCAGGTGCGTGCCCTGAGTGCAATGTGCCACTTCGAAGAAATAATTTTCGAGAAAAGATGTTCGAAGATCCCACTGTTGAGAAAGAAGTGGATATACGGAAAAGAATCTTAAGGGATTTCAATAAGAAGGAAGAAGATTTTTCTACTTTGAAGGAATATAATGACTATTTGGAAGAAGTGGAGACAATAATATTTAATTTAACCTACAATATCGATATTATTAATACGAATAAGAGAATTGACCAATACAAAAGAGAAAACAGGGAGATAATTTTGAGAAATAAGGCGAAATTAAGTCGGGAGGAAATGGAACTGGAGGTGTGTAACAATGATCTTCATTGCGTATTTTCTCCTCATCCTTACCCTTTCCAGTCATTGTGTGCTCGTAAATTTACATTTTACTGTCTTGTGTTTTGCTTTGTCTTGTTCTGATTGATTTTAAATGTTTAGAAAATTAATATTTATTTTATAAAGTTTAATTAAAAAAATATTGAAGAGTTTATTTTGTAGCGTTTATTAAACATCGGCTTTTTCTCTACCTTTAATAACGTTTCACGTCTGCGTTTTAGTTACTTTTTCTATTTACTGAGTTATTGTTTCGAAATACTGACAGATATTGAATATGCTGTAATGTCAATGGAAAATAATTAATATGAATTGAGCTTATTCAATAATTAAACAAGTGTAGAATGCCAACATTACTGAAATTGAACTTCAGTGAACCTAAATTTTATATCATCACTTTGCTTTCCACAGATATTCGTGACAACTAATTTAGCTGAAGTTAAGCTCAATTGGAGAAGTGTATTTGATTGAAAATTTCATCTGTATTAATAATGGATGTGAGCGGGCTATTTAAGTAAATCTTCTGTATTGTTATTTAAGTATTTGACGATGAATGTTGTGTTACGGTGAAGGTATTTCAGCTTTATAGACTGTTTCGCCGATATTCAGGCATTTTTTTAAACGACATTTTTATGGAATTGTTCTGGGAAGTTTGAGGATATCTTGAATTCCATTTTATCATTGATCAAAATTTGTTAGATGTTGATGAAATCTCTTTGAAACGTAACATTCAGTTCGCAGTTATTATTTAAATAAAATTCAATCTTTGTGATGTTGCACATTTAAAACTATTATACAATTAGACATTGCAAAACCATTCTCAGGAATTGTAACTATCATTCTACTTATAGGTTTCTGTAATTTCTGAATATTTAAATTTCCAAAGCTTTCGACTCTCCCCTGGAGTCTTGTTCACGGAGGTTAAAGATAGGAAGAAAAAGAACAGAAATATCATTCCTTAATGTTTTTGATCCTTTTCTTCCTGTTTTTAATCTCTGTGACCAAGACTCCAGGGGGAGAGTCAAAAGCTCTGGAAATTTAAAGATTTAGAAATTACAGAAGCCTGTAAGTAGAATGATATGATACAATTATTTTTGTCGTTGATCACATACATTCTTGCTATATGCCAGAGCAAGGTATAAACTAGCACGCTTGGTCCGTTCTTCTTCAGCAGAAGAAAACACGTGGTTGCAAAGAGACCGTGTTCTATCAATAACTTTTCTGACCGGTTTGTCTGCTCAGGGATATTTGTAGTAGTTCTACACGAAATATTCCAAACTAAAAGAATATTTCGTGTTCATCGCCTTTGCTACAGAATCTATGGGAGTTTTTAGCCAAGAATCTAGGGAATTCCTAAAGAAAATTGAGCCGAAATTAAATCTCAAGACGGGGGATCCGAGAAGTGCACAATTTTTATTTCAGCGCAGTAGTTTAGCAATTCAGCGAGGTTACATTTTAAGTTCCTTGCCTTCTTTTAAAATGGGAGATTTTTTTTTTTTTTTTTTTTACTTGAAATAAACCGGAATTTATTATTGTTTCATTGTTATACATAATTTTATATTTAAAAACGGAACAATCAAATATCACTATAATTTGCAGTTTAATTCAAATTTATAGTATTAACCATTTTCTTAATCTTTTATTATAATAAAATATTTCTTGTGTTATAAACAAAAAATAATAAAAAAATGTTAATAAAAAAAGTAATTGATGTGCGTGTCTTTTTAGTCTCTTTAAGTATACGTAGTGAATCTTGCAACGAATGTGTAAAAAAAAAAAAAAAAAAAAAAAAAAAAAAAGCGTGAGTGAAATTGTTTGGGACTAACTTTGACACTATTTGTGAAAACGTGTTTCAAAATCGTATTTGAGAGTACTTGAATATATTTTTGGTTCTTTAGTGCAAAGTATGGCTTAGAAACAGCACAGAAATTTCCCTCCAACCTAAGCTAGGAATGAAAAAGTAACCATTATTATTATTATTATTTCAAATTGTTTTACTTTCGCAAAATAGCAATGTGTTTTCCTACATTAATTACGGTATTTATTTCTTAGTTTTTGAACATTTTTGAAAATGTTGAAATTAATATTTTATTATTGTTATTAATTTCAAGTTTACGTTAATTATTATCGGTAATCCTATCTTGGAGAAGTAGAGCTCTTAAATTCTTTTTTGGTTCGTCGTTTGTTTCCAGTTTAATGTTTCTTAACAGCACCGAGGCTAATGAGACGTGGATCTGCAGCTTTACCTAGGAATCAGAACTATATGAGTGTGCTGAATCGAATGTGAATCTCCAGTGTCGAGTCTGTTTCTAAAGTACTAAAATCAAACTATTTTGTAAAATTGCTATCGTATTAAAATGTAAAGACATTATATTAGGCCTGCCTACGGTTAAATCATAAAATTTTAACATTCTTTTAATGCAAAGTTCATCCTGTCAGCTGCTGCTGATTCCTATGTAACAACATCCCTCAAAAATGACACACCATAGTTGGTTCAAGACTGCTTCTACTTTATCTTCCCACTATTATTTGTGCTTACAAGTGTCAGTCCAGCTCTTTACAAAAGATGTGTCGTGCTCATTTGCAGGGATAAATATGTATCCGACAACACCGTGGAACAAGGAGAACAAGTGGCTTAGAGGGGAGAGAATAATGACGACCCTCATCAATTCAAAGATTTCATACCTTGCTCTGAGCTATAGTTGTAAAATCCTATTGCTAATATTGCTTCTGCACTATTTTGTTCGCATCGAAATTTACACTCTTTATTATTCATTTTGAAATTGTAGGAAGTTACATTAAATATACTTTTCGTTACTATTGATATCTGTAATTTATATTATATGCTTACCTTATCTTACCATCTGGCTCCGGGTGACTTTGGCTTCTTCCAGTGCTTGTCTTCAGTCTGTTATCTTCCTGAATTTCTCCATATATCCTTGGACTTCCAGTATTGTCGCTTATAACACCATCTATGCATTTATTTTGCTTTTTTTTTCTTCTGTTGGAATGAAGTCTTTCCTTCGTTATTTTCCGTGGTAGTAGATATTCCCCATCCTTAATACTTCTTGTAGCTATTTTATTCACTTAAATTTTATACATCTAAGTATGTTCCAACTTTGAATTATATCATAAATTTATTTACCATTTCCAATTCTCCATGTTTCTTTTTCTTTAACTGCTCCATAGATTTTTTAAATTATTCTTCTTCTTTCGAAAATTATTAAATGTACTTGATTTTATTTTATCACTGGCCGCACTTCTGAGTCATATGCTACCACTGGCCTATTACTGTTTTGTAGATTTTTCATTTTTATCGGTCTTCTTTTGTTTTCAGAAATTGCGTGTTTGCATTGCATGCTTTGTTGTATTCTTCCTTTAATGATATCCATTATGAAATTTCTGTCTGTGATTGGTAGTCCTAAATGCTCGTATTTGAACTTTTTGACTTTTTTTTTTTTTTTTTTTTTTATAGATTTTTGGTGTGTTGTGTGTGGTTGCAAAATTACAACAGGAAATGACTGTAATGGGTAAAATAAAAGCATAACAAAATCTTCAGTGTAATGACCTACGATCATGTCTTGTGGCCGGTTAAGATATTTAATGATTTGGAAGAACTGGTGCAATAAGGATATGGGAGAAAATGAAAAATAAAAATTGGACACGATGTTCTCTACCATTAACTCCCTTTGCCTGGGATCGAATATAGGACAGACTTCTTGAAATAGAGGTGAACGCTCTATCACTAAGTCACCATGTACCTCTTCCTTCCGCACCCACAGTAGCAGAAAAAAGGAGTAAAGCTAATGACACATGAAAGCAACAAAACTGGTTAATAACAAAAAAATATACAGGTTTGTGTAAAGGAGATAAGTATTTCGAAAAACGTGGGTAAATGAACCTTTGAGGTAGATAATAGCAAAGACAATAATACTACAGAAGTGGAGTACAGCCGACTCACAGAGGAACACAACATGGATTGTTCAAATATGCAAAGATAAAATAAAACGTGTAAAATCTATCCATCCTCCGTACCACTGTGAAGATAGATTAAGGGCCGGATTCTCTCTCATTTGGTTTGAGTTTAGCGTTCCTCTTAGCAGCATGGCTATATAAAACGTGGACCTAGAGCTTAACGTGGAATCCGAACCACATGAGCTTCCGTCGGGAATCGCATCCGAATCTTCCGCGCCACAGGCGCGGATTCTCTCTTGTTACGTCATTGATTAGAGTTGTGAAGTTTTTGGTGCGAGTGGTCCCGGTGCGATTCCTGATCGGGATACTCGGTCAAAATGTGTAAAAGCGTCTTCAGCCCAACTATCCTGAGTGAGTTTTCTCCGGGATTTTGTCATTCACACGAGGCAATCTCAGGAACCTAAAGATCTCAGAGCGATGCCTTACTTCCTCGGATTTCATCTCTCGTACATGACGAGCTTAAAAGGCCACAGATGTTGAATTCCCAGAAATATAATTTCTAATGTATTGTGAAGCTACTTACCCACCTTTCTTTTAATTAACGTTTCACAGTGGTGCCCCTCAGGCTAAAGGAGATGGATGATTAAAGAATAATTAAAAGAGTTGGCGGATCGAGAATGTGCTAGAAAGTGGGAGAACCCTGAGAAAACCCGTGGACACGGTTGTGTACACCACAACCCGCCTAGAAATCTCCAATGAATAATAATATGTAGTATGGGGACACGGACGTAGGATAGCCGTTTGCATCGGGTTAAATCAAACGTGCAGGACAACGAAAGCACTAGTGTTATGAATTTAGTAACGTGAACTAGTGTGGAAGATGTTGCTTATATCCGTCGTGTACTTTTGCAATTGTAGGTAACTCCATAAAGAATAGAGGAAGGAATGAGAATAGTGTTTGTTTTTCTGCTGTATATATGACAATGAAGTACAGAAGGTGCATAGGCCATTCACTAAAGTCTGTTTTCAGTGTTAGTAGTAGTCACTAGTAGTAACAAAACACATGTTGGTTCCACTGGAGCTTTCCATCCGAACTTCGTATCTTCTCCGCAGGTTTCTTGCAGTAGTATGGCTTAATAGTGTAGAAGGACATTAACGTGTTGTAGTCGCCACTTTTTTCTTTTTATTATTATTATTATTATTATTATTATTATTATTATTATTATTATTATTATTATTATTATTATTCAGTTTGTGAGAAAAGTAAAACGACAGTAATTCCCTGTTTAATTGTGATGGTGTTGCATACCTCTTGATCTTCTGCAGTAAAATACGTATATTTACAGTAGTAAGGATGGCAGACTACTCCACTTCTGAGCTGGCAGACATACACTTTATTTTGGAGAGGCAAGAAGTAATAGCCGGGAAGCTGGTCACCAATATAGTGAACGGTTCCCGAATCGGAAGTTAGCGTCACTTTATATATATATATAATATAACAATTTTATGTTTGCTTTTGAGAGACGAGATCTGTTTTGCCACCTTGACAAGAACGTGGTTGACCTCGTGTAGTCTATACGGATCAGTCTGAAGAAGTATTTGTTCGATAGCGGCACGTCCTGGTAACACCACCACATGCTATTGGCCGAGCGCTCAACGCTCACTATGTCAATGTGTAGCGCGTCCTCAATGAGGAAGAGATGCACTCATTCAATTTATGTACGATGCAATAAAACTTTCTCCGCCAATCAGGCATTTTGCCAATGGTTTCTCCAGCAAATTGCTTACTATACCTGCCTTTCCAACTTTGGTTCTGCGAATCCACATGTTATTCTTTTCCACCACCAACAACACATGTTTATATTAAATGTCCGGTGTGGTAGTGCAGGGCCATCCTATTGGTTCTTATTTATTAATCTAATTCGTCTTTGTGGCTGCCGTACTTTTCTACGTGATATCTTGCCGGAACTTCTGGAGAATGTGCCAATTAGCAGTTAAGCATCAAATATAGTTGCAACACAACAGCGCACTTGCACATTTTGATACGGATGTTGGAAACTTCGTAAATGAAATATTCGCAGTGCGTTGGAGTGGCCGTCCTGAGCCTTCGCCTTCGTTATCACATTCGCCTGACATAACTGTGTTGGATTTCTTTCTATGAGATAAGATGAAACTAGTGTACGAAATACCTATCGCAACACGCGAAGACCTCGTTGCCTGTATTACTGCAGCTGCAGCATGATGATCTAAAGAAATGCCAGGCGTATATGACTGTATTCAGCAACACGATGCTATGGATGCTAACTCTGTAATGGGGCCAATGGCGGAAAGTTTCAGCACCGTCTCTGACGCGTTCCTCTGTCGCACAGAAACCAACTTCACAATATTATGTAGGAACTGATGCAGAGAAAAGTCCCAATGTATTGGATGATGATACAGGGGGACTCATTTTACATGTCTGATCGTTGTATATTTAAATAGATTTCTTTGGTCAGCCTCTCACAGCACTTCTGTAGTATTGTCGTCTTTGTTATTATACATCTCGTAGGTTTATTTACATACGCAGTTTGAGATGTTTATCTTTCTAGCACAGCCTTGTTCAATTGTTTATTACATAACCACATTATTGCTTTCATGTGCCATCGCCTCTCATGCATTGTTAACCATCTTTTGTCCACTACAGCAGAGGTGGGGAGGAAGGGGTGCATGGTTGACTCAGTGATAGAACGTTCACCTAGGGTTCCCACTTTCGATCCCAGGCTAAGTGATTTTGTGGTAGTGAACATTGTTTTATATATATATATATATATATATGTATATATATATATATATATATATATATATATATATATATATATATATATATATATATATATATTGGACCGTCGTTTTACATGTCATGAATTACACCCAAATTTCCTAACGGAATATCCGAGAAACCCTTACTTTCTGTGGGTGAATCCCTTGCACCGCCACCTAAAGATTATGAATTACGTATTTTTGGGTAGAACATATTAAAATCTAAGACAATTAGTCAATTAGTCAGTTGGTCAATTAGTCTCTTCAGCTCAATGACTAATTATTTTGGAGATACTTAGTTCTAAAGTTCATTTTTCCTCGATTTCATCAGCCTGTAATTCCGAGATTCAGCTATTCTGAGGAAATATGTACTGGTACTTTTTTTTTCTTGTTTGTATGACTAGATTCGCTTCCCAAGCTTCGTAAATGATCTTCGAAAACACCGTGTATTTTTTCTTATTATTCTGGCGATCATTTCTGTTAATATTTTATGTATTGTATTTAGTAACATGGTTCCTCTATAGTTAGAAAATTCAGTTTTCTCTCCTTGCCCTATTCGTGCCTTCTATTTTTCGGGTATTCTATCTTCTTTCTATGTCTGTTCTATTAATCAGCAAATTTCTTCTATCGTTTGGATTTCCCAGTTTTCTCATTCTGTTACTATTTCGTCTTCTTTTGCTGATCTATTGTTCCGTGCTTTTCTCATAGTTTTTCCTCTTCTTCCTTTGTTGAATTATCCTCGTTTTCTTCACTGTGAGGATTATTTGTCCCTTGTTCATTTCTTTCCTTTTTATGAGTATCTGTCTGTCATATTGTATTAGAAGATATTCTCTCCATTTTTGTATCATTTTCCTCACATTTTCCATTAATCCTACCTTCTTGATTTTTATGTCCTGTGTTTTTTGGTAGGTTTTCATTATTAATTTTGTATTGCTTTTTATAGCTTCATCGTAAAACTGTAGTGTTCTATTTCTTGCCTTCTCCTGCATGTTTCGTTGTTTCTGTTCTTATGTAACTCCTTATACTTTTCATAATTAGTTGTTGTTTCCCTCTGCAGCATCTTTCTTTGACCATTTTCTTTATTATTATTATTATGTTCTTACATTCTTGATCAAACCAGTTTCTAATTTCTTCCTCTGGATTCTGTCCGAAGGTTTTGTCTGCTGCTTCTTTTAATTCTTGTGTAATATTCTAACCTGTTGCTGTTTATTTTTGTATTATTTTACAATATTATCTCTCTTTTCAAACTGTCTGTTTTCTGTAATTTCCAATTTTTTCATATTCCATTTCCTTCTTATTTTCTTCGTTGTATTTTACTGCTTTTCTCTTTGATTTTAAATAAATTGGTCAATGTCGCATTTATATCCTGTATACGTTTTTGGTGGGTGCTGAGTGTCTGGTATGCGTAATGTAGTCGGTTCGGTTTGCCTATTATTGTCGAGAGACTTCCACGTTCATAAGTGAACTCTGTTACTCGGGAACCAAGTGCTCTTTGTGGTCCTTAACTAACTAATTCTATGGTCTATGGAACCCAGAGAATCAATGCCGCGTTTACAAAAGCTCTTCACTGACTTCTGTCCTTAGCCAACTGGATCCAGTTTCTACTTTGTATTCCTATTTCTGCGAGATCCATCTTAATATTGTCCTCCCATCTGCGCCTAGATCTTCCTAATGGTCGTTTTCCGATTGGTCTTCCAGTCAAGACTTTGAAAGCGTTTCTACTTTCTTCCATTCTGACTACATGATCTGCCTACCCGAACCTCTTTCAAACGCTCCTCATGGTATAATTTTTTTTCCAGTCAATGTTACAACCAGTTTCTCTTCCTCGTTTTAAATAGTCTAAATTTGTTCTCTCTCCGCACCCACATCTCTAAACCCTGCAGTCTTTTTTTCGTCATTTTTGCTGTTTCATAAAGTACAATACTCCACACGAAACATTTAGAAGTAAGTATTTTTCCTACCTCTTCCTGTAAGAACCCGTAAGTTAGACTTTCCTTCTTAAATGTTTCTTTCACTATTCCTGTTCTTGCTTTTATTTTACGTTCACACTTCATATCTTCATTAGTAATACTGTCTACTTCCTCCCTTCCAACTTCTACATTTCATACCGACTACTTCGTTACCTTCACCAACGCTTTTGTCTTTTAAACGTTTATTTTCATTCCATACTCTTCATAGCTTTTCCTTAACTTTTCTAACATCGTAATAATTTTATGTTCAGATTTCTCACCAAATGCCAAACCGTATACCCTTAAACCAGGGATGCAAATAACCACTCGCCGGGCGAGTAATTCATCGATGCGGGCGAGTATTTAAAATCGTACCGAAGGTAAGTAAGTGATTTCTATTGTGAGATGTGGGCCAGTAGCTTTTTTGTTGGGCTAGTAAAATTTAGTTGCTTATTTGCATCCCTGACTTAAACCTTTGCCTTACCAAAATACCATCTTCATTATGCAGGCTTCTTCACTATCTCTTCTAGAGACGAGGGGCTGCTGGAAAGTTCGTAGCCCAATCCAGAAGCAGTATACGTGGAATGATAAAATTTTACAGTTATTCCACATACTCTCCTCGAAGTCCAATCTTTTTCGTTGCACCGTGCTTGAATTTTTACAGACTAGTACATAAAAAAATCTGAAGTCTGTTTCTCGTACCATTCTTTTGTAGCACTAATCATCTCCTTATCATATCGAAAATGACGTCCTTTTAACTGTTGTTTGAGTTTAGAGAATAAGTAATACCCTGATAGAGATAGATCTGAGGAGTAAAGAGGACGATCTAGACATTGAAACTCTAGATCGTGCAATGTCAGTTACGTTTGCAGTGCTCGATAGACGGGAGCATTGTTTTGAAGAAACAAAATTTCTTTTTTCTTTTCAATTTTCCGCGGCGTCGTACTTTTAGTTTGTCCTTCAGTTTTGTGATTAGTAATACTCTGACCCGTGGGCCGGTAGCTTATGAGTGCGACTCCATCCTTATCTTAGAAGAATATTGCAAACGCTTTCCCAGCCGACTTCCGTCTCTTGAACTTTTGGGGGAAGGAGAACCTGAGTGCCATCATTCCAATGACTGTTGTTTCGTTTCAGGATCGTAGTTGTACAACCATGTTTTGTCCATGGTTACTACTCTTGACAGAAACTGGTCGGCATTGTGGTCAGTATGGAAGATGACTTCCTTTAATGCCCTCACTCTTTTACGCTTTTGATCTGCTAACAGAGTTTTGGGAACCCATTTTGTCGAGAATTTGCATATGTTTAAGTCGTTATGAATTGTGATACCGACACATTCCTGAGAAAGCTCACAATCTCTACCAAACGTTTTGCTGAGCTTCTGCGGTTTTCAAGAATAATTTCATAAATTTCATCCACGATTTCGGGAACAGTCACTGTTTTTGGTCTTCCTGCACGTGGAGCATCATCTGTTGAGAAATCACCACGTTTAAATCGTGCCACTCACTCCTTCACCATTGCATATGACGGAGAAGAGTCCCATAGTGTTTCACTGATTTCCTCATGAATTTACTTCAGTGACTTTCCTTGGTGGAACAAAAATTTGATGACAGTTCTGGTCTCGATGTTCGTGAAGTTCGCTGGTTGTTCACACATTATCACTTCAGGGGGCTGAAAAACACAATAAGGATTTTGTTATTAATATGAAAATTTGTATTAGTGCATACATATATGTTCTTTAAAACTGTATAATTTCAACATACCTGCACTGCTTCTGGGTTGGGCTACAAATTTTTCAGCATCCCCTCGTACGTATTAAATAACGTCCCTTCTAATTTCACTTTTCTTTTCTCATTTCATTTCTTATTCAACACTTACTTGTTGATTCATATATAAGTGTCTTATGAGTCTTCGATCGTTCCATTCGAACCTCACCTCCTTTAGAACTCCCATCAACGTACCCCAGTTCACCAGGTCAAAAGATTTTGTGTTTAAAGGTGTGTTTAGATCAATAAACAGAATATTCACCTCCTTCCCTTTTTATTCAAACTTTTCTCCAATTATGCTTAATAAGCCAAAAGCAGCACTTTACCATTATTCGCCCTAAACAGGAACAACTTTCTCTGTTTCCTCATTTCGTTTTTTTTGTATTGCCTTGTGTCAGGGTTGGCTGGTTTAAACCAAATGGTTTAAAAAAAAAACTGGTTTAAACCAAAAAAACAAAAATGTTCGTAAAAGTGTAAGTGTTCGTAAAATCTTGATAAACATACATTTGTGGGTTATCACGTTTCACTCCCATATATTATTCGTATTGTATTCAGACCTAAATTCCTCATTCAGTACTCAAAGAGATTATGCTACAAAAGCAACTTTTGTTCTTTTTATAAGTTTATGAATGTTTCTTTTGTGATTTCTTTATAGTTTGTTATTATTGTTATGCAAGTGCAATCAAAGAAAAATTCTAAATATTGTTTCGTTTTAATAATGTTTACTATTGGTAAAATACATCGAAGTGCTGTACTTTTTTTTTGGGGGGGGGGGTCATACAAACCCCACGAGAGGCATTTATTGAAATCAGAAATATCTTTGGTATCTATTTATGTATAAATGGGTCAGAACCAAAGTGGACTTAAATTAATTCGTATCTTTATTCACTTTTCTTCCTGATATGCAAATTTTAAGTCGTTTCATTTCTTTAACTTGGACTAATAAAAGTCGTAGTAAACTAACTTGGACTAAATTAGTTCTTCTGTACTCTGCAATATTTTGAAATTGTCCATATGTAATTCTGAATAATGGTTTCATTTGTGCAACTGTTTTTTTTTTTTTTTTCCTTCTGAAATGGCTCTTGACAATTATATTAACAAGTATGTAAAGATCAGTACAACGTATTTTTTTATCAGGAGCCCTTTGTGCGTGATTTGGCAGACGTATCGCCAGTTAATCCCGGTTTCGAGTTCAAATAGAGGACAATTTCTCTTGGATGTAAGCCGAGAAGCGGTTTGGATTTCGTTTTAATCTTATGTAACCCCTTCCAGCATAACCCGGTTGTTGTATATTAACACCAGGGTTGGCTGGTTTAATCCAAGGTGGTTTAAACACACTCACACACACACAAAAAAAAAAAAAAAAAAAAAAAAGAAAGAAACGAAAAATGCTTTAAATCGTGTGAACTTAATGGTGACGTTTCCACATATCAAACCATCCGCATTACGTTTATCTACTTTTCACCTTTTAATCAAGGGGTCCCGTGTTCAATTCTTGGTCGAACCAGGGGTGCCCATCCCCCCAAAGCTGATGGCGCACTCCCCCCCCAAAACTAATAATCTCTTTCCTCCTCAAAACTCAAGTCCTCTAAAAACAATTGCCCAGTGTAGCAGTAGTTTTTATAGTACTAGTACTTGTTATTTTTGTTGTTTTTATTTCCTGTAGTAGTATTATAGAATGCTTGTAGTAGTAGTAGGGGCAGTAGTAATTATAAAAATGGCATTACTTTTATTAGTAGTCTGCTGAAACATTCTCTCTCCACTTTAAGTCATAGAGATAAATACTATACAGAGTGCGTGCTGAGGTCGTTTTATTGATGTCATTTCACGCAGTATAAAATTATATGAGAGAACCGCAGTACCAGGCTATTTTAACCGATCTACTGTTCGGTTACGTTTATATTTATTTATTTATTCATTTATTTATTTATTATGGACGACATATAATACGTAACAATATTCTGTTACTACTTGATGTATGATGAATGATCATATTTTCTATAGTTTTCTATGTGTGTGAATGTGTGATTACATTTTCCAGGATCTGCGAAAAACGAATAACTGCCTAGCTGGCTTCACTCTGTACAATACATGGAGCTGAATATATAGAATACTACTGGAGGGGCCTCTCACGGAAAGTCTCTATTTTACACAGTGATGCCACTTTTGAGCTGGTTTTCAGTTTACCGCAGGCCCTGGAAAATGTAATCGCACAAACAGAAAACTATACAAAATTTATTTATTATACATCATGTAGCAATTGAACAGCATTACTTATTAAGTGTCGTACATGGTATAAATAAGAAATAAATAAATGCTCCCAGCAGAAAATGGGTAAATTACCTACACAAAGCGATAAACCGACCAGCCCATCCTTTCATATAGCAACTTGCGCGGTACTTCATTCATAGAGTTTCTAAGCAGGGGGTAGGGGGATTCATTCTCGAGATTTAAAAAAAAAAAAAAAAATCGCATCGTGTTGCAATTTTATTCTGACGACAGCAAAATTACTTATTCGACATTAGAGTAAAATTCTTCCCCAATTTTTTTCTCGATGGCACAACTTGCGCCATTCATCCCTCCTGTGGGCGGCCCTTCTCTCTTAAAACGAACCAACCTTTCCTTTCATACGGCTACTTGCGCGGTACTTCATTCATCGAGTATCGAAGCAGAGGGTACGGGGGTTCACCCCGGAGAATTTTTGAAAATTAGCTTCTCAAAATCGTGTTTTAATGCTATTCCGACAGTAAAATTGCTAGTTCGAAAGTAGAGTAAAATCCCCCCCCCAAAATTTTTCTCAATGGCGCAGCTTGCGCCATACATCCCCCTGTGGGCGGCCCTGGGTCGAACCACAACCCATCTTTCAAGTGTAAACCAAGTAGCGATTCGAGGTGTCCCATTAAGCGAAAGTGTTCTCCGTGATAACCGTGGTGTTTCATAGGAATATTAAGTCTAAACATACGAAATGAAACCAAATTATACATTTCTTCTTGAATGAATGCCTGTTGCTTTATAAAGAAGCCAAGGTCGCTTAAATATATTGATAAAAATTGGCAAAATTTAACAACTGCCTACGTAGCTTCCAACATCAACTTGGATATGACTTTGTTTTAATTTTATTGAATGATATTTACATACAAAATTTGTAATTTAATACCTCAGTTTTAGCGTAGTGATTACGATATGTTGACCTTAAAATTTTACATACAAATACATTTAAAGTAATAACAGGATTTTCCCAATGGCTAAGGCGGGAGTTTCACGATTTATATGTAATTCTACTTTTATAACTGTTTGTCTTTTTGTTCTTTTGAAATGACTCTTGACAGTTATATTAACAAGTACGCCTATGTAAAAATCAGTTCAACGTATTTTTATCAGGAGTCCTTCGTGAGTGAGTCGGCAATCGCATTTGTGACCAATTAGTCCCGGTTTCGTGTCCAAAAGGACAATTTCTCTTGGATGTAAGTCGAGAAGCGGTTTGGATTCCGCTTTAAGCTTATGTGACCCCTTCCAGCATAACCTTGTTGCATAATAACACCAAGGCGAAACAAACTAATTTCTGTCCATATCTAATATAAATACATAGAGTAAATTATTTAAACAAAAGAAAAAATGTGGTTTAAACAAAAAAAAAACTGTTTTTTTTTTTTTCAATAAAACCATGGTTTTTGCCAACCCTGCCTTGTGTTCAGTATTCGAAGCATAATTTTTGCTGCATCTGATGTGATAGTAATGGATGTGTAGTTCACACATCTTTCTTACCCAGCGATGTCGTTGTGGTTTTTAGGAAATCTTTTGGTCACCTTCCCATTTCATATATTTCATTACAAAGTCGGGTTGATTCTTTTATGCCCTTTTACCCCCCTTTTTCTTAATGAATTTGATTGGTATATTATCAGTTCATGTTCCCCATCTCAATATATCTTTTTTCAAATTCATCCTAAAGTATGGTAAACCCTTCATAATTGTCATTTATTGTATTTTTTACTTCAACATTTAGGCTACGTGGTCTATTCCTATCTTCATATAAGTCCTCAGTATTTTCTTTTCATCTTCTTAAGACTTCGTTCCACCCGTTGGCCACATTTTCATTCATATTTTCTACTGTCATCGTAATACCTCTTTGTTTCCTTCGAAGTTTCATAGATTTCACCTTGTACAATTCCTCATATTTCCTTACTTCTTTCTAATTCTTCTGGTCTTCCATTTTCCTTTGTAAAATTCGTCCTTTTCTCTGTCTGTTTCCCTTTGGAATTCGTTGTTTAATTTATTTTCCTGTACGTTTTTTCTGTATTAACCTCCTTCCATGTTTTCCTTTCCTTCATTTTCTGTAACATCTGTTCCGTAACCCTTAATTTCTTAGTCGTTTTCTGTTCGTAGCACTACTTCTGCAACCTAATGCATGTGAATTTGAGTATGTTTTCATCGCACGTTAATACCTTCATCTATCTTTTCCATGCTTGAACATTTCAAATTTTCGAATATTACTAATCCCGAAAACCAGATTGTAGAAGCTTTCTTCCATCGTCAACACCTTGTTGCTGTATTTTTAAAAATTTAGATTAGGCTTATGACACAACTTTGCGCCATAGAATCTTGAAACTGCTATACGACTTTCGCTCTTCGTGGCCACAAAGCAGTGTCAGCACCACACTGTTCCTATCGCAGATCAAGATTCATGTATGTGATCTGCTTTACGTTGACAATCTTGTTATTTATTGCCGCTCAAGATATTTTCGTAGAATTACTCGACAGTTTTAGTTGACGTTAAATCGTCTTGACAGACTTTCGCTATCCTAGCCAAAAAACACAGTATGTGCACTTCTGTCGCTAACGAACTTGCTTTGTTGATCCGGACTTGTATCACGGTGGCACTTGTCTGATATTTGCAGACACAACCCAGTTTTTGGATTTGACATTTGATTGCTGCTTAACGTGGACACAGCATATTCGTAATCATGAGTACTCTTGTCCCCGAGTGTGCTTGGGACCCCGGGTTCATACTCTGCTCCCGCCAAGTGAACTTTGTGATGGACGAACACCGTGTGCGTGGGTTTCCTCGGGGTTCTCCCGTTTCCTCCCACTTTCTTCATTCCACCATTTCATTCATCTCTCATCATCACCGTCTCCTTTAGCCTAGCCGGCATAACTGTGGGACGTAAAACTCAAAAATTTCATTTTCTTGTCTCTGAGCTCTGAATTTACTTCTTGTACATTCCCACCGGACCTCGGGTGTTAAACTTAACTGTTTACTATGATTATATCGTGTCTAATTCGGTCCAAATTAGACTACGGGAGTATTGCGTATTCATCTGCTCGTTCTCCTGCTGAAACAACTTGATAGTAGCAGGAGAACGGGAATGAATACGCTGGGAATTCTGCTAGTTAATGGGGTCTTTCGCACTAGTCTTGTTCCTAGCTTTTATGCAGAAGGAAATGAACCACTGTTAGCCTGTTGTTGTGAGAGCTTCTCAGAAATTATACAGCACATGTGCATTATATATCTGATAATTTTAGCAACTTCCTATTGCATAGTGGTCAGATTTACGACTGCACGACCTCTACGTCCTCATAGTGTGTTCGTATGTGCGAAAGTCTTACTGCTGACAAATTTGAGTGGCCGTCTCTTTGCTTGCTATGTGTTTGTGCTGTTTCACATGGCTGCTTACTCCACCCAGACTCGATTTTCTTTTGGCGTCACACACTAAACAGCACACAAGCAACTGGAATTCCTGCAGGAGTTCGGAGTGTCACTAGGACAATACACCGATTCTAGTGTGATGCATACCAATGTCTCACAAGGATATAACTCTGTTGACTGTGCCTTCGTTACGGACAAGAATAGCTCAATTTAGTCTGCATCGCCTGTGTTCAGTATTTACTGCTGAACTAACAGCAGTTAAGTTTGTCCTTGACCATGTTCTTCAACTTTTGTTACATCATGTGCCTATCTTCACTGATTCACAAAGCGTTACTGTAAGCCTGCAGAGTATTTTCACTAAATACCCTTTAGTGCAAGACATTATTGAGAGATAGGATCAGCTACAACAAAATTGCGACGTCGTTGTCTCCTGCGTGCCGGCACACGTGGACATTTTGGTAAACGAGCGTGCTGACACAGCAGTCAAGAACGCTGCGTTTTCAGATGTTGCATTGAAGCAATATTTCCCATGCTCGGATCTCCGTAGTTATTCATGGCGCTAACCGTCCGTATTGTGAAAATTATCGTTCCACTGAATATTCCGCACATTCTTGTAGAATGTCCAGAAAACTCAGACTACCTAAAGATCTTGATCAGGTCTAGGAAATAATGCGATATTTAGTGACTAGATTCTCTCTTCATTCGTACGATTGGAATGGTTAACATGCACTGAGAAATTTTTGTTTTAGATTTTTTTCCTGTTATGAGTTTCTGTTATTTTTCAATCATTTTCTTGTTATATATTTTAGATTTTATTATTTATTCCTTTATCGTTTCTCTAAAGCAGCGTTTCCCAACCGGTGTGCCGTGAATGGGCCGCTGGTGTGCCGCGAGTAAATCAAAATAAAATTATTAATTATATAGCAATTAAATCTCAGGACATAGGGAAAAATGTATATTTGTATTTCACATTATTATGAACCTCTAATATAAATCTACAATATATTTTAAGTTTCATACCGCGTTACTTTTTTTGTACATTTTTAATATTGAAAAAGGTATTTATCATTGTTATGACGTTATGACCATTATTGCTTCTTTATTGTTACAAACTATTTTAACTTCAAATTTTAAAATATTCAATCCTTTCGACAAAACAAACATGCATACGAGTTACCTACATTTGTGTTTTAAAAGTAAAAGAGATTTGTTTGTTCGTTATTTAGTGATCTTCCTTGTTAGTGGAAGTTTGTGTGCAGTTTTTGAAAAAGAAAGCGTATTTTTAAAAACCTAAGTCTAATATTTCATTGCAATTGTTTCCTATTTTTAAATTAGAGTGAAAAATAAGCATAATGATGTACCATGGTGGAAAACCAGTGATCGAGCTTGAGATCAGTAATCACAGAAAAAAATAGCATGGTATTTTATATTTAAACATAATAAAATCTGTGTGTGCCGCGAGAATTCAAGTTACACCCATAGTGTGCCGCAAGTTGAAAATGGTTGGGAAACGCTGCTCTAAAGTTTCAATGACCACTTTCAATGTGCAGTTTCCATCGGGTATTATCTTTATCTTGACCGGAACAAATACCCTCGTAGCTAAAGTCCCGATTAAACTTCAATCAACCGCCAGTTTGATCACTGGTGGAACTGCTGGCTTCTCTCAAGACGCCCTTTGTCTGATACTCCATTTAGACCAATTTGGAAGGGATGACCCTTCTGGTAGTGAGCACAATCCAACGTAGGTCTAAATTTCATTGAAGCCGCAATTTTCTCTACTCCACATATAAATATCTTCGTAAAGGCAGTGTCTATCGGGGAGTAACTGTACAAGACAGTGAATATGTAACTTTTAGGGTAGAGTTGAATTACATATTAATGTAGTTTGAGATTTTACATACATAAAAAATCATTTCATATTTATGGTCACAAACTTGTCTCCCGCATCTCCTTAAGAAAAACCATAACGCCACCAGCGGTGTGCCAATGTAGAAGCCTGTATGTCAGCTGTCGCCCTGTATGTGAGTTTCCACTAAAGGAAACTACATTGAAGAACACGTTGATCACGTCTATTTCATTCTTTTGGGCAAAATTTTCGAGACCGTCTTGTGCGCGGCCGTTGACATTTCAGCAACAGAAACCTTAGAGGAGCCATTAGGAGATTTCACAGAAATGCCTGTAAAATGAATTCCCATGACACATGTCACCCGATTCATGTATGCCACCGTTGATTTTGTCGTATGACTGAGCACCTTATACTAATAAATTACAACGCGAGACGTATCGCTGCCATATAAGGATAGAATATCTTGGCACTAAAGTTGCTCCGAAATATTCTACTAGAATAGACCTTATTGTTGCATTAACGTTAGACTTTTTGTTCACTGTGCGTAGAGGAATTTTTCCAGTACATCAGTAACCAACCAACAACTATAAAGCCATGAGAGAGATTTCAATCAATTTGAAGACCTACGGGATCACGTTTACAATAAATTGTATTTTTATTTTATTTTATTTTATTTATTATTTATTTATTTATTTATTTTTAAACTTTAATCGCATCCCGTTAGATAAACCCCCCAGGTGCTTTGTCCAGGGTCGCTACAAACTTCAGTGGTCTTCTCGAAGATAGTGTTCCTTCAACTTTCTAAAATTCATCTTTCTCTCTATGATATATAACAAATTCAGCATGTGACCTCAAACCGTGTTTCTTTGCAAATTGTAAAGCTTCGGGAATCAGATTATTTTCTATTGTGGAGGAACATTTTACTGTTTTTGCTCTTTGTCTTTGAGTGGGTGGATTCTTACTTCAAGGAAACTTCCTACACGTACGATGCCCATTATTTGAGGTCGCAGCAACATTAGAGATGCCTTGTTTTTGCAATTCAATACTACGTTGATTCCTTTCTTTGCTACAGGAAAACCTTTTTTCGTACACCATTTACTTATTTGGTTATAACTGTAAACAATGTTGGAAATAGTACAATGTAGCCTTCCCATGAAGCCTCTATTTTCGGAGCCATATGACCATTCATATATATTGAAGCCATTTTCACTACGAATCTAAACTACGGGCGCTTTCGAACTACCCGGAATGACCGCTCTGCTGTTTGCATACGTACTGCTACCTAATGATCGGATTTGTTACCACAAATGTGAACGACCTTCCATAAGTGGTGTAACGGCATTAAGGAAGAACTTGAGTAGTAAGGGCTCTTAAATGTAATAAGTGTTACCAGCATGCTTTGAGATTTATTATATTGACGAGGTTAATAATTCGAACTTTCATCTCCATTCATCATTTCTTTTATTTATTTAATATTTTTTCTTCCATAACAGGTGTTATTAGAGGAAGAAAAACAGCAAGAAGAGTTTCGGAAAAAGCTTTTGGTTAAAGAAGAAATGGAGAAGAAAAAGAAAATTAAGAACAAGGAGGAGATGATAGACCAATTAATGGCGGAGGAAGGAGATGCCAAGAACATTGTAGAGACTTATGCAAATATTATGCAGAAAGAAAATGAGGAATCGAAGCCTGAAAAACTTCCAACAGTAAAACAATTTTCTACGGGTATTAAATTCGGCCATGCGAGTCAACAATCTTGTGTATTCTTACCTAAAGTAGAGGAAGGACCTTTGTATTTGTACAGTGCTCCCGAAATTATTATTAACGGTCCGGTACCCCCAGGTTGGAGTGAACTGGAACGCAAAGGTTTCGTGAATAATGTGAGAGAAACGACAGTAGAGGAAGAAGCCGGTGGTTATAAATCGACATTAGCTTGTATGAGAGCGTTGCAGGAAGCTTTTGCTGGACTTTATCACATTCCAGAGAACAGAAGTCATTTGACAGAGGAAAGTGAAGAAGATAATGAGATGAGATAACAGTGATGTTTTGTATACAAAAGTCAATAAATTATTTGTATGTTTAAATACGTATCACTATTTATGTTACTAATCATAACCAATTAGACCTGATTTTATAACTTTGTATATAACTGAAATATTATTAGCCTTTTATTTAAGTGCGTATGGTAAAATTCTTTACAATTTCTAAATTTAGTAACGGAAAAAGTATAATTATTTTGTAATTCATAGTATTAAGTTTAGCTACATTTAGTAAACTAAAATATATATACTAGCTTGTTAGTGTAGAAGTATTCAGTAAATCTTTAAAAACACCCAATTTGTAATTTTTAAAAAATGTTTTGCCTCCAAAAAACGTAAGATTGTTATTTCCACTACTTGTTATTTCTTAACAGTGCCATATCGCTTGCTCCCTCAATTTTTATTGATGGGAATTGTTTGCACTCATTTGTTAACAATTTTAAGAGTTGTGAAACTGGAATTTGTTAATAGAAGATTAATTCAGTACTTAAATAGTTTTACAGAGGTATGTTGAACAACGGTAATTTGTTGCAGATATGTCGCAATGGTATTGTGATACCTAATATTACAGTGATAGTGTCATGGATACTGGAGCATTTTAAGTTTATTCGAAAAGTGGAAACTTCTTCAAAATTGAAGTTTACTTTAATAAATAAATGAACACTTATAGCTTGCAAGTACATACGAACCCCACACTAGTGCCAGGAGTAAAGTCTCTCTCCTTTGACGCATGCTGAATTAGTAATATACCGAATGTATCAAAAGGCTGGACCATAGCCAACTCCGTTATGAGTACAGATACGAAGAAAAGGAAAGAGAGGAAAGTTTTTGGACGTAGATGTTTTTCAATCTAAAGTTGTGGAATATTTCCAAATGCACCAGCAGTTTGGGCTCCACTTTGGTGAGGGGCCCTTTGCTAAACGAAAAAGAAAATTTTCAATTCAGCAGTCTGTTTGCATGAAACTGAAGGGCACGCAAAAATGACACAGTGAACATGCAGTTTGTTGTGTAGTTGAATGTAGAATACTTCAAATTCGTTTCGCAACAATGCTGTATTATTTGTGTGATGAGGGCTCAAGAGAGCAGGGTGCTGAACTAGCAACGTTGCATTTTCATTTAACATTGGGTGCTGTGGCAATGTGGTGCCCAAACGCCTGATGTGATTGGAAAAAATCCATCATTTTAGAGGGAAAACCACCTATGTCCAACATTTTTTTTTTTTAAAGTTTTGCACATGAAGAAGTTAGCCTGTGGCCCCAGACTTTTGATACACCCGGTGTAGTGTATATATACCTAGGTATATATATATATATATATATATATATATATATATATATATATATATAGTCTTACCAAAAATACAATCCCAACGTCCCAACTTTTGAGGGTTTCTATATTTCCGCCGATACAAGCGAGCGACGTCAAGAGCGATATCGTGAAGCGTGAATCATTGCTGGATGAGCTGAGGAAGTGTAAAAGTATCAGTTGTAAAAGTTCAAAATGGAATGGGGCAAATATGAAAATCATGTCGTCGTGATAGAGTTGCACAAGATAGGCAAATCACCAGGAGAGATTTTCAAAACATTCCAGAAGCTGCAAATTAGTTTCTAAAAAAAGTCGTTCACGACACTATCCAGCGCTTTGTTGAGACTGGAGCTGTGAAGGATCGTCTGCGACAAGGAAGATCACGCACAGTATGAACACCGGAACTTGTGAAAGCAGTGACGGCACGTGTCCGACAAAATCCAGTTAGAAAACAGTCAGTTATGACTCGTGAGCTAAAAATATCGAAAATGTCTGTCTTCTTACGTTAAGCAGTGACCTGGGACTCCATGCTTACAAACAACGCAAAGGACAACTCCTGACAAATGAACTAAAGCACCAAAGGCT
This sequence comes from Thermobia domestica, assembly GCF_964235325.1. NCBI lineage: Eukaryota > Metazoa > Arthropoda > Insecta > Zygentoma > Lepismatidae > Thermobia > Thermobia domestica. The sequence goes on from NC_137455.1 coordinate 266,662,346, forward strand.
CCTTAAAGCAAAGCGCTTACTTAAGCGTTACACAGCAAATGGGCACCGTCATATCTTTTTCACTGATGAAAGACTTTGTGTTGAGGAGACTTTCAGTGCCCAAAATGACAGTATATTTGCAACATTCTCTAGAGAATCTGGTGAAAAGTCTCCAAGGATCCAGAGGGGTTAACATCCTGCCTTAGTCATGGTGTGTTAGGATGTGATCAACGAGGGTACAAGGGAGCTCCATTTTTGTGAAAGGGAGGTCGAAACGTCAGCAAAATTGTACCAGGAGAGACTAGTCAAAAATCTCACCAACACCCTCTTCCATGAACAGAACTGGAACTACAGCAGGACTCAGCCCCGGCACACACTAGGCACGGACAACCCAACAGTGGCTGGAGGCAAATGTTCTAGACTTTATTTCCACTTCAGATTGGCCTTCTGCAAGTACATACCTAAACCCTTTGAACTTTACCAGGAGATTGTGGTCCAAGCTTCAGGAGATGGCTTGCAAGAAGAGACATTTCAATATTGAAAGTTTAAAGCGGTGTTTTCGGAAGGGAGCTGCAGGTTTTCCAGTTTTGGTGCATAATGAAATTGATGAGTGGTCACAAAGACTTAAGGACTGTATGCATACTAATGGTGGCCATTTTAAATAATTATTTGTGATTTTGGTTCATAATGCATCCGTGTAACTCATGTTATTAGGATACTAAAATATCTCTAACCATTTTGTGTCAATGTACTTTGAGACAGTATTTATGATAAGACTAGGTATATATATTGTTGGGCGAGAAGTACTTTTAGATAACATGCTGGGAAGTTTAGAAAATAAAAATAAATTGGGACAGTTTATGTTGATATTGTTTTGTAGATTGAATTGTTATAAGATTTAACCGGAGTTGAATTTATAAAATAAAGCGCTTTTGGTATACTAAATTGTAGATAATCATACATTGCTTAGTGATAAGCTCCCAGCTCAAGGATTTGGACAGAACGAATTCAGACATTTGGCGCAGTTCTTTTAAAATCGACCTGCTATGAGCCAAGCAATGTTAGAGTCATCATTTCGGTTACCTTTAAACGTACAACTACAGTGTGATAACCAAGAAATCATGTTTCTGCTATATAAGGGAGCTGTAGTTTCAACTGTAAGTTTCACTCATTGAAACAGCTGGTTTCAGCAGAGGGAGATCAATCAATACCATGATAATTTACTTAATGCGACGCATCATCAGTCACAATGATGGAACGGTTCCATATATGTAGCGCCCGTAGATTTAGCGCCCAGTATTTCTGGCTCACAGAAGGAATTTTCTATTGATTTTATCTCAATCAGGGATGTTCAGTTCATTTTACCACTCTTTCCACAGGTCGTTAATTCCTGTTATTTTCTTACATCCGTGTTCCGTGAACTTAGCGTCCACTAAGTAAAACTGTTATGAAGAGAAAGAGAGAGAGAGCAGCAGTCGATAGCACTGATTATGACGCTTCAATGAATCATAACCTCCGAAGAAGAGGGTGACGCGTAGACAGGCTTGCAATAATCGGAGTTAGACGGCAGTAAAACATCATAGTGTTCTTCTTGCCTCCATTAATTTGTGTGATATTCCTGCTGCTGAATTTTGCTTTTCTCGGAACAACATAAATATGGCATAGCACTATGTTGTCTCAAGCCCTTAATGACCCCCGATATATATATATAATCATTTTATGTATATATGGAATAACATATAATTTTAAATAAATATTTGGAGAGACAAGACAAGCTTCGGGAGGACCGTGCCCACAGTTACGTCCCTATATTATATATATATAATATTATGTGTGTGTGTACCTGCACTCAGTTCATCATTTTATTTGTATTTGGTATCGTCTAACTTAACAATACATGTTTTCTTTCTTCATTTGTTTCAGGAATTGAAAGAAAAGGGTTTGGATCTGGTGACAGAAATTCGGAGGTGTGAAATTGTTAAGTCTGGTCTCTGTAATTTAAGAAGAGCAGCATTAGGTACAGACCAAAATCCTGCAACAAGTTTGGACATAAGTTTTCCGGACGAACTTTTAAGTCTACCTGATGGCGGTAATTTTCTTGTAGTGGACGACGTTTTTGAAGATCAAACAATATTAATATTTGCGGTTGAGGACGCCAGTATACTGCTGAAACAAGGCTAATCGTTTTTTATGGATGGAACTTTCAGTAGTTGCTCCAACAATTTCAACAATTATATTCATCCATGTGGAGCTAGATAGTACTAACGAAGTAAACAGCATTTTCCCCGTTGTATTCGCGTTACTATCAAGCAAAACCGAATTAACATATAGGAGATTCTTCAATTTGCTTAATAGATGGGCCTCAGAGTGAAGTCCTCAGCTTTTAAAAATTGATTTTGAAGCGGCTGTAAAAAAGGTTCTTAATGATCTCTTCCCACAAACAAAAGTTTCGGAATGTAATTTCCATTTCATGCAATGCTTGTGGCGAAAAATACAAGAGCTTGGACTTACGCAAGATTATAGAGAAAGTGAAGATGTTAAATTATTTTGTAGAAGATGTGGAGCTTTAAGTCTTATACTCACAGAAGATATAGAGGAAGGATAATTGATAATCATGTCGAACGCACCTGACTCGCCGAAAATAGTAGAGTTTGCGAATTATTTTGTAGATCAGTGCTTGGAGAACACTACATGGCAAATTGAGAGTTGGAATTTCTATAAAGAAAAGAATAGAACAAATAACGTTGTGAAAAAATGGAATGGAAAGTTTAATTGCATCATAGGGAAAAGAACATTCGAACATATTTTTGTTGGTGAAGAAGCTGAAAGAGGAAGCTGTGAACACTATCTTTATGCGGAGGAGAATGGAATTTGGAAAGCCAGGCACCAAAAGAGCAAAAAAGTATATCAACATCGACACGAGAATAAAGAATATTCTAGAGAAATACAAGGAAACAAAGGATCTGCAAAAATGTTTAACTGCTTTGGCTTATGTCCGGAAGTTCGAACGAATTGCTAATTACGTAACTTCATTTTGTCTGTAGTCAGAGACAGTATGCGAATAGGGTAACAAATAAAAGCACGCTTCCTGTGCATATCATCACTGACAAGGGTAATACCTGCAAATTATTTTAAGAAAATTAATACATAAATATAAAGGAAATGTTTTTGATTGGCTAAAACAATAATCAAAATAGCATTGCAAGATTCACTTTAAAAAAAAATTAAAAAATAAATAAACACGCCTATATTCCTGTAAGGAATGTAACCAGTCCTAAGCCTGGAGAAAGTGTGAAGGGAAGTTTATGAAATGAAATCTTTGAGTTTTACGTCCGACGGTTATGCCAGGTATGGTAAGATGAGAATGAATGGAATAGTGGAATACAGAATGTGAGAGGAAACGGAAGAACCCCTAGAAAACCATGCATGGTGTTTGTCTATCACAAAGGCCAATTTAGAGCGAGCTGTGATCGATTAGGGACCCCAGGCACCAGATGTGGACGCTCTATCACTGAGCCAGCGGGACCTCAAAGGAAGTTTATGGGCATAATTATCAATAACTAGTAACCAAACTATAATTTCCTGGCGCTATGACCGACCAATAACGACGCCAGCTTTAACGTCTTTGAGGGAGGCAGAGAAAATTTTAGGAGGGCAGTAGTTTTTTTTTTTTTTTTAATACCCAAAACTATAAGTTATTATAACTTTAAATAAATTATGATACAACATGTTTGGAAGAACGGGGCTGAGGGACAATTTGCCACTATAATTCGACAAAGCGCACTATTTGCCACCACTTTTCATCGACAGAAGCAGTTTAAGACATTTTTATTTAATTTCTATTGGATGTATCAATGATGATGAATAGGAAAGTAACAAGCATATTAGATCCAAAGATTATATAACTGTACGCCGTGATATGCAATGCTACCAATATTTAAATGTACTATAAACTAAGATTACATATGTAGCTTTTAATGTGAAAAATATGTAAAACAGACGTAATCTAGAATACCACAATCATACAAAAAAGGTGAACATATTCTCACGACTGAAAACCGGGACAAAATGTAAACTGGCGAAACACCGGGATAAGAGTCTTCATGGAGACCACGGTGGTTCAGTGGTAGAAACACTCACATCTGGTTCATGGGGTCCCTAGTTTGATCCCATCTTGCGTCAAATGGGCTTTGTAGTAGTCAGACGCTGCGTGCGTGGATAAACTCGGGGTTCTCTCGTTTCCTCTCACTTTCTTCATTCCACCATTTCATTCATTCTCACAATCATTATCTCCTCTATCCTACTCGCATCTCCTTAATCGTGGGATGTAAAATCCAAAGATTTCATTTCATTTCAAGAGCTTCCAAACCGGGACTGTCCCGGTAAAAACCTGACATATGGTAACTCTGACTATATAACAACATCGGGTTCGATACTAAAAAAGAAAAAAGTCGAATTATCATATGGTATTACACAGTTTCAGAGAAAACATCTAACAAGCTAGCCCCATTAAGTGTGATACATATTTCACAACTTTATGCTTAATATAAGTCTATATAGTTAAGCAATTGATATACACTACAAGCACTGAAAAACAACGTAACGTTCTAATAATAATAAAAACGTTACTTTACGAACCAATAAGTTAATCGCTCTACGACCCTTATTGTACACATTATACCCTAAAGTTACAGCCTTGTGCAGTAATCAATTCCAATCAGATATTTAATGAGTGGTGTTTCCTTGAGAATAATCCATCACTAAGTTGAACAAGCGCCTTTGAAGGCTAGTCGTCTTCCATTTTACCCTCTTCTTCGGTAATTCATCTAGCAACACTTGTTCGATGCAGTTGAAACCATGGCCTCATCCTTTTCCAATGTCCATCCACAAGGAAGGATAGGCAGGTTCAACCTTTTGGAATTTCCTCGTTCGTGTCTCTTTCTGTATTGTTCCTATGTGAACGGGTATGTTGCGAGGAAACAAAAGAGGCTAGCAAAGAAATCGAATCGTAAGATCACCATAAGATGAAAGTCGCATACTCCAGAGACTACCTGATACGTAATGTTGATCAAAATAAATTAGGAATTCTTCAGTTTCTTCTGGTACGATTTGCCGTAAGCAATCCATCCCTTCTGACCCTTGTCAGAGAGAAGGAAAACAAATCCGTCCATTATTCCATAGAAATCGGACTTTCTCATTCTCCCTGTAAAAATTCAACAATCCCAACTGCTGCAGTATGTACTTCGTGTTCGTGTGACATTTCTTATTTGTGCGTAACAAAATATAAAATTAATTAGTCACAGGTAATTGTTTTATTACATTTGCGACAGAAAGTTCTTGTTTTGTGCTCTCTCTTTGCTGGAGAGACTTTCTTAAGCTGTTCCTCTTTAGTATGCTGGGAAGCTTCTATTCTCCGTGATTTCTTCTCAACGTTGGCGAACTGCTAACCAGACGAAATGAAGAATTTACGGCATTTCAAACTTTTTAATGCTTGTTTCTCGTTTGAAATTACGCTTTGATGACACAATACCATAAGTGTTGAGTCCACTTACATCAGTTATGTAAAATACTGTCAGGCCATTTTGTTCATTGTATTGTGGAGTAACAGCGAGTCATATGATTGTCAGTGTGAGCGTCTGATTATGATGACTTTGAGTTTTTACCCCCGCTCTAGAAGTGACCACTTCAGGATAGTTGTGCATTGTGTTTTGCAATTGTAAAATGGCTGAACTTACTGGGTATATATTGTGAAAAGAGACAGCGTACCCAAAAAATGAGAAGTTGTTTGTCTACAGTCATATTATATGTAAGAATAAAATTATATTGCAGCGTGTGTGAAGAATCTGCAACTTCACGAATTAGGAACAGTTCCGTCATCAGGTATTCTAATAGCGCCGATGTTGTCATCAAAACAAGGCAGCCTTTGTAGGATCGCTTTTCTCCGGAGTTTTGCTTTTTGCATTAGCTGTAGGTGCTACGCTTCAAACTTCTAACCCATTCTCTGAATAAGAAAACTATTCAATGTCTCATTTCAATATCGGTACCTGAACAAGAAACTTCAGTTGCATTTGTATATAAGTCTGCTAATATCTTATCGTCAGTCGGGAATCAATTTCTTCATCGTTTATTTATTTACCAAAAATATTCTTCCTCTACCATCAATAGTGACGTGTATTGTTAGTGATCTGTTAATCTACCACGTGCAATGATCAAAACACACTAACAATAAACAAAACTTTACATACAATCAGTGGCAAAGTCAGGATTTCTATTCGGGGGGTCAGTGTCCTACTCCGGAAAACTCTTATTGTCAATGTGGAGACTGAAAGCGCAAATTTAGGTTTTATTCTAGCAACTTTTTAAAATTTTGGTTCTTGGGAGTTCAGATCCCCGGAAACTCCCCCTGGATACGCAACTGCATACAATGGAAATATTAATACAGTTTGATAAACAAAAGCAACTATTATGTTTCTGACAAGGGACTTATATAAGTGAATAAATAAAGAAAAGCTGTTACTAAAATAAGCAAAATTGCAAATAATTAAATCAATCAAACTACATAACACAAAGTTGCAATATGTTATATCTGACTTCATTGGGACAGTTAGATTATCAGAACGTTAACTCCGCTACGAACCACAATATCAATCTATACTGAATCTATCCTCATATTTCTTCATTAAGGCTCGAGTTTAATGGATCCACTCGGTACCTAGGGGTGTTCCAAGAACCGGTTTCGGTTCGGTTCGGTTTGGGAACTGTTCGGTTCGGTTCGGTTTAAGAACTGTTGGGCCCTTTTTGAGGACTGTTTTGTTCGGTTTCAGTTCAATATTTGAAATCAACAGAAATGCAGTTTGCATTATTAGCAACCGTCCACCCAGACATTATAATAAGGGTGAATGTTACGTTTTTCGGTATAACTTTATTCAGATTAAAATTATTTCGATGTTACTGAAACAATTTAGGGGTCGTACTTGTGTGGGTACTTTGGATTTTGGAATAAAACTCTTAATATCAGTTGGAAGACAACTTTACGGCATGGGTGGATTTAGGAGACACCGTGCTAGGGGTGGCAGTTACTTGAAGGGTGGATGCTATTCCAGGAGAAGCTACGTTTAGAATGAAACATTAAATTCATCTTGAAATGACATGGGGGGAGGGCATGATTTACACCTGTATGTGGAATATATCGTGGTGCAGTGACGACGCTAGAGGGGGGGCAAGGGGGGCGAGCGCCCCCCTAGTAGCTACTTCTGCCACCTAGACTGCCCCCCCAGACTCCTACAATCTTTAAACATTCTACATGTAGCATTTTATATCAGTATCATAACCAATCTCATTGACAAATTGTAGTCTACTTTCCACGCATTTACTTTGCGGCAGATTAGTCCTCAATCTTTCTTCTTTGAGCGTCTGGGTATGCACGCATATTTCTGTTTTCTAATTTAGCGCTTTTTGAGGTAAATTTTAGTTATACTTCTTTCTTATGATTTTTAATAATTGTGCCTAGCGAACAATAGTAGATTTGGTCGATTTGTTTTCTTCTTATTGGATCAACTTCGATTGGAAACAAAAGAAAGGTAAAACCAGTACGTAACTTGTTTGCATTTATCCAGGTTTGAAGTTTTCAGTTTCATATTTTGTTTTATTTCAAGTTCTATAGGCCCTACTTCTTTTTTTCTGCAACGTTATTCTCGGCTTTCAATATTCAGAGGATGTGCTTATAACAGCTTAGTTTGCAACTCCCAGGGCTTAATTTTTTGAAGAGGATAAAAAGAGTTGTGTTTTCCCTTCCTGCAAATGATAATAATAAATTTATGGAATTAAATTGATTCCCAATAAAACATAATGTCAGAGTGCTGATCTTTAGTTAGTAATCGGTTTATACTAGTGCTCCCTTACTTATTTTGTTTGAAGGTACTGATGTGACGTCTACCATATTGACTAGGAACTGGTGAAAAATTCGTAGCCCAACCCAGAAGGAGTGCACGTGGAATGGTGAAGTTTTACTTCTTCTACACTTCCCCCGAGAGTCAATATACTACCTTGTGCAATGCTCCAGTTTTTACAGAAAAGTTAAAAAATCTGAAGATTTCCTGGCACCACTGTTCGTAGTACTATCCCTATCAGATCTAAAATGGCATCCTTTCACCTGTTATTTAAGTTTGGGAAATAAGTCACGTAATAGACGGAGCTAAATCTGTGGAATAAGAATGATGATCTAGACATTGAAATCCTAGATTATGCAATGTCAGTTGTGTTCGCAGGGGCTTGATGAACAGGTGTATTCTCCTGAAGGAACAGAATTCCTTTCTTTTCATTTTCCGCGGCGTTGAACTTTGAATTTTTCTTTCAGTTTTGTAAGTAATATAGAGATTCTGGATTAAATATCTGACCGTTGCGGAGGTATTCTATGAGTAAGACTCCATACTTATCCCAGAAGAATGTTGCAAACAGTTTCTTAACCTACTTCTGTTTCTTGAACTTCTTGGGGAGATGGAGAAATGAGTGCTACTACTCCATTGACTGTTGTTTGGATTCAGGATCATAGTGGTACAACCATATTTAATCTATGGTTACTATTTGTGAGCGAAATTGATCAGCATTATGGTCAAATTGGAAGAAGACTTCTCTTAATGACGTCAATCTTTTATTCTCCTGACAGATATTTTGGGAACACATTATGCCGAGAACTTACGCATACCCAAGCCATTCTGAATTATGCTACCGACGAGTTCCAAAGAAATGCCCAGAACCTCTGACACAAGTTTTGCTGAGAAGGTAAAAACTGAGAAAGCGAGGTGCAGCCAGACTTCCGACTATAATAAGTATATCGTACTATACACTTTAAAAAGTATATAAATAATAGCTTATATCATTTTTGTCACTCAAAAACTGGAGTGGCCTAGGTCCTCCGGCCCCGGGCTATATCCACCACTGGCTGAAATGCTGTAATTTTCAAGAATAATGTCATAAATTGCATCCATGATTTCGGGAAGAGTCATTGCTTTTAATCATCCTGGATGTAAAGCATAATTTGTTGAAAAATCGCCACGTTTATACTAAGCCACTTACTTCTTCACCACTGTATAACGGAGGAGAGTCTGGTGGTGTTTCACTGATTTACTAATTAATTTACTTCGATGACTTTCCTTGGTGGAACAAAAATGTTATAATAGTTAGGATCTGGACGTTTGTGAAATTATCTGTTTGGGCACACATAATCACTTCAGAGGCCTAAGAAACAATAAGAATTTCATTATTAATATGAAAATTTGGATTTGTACATACAGAGAGATGTTTTTCTAAACTACGGTTTCATTTTTCTACCTAGTACCTACACTCCTTTTGTATTGGACTACGACATTTTCAGCAGCTTCTCGTAAATTCTCTCTCTCTCTCTCTCTCTCTCTCTCTCTATATATATATATATATATATATATATATATATATATATATATATATATATATATATATATATATATATATAGAAGAGAGAGAGAGAGAGAGAGAGAGAGAGAGAGACGTATTATATAGTACTAGAATGTGTTACTTGTAGCATACGCGAAAGTAATTCAATTTATGTTTAGGCTTCAAAAGTTTCATTAAAAAATATTTCATGTGCAGACATTACTTATTTGTTAGTTACAAATTTTACTTGAAATAAGTTTAATTTATAATCATATAGGTCTAATATGAAAACAGCAACGAAATACACAATGTAATGTAAAATAAGTCAAACGTAATAAATATGTCATTTTTGGTATGGCAAATAGCCGCCCCCCTGAAAATGTATCTGCCCCTCCTTTGCCCCCCTAGGAACTTAAAGCTGGCGTCGTCACTGTCGTGGTGTAATATTATCAGGTAACCAAGAAAATTTATGCTGTTTTTGAGAACAGTTACTTTTGTCGCGTTAGTGTAGTCAAATTGATTCTGATGACGCTACACAGTATGGAGCTAAATTCGTTGTACAAAAACAGAGGGGTGATTCCTGAGAGCAAAACAAACAAAAAAAAAAAAAAAAAAAAAAGAAAGAAAGAAAAGAAAAGTTCCAGTACACATAGGACGAAAAGCGTGTCGTTTACGTGTTATAGGCTGCCGAAAGCATGGAGTTAAATATTGCACAAACTACTGATTGTAGATGTGATGCGGCATGATATCGACAAAATATCCTAACCTGCTCTATCCAAATTTGGAGTTTTCAGATTTGTGCAATGGCGGGACAGGGAATTCCCTGATATTTTATGTCGTAAATTGAGTGGACAACAACATGTAAAGGACATTTCACTGCCTGGAAATAATATTACGTGGCAGGTCAGTACTCATACACAAAGATAAAAGATGGCGGATGAAGTAAAAATTACTGTGTGTGGTTGCGTACCTCCTCAAAAAGTACTAGTAAAGTCGTTGTACAAGAACTCACTGGAAACTTTACTTTTCTAGAATGTAAAAATACGTACGGCACAAGCCGATAAGTAACAGAAAATAAAGAAATTCTGATTGCTGATCTGCTCATATTAATGATATCGCAACGCTTTTGAGAACGCATCTGCCTTTACAACTACAGTAATTGAACAAGAACTACAGACAAATAAAGAACGCGTAATAATAATAATAATAATAATATACATAACTGTTTTAGCACATTCATTTCGATCAGTACATCACACAAATGCGACTACAGTACGTTTTTTTTCAATTAATGTTCTAAACTGACGGGTGTGAAACAAAATATTCCTTCCATTCACGATATTTGTACGTACTGTAACAAGGGCTGATATTTCTGGATCTAAATCGTATAATGGAACTGCATACAAAAGGTAGTTGTAGGGAGCAAGGTACAGAGGGGAGTTTTTGTTTACATGGAAAGAGGATGGTTGTCAGAACGGATACTGCTAAAGGTGTTCAAAGTTTCAACCCACCACTTCAATGCAAAGGTTACAGCGGCGTCGAAGGGAAAGACGCTGCGAACGCATTGAAACACTCCTGGCGTTTCCTGAATGCTCCACGCTGCAGCAACAATTTGAGCAACCAAATCCTCCTTTGATTGCACAGGCGTCGCGCAGATTAGTTGTTTCATATGGCCCCAGGAAAAGAAATCTAAGTGGTTAAGATCGGATGAGCGAGGTGGCCAAGATACCGGTCCTTCTCTGCCGTCCATTTTTCGGAAAGGATGTGTTGCGACAATTTCGCACCTCCACAGCAAATGTGCTGGAGCACCGTTGTGCATAAACCACATGTTTCGATGAACAGCCAGTGGCACAGTCTCTAGTAGTTCAGGCAGAATCTCTTTCAAAAATATCCAATACTCCCACCCGGTTAGTCATTGTGGTAGTAGGTACGGTCTGATGAGAATTATCAACGATTCATGCCCACACATTCACAGAACACCGTTCCTGATGGGCACGAGTTGACATTCCATATGAGTTTGCCTCAGACCACAAATGTTGAGTGTGAGTGTTCATCACTCCATCATGGGAAAACATAGCTTTATCTTTGAAGAGAATACGAGACATGAAGCGGGATATATTAGGATGGCGTGTAATGCATGCACCCTTTGGACATGGAAAGAGTACATCTGGTTTTCGTGAAGTATGTTCTAAACCTGCCGATGATAGGTGTTAATTTCAGCAGTTACTACCCGTGTGCTGGTGGACGGTTTTCTCTGATCTCAAGCAAGAATTTCCTCCTCAAAAGCCACAGTCCATACGGTTCTGTTTCGTCCAGCATTGGACCTGTGTGCTTCCAGCAATCCTGTTTCTTGTAATCTTCGATCTACACCTGAAGAAGGTTGCGTGGTGTGGAATTCTAAGATTAGGAAACTTGTCTGTACACCGTTGTGCCACACGGTCATTACCGTCCGCTTTCCCGTATGCCAGATCAATGTCTGCCAATTTGAATTGAATTTGATTGAATTTCTCTTTATTTCAGCGGACGAGGTTTAGCCGGAGGCTGCCCTGCCACCTAACCCTTGTCATCATTACAAAAAAGAAAGAAAAAAAAACAAAGACAAATAAGATACAATATACAAATAACAACATAACATAGTACATTCAATAATACTAAGGATAAACAAAACACTCAGTAAATGTAAATGTAAAAAAAAAAAAAAACTAATACTGTTAGTCCAATTTCATACCAATTTCAGTCCAATTCCATACTGTAGTAAACCTTTCATGTGTGCCAATGCTTTGTCTCTGATCTCTAAATAATAATGTTTGGAGTGATGATTTAAATGAATTGTATGGTTTGTCAGTGATTGACTTTGGTAGGGAGTTCCAGATTCTTACTGCCAAAATTGAAAATGCCTTCTCTGTTATTTTTCAAGAATGCCGGGACATAATCAGTTTATTACTTCCTCGGTTATTGTAACGGTGAATTTCTGATCTATATGTTAATTTATGATGCAAGTAAGGTGGTGTTTTATGTGAATTTATTTTGTATAGTAAACAACAGTATCGGAGATATTGTCTTCGGGACATGGTTAGGATATTGTTTTCATTAAGTACCGGCAGAATATGCTAAGACTTTTCAGTAAGTACTCCAGAATTTTTTACTTGGGGGAGTGTTCAAAATAAAAGGGGGGTGCTCTCAGAATAGTGATATAATTTTTAAACAAACTCAAACAAGAAAACAGTATATTTTTTACGCAACTATTACAATACTACTACTACTACAACAACTACAACAACAACAACTACTACTACTACTATTACTACTACTACTACTACTACTACTACTACTACTACTACTACTACTAATAATAATAATAATAATAATAATAATAATAATATCAACTCTTTGCAGTGGCAGGTTCAATAAAGTAAGTTCACACATTTGAGCATTTATTATTATTATGAAACTAAGTAATACAGTGAAACCTCTCAAAACGGACATCGGTGGAACACGATTATTTGTCCGTATATGAGAGGTGTTCCTAAAAGGCAGGATTATCTTTCATAACACCACACTACACATATTTATGGAATGGAAGAATAAGAAAGTTTGTCCTCTTATGAAGATGTCCACTATTGAGAGATGCCCGTTAAGAAAGGTTTCACTCTATTAGGAATTAACCTCCACTATTTTACCCAGTAATTAGACGTGAATTGATTACATACGAATTATTGTAATTATTTTGCACAATTCTGCTATTATTTCAATTTATTCACCGCCAGCAAGTTTTAGTGGGTGATATTTTTCCAAAATATTAATTGGGAAAAAATTGCCTCGTCCCATGCTGAAATCACATTCGTTTAGTAATTTATACTGTACACAGTTCCAATTTCATTATTTTAATATTCTAACCCTGTTGTTAACGTTAATTGTTGTAATATTATTTGATCTCTTAATCTCCCCTTCCTGGCTACATTATTGGCTCTGAACAGTAACTCACTATGAGCCTTGTTCCACTCAATGAATTTACGTAAATAAAAATATACTTTACAAAATATTAAGCTAGCGCCAAATGCGTTCCTTCATAACACTAGACTCAGTCTAAAATATATATAATTCTTACTTCGATCATTCTCTTCATTTCTAAAAATATTTTGACTACACCCTTCTAACGTCCGTCCGTTGATACACCACTTGGAGAGCAGGCTCGAAATCATCCACAGAGCTTTAGGGGACCATGGATATGTTAGGAGGGGTCAAATCATTAAAAATTCTCTTAGAAATATCTAAATTGTGCAATTTGTATTGAAGTCTGGAGGGGACATGAAAAATAAAGTGAGGGCCAGGCCCTCCTTAGCCCCCCTCTGGTTGCGAGCCTGTTGCAGAGTAGCAATTACCAACTGAATTTGGTATATGCTTATTACTGTATTGTCACATTTTTCCTTATTTAGGAGAAGGTAGATGAATGACCGCTCGAGACGTTACCAATTTCAGTCATCTGCATCTGTCTATCAATCTCTTCTCTCGGAAACGACCGCAAAGCCCAGCAGGGTAGGTATGAGCGGGTCTGTTTTGTCAATTGTTTCAACCGAAACACCGCCCGAAACAATGAGGTCATGTGGTTCTCGAAGCCGTACATGAGAACGAGGTCGCTTCGTATTTTGAAGTGAAATAAATAAATAAGAATATTGCCTTCTTTCCTAAACACTAAACCTTTTTTAACTTGATGTAATAAATAACCTATAAGATACTGATTGATACAATTGGATTTGGGGGAGTATTCCTTTTCCATCCAGGGGTGTGTGTAAAGAAATTTGGAGGGGTGTTAGGGGGGTGTTGGGGGAGTGTAGATTACTCCCTGCTTTCTGTAATTGAGAGAGAAGCGTAAAGAGTAATTCTGTATTTTCTGAATTGCCCTAGTATTTTGAGTGGAGAGAGAGCTACCATATATTGAATCGCAGTAATCGAACAGAGGCAAAATGAGAGTGTTAACCAGATATAGTCTTGTTTCTTGCAACAAATAGCCTTTTAATTTATAAAGCTGTAGTAAGATGCGCTTAGCTTTAGTACACTGTTCAGAAATGTGTTTATTCCAGCTAAGCCCTTGGTCTATTATTAAGCCTAGATCTTCTACAAATTCTCACGTGTGTACTCCTTTATTACTCTGTAATCACACTTGTTGGCCGTATGGTGATGAAATAAAGAGAAATGAAAGTGGGAAATGGTAGCTGTTTCCTCGCCATTGTGTTCACTGTCCAGAATCGAAGATAGCGAGATTCCAACTTAGTGCAACTCTTCTGTCAGAGAATGATATTTATGTTTACGATTAGCAAATGTACAAAACCTACATCGTGACGGAGAAGATAACCACACCCAGAGCCGTAGCTACGGGGGGGGGGGGGGGCTGGTAGCAAGAGGGCGCCGAACAAGCAATAAGAAAAAAGAAGTGTTGAAAATGAGTAAACGATGTGGTGCCCCGTAAAAGTATTGGCGCCCTATTAAATCAATATTGCTTATTATTTATTATAAATTTGCTTATTATTTACAGAAAGTAATTATATAATGATTTGTTAACGATGTGATATACAAGGTGCCGAGTATTGACTTACATTGTACGTAGGAGAGTTTTCAAAACCAGAAACGGTCAAAGTCTGAAATATGTGTTCGGCGTTTTGATGATGAGTCTGATTAGTTAATCACGCTTTTCTTATAATACTAATCACGACGGTGAGAATGAAAGTATGAAAAATGAGAAATGAAGACACACACGCAAGCTGCTATTTGAGCAGGAATATTAAAAGTGAAGGTAAACAAGAATAATAATAACATTTTCGAATTTGAAGCAGTTGTAGAATGGGTAGAGGTGTAGACTATTTCATTGCTTTACATTCCAATTTTTATGACTGTGCCTCAAGGGAAGAATGCCCCCAAAAAAACGTGATAAAAAAAACACATTACCCTCCCACTTTCCGTCGTGGTACCCTTCACATATATGAAATTCATATCGGTGGTAAGCTCCATCCTTCAGGAACATGTTGATACCAAAATTATCTTTCTAGCTTAATAGGGGCTAAACTATTAAGATTTTTAAACCCTTGACGCAGTTGTCTCGACGTTTTATTCCTGTAGTATACCAGGAGTGAAAATTAAGGATTTCAGGTTTAACACTGGTAGTCATAGTGAAAAATGGTCATATATGGCTGAAGAATATTTATTTTTGTATAGATTCAATACCGCAAATATTATATCTCTGACTTTATTCGTCTATCGTAACCAGTAATGGTAGACATCTACCACCAGTCTCAGACTCAATATTAAAATATTAACTGGAAAAAAGCGAAAAAAATAAAAGGAGACAATCGGCTTTTTGATATGTATTCAGAATTCTCCCCCCCCCCCCCCAGAAAAAAGAAAAATATTTAATCTCAGGTCTTAAGTTACTCTATTGGCACAAGAAGTAGTGCAAATTAGTAAAACTTCTGGTTTCAATATCAATTTCTGTATAGTAGAGGAAAGGGTGCAAATGTGGAAACGTAACATATGTTGACTGCAGAGAGCTTACCCTTGCGGCGATTGCCGTAAACAATCACCCTCGTCCCCATTCGGCACGGCATAACGCTATGAAGCGGTCGGCCAGTGTAGTTAATGGTGGTGCGTCGATTGTTATTGACACATTTTCGTGAAGTTTTTGGAGGTAAGCGTGTAGTATTATTGAGTCTAAAGTATCATAGATGTAGTGTAATACATATCAGAGCATTGTGAAAGTGAGTCATTGGGAAGGTATTGGTGGCATTCAATCAATCACAAGCAAACGTGTTTTTAACTTAACTCGTATAATCCAATTTGACTACAGTGCGGGTAACTTGGAAACACGCAGATGAGGGAAATACCCTAAAGTCCATTGCATTGTTTTATTATTAGTAAATAATTTATTGAAGATAACACACATTTGAATCATACAATTATATGTTAGATACTTTTTATTCATGGCCTAAATGAGGGCAGGGCAGAGGGGTAAGGCTTAGGAGTAAAGCAAAGTGGAAACTGACAAAGAGGCGGAAAAAAGGCAAATAATTGTCTCTACGATTTTTATTACAGGGTCTCAGCGTACCGAGTACCTCTTTAGAGGATCCCAGTGTACCAAGCACCTCTTCAGAGGATCCCAACGTTCCGAGCATCTCTTATAAAGTTTGTGTATCACCATATGAAATCAGGAAAATACCCCTTTTTGAAGAGGAAAACTTCGAATACAGATCGTAAGCCGAGTTCTTGCGCTGCTTTCAGATCGTTTCCGTACAATAAACAGCTCGAAGAATCCTTATCTAACCGTAAGAGTTAACGAATAGGCCTAAACAGAAACCGCCTACAGGCGGTAACAAAACTAGAAAAAATACCCAAAGTTCCTCCTCCAATTAAAAAAAAAACTCTGCAGTCTCCCTTCCAGTTGGAGTAGAAGAGCCAAAAATACACTCTGTGCATATTTTATGGGGATCCATTTTCGAAAGATATGCGTGGTGAACTATGGATTAAATGTCAATTATGTGAGAAATGGAGTCACTTTTAGTGTGCCGGTGTGAAAACAGGCATTTATATTTGTGATTTCTGCAAACAGGACTTGCCTAAATAACATCTTTGTCTGTTTACAACAAAACCTTGAATCGAAATTTGTTTACTTTGTAACTTTCAGCTTTTTAACTTTGTAATCATTTGAGATCTTTTGTTGTCTTTGTTCATCTACAGATTAAAAGCATACTATCATTAAAAACATATTATGATCCAACAACATTATGTGTTTACACATTGATTTACTGTAATTTTAGGGTGTTTCCACATTACCCTCACTTTTTTAAAAAATCGAAATATGCTAGTACATGTACCAAATACTTTTTTATTTTTTACGTATATGGTTTTTGCAGTTGCGAATTATGGTCCCATTTTTCTAACATTCTAAGGCATTTTCAGACAATTTTCCAGGTTAAATTAACGATTCACTGCTATTTTACAAATTAAATACAAACTGGGTTTCCACATATGCACCCTCTCCTCTAGTAACTTTAACAGATAGCAAGGAATTCTTCATATAAATTCAGCGTCCGAAGAACAGAAGTGAAATGAAATTTCTAGTTCAACGTTCTATGTTTCGCTCTTTAGGCTAAGGAGATGAATAATTCATAAAAATGAATGACTATAGAAAAACTAGTGGAATATGGATGCAGAAGGAAGCTCCCCCCCCCCCCGCATACGTAGAAGCACTGATACGATATTGTCACCATTAACTCAGATCTCCTGGGATCGAACCAGGGACTTCGGATACCAGAGATGGGTACTCTACCATTGAGTAACGCGTCCCTAGTCCGAAAAACAACTTCCATATTTGACCTATTGCAACCGGAAGTTATAGATATCCACTACTTCCGCTTTCAGTATTGAATTAACGCAGTTTGGAAGATTACTGTATAGTTTCTTATTGTGAGACGGAGCTTATTATTATTATTATTATTATTATTATTATTATTATTATTATTATTATTATTAGTAGTAGTAGTAGTAGTAGTAGTAGTAGTAGTAGTAGTAGTAGTAGTAGTATCATCTTATTTTTAATTACCTATTGTTCTTAATTTTTATAAACGTTATATAGCCTACAACGTTATATAGATGTTAGTGGACTGTCCTTATTCATGGTTCAATACATGCCAGGGTTGACCTAATTGAACATCTGTGTATTAGAGTTCCTTCTCACAATCCTAGGGACTATCGATCTATCTTAAGTAATCACAAATTAATTGGTACTCCACTATTTAATAGTGTACAGAATATAAACAAAAAAATCTCTAAGAAATGATCTATCTAATGAAAATTTTGCTTTACTTAAAAAGCAATGTTTAGAATGTATTATCAAGTAAATATATAATTTCGCCATTGCCCTGTCTAATATATTGTCTATGAAATTCTAATTGTCTTTTGTTTGATGTATGTTTATTTTTATTTAATGTGTTCTTTTGTTATATATATTCCTATGAAATCTTTGTCTAATTTTATTAGTGTTAATTATATTTTACTATTGTAATATATTATATCACAGTTTTCAATTTAAGTAATACCTATGTGAATGGAGGTAATATCGAAATTTTATTTTGTAATCAAGCTTTTGTTATTTATATCTAAAGCTTATGTATGACTTATAATATTGTATCTGATTGAATTATTTTGATGTACTGTTTTTTTAAATTTGTTCATTTTGTTTTATTTTGTACTAACTATGATGTAATTCTCCAGTGTACATTGTTTATATATTTCTGACCAATTATGGCTTTTGCTGTGGTCACTATTGTTAATAAATTCAAATTCAAAAATGAAATTCAAATTACTTTTATTGTTATAAAATAATGTTAAAATATAAAAAGTAATATCTTGTGTCTTTCCTAAGACTCCACTTTCCATTCACTGTTTTCACCAAAAATAATTTCCAAAGCATTTACCTGTATCTTTGGTGCACGGTCATAAAGGCTAAAGTAACTTGTTGGTTCTTTGCAATTTGTGATGCATTTTTCACTAGAAAAACACTATGTTTCCCCTGTATTATACGCGTACATATGGGTTCAATTAGAAACGTACTTTTAACCACTGACCATAACATTTTTAAAGACTTTATAACGGCATATTTTGCAATTTGTCTTGGTTTATCTGAAAAATTCATTTTCTTGATTTAACCCTTTATGATCAAAAATATATTTAATAACAAGAAAATAAATGTTTTAAGCCTGCAATATTATTTAAGAGGAATGCGTAGAAATATATGTAAAAAAAAAAAAAAAAAAAAAAAAGAAAGAAAGAAAGAAAGAAAAAGAAAAACTCATATCAAACCAAGTAGTTTACATATAGTAGATATTAACACAGACAAGTTAATCTTGATCGTAGAAGTTAATTGTAGTCTCGACTGTAAGACTGTTAACTTTCATGGTTTGATACAATGAATAGCTTATAGATTGATTGTTTAGTGTTATTACCATAACAACACTTACGCGACAGAATATTTTAAATGCAAAATTAGTTCCGCCAATTATGTAGCTTTTATAGCTGAAGTAGATGGGACTCACACTTGACGATCGTGGAAGAATTTTAAATCTCGTTTGAGGAGATGAGTATTATACATTCTTATTCGTAATTACAGAAGTCTGTCCCACCATGTAAGTACTTAATTTATGCATTTTAGATAGTGTGATGTAAAGTATAATTGACAAAAATAATATTTTAATTCCATTCTTTTCCATGCCAAAAAAAAAAAAAGAAAAAAAGAAAAGAAAAAGAAATTTTATGCGCTAGTGACAAAAAAAATGTGGAGTTATAAGTAGTTATTACAAGAATATCGCTATAGACTAATTCCTAATACAAGAAAAGTACATTAGTTAAAACCCAATAATACCAGATTGTCTAAAAAGTATTGAGTCTTTGGAGGTAAAAATTTAGAACACATTTATTGTGCTCTGAAAATAATGTTTATGAAATCATGTATGTACAGGTTTGTTCATTGACCTACCATGTTTTGGCAAGACCATACTCTCGTTGGTATAGAATTCTGTTGTTTCTGGTCCAAAAATTGTGACACCTGATTTTCACATACCTCTTTTGAAACTAATTTATCACCATTCAGGGAATTCCATACAGACCAGAACAAATGATAATATAACGGTATCAAGTCCGAGGTATACGATGGATAAACTAAAATCTCCCACCCAAATTCTCTCAATTTTCGTTAAAAATATATGCAGTCTGACGTTGACAGCATGGTATATGACACTACTGTTGATAACTTCTGGCTCTTTCTTTTGAATTGGTAGATGTACTCGGGGTAATTGTCGACAAACCAGGTCCGAGTATATCGTTCTGCTGGCGGCAACAGTTCGTGGTGCACGATACCCTTCCAATTCCACCAAACGCGGCATCGATATGGGCTTTGCCATAGTCTATGGTACCTCTTCTCGCTTCGACCATTATCTTTTTCACACACTGTTATCGTATGTTATCCACTTTTCATCACTTGTTATCAACCGGTTCAGAAATAGTTCAAGTTCTTAACGTTTCAGTAGAGATTCGCAAATGGAAATTCGATCGAATACATGTGGCATCCAAATGTCAAGCATATTCTTGTAGCCAGCATTCTTCAGCCACTATAACACTTTCGTAATGGATAGGACCAACCATGACTCCTTACAAAGCGGTCTTGCTCGACTTTTGCAAGAATATCCTGTTCTTTTGCTGTGATTTGTCACACGTTGCCAGGAGCACCTTGGACATTGAAATTTCCAGAACGAAAACGATTGAACAATCTTACGATTGTCCTATTTCATAACGTATCATGTCAGTAAGCAGCACAAATTTCTTCATAGCATTCTGCACCATTTGCATCTTTTTCGAAATATAACCGTAAAATGTTGCGCGGTTTTGTAGAGAGTTCCCTCATCTTCATTGCGCAATACCTTATCTCTGGTTATAAACATTCCAACACTTTTTACGTATCTACCAACACCTAGTCTTAGCTGTGAAATGACATTAGGTTTGACCTGCTGTGAATCATATATCCTGTGATTTGAGACACTAACGCCATCTCGTGCGCAAAAGGCTCAATACTTTTAAGTAGACCTGATATCAAAAACTATCTCAAGCAAAACTATCCTTAAAAATTAGTTACTTTTAATAAAACCAATAAATTAACCACCTAAAAGGCATACAGCAGGTAATCATCATCATCTGGAGTAGGGGCATAAGCATCCTGCTGTCCCTGGAAGGTCACTTGCCGTAAGTTAAAACTTCTACGTTGTAGTAGGTCAGTGTTGGGTAAGTTACTTGTAAAAATGTAACGCGTTACAAGTTACTTTACTTTCTCTTAAAATGTAACGCGTTAGTAACGCGTTACTTACCTCAAAAAAGTAACTGTTACTTTACTTCGAAAGTAACGCGTTACTTTTAGGTACGAAACTTTGAATATGTGGAAAAAAATCTTATTACTTCAGGTTTCCGTACTGCTATTACTACCGCTATTATTATTATTATTATTATTATTATTATTATTATTATTATTATTATTATTATTATTATTATTATTATACGTTCTAAATCGATTTATGTAAATGCAAGGACAAATTTTTACTTGATAACTATATGAACATTTTAATGTAATGTAACATTGACTAAAATGCCATACTGCGTTACTCGTAGGGATGGGCACGAGTGAATTCGAGCAAGTTTTCTTTGAAACTCGATTCGACTAGAAACAGACATCTTTGAGCTCGACCCGAGAACTCGGCTTGAAAAATTTCCTCCAACTCGACTCGAATTCGGGTCGAGTTTCGAGTCGAGTCGAGTCAAATCTGGTGTATAGTTTCGAGTACTCTCTTCAAGTATCTTATATAGACAATATAATTATTATCAATGGTACTACTACTACTACAACTTCTTTTTCTTCTTCTACTTCTATTATTATTATTATTATTATTATTATTATTATTATTATTATTATTATTATTATTATTATTATTATTATTATTATTATTATTATTATAACAACACTATGTATAAACATGAAAGATAGGCGGTTTATATATGAATACTGAAAAAGTAGTTGATTACCAACCTCGGTAGTCGTGAAGCCTAGGAGTAAAGGACATTGTTCACCAGCTTCTGAATTTGGGTTGAGGGTCTAGGTTGAGTATTCGGGCTCGAGCCAAACGTTGTTAAAAGTTATAGGGCACTGGGCAAATATCTTCAAAACTGCTCGGCCCGGGTTTAGAATTGTCAACGACTCGATCAGATCGGCTCACAGCTCATTCACTATAGACTCAAACCGAGAAGTGAGCTGAGCCAACAACTCATCCAACCGAGTCGGCTAGAGCCCTTCGCTCAGTTGAGTCTAACCGAGCAGATGGCTTATCCCAACCAAACCAGCTCGAACCGATGGTTCACCCCAAGCGAGCCGGCTCGAGCCATCGGCTTAGTTAAGCCGAGATGAGCTAAGCTTTTTATAAAAAATCTCTTGTAGTCTCGCTATCGTGACGAGACGAGATGCGAGCAGTGTCCCCTCTTGTGAGCAACAATAAAAGTATTCCATATTACTGCTTAGCTTACATTTCTCATGGCTTTCGCTTCCCAGTGTAATCAGCCCATGATTTCAAAACGAGTTAAAACGAGCGAGCCACTTATCAAACTCGACTGGACTCGAAACTCGACGCCAAAAACAGTGAATCGGTTCGGAACTCGACTCGAGAATATTACTTTTGACTTGACTCGAAACTCGACTTGGATTCGAGTCGAGTTTTAGCTTGATTCGTGGCCATCTCTATGCGTTAGAAAAAGTGGTTGCTTATTATTATTCTGCTAAACTAATTATATAATAATAACAATGTTGTTATGTAAAATTAAAAATACAGAATATAGAGAAACATTACACTACAACTGACGAAATGAGAACACATGAACTAGGGGTGAATCAAAATTGCCAATAACTCTAAAATCGATACATGCTTTTTAAAGCTAGTTGTTCCAAACTCTATAACACGGGACTTTAGGATATGCAAAACTGATCAAAAAGAACTCTAATATTACATACCATCAACATTACATCAATAAAGTACGCCTGCTCATCAGAACATCGTTTATTCATATTAAACCCTTATTGAATGTCGTTCATTATGGCACCCTAATTGTTGATAAATATTTCCCGCCGGGGCACCACTTTACTTTTAAATTCTGTTCAGCAGTGGCGTACTTACGATTTTGTTTCGGTGGGTCTTTGCCTGAAAATGTGAAAATTCTGCAAGATATTTTATATACTTTACTATAGTAAGTAAAATTCCGGGGTGGGGGGGCTTAAGCCCGGAAGTCCCACCCCTAAATACGCCACTGCTGATCACCATCATCAGCTTTTAAGAAAAAGTATTCTTTCAAATGTTCGAACGATAAAATACTTTCGTTCTCCATCTTTATAAAAACAACACCATTCAAAGTAAAATAGACTACCAGTACCATTGCACTCGTAGTTCACTCACTGAATGTATTGATTTGGAGCTGTCAAAATCTACGACAAAATCTTCCAGGTGCTTGCAATCACTACACGTGATTTCCCTGAGGCTGTTCTCATCTTCCAAAAGCAGCAAGTGGCACTATATTTTGTTATGTAAATATACAAATCAAATTGTATCTAGGAATGTATTTGCAAGCCTACCAACGTAAAGTTCGTAAGGCAAAACGGGAAAATGCACATCGAGATTTCCCGTTCCGCCTTGCATTAAGATGAAAAGTGATAACAGGTTTTATATGCTAATTTCATTGCTAGAGGTCATAAGGCGAAACGGAAAAAGGCGAACAGTGCAGGAATTGTCGGTCACTGACATCGTTCGTGCTCCATTATTCCATTCTAAGAAATTTATACATAGTATATTGTAGTTACTCATCCGAAATGTTACGCAAAAAAGTAACGCAAACTAGGTACGTTACTTAAAAATTTGTAACGCGTTACCGTTACAGTTACTTTGGAAAAAATGTAACGCGTTACTAGGAAACGTTACTTAAAAAGTAACGCGTTACAAGTAACGCGTTACTTGCGTTACGTTACTTCCCAAGACTGTAGTAGGTTCCCCGCTAAAATCTTAGTCTCAACTTTGAGGGTGAAGTTATCAGGTTAATCGATGTAGTGCTCTTCTTCTCCCTGCTTCACTTTTCACCATACACTGTGCGTATCATACGTCCGTTATAATAGTCTACAATAGAATACAAATTGTTTCCTTTAAAATGTCTAATTGTTTCTAATTTATGTAAAAAAAAAAAAAAAAAAAAAAACTTAAAGTATATTTCGTGCAAAATAATCTTTAACATTATTACTAGAGAGAGGCAATATATAAAATTTCGTGTCTCGTAGAGCATTAGAAACTACTGTAGAATCTTAGTGTATCATGATATATTTAATCAAATTAGCGTATTTTAAATTTTCATATTTCATAATTGTTTAATATTTTCATATTTAGTATAAATCTTCATACTTCATATTCTATATATGTTCTATATACTTCATAGGTATATGTTATATGCCTAAATTGATGTCTAACTTCGATAAATCCGTGATTTCGCATCAAGGATAAGTGCACTTACCCTCTCATATGCAAAATGGGAGTCCCTTTGTTATGAGATCAACAGTTAAATGTAGAGCGAAATCCATTAGCGAGTGCGAGTCTATAAATTGAGTTGAGTTGATTTTGAGTTTAACGGTCCCTTTCAGCAGTGAGACTGTGGGACGGGACCTACGATTAAGTTGTTATCCGAACCACATGAGCTCCCGCCGGGAATCGAACCCGGGTCTCCCACGCCAAAGGCATGCATGCTAACCGCTTAGCCACGAAGGAGCTCCGCGAGTCTATAAATATCTACAGTATTGGGGTTGAGGGTTTTAAGACAAGCTAATATCTCCAATTTTTTCGAGAAGTGTCTCGACACCACAAGATAGGGCCGCGGTGGCTGAGCAGTAGAGCGTTCACCTCTGGTGCATGGGGTCCCTGGTTCGATCCCAGCTCGCGCCAAGTGAATTTTGTGCTGGAGAAACACCGTGTGCGTGGATTTTCTCGGGGTTCTCCCGTTTTCTTCCACTTAATTCATTCCACCATTCCATTCATTTTTCATCACCACCGTCTCCTTTAGCCTAGCCGGCATAACCGTGGAAAGGAAAACTGAACCATTTCATTTCATTTTTTTTGGCACAAGATGCCTAATCCTATGGTGTGACAACAACCTACCAGAATCCAAGATATGATATGGGAACTCCTTGAGATCAAATAGGGGCTACAATCTCAGCCCTACCTATCTCAAACTAGGACCGAATTACTCGTGCAATCCATCCATTTAGAAGTGAGACGAACCCTCCTCTTCCTATGTACCTACAATACCTTCCTATGTAATCCTTTAGCGTGCAACTTTGCATATATACAAGGTTTACTTTGAAACTGTATTGCACCATGTAGTTTCTAGTTCAGACATAGAAAAGCAGCTTTGCGTATCAGCTAAGATGTCCTTTCACTAATTAAGTTCTAAATTTCCCGCTAGATGTCATAGTAAGCCTGCGTTGGACCCTTGCACGCGGAGTAATGACATATTGTCATTTTTGAGCTTTCTTTGCTCGTTTAGGTTGACAAGTTTTGAACTGTTGACTTTTTCTGTGTTAGACAGAGTGTAATGAGTAAAGCCCGGAATTAATGGCGAAATAAAAGCCCGAAAATGGCTGGCAAAGTTGCAAAATAAACACCCAAAAATGGCAGGTAAAATGGCAAAATAAAATTAACAAGCAATCACGAACTTTGGGGAAAAATAGATACTAAAATATGTAAAAGCTATAATAGGCTATAATTCGTTTACTAATCGAATAAAATAGATATTTAATTTTGCACTTTGTACTTACCACTTAAAATTCTGGAAACTTGCGCAAGCCGTGAAGGGACCAGGGGCAATTTGCCCCCCCCCCCCCAGAAGACGAAGCTTTCTTATTTTATATATATATATATATATATATATATATATATATATATATATATATATATATATATATATATATATATATATATATATATATATATATATATATATATAAAACCCACACTGTTAAAAATACTTACTTAAAAATGAGTAAAATTGACTCAAATTTGAGAACATTGTGTTCTCAGAATAGCTCCGAATACATTGTTCTCAAAAGTGAGAATGTGTGGGTGTTCAAAATATAAGAACAATATGTACTCAAATTTGAGTAAATTTTACTCACTTTTGAGTAAAAATTCTCTTAAAAGCGAGATAAAATATTCTTAAATAAAATGAGAAACTGCTATTTCTCAAAAATAACGAGAACATATTTTCTCAAAAATGAGAAAGTTAACCGTAAAATGAGATGAATGTAATCAACATTGAGAAACTCTTTGTTCAAAAACTAGTAATGCTCTCCTCACAATTGAGAACATGTATACTCAAAAGTGAGTAGAAAAGTATTCGAAATGCTCAGATAGCCGCAAAAATGAGAAACACACGTTCTCAAAAATTGAGAATATTTCCTCTCAAATTTAAGAAAAACTCTACTCAAAAATGAGAAGGGTTTTTTTAAAAAAATGAGTAAAAAAGTACTCAAAAATGAGATTTTATTAGTATTCAAAAATGAGAAAAAAGTACTTATTCTGCTGCTTTGCTGGCACAGGGAAAGTTTCCTGGAACTAGAAAGGTAGATTACTCTTACACTGCACTGGGCAATTTATAGTAAGTACGCCTTCTACACATTAATATTGAAGTTAAAACATTTTCCTCTTAAAAGTTGGAAAATAGAAATCAGTTTTTGAAAAAATACGAGTACTTCAAAAATTACTTCTATTTCCCAGCTTTGAAGATGAAAATGTCTAACATCAATATTAATGTGTAGAAGGCGTACTTACTATAATTTTTTTAGTGCAGTGTGAAATTCATCTACCTTTGTAATTTTGGGGAAGTTTCCCTGTGCCAACAAGGCAGCAGAATAAATACTCCCTTTCCTATTTTTGGATACTAATATAATCTAATTGTTAAAGTACTTTTTTACTCAATTTTGAATCTGCAAGGTTACATTTTTATGCTGATACCTGTTGTTTCCATAAATAGCATAGATGAGAATTTTAATTTAATCAACACACAAGCTTCTTGTAACTTAAACTGTTCGTGATGTTGGTTTGCGTAGTTTTAAACAAGTAAGCCTGATATGGTGGACAAATTTTATGTGCACTGGTTTTCTGGATGTATTCTCGTTTCCTCCTACTTTCTTCATTGCATCACTTCATTATCATTGCCTTCTCCTTTAGCCTTGAAACATAATCATGCGACGTTACACACACACACACACACACACACATATATATATATATATATATATATATATATATATATATATATATATATATATATATATATATATATATATATATTCACACACACATACACAAACAAACTTAAATGTATATATATTAGTTTCATTTTGATTAAAGGAAAATATGTTTGTACATTGTATTTTTTATTTGTCAAATAATAAACTAAGTCTATACATGAGCACAATTTTTATAACAACTTAGATAAGACAATGAGGATACATCAGGGGTGCCCACAAGGGGGGGCTATGACGCAAACTGCGTCATTGAAATATTTGGGGGGGGGTTAAAATCTATATAAATATGTTTGATGAGGGGGGGGTAAAATTAATCGAAAAGAAGATTTTTTCATGGAAGAACACCTACGGATAGACAATTGGGGGGGGTGCGTCATAGACATAAGGGGGGGTGGGCACCACTGGATACATGAACCCTCTGAATATGCCTACAAAGTACTATGATAGATGTATGCATTCGTTGGAAAATAGTCTGTGACGACTGCCAATGGACAAGATAAACAACAGCTATGTTCGAGATCCTCCCAGAAGTTTTTCATTTGCTATAAATGTGTCTATGCCTTCATCTCCCTGGAAACAAAGAGATTGTGTAATTAATGACAATAGAAATAAAAATAAAATGAAATACTTATAAATCTTATTCGTGTATGGCGATATCTCGAATAATATTAGTGTTGCTACGTTCTAATTTGAATTAGTATCAATTGAAATACGATAATATAGACTCTGGTAAAGACAGTAAAGAGAATTACGCAATATTTCTTCAATTAATATTGAAACCAGAAGTTGTAGTAGATCTACCATTTAGTGTTTTAGCAGAGTGATTAGAGTGGAAATGGAATATATTCTAGGGACGCTTAATCGATTAAAAAATATACAATGTGAGATTACTGTCTATGCTCTATAGTGATCAACGTTAACCGGAAATGGTTTATTTCTAGCACTACAAGTAGGTGGATCACATCCATTAACGAACTCCTCCGAGATAATTATCTAGCTGTTGATTGCAGAAAACAATTTTAAAATTATCTTTTGTTGAAGAGTTATTGAGCGGTGTAACGGACGTACTAAGCCAGAGGTGTTTACCCTTGCGAGGATGGCCCTCTCGAGGGCATCCTCACCCTCAAATTCTCTCTCAACCATAATGACGTGAGGGCGATGACAAGCTTGGACAGCGAGGGCGAGGGCCAACTGTCACTGTCAGGGCTAGAGCGAGGACAAATTCCCAACACGAAGGCGAGAGCGATGGTCAACTCTCTTCGAAGGTGAGGGCGAGGGCCAATTCACTGTGAGAATGAAGGTGAGTGAGGTCGGAGTAAAATGAACACCTATGGTACTAACATTACAATATTATATATATCCCACTTGCGTGATCCTAATAAACATCAAATGAATGACTCGTCTATGGCGATCTTTATAATAATAGTAGGGTTGTCACGTTCTGGAAGGATTAATATCAATTGAAATAAGATTATAAAAATAAGGAAATTGAAAGGTAACCAAAAACATTTCGATCTGTTTCATCTATGCAAGACAAGGAAACAATAAACCTGAAAATTAGTCATTTCTGCTTATGTGTGACGAAAAAAAAAAAGAAAGAAAGAAAGAAAGAAAGAAACAATGAATCACACCACAAATTCTAAGTTATATAAAATTTCACCGTTATTCGATTTCTACTTTTTTAGCAATTGTTAAACAAATTACTAGAATGCTTTGAGAACAGTAGCGTAACTAAGAATGCATGCCCCCCTCCAACCGCGAAAATGTCAAAAGGGCTCTTCCTTTTTCTACGTTCATGGCACACGTACAATTTATACAGTAGTAGAGTTACTTTTCCATCTATTTAATAGTCAGACACTACTTGCTAATATACAAAAATTGCACATTATTATTATTATTATTATTATTATTATTATTATTATTATTATTATTATTATTAAGCAATTCCATGGGACTAAAAAGCTTCTTAAAAGAAATAATTTCTAGGAATTAGGAATTAGATTTCTGGGCTGTCGGCATCTAAGGCCACGTTAGCCCATCCCGTATAAAGGATGACGTCCCTCAACGAGCCCACTGTATGATGAAAGGGAAGGAAGAAAGGATTGGGAAAGGAAGGAAGCAGCCTGGGACCATTATATTAGGTACCTCCATCCCGGCATTTGAATGGTATGAATGAACGAAACCCAAGAAAGACTTCACTCAAGATGGCAGGTCTGAAAAAGCTATTACACTCTTTCGGCCGAGTGTCCCCACCAGGAGTCGAACCTGGGATCGCTCACCTCAAAGGCAAGAGCAGAAATAATTTTTTTCCTAACGTTCACATTACAACTAACATATGAAAACTCGTCAAAACTTGTGGAACTTGCTCACATATTTCTAAACCGGCGTATTTTTTTTTTTTTTTCGGAGAGTAATTCGCTGACTACTTTCTCAATATCAACGTGGTGCCATTCTTCGCTTTCAGTGCTCAGGATTGGCAAAGGGCTCAACCAGTGCCGTAACTTTTGCGGGGGAATGGGGAAACTGCCCCCTTCCCCCCCAATGAAGCTTCCAGTTGTTTGATAGGATTCATTTGAGTTAAAACTTTGTTGCTTTGTATGATGTGATATGAACAGGAACTTATAAATAAAGCTTGGAATAGGTTTACCACATAACAGGAAAAAAAAAAAAAATGAAACGAAAATGTGTTCCGAGCCTCATTCAGTAAAATGTGTCCTATTAGAGCCCCAGACAAAATATATATTTAGTAAGACTTTCAACATATTGTCTCATTTAGTTAATTTGTGAAGCACCGTACTATTTTCAAAAGCATTGCAAATAGTTTAAGATGTTTCTGCTGCCCCACTATCTGAACGAAATACATTCCTTTAAGATGTAGCATATATGTAATCTGGAGCTTACTTTAGTAAACCATCAACTGGCGCCCCAAGAAGTATCGAACACGTTTAGTAAGGATTTCACTTCGAATGCCATCATTATTCTAGGGGGCCTCAACTTGACATATTTTAGGAGGTCTAATTAATGTTTGGTCTTCCAAGAAAAAGCCCAAGTTACGGGGCTGAGCTCAATTTCATCTTCGACCTTGTTCTACGAATATAAAGTTTGATGGCTTTTAATGTACCGGTACTGAATGATCGCTCAGGATTGGCTTCGTCAGAGGCACAGTGAGATACAGTTGCAAAGAAGTACACAAATCCAGAACACTACTAACATAGGAAGTTATCTACGACTAAATAATTGGCTAATTAATTCCAAGTTAAAATTTCACTAAATTGTTTCTTCACTACTCATCGGAAACT
Organism: Thermobia domestica; assembly: GCF_964235325.1. Taxonomy (NCBI): domain Eukaryota; kingdom Metazoa; phylum Arthropoda; class Insecta; order Zygentoma; family Lepismatidae; genus Thermobia; species Thermobia domestica. The sequence continues at coordinate 266,692,949 of NC_137455.1, forward strand.
TGTTAGTTGTTGCAACAAAAGGCGATACATTTTCCGAGTAGAATTCACTAAATCTATTATAGCTGGTTCCGTGATTTCTTTTTCCTCTAAGTAGAGTACTCTTGCAGTAATATGAAACCTGCAAAGTGCTTTTGAATGGAGTTGAATTTCAGTTTAGCGTCCCTTTCAGCAGCGAGGCTATGTGAGACGTGGACCTACTGATTAACGTGGAATCCGAACCACATGAGCTCCCGCCGGGAATCGAACCCGGGTCTCCCGCGCCAAGAGCGCGTACGCTAACCGCTTAGCCACGGAGGAACTCTGCAAAGTGCTTTTAACATCCAAACATTATAAAGTTATACTCCGAAACTTAAATACCGGGAGCCTGTTAGTTACGCCACTGCTTGAGAATACAGATTCTTTATTCATAGAAAGGAAACTTAATGACTACATATCAGGGTTGGCTGGTTTAAACCAATGTTTAAAGCAGCTGTTTTTTTTTTTTTTTCAAAAAAACCAACTGGTTTAAACCAAATAACGAAAATGTTCGTAAAAGTGTAAGTGTTTGTAAAATCTTGATGAACACACATTTGTGAATTATCACGTTTCACTCCCGTATATTATTCGTATTATATTCAGACCTAAATTCCCCATTCATTACTCAAAAAGATTATACTACAAAAGCAACTTTTTTTTTTATGTAAGTTTATAAATGTTTGTTTTGTGATTATTTTTTTTGTAGTTATTATTGTTATGTAATTGCAATCAAAGAAACATTCTAAAAATTGTTTTGTTTACTATTGATAAAATACATCGAAATGCCGTACTTTGTGTGTGTGTGGGGGGGGGGGGAAGGAGGGTCATACAGACCTTACGAGAGGCATTTAGTGAAATGAGAAGTATCTTCGATATCTATTTATGTATAAATGAGTCTGAGCCAAAGTGGACTCAAATAATTCGTATCTTTGTGATATGCAAATTAAGTCGTTGTATTTCTTTAATTTGGACCAATAAAAGTCGTTGTTAACTAACTTGAATTAAATTAGTTCGTCTGTACTCCGTAGTACTTTGAAATTGTCCATATGTAATTCAGTATAATGGTTTCACTTGTGCACTGTTTATCTTTTTGTCCTTCTGAAATGACTCTTGAGAGCTATATTAAGAAGCATCTAAAGATCAGTACAACGTATTTTTATCAGGATTCCTTCGTGAGTGAGTCGGCAGACGTATCGCATTTGTGGCCAATTAGTCCTGGTTCCGAGTTCAAATGGAGGACAATTTTTCTCGGATGTAACTCGAGAAGCAGTTTTTATTCCGCTTTAAGCTTATGTGACCCCTTCCAGCATAACCCGGCTGTTGCATAATAACATCAAGGCGAAACAAACTTATTTCTGTCCATATATGATATGAATATATAGAGCAAATTATTTAAACCAAATAAACCTGGTTTAAACCAAAAAACCCGTTTTTTTTTTGTTTTTTCAATAAAAGCCATGGTTTTTGCCAACCCTGCTACATATACAGATGACGTTAGAACCATCCATTAGTATGCAAATCAAATTATTTATAAAACCATCCTTCTATTTAGATATTTCCAAAACGTATAACCTGGAAAGTAAATGTATTAACTCTGTAAAGATGTGTAATTTTGAGTTCATGTACGTTTATTTAAAAGGTATTACGTGTTTCAAAATACTGACTTATTTTTACTTTTCAAAGTAAAGCATATAAAAGCTACTATTTGCTGCGATTGTATTATAACAATAAAACAATGTTTGTGAATAGACACTATAAAAAGATAATGTAAAGAAAGAAAGAAAAAAAACAAATGGGTGCTTTGCCAGAAGTAGGGTTGTGTTGATGACAAATAAGACTCTTGTGTACATATTTATACATGCAACCTGAAATATGATAAATATACACGAAAACTTGATCTTACTCACCAAGAACTTTCTCTAGCGAAACCTTAAAGAAAATTATCACTGCCAAACAGATGACATTGAAAACAGACTCTGTCGCGCCGAACAAATTTTTAAATTCGGCATCCATCTGAAATATAAAGATTTAATTGTCATACAAATATATTCTATTAAATAATATATTTTACCTTTTTCTAGTCATGAAGTTCCAAAGTAGTTCATTGTCATAATGTTTTACTGCAATGTTAGAAATGCGCATACATGAATAATGTGAAGTAGCAATTAGACTCTTGTTAACGAACATCACTACTTAAATTGTTCTTTGTTATTCAGAAATAAACCAATACAATTGCAATAGTTTGTGTGTGCTGCAAGTAGCATAATTTGCACCCATTGTTAGCTAGTGGGGTGCACGGTGGCTCAGTGGGGAGCGCTTACCTCAGGTGCATGGTTTCCTTGGTACGATTTTCACCCAAGCAAGCTTGTGATAAACAACATTGTGTTCGTGGATTTTGTCGAGGTACTCCCGTTTCCTCCCACTTTCTCATTCTTCCATCATCATTCACTCGCTTTAATCATCGTCTCCCTTACCCTAAAGGCATAGTCATGGGATGTTAAACTGAAAGATTTCACTATATTTCATTTTGTTGGCTGTGTGTATACTTTTGCAAAAAAAAAAAAAAAAAAAAAAAAAAAAAAAAAAAAAGGAAAAAGTAAATGAATAAAACAAATGTGGTTGGTAGCAGAAGCGTCATTTCAGATTTTGCTTGTGAGAGGGCAAGACCCCTTGATATAAGAAAATTTTGCGTTTTTCACTGATTACTATTCTACTCAAAAAATCTATATAAATCTCAATCTCAGGGGGTGCAATTACCCCTCCCTGCCCCCTAAATGACGCCACTGGTGGTAGTTCCCTTAATATAGCTAAATTAAAATTATTACATAACTTCTGTCATAAGTATTGGACACTCAACAAACAACGGAAAATTTGATAAAGTGAAAAGTTTGTGTCACTCGAGGGAAATTTTCTTAAAGAAACCTACGAACAGTGCCACCAGGTTCGTCCTGCACTGACTCGGTTAGATAGCATTCATGCTTTTATTGCCACCTAGCACAAGTTTGTTCGTGTTTATGCCATACGTCCACACTGTATTTACATCGAGCCCTTCTGAAGTTAATCTGTATGTAGTACTGGAGCTTGTTATTTAGTGCTGCTAAAAAAAAAAAAAAAAAAAAAAAAAAAAAAACTTTAACCCAACCTGAGAATGTAAGAAATGTGTCAAAACTGATAAAACAGTCTGCTCGAGTAATGCCTGTTTTTTTTTTTTTTTTTTTTTTACATTGTAGCTTTTATGCAACAGATACGGAATCCGTATTTATATGGCAATCGTAAAGGAATTGCAATTTTTCAACTAATACTTCTGGTGGTCCCTTGAAACTTTATCTGTGCAAGTGAGCAGGCCGGTAGCCAGCCCAAAAATGTAGGGGGGGGGATCCAACCATATTATAGTTCATTTGCAAGCCTACTGTGAACATTTTAGGCAGGCAGTAAAAATTTAGGAGCCCGACCCCCTAGACCCCCCGCGTGGATACGGGCCTGCAAGTGAGGGCAAGGTTCTAGATTACTGGTCCCCCTTCCCATTGAGAAATAATAAAGACAGAAAACAACGTGCCCTGCGGGGCTCTAAACCGCCTTCACTCGCTAACGCTCGCTCGGCAATACTGTGTAGATTAAATGTATAAACTTTAGTAGAGAAAGAAACCAACCCAGCTACTAACCTACATGGGGGACCAGTAATCTAGAACCTTCCCGCAAGGGAGTTTTTTCATGTCACCCGCCACAAATCTTTTAGGGGACAATAAGAAGGAAATTATTAAAAGAATTGTATTTTAACAACAGTTATTTAGAGTGCAGCGCCAAAAGTAAACCTGCACGCCCCAATTCACCACAAAAAAAAAAGAAAAAAAAAGAAGTAAACCATTTACTGAATATATTGGAAAGTCGCATATCATTAACACAACAACTTTGTCTAAGATATAGAATGCCCAGAAGCATAGAGTGAGGCTTCCGGGCATTCTATCTGGGAACCAGTACCTAGAAGCATTACTCATGATTTTCGAAGGAAAATAATGGATTGCCTTGATTAACCGTCAATCGATTACAATGATCGCACACAAGCAATGTTGCATTCACACTTAAAACTTCATGTTGCTAGCAGTACTTACCTGCGAAATCCTCTATGATTTGTAAACAAACAAGTCGTCCATGTTAACTTTCTCTTTATCCATCCGCTAAGTAGTTCCTCCATCAGCCAGAATGAGAACATATAGTTCAGGATTATAAAGGACTTTTGTGCTCTTATGTTAGCTTGTTCGTACTTGTTTTCCATAATCTTGCATTTGCAAATTGTCTTTTATATCTCACGATATTCCATGATATATCTATATCATAAAACAATATTTTTTAAGACTACATTATTACTCGTTTTTGAGAACCAGTCTCTGACTCAAATATGCAACTAAATTTCCTCATTCTCATTTTTTGAGTTATTTTCTCCTCAAAATTGAGACTAATTTACTCAATTTTTTTTGAGTAGTAAAATGTATTCATTTTTGAATAAATCATTTTTAACAGTGCATCCCAAAGTTTGGAGCCCTTAAAAGTAGCAGTATGACAACCCACCGCCCATAAGTCGATCCTGGATCCGCCCCTGGAAGGGACGACATCTAACAATTCATTCGCCATTTTTCAGTAGTAACAATGAAATAATAACTTTAAAAAACTATCACATTTTATTCACACGTTGCTACGTTAGAACAAACATTCAAAGCACAAGAAATACTAAAGTGAAGTCCTTTTACACTACACTAGCAGTTTATTTTCACGTACGAAAGGTTTTTCATATTTTTGTTCTCTGAAATTGTTAACATCTTTTTAAGATTTTCAAAGGAAAGACTTTGTCTCCTGTCAGAAAGAATTCGCTTTAGATGTGAAAATGATCTTCCCACATCTACAGATGTCACTGGAGCATACTTGAAGTATGTAATTTGGGAAGGATCTATGTCACCGTCAACAGTTGTATCAGCATCACCTTCCATAACACTAGCGATGTACTTCAATTTTCCCAAATCTGGATTAGCACTTACAACACGATCACACTTACGCCGAATACACTTGGCCTTGTCACCAGATACAACACTCAGATCGTTGAGAGTATCATTGAAGATTTTCAGAGAACTAGCGAGAGTCTGTTCTTTTTTTCAAGCTTGGCAATAGCATCTGGTAACTTTGCAAAATGTGTTGCAATGAAGACTGTCCTTTTTCAATGAATTCTTCTTAAGCAAACTTTGAGCAACCTTAATTGAAGACGCATCATCCTTATCAAAAATATCAACTTTCGGCATCTTGAAATACTGAAACGCATAAATACCAGTTCTGTATCACGCATGCCTAAGATTCACAATAACTGCCTACCTGGCTACTTCTTGAAATTAAGCATCTTCGTTTGTCATTCCAAGAACCGAACACTCCTTCAAAATTCCGGGAACTGAATACACACTAGCATCCCCGTTCTTCCACTTTTCACATTCTAACGGAAATAGACCAGTATTATCAGACACCGTTATCGCTTGGCCAGATAAGAGCGACTCAGATCTGTGGTATGCTGTCATTCATGAGTAAGTAAAGAGTAGTGGGAGAGAAAATCTGTGACAATGGCAACAAATTGCTTCTAAATTGTGAAATTGCACTTTTCCTGAAAATATCATGAAAATTGCAATAATGGCACTTATGGCATTTTGGTATTAATTCCGGGTTTTAGTAATGAGTGCAAAAGTGCAAGTACGATGACGTTCGTCGCGTTTTATTGGTTCCATCTGGTGATAGTGTACTTTGCAGATCTTAACGCGCAACTTTGCATAGACCCTATATGGAAACACCATAAAATATCGCATATTATTTGCATTATTTAAAAAAAAATTCCCGTGTTTCCTACACCGAAACCACTACAAATTAAAAAAAAAAAAAAAAAAACAGTCTGATCGGAAAAATGGCGCGATAAAGGGTTAATACAAACAGTTTTACTCTACTATATCCCACGAGGGACGAAGCTGTGTGATGCTAACTCAAAATTTGGGATTGAGATAGTAATATTGAATATCCTCAGGCTTAAGTCCTTTTGTTTTTTGTTTATTGTATGCAGTGCTGTAGTTTTAAAATTTTCAGAGGGTATATGCTGTTTTATGATTATCTATGATTATTATAAAAAACATAGAAGGAATTTTTAAGGAATAATGTAAAACACATGTATTAATTAATGCAATTAAAATATAAATGATGCATCACTGTTTAACATTCTAAAACCATTTCATGCTATTTTTGATGACACTCCTCACTTAAATCACACCATTAATAACAAATGAGTGTAGGTATGGAGAAGGAACCAACTCATTCTTAGAAGGAACAGAAAAAAATCGCGTCTGATGTGCCAGGAGTAAAAGAATGTGCCAGAATTTAACTCTATAAAATCATTAAAACGTGAAATGTTTTTTCTCAATTAATTGGTTCTGCATCGATCAAAGTTTGTATTACCATTGGCGTGATAGTAAAAATATCCATACCCTAGTTTAAAAATATCGAACAAGTTTTGTTCTCTTCAGCAGAGAACAAGGCTTTATTAAGCAATTGAAATATCACAGCCATAGACCTTCAAAACACTTGAATATCTACTCAGAACAAAAATGCGCCATTTTACATCGATCTATCCAGCTGGTCCTAAAACTAACAATTTTGTTTTAATTGCTTCCTGTATAATAACATCCAAATAATAGTAGCTAGTCACAACAGTAACAATGAAAATCTTTGATAAAATATAAGACGTGAAACTAACCTTGATAAAGTCTTCTCCGGAAGCTACTTGTCAGTAGCCACCGGTTATTATTTGGTACCAAAATTATAACTATCCTGTTAGATATTGATCAAAGCCAATATCATCTCTCTATGAAGGTTCCCGAGATATGGCTCCTCAAATCTCCCGAGATCGTCAATTTTTTGGCCAATATCTCGGGAACGGTAAAAGTGACGCGAAAAAATGCATCACTTTCTCAGATAGTTTTGATGCTGTACCGAATGGGGGGCTCAAAATTGAAAATTTCGCAAGTAATAGACAGACTGACACACACATACATACATACATACATACATACATACATACATACATACATACATACATAGAGAGAGAGAGAGATGGAGAATTTAGTAACCAACTTAGTAGTCTCTTTATCATTGGAGTCAATGAAACGAAAGTAGAAAATACTATATTATATGGTTTGAAGCAGAAGGTATACTCCAATGACTAGGCTTAAGCAGAGCATATACGGCGTGTACCCTCGACTACAGTCCTGATTGTATGTTAAGAATGAAGTTTCTAGTTTTATGTCCTACGGTTCTATGATAATGCCCTGTAGGCTAAACGATGCTAAATGAACGGGTGATTAATGAAAGTAAATGATTATGGTGGAATGAGAAAGTGTGAGGACCTTTTGAGACCCGGAAAAAGCCACGGATACAATGTTATCCATCACAAACTCAGCTGGCCTGAGATTGAAATGAAATGAAATGAAATCTTTGAGTTTTACGTCCCACGATTATGCCAGTAGGCTAAAGGAGACGGTGATGAGTAATGAATGAAAGGGTGGAATGAAGAAAGTGGGAGGAAACGGGAAAATCCCGAGGAAATCCACGCACGCGGTGTTTGTCCACCACAAAGTTCGCTTGGCGGGAGCTGGGATCGAACCCGGGACCCCAAGCACCAGAGGTGAACGCTCTACCAATGAGCCACCGCGGCCCCGGCCTGAGGTCGAATCTAGGGCTCCTTCATGAGGTGAACTCTTAACCACTCCACTCCCCCTTGTATGTATAATAGATATAAAACCGAAAATTTGTGTAGGCCTGTTACAAAAAATGCTTCCTTTCTCTTTCAGCAGCGGAATTTTTAAGAACGCTTAAACTTAAGTTCGGTTATTTTTAATGGAGAAATACCGATTGTTCGGAATAGGTTTGAATATATTCCACTTTCTTTATTAATAAAACGCACATTGACCAAATATTAAAAACATTTAAAACACTTGTGCAACAGTTCCGGCAATGTATCAACGCCTTGTTCTGATAATACCTTGCTGAAACTGCTACAAAGGTGTTTTGTTCAGTGTATATTTTGTAATACAAATGAAGAGATCTTGTACCTTGAACTTAAGGTACGCTACGCCCTTTCTGAACTAAGAAAAAAATTAAATATTTTTGAAATTTCTACCCTTTTCCCGTTACGAGTTGAATTTTCAAAAACGTCGAAACTTACATTTCTTTATTTTTAATTAAGAGTTTATAAACTAAATTTTGCACCTCCAACTTAAACATATCCTCAAACTCAGTGACTACTGAAAGGAAAATATGGTATTATAGAAATAACTACTATTACTCCCTCAAGAAGATAATTTTTAAAAAAGCTTAAAGATGTAGTTTATTACTTTTAGTTAAGGGTTTTAATTCCAATTTTAGTAACTCCAACTTAAGGGAATCGTTTCCTCGGCTTTTTTTTTTCGAAAAATAGTGTTTAGTATTATAAAAATTTGCATCCCGTTATCCCTTAGGACTGTAAATTTCGAAAACGCTGAAATGTATGTTCACTTTTAGTTAAGACTATAAATACCGAATTTCATACCTCCAACTTAGACGAATACGGGACCGCGCCAAGGTTGGACGACGACGAGGTTGGACGACGACAAGCCTGGACAGGTTTTGTGTCCAAGCTTGTCGTTGGCCAACTTTGTCGTCAGCGACCCAAAATGAGATATGTCAAAGCATCTCGGGGTCTATCCTGACAAGCCTGGACACCTTCAGGAATGTGTCCAGGCTTGTCGTTGGCCAACCTTGTCATCAGCGACATAAAATGAGATGTGTCCAGGCTTGTCGGGATCGACCACGACAAGCTTGGACACCCCAGGAATGTGTCCAGGCTTGTCGTCGTCCAACCTTGTCGTCAACGACCCAAAATGAGATGTGTCCAGGCTTGTCGGGATCGACCGCGACAAACCTGGACACTTGAGTAATGTGTCCAGGCTTGTCGTCAACGACCCAATTTGAAATGTCTGTTCCAACAAACTCTACCACTTAAGGCGTTTCCAGTTCATACATACATGCCCTTCAATATACTAGAGTTGCATGGCTCGTATCTATATCGCTATTGGCTGATTTTCGCCAGTCAGCTACTGCCCTCTACTAGAGGATTTTCGAATTATTATAAATTTATTTATCTTTTATTAAAAGATATTATTATTATTTACAAAGTTTTCGTTTTACTTAAAAATTACAAGCAGTATTTAGCAATCGTTGCAATATTTCCGCCAAAAAAATCATGGTAAGTACGGACCGTTCGAATCTGCCGTGAAAGCCACGTTTTCATGCACCGCTGACTCTAGGGGCGCGTTCTTAAACATCGATCAGATTAAATGCTTTCTTTGATCAGGTTAAATGCCTAGTGTTATGAAATTCTTTTCGTGAAAACGCTTATTTCGTTACAGGAGGTGAATCAATTATTAGCGTGAGTAGACCTACACTTCGCAAAAAAATTTGGACTTTTTTGATGAACAATTATGGAAGTGAGTTATTTGGGGAGATCAACTGATGAGCAATCGTAAGCAAATTAAGTATATCTGGTTTCTGGAAGACTATCTGATAGAACAAGGAATATCTAAAAAAAAATCATGATCTATGACCATGTAGAGCACTTTTGTTTGCGTGTATCTTAGTAGGATGTTCAAAAGCTGAGAATGGGGTTCGTCTTAAAGAGGGCCGTACCCAGGATTTGTTTGAGGAGGGTATAGGATATATTTAGAATATTTTGAGGAGGGTATAGACTATATTTAGGATATTTTCATAGGTGCATCACTGTATTTTATTTAAACCAGTAACTACAATAAAGGAAACTAACAGTGTCATAGCAGCATTAGGCTGGGACAAGAAGTATTTGTGCTAATCTTAATGTTATTTTCGGACTATGAGAACATGAGCAATTTTGAAATATAAACCAAGAATATTCCAATATCGCACAGTGTGTTTTTCTACAGACGCCATCTCAATGGAGAACAATGTTACAAGAAAGTGTGGGTTTCCAAACTGCAATGTTAGAATTGAATCAATCGTTTGAGCTATACAGATGTAGTCTTGAATGGTAGAAAAAATTCTGTGTGGAACTCTCTTGCTTGACATCAGTGTATGAAAGAGTGGATAGTTTTATGACTCTAATCCAAGGAAAAAGACACAGACGGGCAGCTAAATGCTGATACTTGCTTTTAGTACAAGTGTTACAGATTTGATCTGAAGAGTCTGCATTAATACTAAGCTTCTTTCTCGCTCCCCCTGGCCTATCGCATTCTTCAGTTAGTGCGTAGTCTCACCCATTCTACTTCTCTTTAATTCCATCTTTTTAATATTGCTGTTACAGCACTTAATTTCTTCTGCTCTCTTTCATTATATATTTTGTCTGATAATTAACCTTTCTCTCTATGCCCACATTTCGAAAGTTTCCAATTAGATTTCATTATCTGTTCCTGCAGGCCCGGATTTCCCAATAGGCCTACTAAGCCCGGGTCTAGGAACTAAACGTTCTGAGATGCGCAGGGACAAAAATTGTATAAGAAACCGCCAGACTGATCATAGTTTAGTTTTATATCCTTATTGTCGAAGGATAGGAGAATGTACTAACAACTTTTGATCAAGATATCTTGCAAATCAAATGCGTAACATTGCATTTTCTTAGGTGGTCGCGTGTGAAAGTGAACAGGATTTAAAGCATAAATTGAAAGCATGTAGAAAACCGTCGCCATTCTAAATTTCAGACGCGAAAAATCAATGAATACGTTAGTTGGAAATTGATTCTATTTTGAATTGGAACTTCAAAACGTTCACCACGTAATACAATCACAAACACTAGAGGCGAACACGTTTAAAATTTCTGCGATTGCTTTTCACGGCGAATAGTCGCAGTCTTAGCGTTCTCTTTTGTATTAAATGTATGTGTGGTTAATTGTGACTAGGTGCTGCGTTAAAACCTGACGGACCCGCTCAGTTCGGCGCCACCGTTTGATAGACCCTATGTTTACATAAGCATTTGTGCTTAGCATGACCTTCCCGACCCACCTCCCCATCACATCCCAAATCTTTGCATTTCCTCACCGGACACCGTGTATATATTATAATATACTTATTGGAAATATCAGTATAATATTTCCAATAAGGGTGATGTTCGTATCAGAAGTGATATTCGAAAAATCTGCATAGAAATTTTCTAGAATTTCTGGCATGAGGATCTCTAATAGTGGATTATCACCTGTTCTCACTTTGTGTGGGGTAGGATACATTAAAGAGACTGTTTATGTTGTTCCACTGCGAACTACCGTGGATGAAATGGGGAATGAGTATTTTGCATATCGATAATACTCGGGAAGAAGAAGAAGACTAGGTCCACAGATTCTACTCTCTAGCGTCTCACGGTGCCCCCTACAATATCTATCTTCTTGCGTAAACCGAATTTGAAAATTCTTCTTCGTTCCAGAGATATTTTGATTTGTCAAATTAAATGTACATAAAAACCCTGTATATAAAAGTGTATACCCTTTTGTTAACCTTATGAAAGTAATTTTTAATGCTGAAATTGTATTCAAACCGCATTCTATATGGTTATTGCTTTTTAACAAACATTAAGAAAACACCAATAGCTCAATACCCGCGAACTTGTACCTTTTCATACACACGCACAAATATATTCATTTTCACAAAATTTATATTTGGATTGAAATATTTTTGGTAAAAAGAACAAAGCAACTTTATGGAGCCTGCGGTGCAACTTTCCGGGGTATTTATCATCTCCCGAACCTGGAAACGCAACGAAACTCTTCTGGTAGAAATTCACGCAATGCTGCTCTTTCAGCGCTAAACAAACTTATTGCTACGTGCTTTGAATGCACCAAATCGGCCCATTGGAATGTGTCCAGGCTTGTCGGGATCGACCACGACAAGCTTGGACACCCCAGGAATGTGTCTAGGCTTATCGTCGTCCAACCTTGTCGTCAGCGACCCAAAATGAGATGTGTCCAGGCTTGTCGGGATCGACCACGACAAGCTTGGACACCTCAGGAATTCGTCCGAGTCTGGCGCAAGAGGATAAATTGAGAAGTGTCCAAGCTTGTCGTTGTCCAAGCTAGTCGTCGTCCAACCTTGTCGTTGTCCAACCTTGTCGGGAGCGACCAAAATTAAGTGTCCAGGCTTGTCGTCATCCAACCTTGTCTGCGTCCCGACGAATACATACATTTGGCATTTTCTGAAGAAATAGTAGAAAATTTTATTACTATACAAATTATCCCCTCTTACCCTTTAGGTGTGGAATTTTTTAAAAAAATTACACTTTAAGTTATTTTTAATGGGAAGTTTATATGCTGAGTTTCGTTTTCCTAACTTAAGGGATTCGCGAGATACTCTATTCTTGACAAACAAAATTTGAACCTCTCTTTACCCTAATTTGATACGTATTTCAAAACTTCTTTCTTATCTCTCGCTTTCGTGACTAAAATTTATACTTTTCTGCCCAAATTTCACGTTTTTATCTATGACAGTATATCATAGGTAAGGAGGAATGAGTCATTTCTGCTCTTTTTTACCTAAGTATAGTACTATAGATAGATATAGATAATGGTGTAAACCGACGCCTGATATGTTTTAAAAGGTTGAGTGAATATTTGACATAAATCGAATGAAATCTTTCAGTTTTATATCTCACGGTTATGCCGTGAAGGCTAAACGAGACAGTGATTATGGAATGAATGAAAATGGTGCAATGAAGAAAGTATGAGGAAACAGGAGAATCCTTAGAAAATCCACACACACACGGTGTTAGCTTACCTCAAACTGGCGGCAGCTGTGGTCGAGTCACGAACCCCATGTCCTAGAGATGAATGCTCTACTACTATGTTTTAAATTACTTTATTGGACTACATACTAAGATTTATTATTTTTCATATTTTAGAATTTTGATTTTCATATTTTCTTATTTTTTCTTCATACACAGTACTTTACCTCCATTTAGTTATTACGTTTTATCAAACAAATAAATTAACCATCTTTCCTAATCTTTTTATTGGTTACTCGCTTCACCACGTAATTTTCTCGTATCAACATTTCGATGGTTTATGGTCAGTTTTAAGTGCAGGCGCCTATTTTTTCTCAATTTCGTAGAGTCATTAACATTTTGTTGATATAAATTTGGAAAGATATTGGACGTACATGAGATAAGGTTAATTAAGCGTATTTCCCTAATAGTTAATAATAAAAACTATACACCCGAAATAGTCACTATATAATGCGTTGCTTTCACACACAGTAGTTTTATATATAAAATATTTATCTAAGGAAATACATTTACAATACATAAACAGTTTCGCTTGGCCTTGTGTTCCTTGGGTCAGGGCAATAAGCACATGTCTAGCCTCCGTGTAGTTAGGACCCATTTCTTTACCAAATATTTGATGAGTCTTGTTCAAAAGACAATAAAACATAATTTTCTTTTTTCCAGAGCATTTTTCTAGCAATTCTACGTTTTATTTCCTTTTGATTATTCAGATCTTCACTAATATTGATACATATACTGTATATGTACCCAAAACTAGTTTAATAATCTACTTTGTTTCCTTTTCTTTCTTTACCTATACAGCTTTCAATTATCATTTTTATTAGTATATATTTTTCTCTCATATTTTTTGCAAAGGTTTCTGGCGTCATGTTTCTGATAGGTTAAAGATAATTAACATCTTGAAACCTTTTCCACTCGTCGGCAATGGTGGCATGGTCATTATTCCACCCTTGAAAGCGAGATGGTCTGTGCACAGCCAACTACGCTAGATTCAAGCATCGGCCGTAGGGTGTTAATGAACTAAACCGACAAACTGTAGGAGGTGATTCCTTACGTCAAAATAAGAGAAAAAGTTCATATGGACCTGTGGGCAAAAGTGCATAGTTTCAGAGCTAGGGCTGTCCAAAATCGCGACAAAGCCAAATTGCAAGAGGTCCTATTTCGAATTCGAGAGACTGTGGGTGGTGGTCCTTATCAGCGTATAGGAAGTCACTAATACCCAATCCCCATTTCATTAATGTTCAATTGGTGTACAGAGAATTCCCTGCAGAGTGAAATTCACAGACATGCCATCAACCGAATTTTGAGATATGCTCTGACTTTATGATTGGTCCAAAGTAGACAAATGATAAGCCTTCATTGCAGGGAACACGGAATCATTTGGCGCACAGAACGGTCTCTCCTACTCGGGAAAATGCATGCTGCGATTTTTTCTTTCACGCTTATAAGTGAAGAAAACGTTAAATATACCATGACGAAATACATCGCATCACACGTTATTCCGAAAAAAAAACAAACATCGATGTGCCGTTTCCTACTTCCGGCTTCCCTCCGAAGCATTGGATGTGCAATGTTGTCAAGGCTTACGTCCTGCCTACTTTGGACCCTCCTTGAAATCAGGATATATCTGAAAATGCTATTGAAAGCATATATGAGAATTACACCCTGTAGGGAATACTCTGTACACTTATTGAAAAATTGATGAAATATCCACTTTTGGATTGTGTACGCATATCTTCCTTGACGTTGATAAGGACTTCCATCCACAGTTTCTGGAATTCGAAATAGGGCCTGTTGAAATTGAGCTTATTCATTATTTTGGACAGCCCTAGTTCTGAAACTATGCACTTTTCACCATAGGTCTATATGAACTTTTTCACTTATTTTAATGTGAGGAATCACCTCTCTCAGTTTGTCGGTATAGTTCATTAACACTCTGTATATATATATATATATATATATATATATATATATATATATATATATATATAGGGTGCGGCACGTAAAACCGGCCCGTCGTAATATTCTGGTATATTGTGTTTTTGGCAATCTACCTTCCTACCAAGAGATGGCGTGTCGAGGTCGGGTCGACTTACGTGACCTGCAGCAGTCACGTGCAGCTGCAGCCAGTGAAACTTGTCGAAACCAGTTGAGAAAAAGGCCTCGTTTTGTTAAGCCGGGTGAGTGTCAGTGTGTGATAATGCCATATTCGATACCCGAGCGTGTTGCCATTGTTGAAGGGTTCATTCTCACCGGATCTTTTGTGAAAACAAAGAATTTGTTTCGGGAGAAATTTCCAGCATGTTCTGTGCCAGCAGAAAGCACCATTCAGGAATTGATTGAAAAATGGCGGCATACAGGATCGGTTCAAAATGCTCCCAGGAACAGACGACCATCTGTCTGCACACCTGAATTAAAGATGCAGATGGAGGAGATAATGACAAGAAGTCCTCGAAAGTCAACCAGGAGATTGAGTCAACAGGTTCATGCGAGTGAGAGAAGTTGCAGACGTGTTTTAAGGGGACTGAAGTTAAAACCGTACCGGATAAGTGTTGTGCAAGAACTGAAGGAGCCTGACCTGCAGAAGAGGGTGCATTTCTGTTCATGGCTGTTGAGCAATGTTGCCAGTGGTTTCTTGGAGCCACTAATACTCATCATGAGTGACGAGGCATGGTTCCACCTGTCTGGGTACGTAAATTCCCAAAACAACCGGTATTGGTCGACAGAAAATCCACACGCAATCCACCAGGTACCCTTGTATGATGAGAAGATTGGTGTTTGGTGTGCCATTTCCGCCACACGCGTTATTGGGCCCATATTCTTTGAGACGACAGTGAACAGTGACGTGTATATGGGAATCCTGGAGGAGTTTTATACACACTTGACCGAAGAGGAGCGTCAGTTATGTTACTTTCAGCAGGACGGTGCAACATGCCACACATCAGCTGCATCATTGTCCCTTGTACATGAGATGTTTACACGAGAGAGGACAATCAGCAAAGGCTTGTGGCCTCCTCGGTCACCAGACTTGTCCACGTGTGACTTTTACTTATGGGAACTGTTAAAGGGAAGAGTATACGAAACAAATCCACACACAATTGAAGAACTCAAAACCAGGATCCAGGATGTCACCAATAGCATTACAACACAAGAACTGACAAGGGTATATATGAATCTCCTCAATCGTGCTCACATGTGTGTTGAAGTGGGCGGAGGACACTTTCAGCACCTGCTGTGAAGGCTGCTGTGAAGGTGAGTAGTCATATTCAATACATTACATTTCATTTATGTGTTGTAGTTAATCATATTCAATACATTACATTTTATTTTATGTGTTCACTTTACGGGCCGGTTTTACGTGTCGCACCCTGTATATATACATAATGAAACCAATTTCTTTTTGACGCGACTGTATCCCCCAGCGAGTTGTATGGAGGGGAAAGTAAGCTTCAATATGTTCCTATCGTCAGTTGCCTATGAGCTTCCATGCAGTCGGTTTAAGTTGACTCTTATCTATAGGCTCGGTCGAAGCTTAAAAATGCAACTGTCTATCGTAGAGCGTACACCATCAAAATCTTGTGGGATTCGGAAAGTCGGTTATAGAGACGTTGTTCTTGATCCAGAAAGTGTTCAGAAGTTAGGCCTATCGAAAACTATTGTTTCGACATGACACAAGTGCTTCAAAGACGGTCGAGAGCGTGTGGAAAACAAACTCTTTGCAGGACGCCCGTCCACGAGCAAAACCGAGGACAATGTGCAACGTATGTGTGATGTGTTCAACTGAGACCGATCGCTAAATGTTCGAATGCTTACAGATCGTGTAGTAATTGATAAAACGGCTGTGCACACCATCATTACCAAGAATTTGCAGATGAGAAAAGTCTGTGCCAAGTTTCTCCCGAAACTTTCGAAAGACGACTAAAGTTCAGTTTTTTAACAATGTTATCACCGGTGAGGATACGTGGGCTTTTAAGTACGACACAGAAACAAAATGCCAAAGTGTCGAATATCACACTGCAAAATCCCTCAACCAAGAAAGGCTGGAATGAGCGTATTGAAGACCAGGGTCATGATCATTGTCGTTTTTGAGGCCAAAGGTGTGGTCCACCTCGAATTTTTACACTCCGCATCAAAAAAATTGCGACAGGTAACGTCGTGCACTTAGGCAACTCAATATACACCTTCTTATCCCATAATCGTGTCAGGTAAAGACAACCCCTCTTTCTCCTCATTTCTTCTCTCCCATACTAAAATTAACTAACAACATGAGCGCAATTCTAATTTCAAACTACACATGTATTAGCTTCGATAAAATGAAATAACAAAACCGAGACGAAACAAGATTCATAGGTTGATGTAGGGAGAAACTGAAACAAACACAATGAAAAATTGAAACCAACGAATGTCTATTACACAGAGATTTAGAAACGAGGTAGAGAGAAAGAGAGAGAGAGAGGAGAAGAGAAGAAGAAAAAGAAAAGGGAGAACAGATAAAACTGTAGAATTCAAACGTAGTAAGAAAATAACCTAACATTATAAAGTTCTGTTTCCAGAAATCCAAAGTAATATAGAAATAACGTTTGTACATATTTTTTCAGAACTATTCGAATATATAGAGGATGCTTTAAACATTCATTATGTAACTTTCATAATGGATAGCATACTCAATTGCAAGTAGAACTGTAGATCTCCGAGACACATTTAGGATAATGTCAAAAGTTTAAAACATATGCTTTGTTTCCGCGTGGTTCGATTGCAAATTCGGTAGTGTCCATTGGACGTACAGATCCAAAATACATTCTAATATACCCCATAGATAGCGTTGGTCATATCCTCCATTTCAGACTACTAATGGAAACTGAACAAAAAAAAAGTGTATGATGTACAACGCACACACTGTTTACTCGAATTATCGCCAGTGGTGCTTTGCAAGTTCTCCATCAAAAGATGAATCTCTGTTTGCAGCCATTATTTTATGCGAAAAAATCATACTACTTGATGGGGAATCGAACCAAATTTTTTCATTTGGAAGTCTGGTACGTTACCACTACACCACCGATTGCTTTAGCCAAACTTTGTTTAACAAATGGTGTAGTGTTTCTTTCTGAGAACGATAACACGAAAAGTATATACTGCAGATCAATGATGTCTTTGGATTGTCTTGGCAATTCTCTTGCCCTTTCCCAACCAACATTCCTAAATCATCTCTATCATGATACAGGCGTTTTCTTCCACATTCTTACGTAGTGCTTGTCCAGTATGATATGTCGATTCTTCACAATCACTTTGTAAAAAAAAAAAAACTTTGGCGTGAACAGGATTTGAAGCTATGTTAGATAGCTGTATTATTCATAGGACCATTACGTTACCCCTACACTATCATGTCATCTAAATTTACAAGCCAAATATTACTTACTGTAGCCCTAATCTTTGGAACGAACCGGCTTCTTCCTGTAACGTGATTATTATTATTATTATTATTATTATTATTATTATTATTATTAGTAGTAGTAGTAGTAGTAGTAGTAGTAGTAGTAGTAGTAGTAGTAGTAATATCAACTACTTGCTCGATGGGTGAAAATGAGAAAAAATAGTAATATGCTCCGTTACTCAGCCACTGTTTAGTATTACTAAAGCGCTCTTTGATATCGGTCATTTTTGATGAGTTTTATATATCCCCTCCCCACCCTATTTTCTGGGGCACGGCATCTGCAGTGTCATTGTTGATCTCAGCGAACTGAAAAACTATGAATTGCACACTGATATTGATTATTTCGATCATTTTTATGTCTCCCCTCCTCCAAGTTGAGGGGCTGAATTTGGATTTAAACAGCATCAGATGTGTCACTGTTAATCTCAGCGACTCCAAAAAATTATAGATTCCCACTTATACTGGTAAATTTTCGTTCTTTTTAAAATGTCACTCCTCCTCACCATCTCTTAAGTTACACCATCAAAGTGCTATGACAGAAATATCTCAGGTTCGAACTTCGTCTAGGTTGAAAATTTGATCGAGATTGGTTTTGTAGTTCAAGAGTCATTAAGTTTTATTTATTTTTGTATATCTCCCTCTCCCATTCCCCTCCCCAAATTCTCCCGTGAAAGTGAAATGATAAAAATCTTCTCAGGCCCTAGCCTCACCTATATTAAAAATTTAATCATGATTGATCCTCTGTTTCACGAGTTAAGCGTTATTTATTCTTTTTAACTCCTCCCTCCCCTCAAACCTAAGTTATAACGTCAAAGAAAATAGATAAATACCATCTTAGGCCAGAACCTCATCTATGTTGAAAATTTAATCGAGATCGGTCGGGTGGTTCAAGAGTGATGAAGTCACAAAGAAGTCACTTTCATTTTCATTTTTTTTACAAATATCTCCCTCTCTCCGGCCCCTACGTTGCACCGTCAAACTGCATTGATAAAAGTCGTCCCAGATACAAACGTTATCTATGTTGAAAGTTTGATAGAGATCGGTCTGGTGATAGAGATCGGTATTTTTTCCTCGATTGTATGTTTTTCCTTTATCAGTAGGCACTAATTTATCTCTAGGCCGTCGAATAAATCAATTTCTTTGGGCATTTTGGTGCAAACAACGTTACAGGAAGAAGCCGGTTCGTTCCAAAGATCAGGGCTAAAGTAAGTAATATTTGGTTTGTAATTTTAGATGGCATGATAGTGTAGGCGTAACATAATGGCCTTATTAATAATACAGCTATCTAACATGGCTTCAATTCCTGTTCACGCCAAAGTTTTTTTTACAAAGTGATTGTGAAGAATCGATATATCATACTGGACATGCACTACGTAAGAATGTGGAAGCAAACACCTGTATGATGATAGAGATGATTTAGGAATGTTGGTTGGGAAAGGGCAAGAGAATTACCAGGACATTCCAAAGACATCATTGATTTGCAGTATACACTTTTCATATTATCGTTCTCATAAAGAAACACTACACCATTTGTTAAACAAAGTTTGGCTAAAGCAATCGGTGGTGTAGTGGTAACGGGCCAGATTTCCAAATGGAAAATCTTGGTTCGATTCCCCATCAGGTAGTATGATTTTTTCACATAAATAATGGCTGCAAACAGAGATTCATCTTCTGATGGAGAACTTACAAGGCATCACTGGCGATAATTTGAGTAAACAGTGTGTGTGGTCTACATCATACACTGCAATGATAAGCAAGTTTCATATTTATATTCGGTCCCCTTTCTCTTTTTCTTGACGTTTCACTATCCTATCTTTGCATCTTCCATTTCTTCCCCTCTCTCCTTCTCTCACACACATGCACTTCATGTTCCAAAGTTAAAACGGAGCAAGAGCCCGATATACCTGGTCTGGAGAATCTAATTAACTGTTAACTTCGGCGTCTTGTTTTTTCCTGCTGTGGTGATAACATCTCCAGTCCTGGTCATCTTTGACCGAAATACTGTTTAAACGCAAGTGAATAAATAAAATATTTTTTTATTAACTGGGTTACCGAGTCTCAGTCGAATTACCGGGTCACTACGAATTTGAATCCTCGGCCCAGTGGTGGTCTATAACATAACCAACATCATCCAACTGACACGATGATCCGTTTGAGCTCTTAGCGTGTCCATTCTATCTGTGCAGATTACGTTATATCCGGAAGAGATGAAACCAATGCTGGGATAAATCTTTGGAAAATACTAGAAAATGGTAACCTCTTTGATTATTTGAAAACAAAATTTTATTTATACTAGTTCGATACAAAATTTGTTCCCATTATATAATTCAATGTGTTTTATTCACATTGAAATTTGAAACATGCTACATGTATGAGGAACATAAACTTTTCGTTTCCAACATTTTTAACTTTTCATTACGATACAGTTTGGACTTTTAATATAGGGTATTTCTGATTAATATTTAACAGTAAAATATAACTCTAATTATCTCTTTCTTTTTTTTTAGTTTCGTTTCTTTTGTTCAGTTTGCACTAGTAGTCTGAAATGGAGGATATGACCAACGCTATCTATGGAGTATATTAGAATGTATTTTGGATCTGTACGTCCAATGGACACTACCGAATTTGCAATCGAACCACGCGGAAACAAAGCATGTGTTAAACGTTTGACATTATCCTAAATGTGTCTCGGAGATCTACAGTTCTACTTGAAATTGAGTATGATATCCATCATGAACTTGAAATTGAGTATGTTATCCATTATGAAAGTTACATAATGAATGTTTAAAGCATCCTCTATATTGTATTGACTTATGTGTAGAGTCAATGATGGACCGAGATTTTATCCCTTCACCAATTTTATTATGAAATAAGTCTTTTCTATTTACAAAAGTTCTAACAACAAAGTGTCCAAGGTTAGCAGGTTATAATGTTCTGTACGGGTAACCCCTTAGCTTTATGGCAGCCTCCAGGGTTCTCAAGGATTCTAGGAAACCTCCGCTCATAACAGCCCTCTCGAGGTATGGTATTTAAGGTGATCCTCTTAGCTTCATAGCAGCCTCCAGGGATTAGTTGTGGTTAGGATGATCTCTTCGCTTCATAGCAGCCTCCAGTGTTTAGGATAGGTTGCGATCAGTTGGTCGACTGATGCCGGGTCCCTCGGTGGTCAGGCTTTCATCTGTCCTCTTCGGGTCTTTTCGTGAGGTCCGTCTGCTTTCGGCGTTCCTCGTTGTCGTTCGTGTCGGCTTCTCGTCTGCTACGCTGTTTACAATCACTAACACGTATTGTGTTAACATGTGCTTTTGTCGTGATGTGGGGATCCTTACAATACATTCGAATAGTTCTGAAAAAAATATGTAAAAACAAACATTATTTCTATATTACTGTTGGATTTCTGGAAACGGAATTTTATAATGTTAGGTTATTTCCTTACTACGTTTGAATTCCACAGTTTTATCTGTTCTCCCTTTCCTTTTTCTTCTTCCCTTCTCTTCTCTCTCTCTCTCTCTGCCTCATTTCTGAATCTCTATGTAAAAGACATCCATTGGTTTCAATTTTTCATTGTGTGTGTGTTTCAGTTTCTCCCTACATCAACTTATGAATCTTGTTTTGTCTCGGTTTTTGTTATTTCATTTTACCGAAACTAATACATGTGTAGTTTCAAATAAGAATCTAGCTCATGTTGTTAGTTAATTTTAGTATGGGAGAGAAGGAAGGAGCAGAGAGAGGGGATCTTTACCTGACACGATTATGGGATAAGAAGGTGTATATTGGGTGGTCTAATTGCACGGCGTTAGCTGTCGCAATTTTTTGATGCGGAGTGTACCTAAGGATTATAACGTCATGGGTGCTTTCTACGTGGAGGTGCTGATAAAATTGAAGGAAAGGGTCAACCGGATGAGGCCAGACTTGGCGCTAATTTGAAGCTGCAGCATGACCATGCAGCAAGCCATATCTTCTTCGTGATCAACGACTACCTTACCCCGAACGGCATCATAACTCTTCCTCAACCTCTCTACAGTCCCCATCTGGCCGTAGTGGACTTTCTACTGTTCTCCTGGGTGAAGATAGCCCTCAAAGAACACTGCCATAAGACTGTAGAAGAGGTCAAAGCTGCTTCCCCGATGCGCTGCTTGAAGGACATTCTAGAAAAGAAATTCCAGGTCACCTTTCAAGCGTGGAAAATTCATTGGCAGTTTTCAATAAAGTTCCTCTCGAATTTTTTCTCATTACTTTTTATATAGACCCTATATACTCTGTATTATTATCTCAATATGTAAAACAAAAGCTAGAATATATGAATATACCTGGAAAAGTCTGCCCCCTCTTCGTGAATAACGATTGATTCGAATCCTGTGAGACATGAATATATAGTTTAAGTTAAAAATCTGAACCACCATAATGCGTTCAAATTTTAATGCTCTCTCACTCGGAATCGAACTCCAGACCACGTACACAAAAGGTGCAAGCGCTAGCCACTAGATCAGCGAAGATAACAATTGGTTGTGATTATGTGTTACTTATATGGGCTATTCCCGATCAAGAAGATGAGAATAACAGAAGTGATTACTCATATAACAACGAATGTAAGGTGTCTATCAATTGACGGTAGTCACCAAATAAGTCAACAAGGGCTTTGTTAACGAGCTAGGGTCGTTTAAAAGTAGAAAATGTATGTCTTAGAAACTATGAAACTAATGCAAACTCAGTAAAGCATACAGTGAGAATTGACTAAAAAGATCGCAGATACATAGTTCCTACATAAGGAGATTCATTCCCTGAAATAATCATGGATATTCTCGTGAGCTTCACAGGAGAAATTATTTGAAAAATTGATTCAGAACATAAAATACAATATTTTAATACAAAAACTCATATTCATAAGAATTTGCTATTTGTGTTAAGACGATTAAAGTAAATTTCCATCAATTGGTTGACTGAAAACAAGAAATAAAAATCTACATCCGCAGGTCTTGATGAGACATTTTAAGAAGCTCATAGAAAGAAATGTGGTATTCGCTTTGGGTGACACAGAAGAAACAATGGAAAAAGAGATCAGTATACACGAGCGATATATAAATAACGAGATTACTCTTAATTAGAAATACAAATGTTTAAGAAGAACGGCGTTTTTACGATAAAAAATGCTTTCTGTTATCAAGAAACGAAGTTTTTTTTTACACCTGATTGGCCTGGGAACTTTTGAGCATTTTTTGAACATTTCAACTTTAATGAGAAAATAATAGTATGTATCACATTTCTTTCCTCATTATAATACGGAAAAGCATTTCATTAATTCATTATGAAATGAAAAAAAAGTTCAATAAATAATCAAAGATGAAAAATCTTTGGATAGGAAAATAAAAGGGCTAATCTGTGGAACGCAATGGATTTTCTAGTTCGATCGAAATTTTTATGGAACTATCAGAATAATGTACGAACAAAAAAATGTTTTATTGGGAGTTGATTAGTGTAGTAGTGAATAACGTAAAGTTGTTTTTGTAATTGTAGAATTCTTTACAGAGAAACCAACGTTATACTTGAATTAGAAAATCACAAATAATCAAAGAAGCGAAAATTTCCGTATTTTTTCAATAAGACGGTATTTTCCAATAATACTTTATGGAAGGAATTTTATATTTTACAAAAAAAAACGATGTTTCTAAGAAAATATTATTCAGAATGAATTTTCTATGACAAGTCAGGAACACTATGAGGATTTATCATAGTCTTTCGTTTTGCTGATGGACAATATCTGGATGATGCGTTAAATAATGTGCAGATGTCTGTTTTCCTACTTTCTTCTCATTCAACAGACAAATATTCTCAATTCTACACTCACATTTGATTAATTGGAATTGAATATCCCTTCAGCAGCGAGGTTATGATAAAATGAAATTTTCAGATTAAGGTGGGATCCGAATCATTTCCCAGATTTGTATCTGAGGCAAGCACTCCAACTATTGAAGAAGCAAGGGATTACACGCGCAGAGAGCACTCGCATTAGCTACTAGACAATGTAGGACAACTTTGGATTGATGTGTAATTTGAGATAAGGACTCCACTGTAAGAAAACCCTTGAACCGCCGCAGTAGAGCCTGAAATATATGGAATCAAACACACACACGCACGCCATCAGGATCAAATATGTGTGTAGAACACTTATAACTTTAGCGTGAACATTTGGTAGTGTGCAAAACTTAAATTATCCAGCAAATTCGTAAATATGCAACCTATTCAATTCACAACAAAACTTGTGCACTAGTATTTTATTGATTCCCTTTGCAAAAAAGAAAAAAATCAAATTATATTAGTGTTGCGCCTTGTTTGTCTTCTGTAACTAGTACAGACAGCCATTGACGTACGTAAACAAATCGTTGCAGGATTGCTTGCACAGCTTCGAGTTAAATTCAAGTTCAAGTTAAATATATTTTTGCCATAATCAATGAGTTGACAAAAACAAAAGACATGAGAAAATAAATCTTCCTCCCCCATGGACCTACCCAGGGCCTGTCCGGCCTCACTGACATGGATATACACACACTACCAGTTCAATTAGATCCGCTGCTGGGCTATTGTTGTGTACAAGAAGCGACAAGTCTACTAATGTTTTGTCATGGACAAATTTCCTCGAGCTTAACCCTGAATGCATAATTCTCGAATCCACGAAGAGCTTTCATACCAGAAATTAACATTAATATTATAAAGCCACTATGCTTTTATATCGTTGATTCTTTTTCTTAAGCATGAATTTAATTCGTTTCGTAATGGCGGTTGGTTACCTAAACATGAGGACATTATTCAATGTAATAACTCAGGCAGTATATAATATCCATTTATATCAAGGTACTAAATAAAATTAATATCACAACTGGTTTCGTTTGTTTATACGTGTAGCACACACTACAGCTTTTAAAAAAACTGGATAACTTGAAATGAAAATGAAAATGAAATCTTTCAGTTTAGCGTCTACGATTTAGGTTAAGGGAGACGGATGATTAAGGCAAGTGAATGATAATAGAAGAATTGTTGGAATGAGAATTTGGAAGGAAACGAGAGTACCCCGAGATACCCCACAGTCACGAAGTTTTCACCACAAACGTACTTGGCCGGGGAGCAAACCAGGGATCCCACGCGCAAGAGGTAAGTGCTCTACCACTTTTAAGCTACCCTTATTTCTACTATTTTATACTCTTTTCAATTAAATGTAAGAACAGAAACACTGTTAACAGCAAATATTAATTTGCTGTTAACAGCAAACATTAAATGTAAGAATGGTTAACAGCAAACGTTAATTTCAAGTGCACAATCCAGCGCAATCGTTTCGAAGTGGGTTTTAATCAATTTGGAATTTATTTTAAATAACGGTGAATTTCATTTAGCGTTACATATATTTTCTTCATCGTTTATTCTTATCTTAAAGATATTAGAAATTTTGAGCGGTACAATCCAGCACAAACTACATAATCGATTAACCCTAACTTGCAATAATCTCTACATATAAAAGAAGAAATCCTAAGAGAAAGTGAGTGACTGCTAACCGCCCAAGCCAAACACCTTAAGCCAGAAATTTGAAAATTTGACAGTTCATAGAATGTGTAATATAAGATACCACTAAGGAAGAATTTTTGGAAATTCTTCGAAGAAGGGAGCATTGGGAGTGTCAATTATTGTAGTAAAATGTGCGTATCTCCGAATCTTTAAAAGGGATATTGACTTTTCACTTAAAAGTCTTTTCGTATATGGATTGACTAAAATCCATAAAGACATGTTTCAGAGTTGTTTGATATTTCACTTACAGGTGAAAAAAAAAGAGGGACAGGAAAAGGCTGGGGTTGCAACTGTTAAAAATAAGATGACCTTATATGGAAATCCTTTAAGATTACAGACATGGATGATTTAGACTTCGCATTTAAAATAAGTACAGATATGTTTAAGGATTGTTCGATATTTAATATATAAAAGGGACCAAAAAGGATGGGAAGAAAAGAGGATTGGAGTTATAATTCTTGTAATAAGATTGCCATATCTCAAAATTCCTTAAGGTTAGAGATATGAAAATTGGTATTTAGGCTTTTAATTTAAAATAATTAAAGATGTGTTTCAGTGTTCTTTAATATTTCCCTTAGAAGGAAAGAAAAGGGCTGGGAGTTGGAAATGTTATAAGATGGAAATCCCTTAAGTTTAAATGTTAGGAAAACGAAAGTTGATATAAACTCTTCATTCAAAACAAGTCAATATATGCCACAGCGTTCATGGAAATTTCTCTTTTAGAGATCGAGTGGGAATGATTTTAAATGACGCGATTTTTACTTGACTATCAACTAAGTATCGACACTTAATGTATTCCAGATCATAGCAAAAATGAACATTAAACGGCACAATCCACCACAAAAGATTGACAGTCGGTAAAGCCTTATATGAAATTGGATTGGAAATATTTTCATTTTTGGCAATCATAAACGTAACGCAATCGTTTCCAAATTATTTTGAATAATTTGGAATATATTTTAAGTAATGGAAGTTTTCGCTTGACGCTTCGATACCTAAGTTTTTATTATTATTCTTTTTACTGAAAAATATCAATGCATAATGCAGCACAAACTTCGACTACCTAATTAAGCGTAACGTGACATCGGTTGTGAAACATTTCAAATAGTGGCGATTTTCACTATCAAGACAGCATCACCAATTTATTTCGTTTATTATGTATTCCAGTTGATAACAGATATGAAGATTTCAACTGCAGAACTGCAACACACAATTAAATATTGCAGTCCCAGTTCAATTAAACTTACTTGAATAACCACCAAAACTTACTACGATAATTATTTTTATAAATTATTTTTGTCCCTTTTAAAATTTGTATTTTCTTATACTTCCATCAACTATGGCTTCCTCACTTATTATATTTCTAACAGTGCCACTTTTTCTAGCTTATTGTTTATTCTGCTTAACAGCACAAACGAGATTTTCAACGGCGCTATCCAGCACAAATGAAGCACAATCGTTTAAGCTTAATTTAAAGTTAGTTTTAGAATATTTTGAGTAGTGGAGATTTTCTTTTGACTGTCAAGCCAGCATCGTAACTTTATTTTCCAGTTGGTAGTAGAAACGTAATTTTTAATGGCACAATCCAGCACAAACTATTAACAATCGTCAAAACCAAATTTGAAATAAATTTGGAAATATTTTAATTGATCGTTATTTTAACTTGACTATCAAGCCAGTACCACCACCTTATTTCCGTTAATACTTATTCCGGTTCATAACACAAACGACACAAACCAGTACAAATGTAACACATTCGTTTTGAAACAATTTTGAAACTTTTGAGATATATACTTGCTGAACCTGCGCTCTCTACACAGCGCATCATTCACATATAAGCATGAATCTCCTAGCCATTCCTCAAATCTGCACATGTCCCTTTACAGATAAAAGTTAAAGGCGTCGTAATAAAAATCGGCAAAGGATACTATAAAGGGGAGTTTTCTTTTTGATTATTCAATATCTCGCACCGTTTGCAAGATTTGATCCTACTTCCGGTTGAAGTTTCTAATTCATGTATGATCAATGTTTTCTTTCTTCTTGCATACAGTATGTAATAAGCAAATACATTACATACACAATCAATTATAATCTCAGTTATATACGGTGTTCATTGGGCAAAACACTCCAAAAATAAAGATTCATCTTAGACTGGAGAAATGGTTATCATTATCATTTCATTATCATTTGTCCATGAATCAAACGACTCAGACATATACAACCCCTATATACAACCATGTGGTGTTGCAATGTATAATGCGTATAGGATATGATGCTTAGGTTTTTTTTTTAATTTCAACACTTCCAGTGTACACGTAAAAATATAATAAAGAAATAGTGGCCATGTTTTTTAAATATTCAATTAGAACTGGACAATCTATGTAAAATTTGCAATCGATCAGTGGAAATGTCACCTTTCTAGAGATTGTAGTTTCCGAGATCCGAGAGAATTGGCCACAAACATATAAACGTCCACAAACATATAGTTTAAAAGAACTCCGAAGATGGCAGCACAATTCACTTGCATTGATTTTGGAGAAGGGTTATTATACAAAAGTTTTGAACAATAATTTAAATACATAAACTTTATGAAAAAGGTCTATTTAAATAATTTATTTAACGTACACATATTTTAAAATATTAGTCTTTGTTATAAACGTGAAATCACAAATAACCGTAAATCAAAGGTTTGAAATCCAAAGTTACAGGTTGGAGTTCAGGCTTTTTTTTTTTTTTTTTTTTTTTGCTATTGTGGCATTTTAATAGATAGTTTTTATGTAATGGCAATTTTCACTTGACGTCAAGTCAGCATCGCCACCTAATTTTTGATTAGCATACTGATTATTGTTTTTTTTTTAAAAAAAAAGACGAAAAATCTCAATAGCACAATCCAGCACAAACGTAGCACAATTGTAAGTTTCCCGCCTGGTGTATACGAAAGTTTGTGTAGTTATTTCATTCGGATTTTGTACCCAACGTAACTTTGCGTTTTCTCTTCTCCCCTAGTTGAATGCATTCCTGGTCGAACAATTTTTTGTTCCTACGTATTTCCGCGTGCCCCAATTTTTCTTTTGCTGAAATTTTAATGCTAGCTCTAATTTCAATCCAAGTGTCCTAAACACTATTGCACTCCGAATCTTCTAAAGCCGAGAATCTATTCGAAACTTTAATCTTGTATTCCTTTCTCTCCTCGCTCTCTTCTAATTTCTTTAAATTATATCTCTCCGTTTTCAGACATTGAATATTTCCTTTATTCAACGATAATCTCTCTCTTATTATAGCTGCTACTAGCTAGTGATAAGTATCACAAACAACCCATCGAAACGACCGGACATAAATTACGCTAGATTGTCTTCTTCTATCTACTACAACGTGATCAATTTGATTATGTATTTTTTTCCGTCTGGTGAGGTCCAAGATTATTTACGAACGTCGCGATGTGGGAATTTTGTAAGTTCGAGGCTTCTGTGAATGTTTCTGAACAAGTGCCACTTTTCACAGGATGAGGTTGTTAGCCTCACCCAAACCCCTAAGCTGGAGGACCACCCCTTGTCATCTGTCCGCGACTGCTTATTCAGTATATTCGCAGCTAATCTCTATATCTAGAGGCTTTTTCCTCAATCCGCAACACGAGGACGTGCCATGCCGTGGTGACAGAAACCCACGTTACACGAGTTAAAAATATTATCTGAAATCTAAAAAGCAAATTCCATAAAAGCAAATCAGCTCTATTTAATACAAATGCAGTCATTAATATAATAATTTATCTTTCTCGTTGCTAACTAGTTATCATTTCCGCTATGTTTTCCGAAGTACCGAGTTTGATTCCTGATAGTTACATGTATCCTTTAGATCCATGTATGTCTTAAATGTTCACGGTAGCGGTGCTGGGAATGTAAGATAAATAGTAAAGTAATATGTATTCCTTGTTTAAAAGTTGACAGCCATGAAGTATAACAAACATATCTTTGCACGTAGAGATTCTGATTAATTAGTAACGAGTTTTATGAGATCAGCTAGACTCTTATTTTTGAGCTCTAAATTAGCTTCTAATGTTAAGAAAACATCTATAGAAAGATATGTGATAAAAAGAATTATAAAGAAAGAAACTTTACTGGTTTCTTACTGCTTGCCGCTGTTTAATTGAAACTCCATAAAAAAGAAAATGAAATACTTTCATTCAGCTTACAAGCCAAAGCTTTTCCCTGTCATTGGCTCAGCCCCCATATCGCTTCACCATTTATTGATATATTAGCAAAACGAACGGGAGGAGGAAGGATGTGTGACAAACTTGGGGGAATCAGAGTTTCCTGTAAGGGCAATTCAAGGGATGTTACAGAGTCTCTTGCACACTTTTCGGAAAGACTCGCCATCATTAAGTTGGCGCCACAATCTCGTTCCATGTGTGCTATCAACAATATTTCATTTGGGCACGAACCACATAGTCTTTATGGATCTACAAAGGACCAGGAGGGCTAGCAGTAATTCAACCTTCCTCTCTCGTGATCACACTTCCCCTACAGGTTCTTGTTAATCCATATATACCTAGGTAGATATTCTAGACAGTGACCAAATACGACGTAATTTAATATTTTTTGATATGGTTTATGTTGTTTCTAACACACATTACGTCACTGAATGAATGAAGAAAAAATCAGGAATATATTATTCAATGTACAAAAGAACAAACATCGCATGATACCCTATCCAAACCTTTATTTCGGCTGAGGGATTTTAAATTTCTACCACAGAAATATTTATTGGAATAACGTATTCTTTCTCTTATTGATGGACGCGGGAGTGATTGTACCTCAAAACTTCGAGATACATCGATTTCATACAATGGAATGTACGGGAATCAAGTTTAGTCTTGGGGAAGGAAAAAACTTCAAAGTTTATAATCGGATACTCTAAATGAAAATTGGTTTCTCTTTATATTTTTATATAACTACATACATACACTCTTATTTAAAAAAATTGTATGGTTCGTAGTATCATATAATAAGTGAATTATCAGTTAATAGTGCATAAAGTTTTTTTTATTAACATGAAACAAAATGGACAATTACAATAATATTTTTCAATGCGAATATTTGGTACCGGTACGCGGAAGGTGAGAGAATAGTTAAAGCATTTAAAGGAAAAATAACTTGAGGCCAAGATTGTGCAAAGTAAAAAATAAACTTTCCCACAACAAGCTATAACATAACATCTAGCTAATCTCGATATGGGCATCTGTGATCTGATCTATTGTTTGCAAGAAAAGTTAAAAACAAAATATCTGGTGACGTCCTGGTAGACAAATAACACGCGGATTTTCCAAAAACCGATCAGAAAAACAAAAATAACCTTTATATTTGTGTACATAACAATAATACTTATCAGAAAACTATTATTTGGACTGTTTAAAATTAAAAAATATAGTGCCAACTAGTTGTGACAAACAAGGACGATGGTGCGTATAAAAAGTAAAACTTCTAAAGCGTATCGATCATTCATTCAGAATCAATAATTCATTCCGCTTCCACCATTTTGGATTCAGTTCGTTCCGTTCAGAGCTTCAACATGAAGTCCCTGAGTAGCTGTCGTCAGGACATTAAGTATAAACTCAGAAAGAAAGTATAACTAATGTATGGTATTGTATAACAGGTTAAAATTATCTATTGGCAATTTACACATTTTATAATAATTGTATGCTTCTTTCTTTTCGTGTTTTATTTGTGTATTTGACCTATGCGTCATTGTTTATTTTATTCTGAATATTAATTAATTACATTATGAATTCTTATTCTTATTTTCATTCAATTTCTTATATTCTACCATCTGTCATGGATCATTTGAGTAATGGTTTCCATGTGACAGACAATACACTATAACTATAATCCCACTATACTACCTCTTCCATTATTATGGTATACTAATACAATTTACCTATGACACTGTTCTGATCAATTTTATATTTATTATTTTCTTTATATATGTTAGTAGGGATGCACACGAGTCAAGACCACACTTTGTAAAATTCGAGACGAGTCGAGACAAACGTATTTCTCTACTCGAATTTTCGAATCGAGACACGAGTCGAGTCAAGACTGCTCGTAAAAATCTCGACTCGACTCGAATGGCTCGAAAATCTTTCTATAATTTTTACTATTATTTTGAAGGAAGAATTCACTTAGAAACAGCCTTGAAACCTATTCCAGCATTTATTATTTTAGAAAGGTACAGAACACATAAATTTAATGGTTAATCTTTCGAGATCAAGATTTAATTTTCAGCTCAATTCAGTTAATTAGTGAAGTGCTGGCCGTGTGTAGAATGGGGAAGGCGCTCGATCTATCTGAGTTTGACCGAGGGCAGATTGTAATGGCCCGGAGACTCGGCACGAAAATTTGGGAAACTACAGGACTTGTCCGGTGTTCGAGGAGTGCTGTGGTGATTTTCTTCAACAAGTGGCGAAACCAAGGGGAAAACTACGTCCAAACGTCGAAGGGTTGGGCGCCCCCATACCTCATTACAGATGTCGGACGTCGTAGGCTGGTCAGACTGGTAAAACAGGACAAGCAGGGAACTGTGGCAGAACTAACATTAGACTTGAATGCTGGGAAAAGTACAAGTGTGTCTGAACACACAGAGTACCGAACACTCTAACGATTGGCCTCCGCAGCCGACGACTCATCCATGTGCGAATGTTAACACTACGACATCGGCAACTACGACTGAAATGAACACGTGACATCGCCACTGGACCTTGGCGCAGTGGCAGTACGTTCCATTGTCTGATGAATCCGATACCTTGTTCATCATGACCATGGGAGGGTACGAATCCGTCGTGTTCCAAGGGAACAGCTCCTTGACACCTGTACTGTGGGACGGAGACAAGCTAGCGGCGGCTTAAATATACTCTGGGGAACTTTCACATGAGCATCCATGTGTCTAGTGGAGCTCGAGCAAGGCACCATGACGGCCGAGGTTTATCGCACACTGCTTGCAGAATTCCTACACCCCTTCATGACGACCATGTTTCCCAAGGGTAGTGGCATTTTTCGACAAGATAATGCACTATGTCACAAGGCCAGGAGTGTGATGGAGTGGTTTGAGGAACACAGGGGCGAGTTCCAAGTGATGTGCTGACCTTTAACTCGCCGGATCTGAACCCAATCGAACATATCTAGGATTTGATTGAACGTGACATCAGATGGCATCGCCCCCGTCCCTGGAATTTACGGGAATTAGGTGACCTGTGTGCACATGTGGCTTCAACTCTCTTCAGTGAACTACCAAGGATCATTGCGTCTATGTCAAGACACGTCGCTGTTATTATCCGTGCCAAAGATGGACAGACTGACAATTAGGTAGGTAGTCATAACGTTCTGGCTGATGTGTGGGTATATTTTAACTCGTATATTTTGTCTCGACTCAAATTGCCAGACGTCTCGTCTAGAATTCAAGTCGAGTCGAAAAAGAAACTGTCAAGTCGAGAAAGAAACTGTCGAGTCGAGACACGAGTTCGAGACATAAACATATTTCCGAGTCGAAGCACAAGTCGAGACATTTCCTCGAGACGAGTCAGGCTTAAATATCGACTAGACTAGACTCGTGCACTTCCCTAATGGTTCGATTTAAGAGAAGTTCGGATTACAGAATATGTTCCATATCACTAGAGGGCATACTGATCTTAGCTTGAAAATCCAAGCAACCCGGTCACAGATCATGGTAGGGCAATTGCAGTATTTGTTGGCAGCATGTAGCTAGTAGTTTGAAGATTGTAGAATAACGTGATGACTGTGATTCTGCAAATTAAGACGGCGCCAGCAAACACCTATTGTATAATTGAGTGACTTAAAGCTTGGCCATATAGTGAGAATGCTAATGCGAAAGATCGGAAGTCGTTCCGCAGAATCGTCGCTTGCGTGGAACGACAGTGATTTATCGATGACGTACTTGATAGAAGCAGAGGTTTTCCACAATACAAGTTTGCAAGCGACTCACTTAGGAGCATATGAACAGAAGGATCGTACGAATCGCTGTACTGCAAGGAAAGCTAACTCAAATATAACTAGAGTCTCCCTGATCCCCAATGCGAGCGTACGAACACGAAACAATTTATTATCAGAGACAGGTCTATATTATCGCATAATTCTGTAACGATTATCTCTGACATTAACTAATCGCCCAGAACGTCTTTGCTGGTGCCGGAAAACGCTAAAATAGTATGGTGAAGTGAGAGCGATAAGAGTCATTTTCATGTGGCTCGGACACACTAAATCCGTATGGAGATGAATGGGAAAACTCAGCAGTACTAGCACTCACCATACAGGACATATACCTTGTATTCTGGTATAGAGCACCAAGATGTACACCCAACCATAAATGTATCTCCCCTACCTAAGTGCTCTAATTCCATTACTTGGGGTCCATGTAATTTGCAGTTGTGAGAACGCCTAGATAGATGCAACCCAACTTACACGTAACTTTTCTCGGCACTGACAGCAGTTGGTAGCTATGATCTAGGTAAAATTGTAAAGTAGGTGACAAACGAAACAGTTCTCCATTCTAAGATGAATTTCTATGGTTCGGATCGTGTTTTCCAAAGAACACCATATATTTATCTTAATATTGAAATGTATTATTGTGATGTAATGTAATGTAATGTATGTAATGTAATATAATGTATTATTTCTTTATATACTATATGTTTAGAGAAATAAAATACTGACCACGCATGAATCAGAAAATACTTGAAAGTAGCTGAAAATATCAAATCTAGAACAACTGCTGGAAATAAGTTACTAAATGATTTGCCTTCATTGAGAGATCTTCTCCAATTCTCCTCATTCCAATATCTTTTTCTTTCTGGAGAAGAGAAGATCTTGCTTGTGACACTGAGTATGTATTGAAATTGAAATTGAAACATTTGAAAAAGTAGAATCTGACCGGGATTTGAAGCAGGGTCCGCCGAATAGAAGTTCAATGTGCTAACCACTTAGCTACCGCGTCACTTCATCTTTCATCTAAACTATTAGCTAGTTAAAAGCATTGCATCTAAGACTATAAACAAAATACTCGTACTAATACTCGTATAAGGAGACGTTCTTTAGGAGTTCACAATGACTTACTCGAGGTTTTCTTCTTTAACTCAAAAACATGTGATATATACCTTCGTCTATGAGGAAAATATCACAAAACGTTCTTCAAGATGAGGCTACCTCATCGTTTTTAACTGGCCTCAATTTAAATTACTGCAATTCTTCCTCACCGTAACTTCTAATTTCTAAAGAAGAAATGCCGCCAGACATTATTTTTAGCATTTTTTGAATTGCATCAACATGTGTAGAAATAGTGTGTGCTATGTTTATCTAACATAACTACTAGTTTATTTTCTTATCTTTGAATGAGGAATTGATGGCAAAGTGTAAAAGCAGAGAATTGCCATTTCAGTGACCCGGATTCTAATCCCGTCTTGACATTTATTTTTTTCTTTATTAGAAGATATTGTTTACGTAATTGATATTATTATTATTATTATTATTATTATTATTATTATTATTATTATTATTATTATTATTATTATTATTATTATTATTATGCGTATAATTGTATGGATTTCGATGGCAACTGTCGCCGAATATTAGAAAGTGAATATGGGAGAACTATGAAATAAAGTAAATAGATGCGCGTAATTTTATTATAAAATTATATGGCTAACGCATTTTATCTTACCTCAAACGGTTATCATCGAATATACACGGTTAAAGGAGCACTGGTCAAATTAAAAGGACTCAACGATTTATCCCTCTATAAGGAGACGTTGCTTACATGAGTCTCACAATAACTTACTCGAGATTTCTTTCTTTAAACAACAACAAAAAAACTTATATATACGTTCCTCAATGAGAAATATATCACAAAACGTTTTTCAAGTTAAGGCTACGTCATAGGTTTCAGCGATGGTCCTGATTTACAATACAATTCTTTAGATATGGGCACGAGTCGAGCTAAAACTCGATTCGACTCGAAACTCGAAGCGAATTCTAGTCGAGTTTCGAGTCGAATCAAAGGTAATTTTCTCGAGTCGAGTTCCAAGTCGAGTCACTGTTCTGAAGTCGGGTTTCAGTCGAGTCGAGTTTGATAAATGGTTCGTTCGTTTAGCTCGTTTTAACTCGTTTTGAAATCATTACCTGATTAGACTGGAAAGCGAAAGCTATGAGAAATGTAAACAGCAATGTAGAATATTTTTAGTGTGCTCATGAGATGGAACATTGCTCGTATCTCGTCTCGTCTCGATTAACAACACGACAATGGATTTTTATAATGAGATAGCCTCAAATGTCATAAGCACTAACATAACTATATACTGTATTTCTTACCACCAAGACTAGGCCTATATTTAAAAACACTCCTTAAGGCTACCTTAACTCAAGGATTCCTTGAGAAGCCTCCCTTGACTGAAATCGGTATTTATAATCCTTCCTTGATGTCAAGGAACCCTTGAGTTCAAGGAAGCCTTAAGGAAAATCTCTCCTTGACTCAAGGTAGCTATCAACCAACCTTAAGCCTTCCTTGAGTTCTTTAACACTACAGTCATTCGTTTTCTGGCATGGAAGTAAATGATTTTGTTGAATGTGTCATGTATGTGGAAGAACAAATATTTAAAAAAAATATATTACTTTGCGATGACGAATGATGCGTCAAGATATACGAGGCACATGGAAAATCCACTGGAGCTGTATAACGATAATCAATTCTTTGATAGATACAGGTAAGTCAACTATGCATCTTGATTTTAACTTTTACGTTAATTTAATAACAGTAACATTGAGGCACAAATAACAAATATTCATTGTACACACAAAGTATGAATAGTTCCACACATTTTCCTTTATTTTTCTGACAGTTTTTACAGTTGTATTCTCTATGGATCGTAGATCCTATTCTCGCTGGGCACTTCTCTCTTTGGACCTTTCGTTTTAACTATTTCGTCATATTTTTTGAACCAAGAGACATTCACTTCATGGAGTTGTATTCCATGTTTAAATTGCTCTAATCATAATTTTCATTTAGCCATGTGAAAACAAATTCCAAATATTATTTATAGTTTCAAGTTTACAGGAAACTTCTTAACACAATACCTACATATTATTTTAAAAATTAACTGCAATAGCAAAATAAGTTAGGATAGTTTAGGTTAGGATAACTTAATTTATTAATTTCACAGTAGATCCTTGTAATACATCTAGTGCAAGATACAATAACATAAGAACCATACGCATGGGTGCTGTACAAGGTTAAGACAGAAAATCATGCAACTCAGGAACCAAGGAACATGAAGAGAAAGGGAAGTAGGACCTTATATATAGCCTATTACCAAAATTCATTACTTGTGTAAATAAATCTTATACTTGATAATGGTTTGTGTTTGTGTAAAATTAAATTGGCAGAATGAAATTATTTACGTGCTCAACTTGTATCTCAATATATCAGCACGTTCGTATCATTAGATTAAGAATGTAGTGTTTTGTTGTCTTTAGCCAAAAAGTATAATGCAATTGTGTTACAGAAGGGAAGCAGACCCTAATTACATAAAATGTAAAACGTTTACGATTTGCTACCGAAGTAGACACAAGATTAGGTTAGGTAGGCATTAATTGTACACAATGTAAAATTTTCACAATTTGGTATTATTCCAGATTAAGTACAAATGTTTGATTTCATTAATTATGACTTCTTTGGGTCAGGAAATGGATCTTGTAAATTGTTTCTTATGGAGGGAATTGCATTCATATGTGTAGATTAACTTTAGGGGGACTTAAACATTATATGACATACCTTGTGCAGACATGCCGTAAGAACGACAGGTCAAAAATCAAAAATCAATTTGTGCTAGATAGCCTTTAAAAAGCACGAATGCTATCTAAACGAGTCAGAGCAGGGCGAAACTAATGGCCTTGCTCTGTAGCACGGGGCTACGTCCGACGGGAGCAGGCGCGTCAGTGACGGTTGGTAGTTTTTGAAGCTTTGGTTTGCTTCATACTCGTGTACGTCACATATACGCTGCTCGTCTTGAGTGTCATTTACCATTGTAATATTCCTCGTTTTTCATGAAATTTTCAGCAGAGATACAGGGACCTTCACAGAATACACCTGTGTAGGAGTAATGTTACGGAAATTATGAGGGACGGACATAAAGGCCTATTCGGTTGTCCATATCTCCGCGCCTGGTTATTTCCGTAACATCTCCCCTGTACATGGGTATTGTACAAAGGTTCATGTACTCAAAAACCGGTCTCGCTTCCATTGTTCATATATTCTCCCTGGTCATTTCTGTAGCATGACTTCTACGCAGAAGTAGAATTTCAGTTTGAAGTATGAAATAAAACTACAGTAACCTACCTAACTACTAACACCACACTTACTTTCCTGCTCCAAACTGGTCATGGCCTGTCTTTCCACCTTTAAAGTCCGCTAACACGCTCATTTGATTTTCAAGTATTAACTGGAAATGTTTTGGTTAGGTTTTATTTCTGTTGATCATAGGTTTATTACACAAAGTGTGTCGATTTTGGTTTTAGTTTCAAACTGTATTCATTTCTCGTTACAGGTTTTCGTTTTAAACTATTTTTTTCTCGTTCCAGGTTTTCGTTTTAAACTATTCTTTTCTCGTTCCAGGTTTTCGAAAGTAATATTTCTGAGAAATTTTTCCATTACTGGGTGACGATTTAGAAAATATTTTTTTGTGGGAACGTTCACTACCAGCAATTCTAAAAGTACTCACGGTTTTAAGATACTATGTGAATGGGAACTATCAGGTTGGTGCTATTTTCTTTGAAGCACATAACATATGAATTAAAAAAAATGTAGTTTGCCATTTTCACTATGTTTTCTTCAAAAACTAGTTTAATATTTTATTGCTCAATATTACCAGTAGTAACATCAGTTTCTCTTTCATTATTTTCAAACCATACTATTATATAATGGGTTACACTTCCTATAATAGAAAATATAAAACTTTGTAGTCCCCAATAAAATGTTACATCACCAAACACACGATGCAATTTCGATTATTTAATGATGTTGAACATTTCACAGCAAAATTTTATTTATCACATAAACAGTGGGTACCAGCGATTATGTGATTATATTTTAATGGCGAATTATACAAAAAAAGGTTTATGTTGTTATCTTCGTCATATCTTTCCTAATAATCAACATTTTAATCTTTTCCATAATTTTTTTTTTTTTTTTTTTTTTTTTAAGTTTTGCAGCTGGAAACCACGATTCAGTGCTAGATATCAAAGTTTATCTCTGATGAAGCAACCGCATAATTCGCAATACTCTTTGTTAATATGAAAGTCACTTTCGTAATTAATTTATATCATACTTTTAGAAAATAGCTCAGAACAAAAATAACATCAGAATAAATCAATTTATTCATGGTTCCATGATTTTCAACAAGATAAAGAACTACACAAGTTGTTAAAGAAAAGAATATACACGTAGGTATTTCTTCCTACTCTCCCATTGCATCTTCATAATTGATAATTGATAAAATTATGTAGGTGAGGCTTAGCTACAGCATTTGATGCAAAATAACATAATCTAAGAAACTTAGTTATAATTTTCATTTTCTGATTAATTTAATTTATTTTACAGATAATAAACAAAACAAACTGTAAATTAGAGTTGTTAAACTTAACGGCAGTGAGGCTGCTCCAAAAGGGATTTTATTAAAAATTACCTAAACTTTTACCATTTTTCATCTACTCATTCCTACAATCAAAAGTAAACACAAATGCGACTTGCCATAATTATAGGTAGCGTTGTTTCACACCGGAAAGGTGCATCGAATAATTATCAGTTTTACCATCTGAATAAATTTTGAAGTTACTAAATGAGAAAAAAAATCCAAAAAGAATATTCCTGATTTTTTTTGTAACGTATTTTTGTGCTTGTTTTACAGATACACATTGAAGCCACCATTTCATGAGCCACCCAACAATTTGCCAACTTGTGAGGAAAGTATCATCAGCCTTCGCTCGTCGCCTGATATAGCTGATTAATTCCCCATTCCTGATTGTTTGAGGACAGTTCAAGTTCAATTTCATCAAATGGCTAGTTTTCCTATAGTTGTAAGATATATCGACTATAGCTATATTCCAAAAATAAATCCTCGCAGGAAAAGCAGTGAAACATTTAGAAACAAGAAATGCATCTTTAGTGTTAATGTACAAGTGGTGAGTTGCCCAAATAAAATGGAAAACAGAAAATATTACTTAAGAAGAAATATTGGAAATGGTTAGCTGTTCTTGCACAGAGACCAAAACGTTTAGAACACAGGAGTGTCCACATGTATGTGTCATACAAAGGCTTTAATATATTGTTGCTTGTGCGTGCGTCTTACGTGAAAACCAGGAACGCTCTCTGTAACCGGATCCACCTCGTGAAAATGATTCTTCTAATGACTGATCAGTTTGTATTGCTAATTTGATTGTAGTCCTTATTCCATCTTTATCCCTGTGTATTCATACTATGATAACTATTATGATAGCAAGCATAGCGCAAATATCTGTGATATTGCAGCGCCAAATATTTTAACAAACAATGTGAAGTTTTAATATAGATTGTTGATTACTATATTCTTAAGAAATTTACCACAGTAAATAAACTTCTCTCAGTATATGTGTAACTTTGTTGTTCGAAATTTTATTTTTTATAACTTCATGCAGAGCAAACATTGTCGTACAAACCATTGCTACTCACAATGTCCATGCTTAATTACTAGGCACCCATATCGTGTTTTTTTTTTAAATGATTGTCAGACGTTTTCATAGGACGGTAGGCTAATATTTATGTTCAATACCTTTCCAATATTGTTTTCACTGCAATCAATTGTAAAATCTATTCTTAAAAAAAAAATGCAAGTTAGGCTTCATTGTAACCAAATGTCACAAACTTGAACATCTTGTTCTACTGTATGCGGCAAAACAAACAGTACTGAAATCACATCGTTGACATTTATTTTTTGTACAACATAATGAAACATAAGAAAGGTTGGCAAATGGATGTGAACTAAATGTTACTCAACACATATTGTAAATTTACAAGGAAGCATTCTCGTACATCATGTGTCCAAAATGTTGAACATTATGTCGCACATATTCTTCATAGCGGTCCTGTAGATTCAAGCGATGTCCAAACTCTTGTGAGCAGAAGGGTAAGTGACCCACTTGCCGTGTGGGCAATAGCTTCGTCTTGCTGGATCCATTGTTTTTATAACGACAGATTTTTCGTGCGGTAAAAGCCGCACAAATCATGCAAGACAGGGTCAATAATCAATTGTCGATTGATGTGGCTATCAAAGTACACATGGCTCTTCACCACTGAACCATATGTTACTGATGAAATCTTCATTTTCATATGCCATAGCTAACACTCCAGAGCAATACAGTAGACGTCCACGCTAATCTCCTGCAGTGAGACGCTGCCACACACCGTATGAACAGAAATATTGCTCGACAGTAAGTACCTTCTCCTCTGTTGAGAGCAACATTATCTTCGCACCAACAGCACACTACGCTAGTCCACACACAACAGAGCACACATGTGGCACTCACAGCTCATACCACATTACATCTGAGCGCCACCCGTGCGCGAATTTCAGTACTGTTTGTTTTGCCGCATACTGTACATAAAATGAACTAGTTCCCTCAGTTTCAAAGTCAGGGAAATAATATTATTATAATTTAGTTAGAAAAGTGAGATTCTACTCAATAACGTTTACTTCTAGGAGTTTTTACCTTATTTCTAATAGTTTAAGTTATCCGTCACAAAGCAAGTATAATGACACCATGTTTAAAGATGGTGACACTACAAGATTTGTACTAACTAAAGATACTTTTGCCATTCATTATAGTTTGATCAGAATGAGGTTTCTATCTCAATTCTGTGAGGAGTTATAATTGTTGAAATTTCATATCATTAACCTTAAAGAATTCCGAAAAGTGGACATCTGAGTATAAGAAATTAAAAGCCTCACTCCTTTTTCTTCTCCCTTCTTTGTTTCTCTTCTACGACAAATATGAAAAAATGAATCACCTATTTAGTTATTTTGAATGATGGGAGTGGGGAGTGGGAAGGGGGAAGAGAAAGGGGTGAGGCTTTTTAATTTCTTATACTCAGATGTCCACATTTTGGAATTCTTTATTATTACTGGGTCATCCCATAAGTAATGTCATATATTTGCACCGTGAGGAAAACAACGATAACACTACTGTTAGTTAGGAAAGTAGTCTCCATCGGACTCCACAACACTCTGGCACCTGTCAACCGGTTGTTGAATCCACCGTTGAAAGAAATCACCAGTCCTGGAGGCAAAGAACTGGGTCAAAGTTCGTCACATGCCATCCTTATCTAGCAATGTTCACCGGAAAGATGGTTTTGTAGGCTGCAAAAAAGATAGTTGTCTGTTGGTGCAAGATGTGGTAAAAACGCCGCATGGGGATTTTCTTCCAAACACATTTCTCGATCTTATCACAGGTCTTCCTTGCCGTGAGTAGGCGTGGAAGAGCACACCTTGGCAAGAACCGGAGTAAGACGTTTCTTCAACAATGCAGTCCGCATGGGTTCAAGTTGCTGACAGTAGTCACGTGCATTGATTGGATCTTATTACGTGGCAATAACTCAAAATTGATTATACCATGGATATCCCACCAAACATTCAATATTACTTGGCAGGGATGGAGGTCCTGTTTTGGCCCAGTTCCTGTGGCCATCCCCTCTTTAGATACTCACTGACGTTTGCGTGTAATGTTAAGGTAGAGGCCTAACTTTTTATTCCCTGTCACAATTCTGTCCAGAAATGGCTCATGTCTTTGACAGGTGAAAAGGGAACTGTAGATGTCACTAACTGCTGCTTCTGTTGAGGCGTTAGTGCATGGGATACTCATTTACCGAGTTTTCACACGTACTTAAGGTCCTGCAGATGGCGATGAACGGTCGAAATAGGTGACATGGAGTTCCCTCCCCAGTTCTACAACAGTATACATTGAATTTGCCTTCACTGCTGTTCGCAGGGATTCTTGCTCAGCTGCACAGATGTCTCTTCTCGTTGCTTATCGGTGAGGTTAGTACCCCTAGACTAATCTGGTACTTCCGCACATCCAAACTATCCTAACTATATACGAAATTGATGTTTCGTGTCGCTACGCTGACTGATATCCCTAGTGTAATTCATTCAACATAATATGCCGTATGTGATCCGGTCCTCCGACACTGCCATAATCAAGCACAAGCAACAAATCGTTCTTCTTCTGGGTGCTTGCCGACATTTCTCGTGCCGTCTACTTCACTAGTCGTCAGATGGCGTTATTATAGCAGTCATCGAAAAGACGACATTATTTATGGAATAAGTCGTTGAAATAATTGTAATTCTCGTCCTTTTTCCTTCTCAACCATTTACTTCCCTTCTAAATCAAACGCTTAAACATGTGAGTAATTATTTTCAATGAAAAGTTCGAATGACAAATTTCATGTCACTAAACTTCGAGATTTCTTGATATGGGGATCTTATTTCAAAAATTGTAATTCCTAAATCTTTTTCGTTCTCAGCACTTTATTTTCCCTTCTAGATAAAATATCAAACAAATCTGAAACACGTGTCTAATTATTTTAAATGAGAAGTTCACATAGCAAATTTTATGTCTCTAACCTTCAGATATTGCAAGATGTTTTAGTATCATTTCTTTCTCCCTTTTTTCATCGAATTTTCAAAAATTTTCCCTTATCGGTACCTTATGTCACATGTCTATGCACGGGACACAATGGCTCAGGGATAGAGCACTCGCTCACCTCTGGTGCGTGTGGTTCCTGGTTCGACTCCCTACCAATTAAGATTGTGGCAAAAAAAAAACATCTTTTTACTGGGTTTTCTCACAGTACTCCCGTTTCCTCCTATATTCTCATTCACCAATCCTTCTATCATCATTCATTTGCCTTAATTATCCCTCTCCCTTATCCTAAAGGGTATAATCGTGGAAAGTTAAACTGAAAGATTTCATTTCACTGTCATTTCTATGCACTCTCAAAATTGGAAGTTTCGAGGCTAAGCGGTTTGGCCTTGCCGTTGATTAGTCAGTCTATTGCTCAGGACTACTTGTTATACAGGGTGATACTTTAGAGGATTTAAAATTTCAATAAGATATAATTCTGTATTGGAACCACATACAGACTTAGTTTATATGCCATTATACAGCAAAACATTTCATTTTTTTTCTTTTTTCTTTTTTTTTATGACAAATCCAGTATAGTTCAATGTGTGCACCTGCGGTCATCCTGGACACATTGCAACAAAAGTCGATTTCCTGCTAAACAGTAGCCAGCATTTCGGGGGTAACGTCCGCGATGGCTGTTGTGATACGATGTTTCAGTTCATTAACATTATCAGGTAGGAAAGGGGTGTACATTTTATCTTTCACAAACCCCCACAGAAAGAAGTCAAGTGGCGGCCGAAAGATCCTACACACGTGAAACAAGCAACGGCGATTATGGTGCTCAAGTTTGTCTTTTCTTCAGAAGTTCGTTCTTCATGGTTCTTTCCGTCCAAGATTAAAAAAAGAAAAACATATCGGGAGATTAAGAAGATGTACTAATAGCGTTAGTAGGTACCGCCGCAATTCAATATGAAAATTTACATTAAAAGAAGAAACAACTGTGTTTAATGTGCATTATTATGTTCAGGAGAGGTAAGGGCACAAGAGATGCAGATTATTAAGGGTGATCGGTGAAAGATTTATAGAAAAAGGGAAAGAGGTGTATGTGATATTTATTGATCTAGAAAAGGTTTCTTACCGTGTGAATTGGAAATATTGTTGTTGGAAATTCTAAAGAAAGTTGGTTGGAAAGGAAAGATCGAAGACTCATAATAAACTTATATATGAACTAACAAGTGTTTTATAATACGGGAGAAAATGACAGCGGAGAGTCTAATTGGAAGGGGAGTTCGATAGGGAATCTGTCTCTCGCCTACATTATTTAATATCTATCTAGAAGAAATAGTGAAAAGAGCCTACAAAATGAAGACGGCATTTCAGTAGGAGGTAGAATGGTTAGGTGT
The DNA here is from genome assembly GCF_964235325.1 of Thermobia domestica. Classification (NCBI taxonomy): domain Eukaryota; kingdom Metazoa; phylum Arthropoda; class Insecta; order Zygentoma; family Lepismatidae; genus Thermobia; species Thermobia domestica. The sequence continues at coordinate 266,737,901 of NC_137455.1, forward strand.
ATACGGTTTGCAGAAGATATGGCGTTTGATAAAGAATCTGAAGAGGAAAATAATAAGATGTTAGAAAACTTGAAGAAGGGCTGTGAAGAATATGGAATGAAAATAAATGTTAGAAAGACAAAAGGTATGGTGATTGGAACGAAGGGATTGGTGTCAAATATAGAAAGAAGTAAGAGGTAAGAAAATAGAACAAGTGATTAGTTTTCGATACCTAGGTAGTATTATTAATAATGATACGAAATGTGAACATGAAAATAAAAAAGTAAGGATAGGAATGGCGAAAGAAGCATTTAGGAGGAAGAAAATGCTATTTTGTGGAACCATGAATAAAAAGTTGAGAAAAAGATTCATACACTGCTTCGTGTGGAGTATTGTGCTGTATGGGCAGAAACATGGACTTACGCAAAAATGATGAAAAACGACTAAAAGTTTTCGAGAATGGTTGTGGAGAATAATGGAGAGAATTAGTTGGATCGAACGGAAAACGAATGAAAGTGTGTTCGAAATGGAAGGAGAGAAAAGAACAATTTTAGATATTATTAAGAAGAGGAACAGAAACTGATTGGGACATTGGGTAAGAAGGAACTGTATCCTGAGGGACGTGCTAGAGAGTATAGTGGAAGGATAGAGAGGGAGAGGGCGAATAAGACTAAAATGAATGAATGATAACAAAGCAGAGAAATCGTACGTGAAGATGAAGAGGTTAGCGAAAGACCGTGGAGCATGAAAGCTTCTCGGTTACAGCAAGTGACCTGCCAATAACGGCAGAATACTTGTGATGATGATGATGTTCATGTTCATTTTTATGACACTTGCAGGATTATAATAAGTATTCGTTTATATTGCCTAAATTTTTTGTATGTGTTTATATTGACGTCATTTTCTATGGAAATCGTATTTAGTATTAAAGTATATGCCTAGTAATACAGGGTGGCCAGAAAGTCCCGTTACTCCTTGATAAATACTAATGTAAATTTTCCCGTTATCCCTTGATAAATGCTAATGTAAGTTTTCCCGTTATCCCTTGATAAATGCTAATGTAAGTTTTCCCATTACTTCTTTATAAATACAAATGTAAGGTTTTCCATTGTTTCAGATTTTTTTCCATTGTTCCAGTTACAGTATTGAAGAAGGTGTTATTGGAAGTTGTTAGGTACATGAAAGAAACCCAGAACTCACCACCTGTGATAGTGCGCTATGGGATTCATTGTAGGCATCGTTGCACAAAAACGTTAGGATTCCACTGCCGAACTGACTGAAGCTGTGAAAGAAGTTTTCACTCAAGTTACACCTGAAATGCTCCTCAAAATGTCTCTCAGAACCTAGCGGCTTTGTCATGAGAATGACGGTCGAGAGACTGATTCTTTGACTTAATGTTTCCTACCTCAGTAAAACTTGTCGAAAGCATTGTTGTTCATGTCATTCAGTTCTTTCCGTGTAGTTATTTACGTAGGTTTAGTGGTTTATGTTACTTATTTTCACTTGGCGTGGGAGACCCGGGTTCGATTCCTGGCGGGAGCTCATGTAGTTCGGATTCCACGTTAATCAGTAGGTCCACGTCTCATATTGCTTCGCTGCTCAAAGGGACGTTAAACTCAAAATCAACTCCTTATTTTCAGCGGTAAGGAACCTGTGTCCACCCTGTATATTTTTATAATGATTTGTTTGCAGTGCGGATATATAACTTATTTATATGTGAGGATGTTTATGTGTAGTTAGGCCTATGTAGTAAGCCTAACAGAACATGGGAAGTTCCTGTTTAACTATCTACTCCAGCATACACAAGAAATTTGATAGTTGTAATACCATATTACATACAACTGAAAACACGAGAAAGGGTCTTGCATATGGTCTTTAAAAACCTTAGAATAAAAAAACACACACACACACACACACACGAAGAACGAACCTCTGAACAACCAAACCAGACTGCAACATCAAAAATTGACGTGTTACTTATTTTCGAGGTATTTACGAAAAATTGCAAAATTTGCGGGAGTTTGATTTTGCCGGCAAAAATCTTTTTAAATATGTAACAGTGTTCGTTTTACTAGGCTTCTACTTAACTTATTTAAATATTAGGTTGGGCTGCCAAACTCCAATTGTAGATGCACATATTGTTGATAAGTTTTGCTAGTTCATTTGGGCATATCATATTGATTACTAGTGCAAGCGCTGACATAATACATTAAAATATTAAACAAGAATGGAAGGTTGCAAGCAACAAATCATTGAAGAAACAGTAGTTTGAAAGGATTAATTTACAAAATGCGAATTTCGTACTTCTTTTATTTTATGAGTGCTCATTGGCTGTTGGCTATGACCTCATCACTTCTATGACGTCTTTCCTTGAGTCTACCTTGAAATCAACCTTCGATAAGGAACAGTCGAGGAAGGTACATAAATATGACTTTTTCTCAAGTAGCCCTTGAACTTCAAGGAACACTTATCCGAGGAAGCCTTGAAGTCAAGTCAAGGAACAGTTCAAGGAGTGTTTATAAATATGGGCCTAAGACCTGCACGGTCGAAGATATGAGCCGAAGCAGCCCAACCCGGGTAGTGATGTTAACCGTCTCAGCTCGGTTCAACTGAGCGAACAGCTCGAGCCGACTCGGTTGAGATGAGGCACCTAGTCGGCTCAGGTGAGCCATCGGCTCGAGCCAGCTTGGTTGTTGTAAACCATCAGCTCGGTTTGGTTCGGCTCGAGCCGGCTTGGGTGGGTGAGCTACTGACTTGGCTCGATAGGGAATGAGATGTGAGCTGATCCGTTCAACCCGTTGAGAACCCTAAACCCGGGTCAAGCAGTTTTGAACAAGTTTGGCCGGCGACCTCTAATTTGTAACGATTTTTGGTTTGATCCCGGATGCTTGCTTCTCCTGAACTCAAATCCAGAGCCTCGTGAACGATGTCCTTGCCTCCTAGACTTTACGACTACCGAGGTCAGCAGTCAAATAGTCAAATATTGTTTAGCATTCAGATATACTTATCTTTCATGTTTATACATGGTGTTGTTATATTATTATTATTATTATTATTATTATTATTATTAATAATAATAATAATAATAATAATAATAATAATAATAATAATAATAATAATAATAATAATAATAATAAAAAGTAGAAGTAGTAGTAGTAATGGCATCATTGATAATAGTTATATTGTTTATGTAGGATACTTGAAGATAATACTTGAAACTACACACAGCATTTGGCTTGATTTTCCTCGTTTTGACTCGACTCGAATCGAAACTCGAGTCAAATTCGAATCGAGTTGAGGAAATTTTTCGAGCCGAGTTCTCGAGTCGAGCTAAAAGATGTCTGTTTCGAGTCGAGTCGAGCTAAAAGATGTCTGTTTCGAGTCGAGTCGAGTCGAGTTTGAGTGAAAACTCGCTCGAACTCGCTCGTACTCAACCCTTTAATTCTTCTTTACCTCCTAGTTTCCAAAGAAGAAAAGACGATAGAAATTATTTTCACATTCTTTGAATTATATCAACACATGTAGAGATACTGTGTGCTATGATTATCTAACATAACTACTAGTTTATTTTCTTATTTGTAACGTTCCTCTTTGAGCGTTACATTTTCTCAAAGAGATTATTTGTGGAAATGTATAATCAGCTCTTAGTTAATGTTATTTCTTTTATATTTCTCAATTCTCGACTCTCATGAAGGATTCAAGATGGTCGATAATTGGGCCAGTGTGCGTAGCTACAGTGTGCTACTTTTCTTTGTATGTCTTTGTTTTGCGTTGAGCGGCCTTTGAGAATAGCTCTGACTGTTTAAAAATAATTTGAATTTTGTGTTTCGTTTAAACAGAGAGATTAATTATAAACGTGAGTATATAAACGTTTATTTATATAATTTTTATTCCCACTTAGTTATATCTGTTTTATTATTAAAGTTGTCGTTTCCGTTCTACGCTCTGATGCGTAGTATGGAATAACCAATCAGGAAGCGAGCGGGCTGCGGAGAGCCCCCCTTTTTTTGTCTTAGCTTCTTCTAGCGAACATGGCGGAAGCGTAGTGAGAAGCATAATTTGTCCATGTCTTTGGACATAAAATTTCCTGCGAATTATGCAGTAAACGATTGTCCTTTTTATTATCAATGCCCTCTTAAGCATTGCTGTGGTTGAACATTATGTTGGAGGAATGAATACGTAGTGAATTATAAGGGATTCATCTAAAAATTGCTCAGCGTGTGTGCGTCTGACGTATTACTGGGATTGGCGCAATACTTGCTAATCACTGCTGTGATGAGAGTTGAAGTTCAGTGAACTTTCCAAGTTCGTCTCTAGGACTACATTTAGTCGTGCGTAGCCTCGTCCTTTGACGTAGTGATTCTGTGGCATCAGATTTCTTAATAAGGGACTCCGTCCTATGTTACTGGTTATTGGTCATACCTGCTTCTGTGGAATTTAAACATTCCTGGACTGCCAATGGATAAACGGTCCTCCTCCAATTTTGTTGAAGTTTCTTGAGTGATTCGTCGCCTATTCACTCCCCAACAGTGTTGTGGCAGCTTTGCAGCGAACTTACGTCTATCCGGTGAAAATAGCGGTGACAATGTGCTTACTTGGCATTAACTAAGGAGATGACATCTCTTGGTCAACCTGTGCCGAAGTTATGGTTAAGATTGCTGTATGGTGAGATGTTGGAGAAGTCGTCAGGACTGGTTGTCACCCTGGAACATTGTTTCACAATGTTTCTGCAGTGTTCCTATTCGTGAAGTGAGAGTAAGGTTTGGTGAGCTTTGGTCACTGTTACCCAGGTAATTATGTCTACTATCCTTTATTCCGTCTCGTGAAGAAACTGACATCGTCCAGGAAGTTGTGAAAGAAATTTGTCCACCGTTTATAATCCGTCCAAATCGTTTTCGATCACAATATCTAATGTCAAATTAATATCTTCATGTGTTCATTCTACTGATACAGATCGTTTATAAGTAAACAGCAATATACATTCAATAATTTTTGGTTTTCAGTGTATTTATATATTATCTGCGTCAATTCACAATGTCTATAATATTGTCTAAAATGAGTCTCGTCAGTAACATGTCCGAGTAAACGAAAGTGAGTCTCTATCCAGTAAATCGAATCATACGCCAGCGGGGTAGTCTGATATCAACACCGTTTCTTTCTTGCTTTGAATAAAATCATTTCCTAGAGTTGTTTAGATGTATAACGTATTACTCGCTACCATCTAGTTTATGTTCGTCCAGTAGCGGGCATTCCGTATTGTCTATTTCTCACAAGTAACACTTCACATCGTTGCTGCCGGTCTGACGCTAAACTATACATTTTCGGAAAGCACTAGTCCTAAATAGGATAACTACACAGTGCGACGGTCAGACGTTGCCGCGTTCAGGACTTATGGAGCGTCAAACATTAACATGGGGTTTATGAGAGTTACAGGAAACGAAGAAGAACACAAGGTTTGTGACGTTTGAATCGACGTTGTCTGATTGAGCACTTGTTTGCGTAAGTTAAAGGGTACAATCAATGTGCAAATCGTCGAACAGAGCATGAGAGATGCAAAGAGTGCGCTCACAGTGTGCACACTTGACGAACGGTAGTTCGCCGCACGTGAAGCACACGTCACCTTCGTCGAGGGAGTCAAAGCAGTACTCGTGCGGAGAGATCCACATTCCCGGCTCCTCGTCCAGATAGCCAGCCTTGTGGAAAGCGTACCGGATCAGGTTCTTGAATCGGGGTGCGCTGAACTGGTAGAGTGAAAACGACTGTAGTGCCAGGAATCGATCGCGATGCCAGATATCCATGACACTGTCCATGGCCAGTGTGTCGGTCACAAAGCGTACAAAGGACTTGTACTGACGGAAGAAATGCACATCTAAAGGCTGAATCTTTCCAGTGCAACCACCAGGAATCAGTCTCTTGTGCAACGCAACGTCGGCAGGCTTCAGTGCGTTCGATAGATTGTCGTCCTTGTTCAGAGTCCACGAGTCCAATAGCAAAACGATCTTCTTCCGATCATCAGGCATGCTTGGCCAGAACACTTGCTCGTAGAAGTCCTTAAGGTCGTCCCTGTTCATGTTGGACGTTTTGCCAGCAAATGATTTGATGTTCGGTGGATCTGCAGGCTTGTTTCCCGGAAACTTTCCACTTGGTTCCGACACCAGTACATACATCGGCCGCAGAATCTCTCCGGCCATGGTGATCACGGGCATGATCATGTAGCTGTGGGTTGTTGCGCTCATGGATCCCACAACCGCTCGCACGACTGTTGTTCCTTTGGTACGGAGAGTGCGAGTACTCTGCAACAACTTCTTGAAGCTACTCTGATCTGCATTGGCAACCTGCGTTGGTGGGATGCTTTCGCTTGCAATGAGCTCGCGAGTCGCTAATACGAAAGCATCAGCCTGCTGCTGCAAGTCCAACTCTTTCAGTTGCCAGGTCCTGCCGACCCTGTGGGTGATTGCACGGTCCACGATGTTGTTGCGCTTCTTGAATCTGTACACCCACGACGGTGATGCCTTGAACTTGAGACTCTTGTTAGGGTCCAGTTCATTAGCTGTTTGCCTAGCCCAAATTCGCAACGTTCGATCGTGAATGATAGCAGTGTGCTGTTTCTCCGCGAACATGCCCCGAACTGCCTCATTGATCTCTGCCATCAGCGTCTTCTTGTCATCTTTGCCTTGTGTTGCCCCAAAGTGACGTAGCACGCCAATGTTCCGAATATACCTGAACTGATTCTGCAGAGTCGAGTGGGTAGCACGACCGGTCTTTGTGTTCCAAGGCCTACCTGTTTTTGGATTTACCGTCCAGTAGGCATAGGCTTTTGCCTTGTACTCGCGCCACTGCTCTGGTGTCATTTTGGAGTCTTCTGGAGGCTGATCCTGGAACTTCGGCTTCTTCACAGGAGAGGGCAGGTATTCTGACGCTGATGAGCCAGATGCGGAAGACGTATGAGACTGCTGCGATGACGAAGGCATCTCTGCATCCTCCTGCTCTTGGTCTTCCTCGTCTCCAAAATCCATGTCTCCGTCCCCCTGGTCACCATCACTGTCACCGAAGCCGAGCGTACGAATCTCTTCAACGACTTCCATCCCGCTGGTCAAAAGAGACTTGATGTGTGCCACCATCCTTTGCTCTTCCAAATTTGGATTGCGCTCATTTGTCCCGATCTCGGCCACCAGAGCCCAAACGACCACTTTCGGATCCATCTTACAACGCATACCTAAAAAACACAAAAACAACACAAATGTTAGCACAGAGTACAAATGCAAGACGAATTAGCATGAAATAATACGACTGCTACAACACAAATGTTAGCACAGAGTTCAAATGCAAGACGAATTAGCATGAAATAATACGACTGCTATGGTTACTCTCATAAACCCCATGTTAATGTTTGACGCTCCATAAGTCCTGAACGCGGCAACGTCTGACCGTCGCACTGTGTAGTTATCCTATTTAGGACTAGTGCTTTCCGAAAATGTATAGTTTAGCGTCAGACCGGCAGCAACGATGTGAAGTGTTACTTGTCAGGTACTTCACTTGATAAAGTAAAGATTGATTAGCGATGGCTAGTTTATGTCTGTCCAGTAGCGGGCATTCCGTATTGTCTATTAATATCCACACATATATATATATATATATATATATATATATATATATATATATATATATATATATATATATATATATATATATAGTTTACAATCCAAGTATTAATTCGCCACACCACAAAATTTGTGTTAAATCCTCGAGTTGTCTTCATGTCATGTTTTAGCTATAATGTTGCTCACTAGTTCAGTGAGGCGCGCTAAGACGGTGGGTGTACGATACCGCTCGTACTTCAATGCGAAAGTGTCAGGAGTTGAGTCTAATTTCACTGGCTGGTCTTGTATTCCCCGTAATGTTCTACAGTGTGTATTGTTATTACCGCCGCTGTTAATTGTAAATTATGTTGAGGGAAATGCCCTCTTAACAGTTGGATGCGGACAAAGTGGAGATGTTATGTACTTAAAGGGGGAAGGTCAATCGACACAGCCGTAGGTCTACTCTCTCTCAGCAATGAGATATTTACGAGCAGTAATGTAATTGGTAAATTTTCTTTTTTTTGGTGAAGTAGTCTACCGAGGATTTTGTGCTAATGTTCAGTTAAATGGTAAACAACTCTTTCACTGTTATTACAGTACTGTTTAACTCCTACTGTTACTCATCTTTGAGTTGTGTTGGCATTAAAGGTTTGAGAATCTTAAACGGAATACATATATTTTTTTTTATTTGAATCTAGCTATCCATGATCATAAATGTTAATGAGAGTCTAGTATTATACGTTATTACAAGGAAAGTTAAATAAACAGAGTTGCAAGATATATGGTGTTGTCCTGAATGATTTTTTTATCTCTTCTTCCTTAGCATTGACGATGCCATTAGTGTACAAGAATCTGGAGTTAAGTAGCGTTGTGTTTACTGGTCTATAATTACAGCGTAAGAAAGGAATAATGTCGGCGACCCAAATTTTTTCTCTTTCCTTTCCCTTTCCCTTAACGTCGGCTACGGATACGTCTTAAGATAAATAGTTTTTTTTTCTCAAGCTGGCTTCCCGTAGCCTAGGATGTTACGTTTCAAGCTGGCAACACTAGCCAGGATTTTAAGGGAAAAATAGCGCTTTTCAAGTTGGAGACCCAGCCATAGAATCGAACTAGCGTAAATAGCGCTTTTCAAGTTGGCGAACCCAGCTGTAGGATTATTTTATTATCTAAAAATGTTACACTATTTGGTTGTTGTCGTGTTATGCGGGAAGAAACGAGTGATACGGACTGTCGCGTTGGTGTTGATGAGATATGCTGGATAGAGCTCACATATGTCTATGTTTATTAAGAGTTAAGTGAGTAAGTAGGATGTCGGCTGAGTCGAGGAATCTTCCTCCTAATGGAGATGATATTATTTGCGTTTGTTGTAGCGAGCCTCTTGCTGCCGTGGAACAAATTGATTCTGATAAGAAACGTGCTATATCTTGTGACAGGTGTCACGAATGGTCACATTTTGTTTGTGTTAAGTTAAAAGATACTTCTAGTGTTTTCGAAGCTGTTAGCTCAGATTCTTTTGTTTGGGTTTGTCCTAAATGTGACGCACATACTTCTTCTGAAGTGTTGGAACGTGAGAATGAATCACCTCCCAAACATTTTTCTTCGCCTAAGTCCCCGCAAGGAAGCGAAAAAGGGACAGAGCATGTGAGTGAACTTGCTGAAATGTTTGCGCTTGTATTGAGCAAGATAGGAGAAAGTAATGCTAATACTAATAGAAAGATAGAAAGTATAAAGGAAAGTAACGACGCTAACAATGCTAGAATTCAGGAATGCATTGTTGATAATGTACATAGCCTTTCCACTACTATGCAAAAGATAGATGAAAGAATAGGTAGTGTAGAAAATCTTTGCAGTTCTTTAACTGTTAATCAAAAGGATTTGCAAGTGCAGTTAGATAACATCAAGGTAGAAGTTGACAGTAATAAGTCGTGTATTGAAGATAATAAGTCATGTATTGAAAATAATAAGTTATGTATTGAGTCTGTGAAAACGGAAGTTGAAAATAATAAGTTGTGTATTGACTCCGTGGAATCTCGTGTTGATTCTATAGAAAATGAGGCTGAATCTCATCATAAAGCATTAAAGGTTGTTTTTGATAGAATAAAGAAACTTGAAAATGAAAATAGTGAAGTTAGAATTGAACTAGAGGGGTGTAATACTAGCCAATCTAAACTTTTTGCTGAAGTGTTAACCCTAACTAATAAAGTGGATAAATTACAGAAACCGAAATTTACGTCAGTTGAGTGCGGGAGCCTGAGTAAAGAAGGTGTCCTCTGTAAACGTCCTTGTACTATTGAAAATTCTCTGGTGTCGTTTTCTGAGTCAAGGGATAATTTGCCTGTTGATACTATTGTTAGTACGTCTGCTGAACGCAATGTGTTTGTTACTAGTTACTCAAGTAAACCTGTGTTTGTGCAATCAGAACCAGATATTAGATATGAGTTTCCAGCTAGTCCTATTGAAACTAAAGTGGTTGCCAGTGCTTTAAATATTTTTCCAAATGTTAATTCTTCTGTTTATTACAGTAATAATGTAAGTAATAGTACTCGTACTACTGACACTGTCACATGGTCAATGTCGAGAGGGATCACTTCTCATATTGGGAATAGCCCACCAGTGTTTAATACTAGCTATTTAAAGCCTAGTTATGATCCCAGTGTTTTTCACACTACTATTGTACCGAATAATCCGGTATCGCGAAACAGTGTTGCCACCTTCAGTGGTATAACACCAAATTCATTGCCTTTTGCGATTAAGCAGAAAGATGTACAATCTTTTCCTTCGTATTCTGGGGATATCAAACCTGGAGCCCCAAGGAAGTTTTTGAGGGATCTTGAGAGATGTTTAAGTATGTATTCACTTACTGATGGAGACAAACTACGGGTTGTAGAACATTGTATGGTGCGAGCCGCGTTTGCTTGGTATAGCTCAGTAGCTCCCGAAATCAAAACTTATCAAGACTTTGTGCGTCTTTTTAAGAATCAGTATTGTTCGCCCCAGATAGAGCGTGCACAGAAGAAGTCTTTGCAATCTTTGCGCTACGATAAGATAAAGTTCGCTTCATTGTTAGACTACGTTTGGTTTGTAGTTGAAAGTTACTATAATATATGTGAAACCCCGAGTACTTCGGAACTTGTGGAATTAATTTTGAATTGTTTACCGCCTAGAGATATGCGTTTGCTGTCTGTTCAGCAATATAATAGTGTTGATGAATTAATGAGTAAAGTAGCATTATTATCTGGGATTGAGGATACTTCTATACATGAAGTTAGGCCTCTGACAAAGAAAGTATTCGCTAAGAAAGCTAAAATTATTAATCGTAATTCAGAACATGTTGACAGTAGCTGTCGAACTGAATTTTTAAGCTATACTCAGACTGAAAGCAGAAATAACAATAACAATAACAATAATAGTAATAATTATCAGTATAATAATCGATATCGAGGAAATGGTAGAAACCGTTATTGTGGAAGAAATCGAGGACGTAATGGAAGATATCAAAATAATGATAGGAGACGAGATGAGGCATCTTCCAATCCGAGGGAAGATCAACCTTCATCTACTTCGAAAAACTAAGGTTGCAGTCTTTTCCGAACACGGGGGGAAACGACTGCTGTATTTCTTCAGTCCCCGTAGATAATGATTCTGAAACTAATGTCAAAACTTATGATGTCTTGGTCGAGTCATTATCTGGAGATGTAAACAATAACGAGAGCAATAATGCTATGTCATTTAACGTAAACTTCGTGGTCGAGGAGGATGAAGAAAAAGAAAAGCTCGACTATTATTTTTCTTCTTCCCCTGTTGTCAAAGGGAACATTGGAGGAGTCCAATTAACCTGTACTATTGACTGTGGTTCAGATCTATGCCTTTTGGACTGGAATATTTGGAAACAGTTGAAATTAAAATTCTCATCTGCTAAATTGCGACCATATACTGGTTTGTCATTGGGTGCCTTTGCCGGTACAGAGAAGTTTTCAGTTCAAGGTGTCCAGATATCTAGTTTAAATATTCAGGGTCATTTATTTGATATTCCGTTGTTTGTTATAAAATATCTTCGAACTGATCTTATTTTGGGTTGTCCATTTTTAGACAAATTTAAAGCTGTTATTGACAGGGAGAGAAAGGAAATCAGATTGGGTGATAATGCTGGTAGTCTTGTTGTGATTTCGACTGATCAACCTAGTATTCTTATGGTAGCTTTGTCTTCAAACAAGGTTGAGATCGGGAGGACTAAATGGCCATCCGATAAGCAGGAATCACTCGCCTTTGAACTTTCGTTAATACTTTAGAGGTTTCTCCTCCAGTAGAAAATTCAGCTGTTCTTTCTGTGTCAGATGTGCATATAGTTCCTGAATCTAACCTTTCGGAAACTGAAATTCAGGACTACATCTCATCTCGAGAAGATTTAGATACTAACGTTAAGCAACGTTTATATAATTTGTTACTTCGATATCGTAATATTTTCTGCGAGTATCCCCGCAGGATACGAACGCCCTTGTACAAGATAGAATTAACTGACGAAAACCTGTTGTAGGACGTATTATTCTGTGCCAAAATCCATGGAAATGGAATTTAAGGCAGAATTGCAAAAATGGATTGAATTAGGCATAGCCCGTGAACAGACCTCACCGTACCGGAACCCCATGCATTGTGTTCGCAAGGCGTCTGGTGCTGTGAGACCTGTAATTGATTTTCGCCTACTGAACCACCGTGTCCGGGCTCCTAAGGCTCAAGTGGAACCAATAGGTGATATATCGAACCGTGTAGCGAAAGCGCAATATTTTTCAAAGTTTGACTGTTCGTCAGGATACTATGGCGTAGGTCTCCATCCTTCGTCATACCCCTGTACGAGTTTTGTTTATAAAGGACGCCAGTACGTGATGTTGGTCTTGCCTCAGGGAATCAAGAGTGCGCCCGCCATTTTCCAGAGCGTCATGCATAGTTACTTTGACCAAAGTACTAAAGATTTCGTCACTTTATTCCTGGATGATATTTTAATATCTAGTACTTCTCTAGACGAACATTTCGCCCATTTGGAGCGTGTGTTCGAAATTTTCGAGCGTGGAAATTTTTCCATAAATTTCCGGAAGTGTTGCTTCCTTCTGACGGATGTAAACTTCCTGGGTCATGTCATTAGTGGTCAAACTGTTAAAGTTGACCCCCGTCATAGTGAGCCAATTCGTTGCTATCCCGTCCCAAAAACCAAGAAAAGGATGCGTCAATTTCTGGGATTATTGGGATGGCGACAGCGGTTTATTCCAAATTATTCGACTCTTACTTCTCCATTGTACGATCTCATTAAGAAGGATGTTAAGTATAAACTCACTCCTGAAGTTTTGGATCTCTTTTATAAATTGCGGGAAATCGTCAGTAATCCGCCTGCGTTGGGACAACCTGATTTCAATTTGCCGTTCCACATCCATTCGGATGCTTGTTCAGAGAATTTGGCAGGTTTTCTGGCACAGTACCCTGACGGGTCCGATCATCCAAATGTCATTGCCTACGCTAGTCGTAGAGTTAAACCTCACGAACTTTCATTGTCTTCTTTTCAGTTGGAATTGCTCTCTGTTTTGTTTCTGTGTGAACGTTTTTCACAATATATTCTTGGAAGAACCACGTATATTCATACAGATAACGCTGCTGTCACTCATTCCTTCTCTATGAAGAACTTAGATACAAGGACGACTCGTATGGTTCTCAAATTACAAAGGTTTGACTTTGTCTTCGAACACTGTCCTGGGAGTTTGAACTTCGTAGCGGATACATTGAGTAGGAATCCACCGGAAGTGCCTTCTAAGTTAGAAGAATATCATGTCAATTTCTTGTCTGTTCAAGATTCGTCTCTTTTTAACCTGGAGAAAGTCAGGGAAAAGCAACAGTATGATGACTTTTGTATTAAGTTAAGGTCTTTATTGAATAGTTCTCCAGAACATGTCACTTGTTATCAAGGTTTGTTATATTTCAAGCATAGAAATTCGAACCAATGGCTTTTGGTTATTCCTCAAGAATTAGTAAAGGAAATAATTGGAATAGTCCATTCACGTCGGCATTTTGGGGCTAGGAAATGTATGTCTTTATGTCGTTCTTTATTTTACTGGAAGAAACAAAGATTGTCAGTTCGACAGTATATAAGAGATTGTCTTGATTGTGCTGAGACAAAGTTCGCCAATCAAGTAATACTTAAAGAAGAAATTCATATAGAAGCTTAGTCGACCTCACGACCGTCTAGCGGTAGACCTCGTTGGGAAGCTCCCAGTTAGTAATGGTTATTATTATATTTTATCTATTATTGATATTTATTCTAGGTTTGTTTGTTTCTTTCCTCTAAAGACTGCTCATGTAAAAGGTATAATTTCAGTGTTGGAAAAGAATTATTTCTATTTGTTTCCTTATCCTAATGCCATTGTCTCGGACAAAGGTTCACAGTTTGTCTCGCGCCCCTGGCAGGACTATTGTAAGGAGCATAATATGAAACCAATATTAACGTCTAGTTATTCCCCTTCTTCGAATGGCTTGGCGGAAAGGAGCCATAAAGAACTCAACCGAATTATTCGTTTAGAGTGTCATAGTAATCATTCTAAGTGGAGTACTGTACTGAAGCGATGTCAGGAACTCCTTAATTATTCGTTATGTAGTAGTATTGATTGTACGCCTGCAGAGCTATTTTTATCTTATTCTCCTATTGAACCATTTAAAAGGAGTTTTCCTTGGCCTGGTATTCTAGAGAAGACACCTACCCAAGATCGTTATATTACATTGTATCCTAAAGTTACTAATAAAACTAAGAAATCTTTGAAACGAACAGGAAAGGAGGTTAAGTTAGAAGAAGGAGACCTAGTAATGGTAAGACTTCACCATCTTTCCTCTTCAATCAAAGGAGAATTTACTAAATATATGAAATGTTTCTCGGGCCCTTTCTTAGCCAGAAAGGTCCTGAAAAACTCAGCGATTTTGCATACCCTCACTAGGGAAAGTGTGGGAACGCAAAACTTCCATAACTTGAAGAAATTCAACTGCTCCAAAGAACGGAGAGATGAACTTCTTCGGAATTATCCACATAAATAACTTTAACTAATAATATATATAGTGTAAAAAAATTTTTTTCCTGTCCCCTGGGTTGTTGTAACGTTCCTCTTTGAGCGTTACATTTTCTCAAAGAGATTATTTGTGGAAATGTATAATCAGCTCTTAGTTAATGTTATTTCTTTTATATTTCTCAATTCTCGACTCTCATGAAGGATTCAAGATGGTCGATAATTGGGCCAGTGTGCGTAGCTATAGTGTGCTACTTTTCTTTGTATGTCTTTGTTTTGCGTTGAGCGGCCTTTGAGAATAGCTCTGACTGTTTAAAAATAATTTGAATTTTGTGTTTCGTTTAAACAGAGAGATTAATTATAAACGTGAGTATATAAACGTTTATTTATATAATTTTTATTCCCACTTAGTTATATCTGTTTTATTATTAAAGTTGTCGTTTCCGTTCTACGCTCTGATGCGTAGTATGGAATAACCAATCAGGAAGCGAGCGGGCTGCGGAGAGCCCCCCTTTTTTTGTCTTAGCTTCTTCTAGCGAACATGGCGGAAGCGTAGTGAGAAGCATAATTTGTCCATGTCTTTGGACATAAAATTTCCTGCGAATTATGCAGTAAACGATTGTCCTTTTTATTATCAATGCCCTCTTAAGCATTGCTGTGGTTGAACATTATGTTGGAGGAATGAATACGTAGTGAATTATAAGGGATTCATCTAAAAATTGCTCAGCGTGTGTGCGTCTGACGTATTACTGGGATTGGCGCAATACTTGCTAATCACTGCTGTGATGAGAGTTGAAGTTCAGTGAACTTTCCAAGTTCGTCTCTAGGACTACATTTAGTCGTGCGTAGCCTCGTCCTTTGACGTAGTGATTCTGTGGCATCAGATTTCTTAA
Organism: Thermobia domestica; assembly: GCF_964235325.1. Classification (NCBI taxonomy): domain Eukaryota; kingdom Metazoa; phylum Arthropoda; class Insecta; order Zygentoma; family Lepismatidae; genus Thermobia; species Thermobia domestica. Next base: position 266,753,387 of record NC_137455.1, read on the forward strand.
TAAGGGACTCCGTCCTATGTTACTGGTTATTGGTCATACCTGCTTCTGTGGAATTTAAACATTCCTGGACTGCCAATGGATAAACGGTCCTCCTCCAATTTTGTTGAAGTTTCTTGAGTGATTCGTCGCCTATTCACTCCCCAACAGTGTTGTGGCAGCTTTGCAGCGAACTTATGTCTATCCGGTGGAAATAGCGGTGACAATGTGCTTACTTGGCATTAACTAAGGAGATGACATCTCTTGGTCAACCTGTGCCGAAGTTATGGTTATGATTGCTGTATGGTGAGATGTTGGAGAAGTCGATAGGACCGGTTGTCACCCTGGAACATTGTTTCACAATGTTTCTGCACTGTTCCTATTCGTGAAGTGAGAGTAAGGTTTGGTGAGCTTTGGTCACTGTTACCCAGGTAATTATGTCTACTATCCTTTATTCCGTCTCGTGAAGAAACTGACATCGTCCAGGAAGTTGTGAAAGAAATTTGTCCACCGTTTATAATCCGTCCAAATCGTTTTCGATCACAATATCTAATGTCAAATTAATATCTTCATGAGTTCATTCTACTGATACAGATCGTTTATAAGTAAACAGCAATATACATTCAATAATTTTTGGTTTTCAGTGTATTTATATATTATCTGCGTCAATTCACAATGTCTATAATATTGTCTAAAATGAGCCTCGTCAGTAACATGTCCGAGTAAACGAAAGTGAGTCTCTATCCAGTAAGTCGAATCATACGCCAGCGGGGTAGTCTGATATCAACACCGTTTCTTTCTTGCTTTGAATAAAATCATTTCCTAGAGTTGTTTAGATGTATAACGTATTACTCGCTACCATCTAGTTTATGTTCGTCCAGTAGCGGGCATTCCGTATTGTCTATTTCTCAGGTACTTCACTTGATAAAGTAAAGATTGATTAGCGATGGCTAGTTTATGTCTGTCCAGTAGCGGGCATTCCGTATTGTCTATTAATATCCACACACACATATATATATATATATATATATATATATATATATATATATATATATATATATATATATATATATATATAGTTTACAATCCAAGTATTAATTCGCCACACCACAAAATTTGTGTTAAATCCTCGAGTTGTCTTCATGTCATGTTTTAGCTATAATGTTGCTCACTAGTTCAGTGAGGCGCGCTAAGACGGTGGGTGTACGATACCGCTCGTACTTCAATGCGAAAGTGTCAGGAGTTGAGTCTAATTTCACTGGCTGGTCTTGTATTCCCCGTAATGTTCTACAGTGTGTATTGTTATTACCGCCGCTGTTAATTGTAAATTATGTTGAGGGAAATGCCCTCTTAACAGTTGGATGCGGACAAAGTGGAGATGTTATGTACTTAAAGGGGGAAGGTCAATCGACACAGCCGTAGGTCTACTCTCTCTCAGCAATGAGATATTTACGAGCAGTAATGTAATTGGTAAATTTCCTTTTTTTTTGGTGAAGTAGCCTACCGAGGATTTTGTGCTAATGTTTAGTTAAATGGTAAACAACTCTTTCACTGTTATTACAGTACTGTTTAACTCCTACTGTTACTCATCTTTGAGTTGTGTTGGTATTAAAGGTTTGAGAATCTTAAACGGAATACATATAATTTTTTTATTTGAATCTAGCTATCCATGATCATAAATGTTAATGAGAGTCTAGTATTATACGTTATTACAAGGAAAGTTAAATAAACAGAGTTGCAAGATATATGGTGTTGTCCTGAATGATTTTTTTTATCTCTTCTTCCTTAGCATTGACGATGCCATTAGTGTACAAGAATCTGGAGTTAAGTAGCGTTGTGTTTACTGGTCTATAATTACAGCGTAAGAAAGGAATAATGTCGGCGACCCAAATTTTTTTCTCTTTCCTTTCCCTTTCCCTTAACGTCGGCTACGGATACGTCTTAAGATAAATAGTTTTTTTTTCTCAAGCTGGCTTCCCGTAGCCTAGGATGTTACGTTTCAAGCTGGCAACACTAGCCAGGATTTTAAGGGAAAAATAGCGCTTTTCAAGTTGGAGACCCAGCCATAGAATCGAACTAGCGTAAATAGCGCTTTTCATATTTTTGTCTGAGGAATTAATGGCAAAGTATGAGAGCAGAGAACTGCCATTATTGACACGGGTTCGAATCCCGGCATGGCATTCATTATTTTTTCTTGATTGGAAGATATTGTTTACGTAATTGACATTGTAATTATGTTATTCCTTTATTATTATTATTATTATTATTATTATTATTATTATTATTATTATTATTATTATTATTATTATTATTATTATTATTATTGCAAAGCCGAGACTTGGCTACATATTTTATATTTTATGAATTTTCTGATTGGATTACACGTATTTTTGTTGAATAATCAACACACTCCAGTGAAAGGGACTTGGCGGAGGGAAATATCATCCTGTTACGTTTTATTTGTTTACTTGCATGCTACACCAAGCCTGGATACTACGTTTCACCTTTCTATATCTACGGGAAGTACTCTAAAGGTATTGATGATCAGAAGAGAGTAAGTGAATAAGTGATGAGTTCAATGAACTTTCTGTATTAACAACATTTAAAGTATCAGGTTGACGGAAAAGTCATGACGTATTTCGGTAAAATATGACAAATGATGATTTGTGGGCATACTGGAGTTATTTGGATTATGCAATAGTTATTAGGGTGTACCGAAAAAACTTTTTTTCGAAATGTTAAGGTGGGTAGTGCGGAAAAGTGGCCATTTGTGACCAAAAAGACGCTAGATTTTTTTCAGATTTTTTGGAGGTCGTTTAGGTGGCGCGTATCGACTTTGAAGTTTTGGTTATGCAACCACGCACAACAATTTCACAAAATTCTTAATAATTGATTATTTTATGTAATTATTTGTAGGTTAAAGTAATTTCTCATTTGTTCCTGGCAAATATATTAAATTTGTGCCTCAAGGGGGGGGTCCTATGTTATTTACGTATTATTTTTGGCTAGAAAAGTGATTTTTGGCTAAAATTCCTTTCTTTCTATGGATTTTTTCTAATTTCTTTTCAGTTTGAATTTTTTCGATAGTTTCTCGATATAAAACACTAAAACACGGTTTTTCAGCGTTCAAATTTATTACCGTTTCTCAGTTTCTGTCCAGCTCTTCGCTTATTTTCATTGCTAATTGTGCTATGAAAATAACCCAGAGCTCACCACGAGGAGGTAGCTGGGCTGCGAGCTCCACCCACCCACCCACTCCAAATTATCATAGTAAACAAAAGTTTACTAAGAGGCTAGCCAGGATTTTCTTTTAGTTTTCTCCTTTAACTTTATAGTCACTTTTTGTTTGAAATGTCGGCATATGTCCTTTAGATTTCAATTTTACTTTGATGTAGCCCTCACGTGCGCTTGCGGGCTACATCAAGTGGCCCAGGCTTTTTCCTCGCTAGACTGCGAGGCCAAATGCCGCTCGAAACAGCTGAAGAGATATCCAACAGATATCGTTGATCCGTACTTAAATCTGTTATACCTGACATTTCTTTCACCCAGGGGATTGTAATAGGTTCAAACTTACAAATTGGAAGATTTTCACAGGTTTGTATGGCTGTTCCAATTGGTCCTGAAAGTTTTGACGGACCTTTCGTGGCGCCACCTAATGTTGTAAATAAGTGGCGAAACGGCAATTCGTTCAAATGAAGAAGACAAACTGCGTGTTGGAATGGTTTGCCGACTTTTTCTTCAATCAAACGGATGACTCCACCTTTCCATCCTGTATTTACCGGTGTGCCGTCACATCCGATCACTTGTATATCACACAAATCAATGTTGTTCTCTACAATGAAATGAAAAATACTATTTTTAATCTCCTCGGCAGTTCCAGATGAGGGCGTTGTGTGCCCTAAATAAACACACCCTGGTTCTTCTACTAAACACACATGTTCTTCAAAGACATATTTTCGGTAAAAACGATTTCCTTTTTGCTCCTTTGCTAAAGTTTTATCTTTACGCCCATCAAAGTAAAGTCCACTGATAGGTTTTTGATCTGGTTTTGATGTAGACTCAATTTCAGCTCGAAGTTTTTTCATTTCTCGCGCCACTTTGTTTTTATCAACAACATTATCTTTGGTGTCATGTGAAATCATTCCCACATCTTCCAAAGTAGCAGATACTATAAGAGCAACTTGTCTCCTCGAAGCCCCTGTTCTATAAGCAGCTGAAGCAACGGCTTTTAGATCTAGACGTTTCTGTGGTTTTCCTGACTCTGAGGCTGATGCCACTGGCTCAAACTCCGAATCACTTGCTCCAGAAATATCAGTTGCACTTGAAGAGTCTTCTTTTACCGGAGATCCGGTCCTCCTCCTCTTCATACTAGTATCTGAAATACTTGTTTCTGATGCAGACCTCTTCTTCCTTCTTTCAGCCTTTTTTTGAATTATTTTCGTCATTTCAGGATCCACTTTTCCAATTATCATTTTTCTATTCGTTCCTTGGTCCATAAGAAATGATTTCTCTGCTTCTGGCACTTTTTTCACTCTTTCACAGTTACACAACTTTTCTGGGTCGGTACACTTGCACGAACAAATATCAAAGAGTTTGTGTCCACTATCCCTAAAACGTTGTAGTTTTTCTTGAGTCGAAGCACATTTTGCAGATTTACGCAAATTCACTGAAGATTTGTTATAATCCAAAATCATGTCCACCATTCGTTTTTTAGAAACTGTAGGAATCGAAGCCTTTGTCCAGATTTGTATCGTCTTACTCGCGGTAGCGTTCGTCAAATCTGTGAGGGAAGGATTTTCACCAAATACATCCTTTCTGTGGTTTCTTTCCCAGAGGAAATGTTTCATAACATCACGTTAACTTGGACTGACGTGTCGTGACAAAACGCTGTAACTTTGGCGAAGAAGTTTTGCGAAAATGAGCCTTAAAGTTTTCATCCGAAAATGTGATCTGTATCGTGTAGAACCAGTGTAACTAGGCAATAATGGTCAACCAATCAATTTTCACCAAATTTAATCACACAACATGCATTTACGTAACATTACATGTAACCACGTGTTTCCAAAATTAAGATACACTATTTCTACACGATACAGATCACATTTTCGGATGAAAACTTTAAGGCTCATTTTCGCAAAACTTCTTCGCCAAAGTTACAGCGTTTTGTCACGACACGGCAGTGGAAGTCAGTTGTCGGGAAGCTCTTCTGGCCAACCAAATAGCAACTCCTTGTCCGTCTGACGCAACACTTTCTTCTTACTCATTGGAAAAACACTTTATAAGAATTACAAAATGGTAGTAATTGCGCAGTGAACACTGAACAACGACAAAAAGTAACGCAATTCAATTATCGACACACGCGGAACACTAACAGTCGACAGCCGCAAAGCTCAAGTCAGACTAAGCGTCTCTTATTGAAAACACACAAACCACTCTGCCCACCCCCCTTGTAACCCCTACGAAAGTACCAAAGTTTGCTTCCCACTACCAACCCCTTCTCCTACTCTCTCTCTGCCCAACAATGATAACACAATCCCTTCCCCGCCTAAATATGTTACTGTATTTTTTTTGCATTAAAGTCGTTTTACTTTTTCTTATTTTCTTTTCTTCACGCTTCACCGATATAAACAACATAGAACCCTTTCCCTGAGGCACAAATTTAATATATTTGCCATGAACAAAAGAAACACGATTTTAAAGTAGAAATAAATACATAAAAAGAGGCAAAATGATAATTTTGTGAAATTGTTGTGCGTGGTTGCATAACCAAAACTTCAAAGTAGATGCGCGCCACCTAAACGATGACCAAAAAATCTGAAAAAAAATCTGGCGTCTTTTTGGTCTCAAATGCCCACTTTTCCGCACTACCTACCTTAACATTTCGAGAAAAAGTTTTTTTCGGTACACCCTAATAGTTATTTCATGAATAGCTAACATGTTGAGCGTTGTGTGTATGAATATTGCTCTTTGTTTGGTTTGATTTTACAAATTTGACAACACATAGAAGATGGAAGACAGAAAATTGTATGTTCTCCATGTTTTATTGTTTCACTTCAGGCAAGGGAAGAAGGCGCGAATAGTATTTGTGCTTTTTACTGTCTTCAATGTTTCTGTGGTTTTGTCCCTGTTTTTAAAGAGTTACTGGAAAGACTGTAAAAGTGAGTAAAAAGGGACATTCCATGTCAAATCAACAAGTCATCAAACTTTACCATCTCAGATTTTTGTAAAAAAAAAAATGATGCACAGCTTTATTACACTGAGAGATGAAAAAATCCCAAATATTACCTTTCTCCTCCTGAAAGTGTCCCCATACAGGGTGTTTAAAAATGTCAAAAAGGGTATTTTTTCAGTTACGGTCATTATTAAAATTTGTCATAAAATGGTTAATATGTGCACTAGAGACGTGGAACAAACACCATTAGAAAGTTTAAAGATTACTCTACAAGTTTGGGTATATTGAAAAACCTGTAAGAAAAACTAACAATTGAAAAATTCAAATTAAAATGTGAATTTTGAATTTTGCATAGAAACCCCATGCCGTAAATGTCGCCAACACCTAGTGACCCACTTGTCGGTAAATGTCGATCGTCGCTATAGCGACGCTTCGAAGGACTGCCGCTAGTATGCCACTGGCGGCAGGGTTTCGTCGAGTCGAAAGAGATATTTAGAGTCGGGGTATTAAAGTTCCACTGCATAGCAGTGAGGACTTCATTTGGTCCGCGCTTCTTCGATTTGTCACGGAGAATCGCTAAGGGCCAACACGAACTATTGCCAGTCATGTGCATGCGGTTATTATTATATACTATTTTTTCCTGACGAATTGTTTCTAAAGTGAGCTACGGGGTCAAGAATAACCCCTGGCTCTACATCATAGAGTGAAAAATCTTGAGATGAGTGCGTATAATTGTATGAATTTAGATGACAACTGTAGCCGATCATTTGAAAGTGAATATGGAAGAACCATGAAATAAAGTAAATAGACGAGCATCATTTTGTTATAAAATTATATGGCGAACGGACTATCTTTTTCTAAACGGTTATCGTCAAATATACATGGTTACAGGAGCACCCTGATTAGCCAAATTAAAAGTACCTCAAGGATTTATGCCTCTACAAGCGACTTTTTCTTCATCGCCAAGTTGGAAGAGCATGCGCCTAGTAATCCAAAGGTTGGTGGTTCGCGCCCACCTGGGACACTTTTTTAAAACTTTTTTAGTGTTTTGCAGACTCTCCTTCATGTAAACAAATTACGCATATAGGTGATTTAACATATTTTAGGGGAGTAATTTTCTGGTTCATTGGCGTTTTGTAACGTCTCTGCCACTGGTGGTATAATTTTTCAAACGGAAGAGGGGCCACCGCGGATCGTCGCTGCTTGGCCGCCGATTTTTGGCGAGAAGTCGCTAGTTGCCCATCGGTAGTCCACCGACGTGTACGGCATAAAGTACGAATTAATGTGAACCCGAACCACGTGAGCTCCCGCCGGGAATCGAACCTAACTGTATTTCTTCTTCGATCGTGTCGATAATGTTTACAAATTAATCCACTATCTATTTATCATATGTAGAAAGTGCACTTCTCCCCATAAAGGGAATGTTAAAAAATGCTAGGAGACGTTCTGTTCATTTTCAATAGAGTTAATATGCTGAATTTGAGCTCCGTAAGTTTAACGGCTTGTGAGATATTCAATTTTTTTCGGATCTCCACTATCCCTTAGGATATTATTTAATGAACGCAATATGGTAACATCACAGTTTGGATTAAGGCCTAGCTATATGCCTAAAGCAATTTTATTTGACAGCAATTTGGCCGTGATGATTAGGCACACATATTTACATTTATATTTTATATAACAATTTATATATTACAGTGATTCAAAAGTGTATTGTTTCCAGTAGTTAGCTCCTCTGAAACTCACAGGCTGTGTCTCTAAAGCCAAGTAGTAGTATACGTCCTATTTCTATTATTAGAATTACAAATATCACTATCCAAAAATGCCTCAAGTTCTTTTTTCACTTAGAGATAGTCAACTCAGGTAAGTAAACAGAAACTAATGAAAAAGGGAAATTGAGGACTTGAAAGTAAAACGTAGACAAATTGACAGTGTTCAGAAGCATATTTTAAAATCACGCTCGACCCTACTCATAGGAGCTAAATACGCGGTTCTGGTTAGTTGGAATTAAACGTTTCTCGCCACGTAGCAGAAATATAGGAAAAATGAACTGTCTGTTACTGGCGGTCTTGGTGGTTGAAAGTACTAGCGCAATGGGCTAGTAATTATAATTGCTTTTGGTGTGGGTTCAAATCCGGGATAAGGAAAGTTTTTTATTTTTATATTTTATTTTTAAAATTTTGAAAACACTTTTTTCATTGGAATAAGATGAAAATAATACTAAAAAATGATTACGTTGCGTGTGCTGTTTTGCTATACGAATCCACATTATAAGTAGTAGTAGTAGAAGGAGGAGGAGGAGGAGCGGGTTAAAAACCCCGCAGGGCTCGTTTTGTTCCACCCTGACTGCCATGATGTAAACTTAACCTCAACTGCTTCTTCAATTTTCTTCTTCAATTCCAACAAAGTGACAATGTTCTTTCATTACTACTATAATACACAATACATACAGCAGAAGGTTTGGGCAATTGCAAGCTGCAACCAATCAGAAACGTGTTTTTAGTCTCTATGGCTAGGGTCGAGGGTGAAAAAATATGTTGTTCAAAAGATGCTGTCTACAATGCAGTGAGCAGAGTGGCTCAGGGCTAGAGTGGGTCACAGTGGGTGGTGGGTCGCAGTGGGTCATGCTGAATGATGGGTCGCAGTGGGTTACATACTGTTTACCCACGATCCACTGACCCACTCAGAAACCTCGATTCATTTGACCCATTGACCCACTCCAACTCTGGATTTGACACTACATAGAAGACGAAAGACCAAAAATTACATGTTCACCATATTTTATTGTTTTACTTCAGGCAAGGGAAGAATGCGCGAATACTGTTTGTGATTTTTATTGTCCTCAATGTTTTTATGTTTTTGTCTCTGTTCTTAAAGAGTTAATAGAAAAACTGAAAGTGAGTAAAACGCGTAAAAATAGGAAGCAAAGTACTGAGTAATGTTCGTTAAATTAGTTGACTTAAAAATAATTCAGTGCCCTGGAACATCAGTTTCCAATCAATTTGAGTATCTGTCCGATGCCGTGCCGTGAAAAAAATTAGGGCCCGAGGCGAGAGCATACGGCAGCGCCTCCGTACATATGAGTTGTCAATTTAAAGTTGACTTCTCTGGACTATTCTTTCTGCACCATTTTATCATGACTGAAATCAGAAAGTTTCAGCATTATTACACTGGAATCGTAAAATTGTGTAATTACTGAATTCACTGCAGCTCCATTTTTCCTTCTCCCAGAACAGTGATGTCTTAGAGTAGTGGCTTAACCGTCAGTTTCATAATGTTGTGGACGCGAGTTCGATACCGGTTGTGGCTATTCAGTATTTTTTATAATTTGGAATACTGACGCTTCTGATGTATACTAACATGAAAAATATTCAATTTGTCTGGGTCTATGAGTTGAGACAACCTCCTTCATAGGTGAAATCCCAACAACACAAAATTACGTCATCCGTATCAACTTCATTCGTAACTGTCAGGGAAGTAACGTGTTTGGACAACAATTGATGAATACATAAGGGCTAAACACGACCTTACTGCTGTAGTATGATCCAAAAATGAGTTCCAAGGAATTGTTGGTAGCTGTGCAAAATTGCAAATTGTGATCGAACTTACAACGCTAGTCACGGGAATGATCTTAATTAAGATGTCACATCACCTTTCTACCTAGAAGAATGGCGAAACAAAATGCATTACTGCTATCAGTTAACAAATACTTATATTGCATTTCTTGTTGTCATAAAACGATAATTCTATCTGTAAATCCATAAACGTAATAATATTATTCCGTTCATGTGTAAACCTAAAAAACATCTGACATACTATATATCTTTTCTGTTCCTATGAATACCTTCGCTATGTTACTTTGTCTTTCCTTCTGTGGTAATAATTGCCACGACGAGATTTGGCTGCAATGGGTGTTTCCTGCTTTCACAATTTTTAAAAACAAATCGCCCCAACCGGAGTATTGTTCACCACTTTCAGCTCCTGTCCTTTGGACGTATTCCAAACACTACAAGGACACGAACACAGAAATACTGAGGACAGTTAAAATACAAACTTGCTCTTCAGAGGAATTCGAACCCCTAGTGGATTGCGCCTCATGATGAGAAGCCGAACGCCCGAGATCACTCGACTAGTGCCACCGGTTCAATTTGCCACAAATTCATCATATCAATACAATAAATACTAGTAGTTATGAAACATAAACGTAGAAATGTCTATTTCTACACGTGTTGATACAATTCAAAGAATGTGAAAATAATTTCTGTCTTTTCTTCTTTGGAAATTAGAAATTATGGTAAAGACGAAATGTAATGTAAATCGGGATCATCCCTGCAACCGATTACAAGTGCCGTAACTTAGATTTTTTCTGGGGGGACAAGCATTAATAAGCTTATTTGGGCCCTCTAGAAAAAGTTGCTTTTTCTAATTCTTGGGCCCCTCTTTCCAACTTTCTCTTAATCTTTATGGGCTCCCCGGAGCCTGTGGGCCCTCCCGCAAGCAAGGTATGCGGTTCCGTTAGTTACTCTCTGAGCCGATTCCATACATGACTAATTATTAAAGGGATAATATTGATAAATCTCAAAGCCATATGAATAAATATTAGAGCCCCAAATAGTAGTCATTTTTTTACTGAAATGGGTCCACGTCTCATTTTTGTTCTATTTACCTTTTATGTGTTGTTATGTTTATGTAATGTAGCGACCCTATTTGATGCTAAATTTCTAATTTCATGTTCGTATCGTATATGGAGTAAGAAAATTTTGTCTCAATTTTGGGCCCCCTTGAACGGCGGGGAGCTTCTCAGGGAGTTTCTCGGCAGGGTGGCAGTTGTCCCCTGCCTTCCTACAAGTTACGGCTCTGCCGATGACGTAGCCTCAACTTGAAGAACGTTTCGTGATATTTTCCTCATTGACGAACGTCTATATAACTTGTTTTTAAGTTAAACAAGGAAATCTCGAGTGTCATTATGACACTCACACAAGTTGCTTATATTTTCTTGTTTATATTTTTATTTATATTTTGTTAATATTTGTTTGTTTTTGTTATATTTGAGTATCTTGTTTATATTTTTCCATGAAACGATTTTAACAAGGTATTAGTTTGGGTGGAAGGTTAAGTGGCGCGGTAGGTGAGTGGTTAGTGCATTGAACTTCTATTCGGTAGACACGGCCAGGCTTAAATTTTTTGAAGTGTTCCTGTTTCAATTTCAACTTCAATGCATACTTATTTTGACAAGCAAGATCTTCTCTTCCCTAGAAAGAAAAAGATGTTGGAATAAGGAGAATTGGAGAAGGTCTGTCAATGGAGACAGTGATTTAGAAACTTATTTCCAGCAGTTGTTCTAGATTTGATATTTTCGTCTACTTTCAAGCATTTTCTGATTCATGTGTGATCAGTGTTTTTATTTCTTTGAATATACAGTATATAATGAAATAATACATGTACATTATAATGAAATAATGTACATTATAGACACAGGAGTATTACATTGGACAACATGCTCTGAACCAGAGAGATTGATCTCATAATGGAGAAATGTTTCGTGTGTCATCTACTCACAATTTTACTTGCATAAAGACTTGACTCAGTGCTACCAACTGCTCTCAGTGCTGAGAAAAGTTACGTGTAAGTTGGGTTGCATCTGTCTAGGCGTTCTCACAACTGCAAAAGACCTGGACCCCAAGTAATGGAATTAGAGCGCTTAGTGGGGAGATACTTTTGTGAGTTTCTGTACATCCGGTTAGTCTCTGGTCTTCAATCGGGATAGAACGGCTAACGCGTCGTACATTCGTGATATTCTCAATTCTATGCTCCGACTGTCTTTAGACGCTTTGCTCGAACCCGCCTTCTAGAAGGACAACTTGTATTCCCATATCACCAGAGCAACCCAACGCACTCTACGGGATGCAAAGTCTCAGAACCCTAAGACTAAGATCAATGCAGCACGGTGGTATATGGGGGACGGCATCAGAATTTAGCCGTCTCCGACAAAGACAATTCTCCAGGTATGCCAAGATATATATATAGCAAGCATTGGATATCATACTAAAACAGATTCATAATCAGTACGACCGTCTATATACCCAAGCACTGTTTCTGTAACCGCTAGGAGTGCTATCAAGGTGAGTACTTTATGTTTATAAACACCATGTGTATAACATATTCGGAATTTCTAAGGAGCATTATATTGGAATTACTATCACTCATCATCAAGTTATTCTTGTATACCAACTTTGGATAAGATGAATTAATTTCTATTGGTTGTCCTTAACTGTCTAGTTAAATGAATTACCAAAGTAATGGAAACACCCATAAACTGCAACAGTATTTTTGTTAATAAGAATATTCGTACACAGCGACTAACTAGTCTTACAACTATGTTGAGTCCTTTGAGTAGCGCACTAAGTGGTATACAAAGGATTTGCGTTTGCAATAGGTCAGACGTTGGTGATGAAAATGAGAGAGCTATCTGATTTTCGATTAGAGTATGCTGTGAAAACGCAGTTAATTTGAACAAGTATATATCCAAGACTGTCAATATGTTAGACGTCTTAAGAGCAACACGATTATAGTATATAAAACTTGCTACAAGACATTATCACAGTAGAGGAATAATGAACGAAAACCAAGCTTAGATGATAAAGCTAGCCTAACATTGAAGAGGATTGTCATAAAAGAAAAACGTGGAACAAATGTTGCACAACAGATTGCAGAACTCAATCAGTCTCTCAAATGACTTGCTTCTAAGGTACGATCGTAGTCTAAGTACCTTCAACATCCGCATTCATGTTTCGATTTCGGAGGTGTTCTTCGATAACAAAGAACATGAACCATTAATGATTGGGGGAAAGTAATATGTTACTATGAGTCATCTTCCTTATTGTTTCCATTAATAGGCCCTGTTTATTATGGATATGCTCAAAGAGGAGTATACTACAGAAAATATTCTTTCTGGGACACTGTTCTTTGCTGGTGTATGCCACAAGTTCACGGTCCTATTACTACTCTGGAAAGGCGAAATACTCTTTGCAGGGATTACAAGAACAATTTAGATGTCCGTGTCCATCGCATGACACAGATGTTTCTTAACAACAACTCAATCTTTTAAGGTGACAGTGTGCGAATACACATAAGCAGACTTGTTATGGTGTGGTTTGAGGAAATGTAGGATGAAATTCAGCACCTTCTTTGTTCCACTCAATCTCTGACTTGAACATTACTGAATATTTATGGTATTAGAGCTAAGTGTGTGCTACAGATCTTCTCCGTCATTGCTGGCGCATCTAAGTGCTACACTGTATTAAGAATTGCCAACTATTCCTCTGGAAACTAGTGACGAGTTCTATAAGCACCCTTCTTTTGTTTGATATAGTAAGATTAATTGCAAATATCTGAAGTAAAGAAGTTTTATAAAGGAAATCTGGGTTTTAGAACGTAGGTTCTAATAGAAAAAAACGTACTATGAAGTATTCTACATTTTAATTGTTTGGATATTGGTGAGCTTTCTACTATCACAGTTTCTGTTCGATATTTACTCTCTTTTATTTCCGGGAATATCAACCTCTCAGTTTACTTGGCTATTGTCAAACGCAAATCATCTTGATTCTGTAGTTTTTAGACACGAACGTATCGTTGCACTGTACTTTTTGAATGTAGCAGCATCACAATTACTATTACACAAACGATAACAATTTTAATATTAATATAGGATACGGCAAGTATGCCCAATTTCGCATCATCCCTAGCTTTCGCGATATCTTATAAAATGAACTAATGAAACTGCGAAAGATTGCAGAAATACAATTGAGGTGGGGTATTTCGTTATACGAAGGAATATTTTCCTTCTTTGTCATCTAGAGCAGAGATGACCAACTTCTTTAAACTAAGTACCATAGAAATTTCTATGCCAGGAGTACCGAACTTCATATGATACTTTACGTTTATAGTATATATCATGACACTTTACCCCAGAAATAGTCAAATTCACAAGTGCCTGTTAAAACATCGACAATCAAAACAAGAGATTCAAACACAGACATAGCCAAAATCATATATCTAAGAGAATCTAACCTAATCTAACCTAACTAAACATTTTTGACTTGTCAGCGTTTTCTGTTTCGGTGTTTTGGTGTCTGTTTTTTGAGTGTCGTTGCATTGAGTGTAACCTCAAATTCACACAATTCAAGATTTTATTCAGAAAACATTAGTTTAACAAAAATAAGATTTATTCCAAATAATAACATGATACTCAAATTTTGCAGTAGTTACATTTCAACATCAGTTTTACCTAGTTCTGTTTGAATGTTAACACTTGGAACGTTCATGAGAATTGACCAATTCTTCTGAGTCGCTAAATTCGGGGAATTTATCACTTTGCACCAGTTTCCAGAACTGTAGACCTACCTCTTGCCTTGCAGAAATGGATCACTTTGCAAATCACGCAACTCTAATTGATCATTTCCATCTTGTTCTGAAAAATTCCACCTCATGGGATTGTTGAGACTTCATATTACCGAAATCCATAAATCTGTTTGTAAACTCTACGGAAAACTTGTCAAGGAGTTCAATGCATGATGATATATTGAAACCTCCAAATTCCTCTATCACTTCATTGCACGATGGGAAATGTATGAAGTTTCTTCTTTCAAACGACCTAAAAAGCTTTAAGCGACTAATGAAACTGTCCAGATGTGCAACTAAGTCTGAAATTGTTTAGTTTCATCCTTGATACTTTAAATTCGGTTCATTGAGGTGTTTCGTAACGTTTGTTAGGAAATCAAGACTGAAATTGAACTCCGGATTCTGCAGCTAGACTAACACAGCCTCGAAATCTTGATTTCGCCCAGGAATTAATTACATTTGAACTATTTTTAAGTTTTTATATACCCAATAAAACATATTTAAAAATGTTAACATTTATCTTTTCGAGGGCCGCAGACCCATAGTTGGCCATACCAGATCTAGAGGATTTTAAAGGAACTAAATTAAAAATGGCAAGTGGAGTGGTTTTTCTTTCGTGTTAGAACTTGAAGCAAAGCTTCCCATTGCACCAGCTATAGATTTTAGAATTCATTAAATTATCTGTATGTAAATGTAGAGGAGAAATGACTAGGATTGTAATGGTGCACTCCTTTCACAAAAACTTAGGAACTCGTTAAGGGACTGTCCAAAAAAGTGAGCCTAGATCCAACACAATTCTCACAGATCTGTACAGAGGGAATTACGTTTTCAATCCGTTCTCTATATAGACACTAGCTGCAAGAAAAGTACTTGTACTCAGGGGGAGCTCCTCACGCGATGCGCAAATCCATTTTAAATTTCTGCTTTGCACATGACGTCACGATAGGAGCAAGTGAGTACGTACTGATAAGAGCGCTTTTAAATACAAGCGGAAAGATTCGGTTTCTCAGTTCGCGGCTTATTGAAATGTTGATTCTTTGCATTCATTGCTGAATTTTAATTTCTGCTTGTTTCGATATTAGGTGTTTTATGTCTTAATATTTTAGTTTTCTGATTTTTTTCAATTATTCGTGCGTGTGTGTGCTACGTACAATGTTTAAGATAAATTTAAGTGAAAGTTTTATTGTTATTATTTTGTTTTGTATTATTTCGCATTGTGTTGTGAGTATACACTACACAAAAAGTAAACATAATACCTGGCTACGAAGTCACCGGGTACCATACGTAGCGTGCAGTAGAAAAACTAAGAGTACAAACATAGTGTATCATTCCTTTGCAAAAGGTCCTCTTTTACAAAAACTAAATAAATAAATAAATAAAAGTAAAAAATTCTTAAGTGTCGAAGAAAAGACCTCCTCGTTGTTTCAACTTTCACTGTATGTTCCCAACATTTGAAAGCGGATGATTACGTTAGTGATTTGCGAGCAGTACTGCTTACCTCTAGTGCGTAGGGTCCGCGGTTCGATCCCCGACCAAGTAAGTATGTGTCAGACAACATTGTGCCCGTGAATTTTCTCGGGGTACTCCCATTTGTTTCCACTTTTGCATTCCACCAATTCTTCCATCATCATTCAGTTGCTTTAATCATTATCTCCTTTAACCTAAACGGCACAATCGTGGGACATTAAACTCTTTCATTCATTTATTTTTTTCTGAATGATCCATTCGACACATTAAATGCCAGATGTGGAAATGGTAAGAAAGAATGCCATATACCTATGACACACATCAAGCTCAAGAGATAATTTTACGAGAGCTTTATGTTCGTTGTGAAGGAATGAGAGTACGAAATTCACATCTCTTGCCCTTTCAGAAAGGTTTCCTAACAACAATTCGCTCTTTGGTCTTTTTTTTCTTATCTCCAATTGCTAAATATTAAGAATCTTCTGCGAGCGCAACTAAGTAAGTCAAGATAGTTCGGAGACTTTTTTCTCACAAACACGAGGACCAGTGTTTCTTCCAGAAATGATTTTAGGGGGCACTACCCCCCGCAGCTCTAGGGAGTATTCCCCGGAGGAGACCAAAATATTACGTCTGTAATATAATAATAAATAGAATAGTACCAGCAGTGCCCTTGGGTACGTTGTGTGCTCCCGGAACATAGTTTCTGAAAAAAAAAAAAAAAAAAACACTGACGAGGACTTTGACGATTTTATGACCATCCGACGCCAACTGAATTCAAACACCGCTTGAGGCTCCTACTTGTGAGAAAAATATAAATGAAATACTTCTTTCAAATGAAGTTGCTATAGCACAAGAAGATGGTGTTCTACCCGATATGACACAACCCTTAGCAATGATTGAACGCAAAACTGAAATTGACTACATCTTTATTTCAGATTAAAGAATAGTTATTCAATCATCAGATGTTGAACAAGAGACAGATTGTTCAGTAGAAGGGTTTCGAATTCTTGCTGATGCATAGTTTATCGGGGGAAGACGATATGACACTGATCACGTTAATAAGTTGAAAATATCCAGATGTAAATGAAAAGTTATCAGGCTATTTGTCAGAACTAGAATGCTTATTCGCATGGAATACATGAATAAGAGTAATAAAATTCAGAAATGAACGCCTGCCCAAAGAATCTTGACAATGGCATGCATCAGTTAAAAATGAAGCGCACAACAATTAACTAAGTAAGAAAAGATACGTAGAAATTATTATTTATTAATTCTTTTGCAAACGCCATGCTTTCTGTTGCCTGTAGTTGTGCGCTTCTCTCGCTCTGCTCCTGCAGTGACGTCATGTGACCAGCCATTCATCGTCTCGTTTCTCCTATAGCCCAACCTTATTACTCTATTAACCTTGCTTGTAGTGACAGTAGCCAAGCGTAATGAGTGGACATCGAATTTTTTTTTATGCACTTGAAATTTATGAAATATGCAAGTAACTAGGTTGTTAAATGTATTAAAATACGCACTTAATATGCACTAACAATACAATAAAAGAGAGCATTTTCAAACATTCAGCAAAGATATGACAAAGTTTTGTAGGTGGAATATAACATTGAAAAGTGTATTCAGGGACTCTCTTCAGAATTTATTTTTATGACGGTTACAGGAAATAGGCCTATACTTCTGTTTAAAACATACAAAAATTATGAGATTAAAATAAAATATGAGAATAAGATCTCTGGTTTTTCTTCGTCATTAATTTTACACAAAATAATACGAGTATAAATTTTCTACACGTTTTAACTGTACAAAAAATTTATTCCTTCCTGTAATTAGCCTTACAGTATACCACAAGATGCTTCTCTTAATATTTGGTGTTAGCTTGTGGCATTTGTACCCAGAAGATGACATTAACATCACTAGATGTTACTGGACAATATTTATAGAGTTGAGTTGAGTTTGAGTTCATCGTCCCTTTGAGCAGCGAGGCTATATGAGATGTGGACCTACTGATTAACGTGGAATCCGAACCACATGAGCTCCCGCCGGGAATCGAACCCGGGTCCCCCGCGCCTTACGCTAACCGTTTAGCCACTTAAATATTTATAGAATGGAGCAAGGTTAGTACCTATGTTTTCTAAGAATATGAAATTTAACCCTTGAAGATATTTTCCAACGGGTTCAATTGTTTTGTAGTCTGAATTTCTGGCAATAACAACCATCAATCTCTTTTCCACACAGCGCCCAAATTTACCACAACTGACTCAAGGTCGTGCCGAACTGCGTCAAGTAGAGTTAAGCATTCATTGAGCAGCATTCGTCGCGTTCTTGTTTCTGCATTGATGCTGTCACGATGCTATAATAATGTCTTTATCATTATCAGATTTACTTTATGTCTTTGCATTGTGCCTTTGCTCTGCTGATCGGCTGCAGACATAAACTAGCCTCCCATGCAAAAAGCTGTTCTGTTGCATACACATGTAATGGATACCATGGTCATGTTCCGGAGATATGATGAACATTGATAAAGTTCGCAACAGTGCTTAAATCATGTAACTGCGAAAACTTGTTGTAATTGCAACTATTAAAATCCTTTGCTGTAATATTATAAAAGAGAAATAAAACAACAATCATTTTAATATTTTTCCACGCCATTTTTAGAAGTGTTGCAAAGATTATCAATGTTTATCATATCTCCGGGACGGTTTGATATATCGACGTGCTGTAAAGGGCAAAATGATTTGTTTGCCAAATACAAACGATAAAAGTGACTAAATATTATACTTATCTATTTTTTTTTTTCGAAATAAAGCATTTGAAAAAATATTTTCATGTTCTTGTCCCTATTTATTCGAAACAAGTCATACCATGACCATAATATCCAATGCTAAGGTACTTTCGATGTACATTTTTATCCTGTCCATCCCTTTATGCTGTGTATGTGATACAGGCTTCAAGCGTTTTATGTTTGTGATATTAATAACATCCTTAGTTTACAACACTGAATAATGAATATGGTATTTTAAGTTTTAGTTTGACATGTTGATTCGAAATATGTAATAATCTCAGATAGTGCCATTTGAAACACAATTTTTTATTTGGTTGGCACTACTGTTTATCCGGCCACACATCACGGCTTCGTGGGTCAAGGATTTGACGCCTGCTCTCGAGATTTTGATTCCCCCAACAGCGAGGAGAATGTATAAAACACTAAAACGAGAATCTACAATGTATATTCGTGCCTTGTGAAAAAATATAATTATAAAGAAATACCCGAAAAGATATTGTTAAACTGCAGTTTCACGTAAGATACAGCCTCAATGCTTAAGCAGGGAGTTAAAATTCCTACTATCTAAATACTGTAACATCAACTAATACCACCGCTACCACACATATTTCAACAACAACTACTACAACTCATCCTCATCCTGCTACTACTACTACTACTACTAGTACTACTACTACTACTACTACTACTACTACTACTAATAATAATAATAATAATAATAATAATAATAATAATAATAATAATAATAATAATAATAATAATAATAATAAAATAATAATAATAACATGGACATAAACTTTATGTATTAATAATTGATTTTTCTGGACATTTTCTATTTGATATAAATTCTATTGAAACATTTCCCTCTCACCGCCCTACTACAATATATATTTATAATCCGTCGTTTGCCATGTATATACAAATAGTCCAGTATGGGAAAGTCTTTGGAATTTTAAATGTCCTGCTGTATTTGCGTTCATGTCTCTGCCGTTCAAGGTCACTGAAAATAACTGTAAAACGACTATAATCGAATTCTCCTTTATGTGAGGGGGGAGGGGCACTTTCTATATATGGAAAATTGTTAGTGAGTTGGTTTGTAAAAATGATCGAAAACGATCGGTTATTTAAGTAAAAAAAAACAGAAACAAAAAATACAGTGCTTGGCTTCATATATACATTGCTTTCTACTATAATAATTGCTGAAGTTTATGTTTATTATATGGAGCGCTTACAGCACAGGGCAATCAACCCAAAACTTGTGACTAAAATAGGCATAAAATTTGTACTGTAAGCTTAATTACACGAAAATTTTAAGTTTGGATTGTACGCATAGTTATATGGAAAATTTTACACTTTTTTCCCTTTACGTTGGTCTACTTATCTTGATTTCGAACTTTCAAATTTCATCCTTTTTTCCACTGAAAAGTATTGATAATTCAACAAGGAAATAATTATACTATGATAATTTAATTTAAATTCATCGTAATTTGGCACATGGCAAACAACAGTGTAGTAATTGAAGGGGAAGAAGGAGGGAAATTCCCATTCACCTCTGAACACTCCAGGAACCTCGGTTCCCTTTCGCTTTCTAGACGGGGGAGGGAACTTGGTAATGGCATCAAATCTTCATGTGTAATTGCAAAAATTAAATTTATAAACAAGTAAGAAATCATCAATTTATCAGGCTTTAATTGATAATTTATTCACAAGATTCCCTATCGAAGGCGTGGTAGATGAAGTTTCTGTTCTCCATGAGTCAACATAGCCAACTGACATGGTCGATATGGAAAATATGTTGTATGGTGATAGAGAAATTATACTTCTTGCTGAATATTTAAAAACTGACCAAGAAAAATCGTTATCATACTTAAGTCTAAGAAGCAGATTGTCGATGGGGAGTTGCAGAAATCGGGTAGAAGTATTATCAATTTCCACGACAGAGTGCGAACGGGGATTTCCCCTTATGAATTTACAGATGACTGATATTAGAAATAGACTAAGTGCTAAAACGTTGTCTAACTTGTTGTTCATCAATGTTAATGGCCTACCGCTAGACAAGCTCAAAGTACACGAGTTAGTTATTTGTTGGCTGAAGGATGGACATCATTCCGCTGCGGATGATTTACCACGAAAAAGTTACCAACAGGAAATAAACCCGATTTCAGGTTTGTTTTAAGGTGGAAAATTACGAGTTATGGAAAATGTATGTTACTAATAGCTTATTTGTGTTATTCAACTTTGTACCTATTTTTTTTAGGAAGCCTCTTCTATGCTTTAGGTAAACTACTTTGAATAAATATTCATAATAATTGCAATTATGCATATTTGTAACTTAAATTTAACGTGGTGATTCTATTATCAATATTATAACACAATCTCTTGTAAGTTGTGTCTGTGGTCAAGCGGGTTTAGTACTGCTCAGTGGCGTATTTAGGGGGTGGCTTCCGGGCTTAAGCCCCCCGAAATCTTACTTAGTACAGTAAAATAAATTAAATATCTTGCAGAATTTTCACATTTCCAGGCAAAGCTCCCCCGAAATTTAGGAAAGCCCCTCCCGAAACAAATCGTAAATACGCCACTGGTACGGCTACTAACATTTCTGAAACGAAGGTTCGAGCCTCCGTGAGGAAAGTTAAAGTTTATCTTCCTATTTTTTAAATATATGAGAACTTTTTTATAAATATAAATTTCTACTGTGAAGTGATTGGAAACACATTATCCGACAAACTGTCACTTTGTAAATCCCTGTCCCATTTACTAGCCCGCCATGTCCATAATTAATATACGAAAACGCTAAGAGTGAGAATATGAACACAGTTGAATACCTAATACCACACGTCCAAAATGAAAATTATTCATATATATATTTCGGGGGGCTTTGCTAACTTTATTCTTGGAAATGTGAACATTCTACAAGATACTTCATTCACTTTACATTATTTTATTTGAATAAACATAAAAATTCGGTGGGGGGATCAAGACCGGAAAACCCATAAGATACACCTACATATATATATATATATATATATATATATATATATATATATATATTTGTATTTTTTTGCATTACAAAAACTTAGGGTACCTCATAATCTGGATTCTTATAAAGCAATTTGAACAATTATTTAGAAAATATGTACTGCTTAAAATCGTATTAAATCGCAATGCCAGTAATCTGTAATATCTTACATTTTTATTTATTTACATTGAATGTGTACTTGTTTTATACTGTATAGCATGAATATTAGCTGCTACATAAGAAAATTATCTATAATTGAATTTAAGTAGGAAATCGATATAGTTATTATAAGAAGAAGCTTGTGAAAATGAAGTGTATAATAATGGTTGTATCTGAAATAGATGTTGCGTAATGGTGTAGTTGGTTACCCCGCCAGCTTTGGAATACTGGTTCTTCAAACTGTCCATCCTTAGGGATGCACAGAGTCGGGTCGAGACAGAATTTTTCTGACAAAATTCGAGTCGAGACACAGCTCTTCCAATAGAAAAATATACATTTTTCGAGTCGAGACATCACTTTTACAGCATATTGTCGAGACGAGACAGCCTCAAATCTTGTCTCGTGCGCATCCCTATCCATCCTACGTAGATAAAATCAATTTTGGATACGAATATTCAATTTCTTTTAACGATAATTGTAATCTACGATAGAGATTGAAGTAAGATATTGGCTTAAACTGCTTTATTACCCACTTAACCTTCGTATACTGCAATTATATCTAAGTTTGGCATAAATATTTATTATTATTAGAATGTAAACACTAAAGAATATATATTAACACACAATGAGGAAGAACTCAATGCTCGTAGTAATTAACAAATTGGTTGCATATTTATTTAAAACTAACTTTCGTGCAATCTAAATCATCATTATTAGAAAGAAAGTAAGAGAACCGTTTTGTTAATTTGAACCTATTATAAGGGATTGAGGAATGTGTATGTAATCGAACAGAATATATGAAACTAAATGGAATGGCATGTAGAACTGAACTTGAAAGAGGATAGGATGTGTAAATGAAAAATTAAAGAAAGCAACTGTTAACAGCAGTAGCTACTATTTACAGCAGATGAGTGAAATCTACCCCCCCCCCCCAAAAAAAAAAAAACGTACAACAATTCTGAAACATAAAGGCGTCACATTTTCTTTGTTTCCTGACAAAATTGAAAAATGGATTTTGCATATTTTTCGTCTATACCCCTTCAATATAGTTAGCTAACAAACCAAGTACGATCAACTAACTAGACGTCACGTGAGTGAAATTTATATAGGAAGTTTCGATACAGCGTTCACCGAAGTGACGCAGACGTGGTGTTGAAGCTTCTGGTAGGTCCTATTTCGTAAGGATTTTAGGTTAGTGAGATTTCTTTATATGTATCAGAAAGCTCTTTAACTCCATACTAAAGGCGTGTCGTATGATTTATTCAAATAGTCAGGTATTCGGACAACCGTGAGCCCAATTCGTTTTGCTTCACTGCTCACAAGTTTAACTTGACGTAAATTCTTACTTTTCCACGGAATCATAAACTGTTTGAATGCTCATTGTATTATGGGAGGAATGTATAATTGTGCAAGTAATAAAATTTTCATGGACTTCTCCGATATTCGATCCCTCGTCCTTTGGCTCAGCAGTTCAACACGTAGACCACTAGACTAATTGTCGTTGTGTGATAGGTCGCAGGAAAATCGGTTTCAACTGCACGAAGGAAATTGAGGGCATTGGTTATAAAGTTCTTAGTGCCACTTGCTGTATTTAGAAGATGAGGACAGCCTTAGGGAAATCACGTGTACTGATTGCAAGCACCTGGAAGATTTTGTCGTAGATTTTGACAGCTCCAAATCAATACATTCAGTGAGTGAATTAGGAGTGCAATGATACTGGTAGTCTATTTTACTTTGATTGGTGTTTTTATAAAGATGGAGAACAAAAATATTTTACCGTTCGAACATTTGAAAGAATACTTTTTTCTTAAGAGCTGAGGATGATAGTGGACTGAATTTAAAAGTAAACAGTCTGAACTGCACCGGCGGAAAATATTTATCAACAACTAGGGTGCCATAATTAACGATTTATAGTAAAGGGTTAATATGAAAAAACTGTGCTCTGATGAGCAGGCCTACTTTATTACTAGAAAATAGTTTGCTGATGGTATGTAATATTGGAGTTCTTTCAGATCAGTTTGCTTATCCTAGAGTCCCGTTGATTATAGAGTTTGAAATTAGCTTTAAAAAGCATGTATCGATTTTAGAGTTACTGGCAAGTTTTGATTCCTTCCCAGTTCATGTGTTCTCATTTTATTAGTTATAGTGTAATGTTTCTCTATATTCTGTATTTGTAATTTTGCATAACAACATTGTTATTATTATATAATTAGTTTAGCAGAATAATAATAAGCAACCATTTTTTCTAACGCATAGGGATGAGTACGAGTCAAGTTAAAACTCTACTCGACTCGAATTCAAATTGAGTTTCGAGTCAAGTCAAAGGTAATAACTTCGAGTCGAGTTCCGAGCCGATTCAGTTTTTCGCGTCGAGTTTCGGGTTCAGTGAAGTTTGATAAATGGTTCGTTCGTTTTAACTCGTCTTGAAATCATGGCCTGATTACACTGGAAAACGAAAGCCATGAGAAATGAAAGCTAAACAGTAATATGGAATACTTTTAGTGTAGCTCACGAGATGGGACACTGCTCGCATCTCGTCTCGTCTCGATAGCGAAACCACAAGAGATTTTTCATAACAAGCTCAGCTCGGCTCGGCTCAACTGAGAAGATGGCTCGAGCCGGCTCACTTGGAGTGAACCATCAGCTCGAGCTGGCTTGGTAGGGATGAGCAATCTGCTCGGTTCGGCTCAACTGAGCCGAGGGCTCTAGCCGAGTCGTTGGGTGAGCTGTTGGCTCGGCTCACTTCTCGGTTCGGGTCGATAGTGAATGAGCTGTGAGCCGAGCTGGTCGAATCGTTGACAATTCTAAACCCGGACCGAGCAGTTTTGAAGACATTTGGCCAGTGCCAGGGTTGAATTCAGGGGGTAGCCTGGGGGAATCTCCCCCCGAAGAAAATGCATTCCCCCCCGGAGAAACTCAAAGAATTTTAGTCACAAAATGTAGAAATTACTTCACATAATTATTTGCTTTCTTTCCGTGCACGTGCAGACGAAATCCAATCTCTCAATATACACATAAATGACGCAGACCCATTCTATATAAATATTAAACATGTAACATCTAAGATAGAATACCAAATAGCCAATAAAACTTGTATTTCTTAACGCTATGACCGAGTTTGGCAAAACATGAAATTGCCAACTGTTGAAGAAAGGTTTGTATTTTAGTAGGTACTATACTCTCGCCCTATATTGTATATTTGTAGGTAGCACTAGCACAGGTTGAGATAGGAAAGGAAAGATAGGGAAGATCTTTCGATCATTCCATATGATCTCTGATGTCAACAGACTTCAGTTCTTGAAAATGTACAGTTCTTGCATTATTTGAAATAGGGCACCTAAATCCCATTTCTCGCATCGGAAGTAACAGACGTAAATGTGTTTTACGATTGTTAAAGTAAACATACCTTTCTTTAATTAAAAATAATTAAGTTAAAGGGAGAGATTCAGAGGACGTCATTTAGAGGGATCAGGGAGGAACAGTTATCCCTCCTGGATTAGAGACTTATATAGAATTTATCAATATGATACTAGTATATAAGTGAAAGATCGCTATTGAAGGTGATGAAGATCCTGCTCAGAGCCGTGCCATGGGGGAGGGGCAAGCGGGGCGACGGCCCCGGGCGCCGAAGTAAGGGGTGCAAAATTCGGGACGGAAAAAGAAAAGAAAAGAGGGAAAGAAAAACAGAGAAATAAAACACATGTGCACATATTATATAAAATAAAAGAAAAAAAGTAATGAAAAGTGCTCAAAATTAAGGAAAAGCAGGGTTTACTTTTTAAAATTTTCTCACCTTTGCGGCTGGTCTCTCGACTTCACTCATATATACGGGGGTGCCGTCGTATACTCTCGCGCCAAACGCTGATTTTCCACGACACGGCACTAATCCTACTGAAGATTTCGTAAACTAAACTATTGATGTGTATGCAGCGAAGAAACCAAGGCTAATATGCTTGATTTAGAATCATAAGTGTGAGAAAGAATGATAACTTTTTGTTAATATATTTTTGTGTGTGTTTGTTTTAGGACAAAAAATATTTGAGTTAATTTAAATCTTTTTAAAAACTTCTACATTAGTAACAAACAATAACTACTGAATATAGGAAATAATAACAAAAATAGCTACTGTAAATAGCAGTTAAAGTTTAGTCTAAAATATTTTTGTCAGTCTTTATTTAATGCTTTAGATGAAATCAAACGATTGTTTTTCTTTTTTAATTATAATTTCATATTGAATATTTATCAGCAATTAGTCTCAATATTAGGTAAGATGTGTATGGAATGGAATTGTTAAATATGCTGCTGCTTTCTTGCAAAAATACAGAAAAACAACCGCCCCCCCCCCCGAGGAGTTGACATTCCCGCCCCGGGTGAAAATGTCTGAATTCAACACTGCCCTATAACTTTTAACAGTGTTTGGCTCGAGGCCGAATACTAAACTTAGACCCTCAACCCAAATTCAGAAGCTAGTGAACAATGTCCTTGACTCCTAGACTTCACGACTACATAGGTTCTCATTTAACTAGTTTCTTAGTTTTCAAATACAAACCGCCTATCTTTCATGTTTACATACAGAGTTGTTATAATTAATAATAATAATAATAATAATAATAATAATAATAATAATAATAATAATAATAATAAAGTTGTAGTAGTAGTAGTGTCATTGATAATAATTATACTGTGTATGTAATATACTTGAAGAATGTACTCGAAAATACACACCGGATTTGGCTCGACTCGACTCCAATTCGAATCGAATTGGAGGAAATTTTTCGAGCCTAGTTCTCGGTTCGAACTCAAAGATGTCTGTTTCTAGTCGAATCGAGTTTTAAAGAAAATTCGCTCGAACTCACTTGTGTCCATCCCTACGAGTAACAACACAGTATGGCATTTTAACATTGTTACATTATATGAAAATGTTCATATATCGGTAAAATGTTACCGAAGAGACCTCGTGATCGATGTCGAGGTATAGGTCGCGGTCGCACCCTCGGTAGTGGCACAAACACAGTGCTTAGATACTGGCACTGTTCACTGGAACAAACACCCATGTGAATTTGAAACACATAGATTCTAATGGGTACGATCATGTCGAAGATGTACGCTACATCGCGATCTAGAGGTCGACCGCGAAGGTGAATTAGTGATCACGATGATAAACAAGCGAGTATGTTTTCACATCGATGTTCAGGGGAAGCATCGCTGTACATTATGTTCTCTTTGGTTCTCCCTGAAGCGCTGCACGGAATAAAATCATTTGTTGAAAATTTCGTCTGCAGAGGATTCTGTATGTCTATACTCGAGAGGTCTTGCTGCACTGTTAAATTTGATTATGAAAGACATATGAATAGAACATGTGAGGAATCCAGCAATATTGTATAAGAAACACAAACATCATAATAGACACGTTTTAAATAGAGAATGAAAGAAAATAGCAACTGAAATGTGACTGTCAGATAAGTTATTCATATTTATTTGAGAATTATACTGTAGGTTATTATTATATATAGCAGTGGCGGTTACAGGAATGGGGTTTCTGGGCTGAAGTCCGTAAAGTGTGGAATTTCTACCGAAAAAAAAATTACTGTTAATTATATCTATGTTTAAAAACTCCACTCCTCTCCCCCAATTCCGAGATTATTAAAAAAGGGTTTCTTCTAAATTCGTTACTGATATAAGGTAAAGAAATACCAGTAAAGACAGGCACATATCCATAGGGAGAAAATGTCGGATAATGGAATTGCAGTGACGAAACTTCATTTGCTGCAGTTAATACCGCCTCCAAACCGAAATCTGAAGATATACGGTACATGTTTTTTTTTATTTTTATTTTTTTTTTTTTATTTTACTGGGAAATGAATTCCCGCCTGAGTGCTGAATGAGGGCATTTCTTCACAGAAAATTGAAAAATGTAAAAGTCTTTGATTTATTGATGGAGATGGACAAGAGATGAGACTCAAATATTTTTGCGAAACAAGAGAGGAGACTTTAGCATTTCACATGTCTCGTCTCGCGTCCATCCCTATCTATAAACTGCTTCGTCCTTTCAATTTCAAAATGTTGTTTTGAAGTGATTTTTATGCAATAATTTCAAACGTGTTACAGTAATGTTTCTCCTCAAACTGAGGACTTACAGCGGGGATGCGACCTCCTCGTTATGTCCGCCTTACATCCATCTAGACCACTGGTGTCCAATTATAATGAGCCTGAGGGCCATAACCGTCTTTACTAGTAAAGTGGAGGGCCGCAGCTAATAATAATAATAATAATAATAATAATAATAATAATAATAATAATAATAATAATAATAATAATAATAATAATAATAATAATAATAATAATAATATTATTATTATTATTATTATTATTATTATTATTATTATTATTATTATTATTATTATTATTATTATTATTATTATTATTATTATTATTATTATTATTATTATGGATATTAATAACGGTATTAAAAGTTTTAAACTAATAATAAACTAACTTGTAGAATATGCAGATGCAATTATAAAAACTTTGCTACAACAATATATACACAGACCGTAATTCGGTTAGCTCTGAAATACAAAGTAACAAAATAACGTATAAGATTAAGTCTACAGAGCAATTGTTACTGAAAGAGTGGCATACACTATTTCGAGAATCGAGATAAGACGAGAAATATTTACGATACTTTTCGCCTCGTCTGGATTCTCATCTCTAAAGCGAGACGATAATTTGAGTTAGCCTTGTCCCGTCTCGAATGTAAAATGTTAAGTCTTATCCAGATTTTGTTTGGTTTGTTTTAGAATCTAGATGAGAAATTCCTCATGCAGATTTCACATGCTTATTCCGCTAGGCCCTTTACTACAATGACGGACTGATCAAATTATTTCAAACTATGTGGGAAATATTGTTTACAGCCAACTATCCAATAACTTTTCTACAAAGAAAACATGGACAAATAAATGACGTGAAAGTACTGTTTGCCTTCGCTCATTTTATGTCATTTTCACTTTACTGGTGAGGTAACTGGACAGAAGGCCATTAATATCTCACTCACAAGGAAAAGGCACATTTTGGTAAGTGAACTTCAGAATTATTTTTTGGAAGGCGGTAGTGCACATTTAAAGAGTTAATATTACAAACTGGCAGAGCGCAATGAGCAAAAATGACGTAGAAAAACCGTCTTAAAGTTTTCAACTCGACGCATATATCGTACGACAGATCTAGCTCAGGAGAGTAATGCTCCCGGAAGTAGGAACGAAAAACGCAGTTCTGATTGGTTGGCGTTATCCATTTCTTGCCACATTGCATTCAAATAGCAAAAATCAAACCATATTTGCTGTCGGTCTTCGTGGCCGAGTGGGCTAGCGCAATAAGCTACTAATGAAAATGTCTTTTGGCGTGAGTTCAAACCCGGGCGGAGTAATTTTTTTTACATTTTTTTTTACATTTTTATAACACTTTTTAAATTAAAATAATATGAAAATAATAGTCAAAAAAGTGATTTACTTATTTTTGTGCAGATAAATAATAGTAGTAATAGGAACGGGTTAGAAGCCCCGCAGGGCTAGTTTTGTTTCCCTTGTACTCCATGATATAGGGCTCGTTTTGTTTTCCTTGCACTCCCTGATATAAATATTGTGACCAGCTTAAAACAATTGGCTAGTATAGCGCGTAAAACAGCTGGCTATAGTAACGCGCGAAAAAACGTACACCTTGTCTCAAAAAGGTTGAGCGCATTCGTTATTGGTGTTTTGAGGCAAAAATTTTCTAAGTCCAACTTCGGGTATCTTCGGAAAAAAGTAAACCAGGTTCGAACCTCCAAGCCAGCCTTTGCAATCGGGAAAAAGTTTGAAGATGTGTTTTTCTTCTTTTAAATATAATAAGACTTGTTACCAAGTGTAGAAAAAAAAGCAACATTGATTGAAATACTTTAAGATACAATATTTCGAAACCTTGTACAGTGAAACCTCTACTAACGGACACCTCTGTAAAGCGGACACCTCTCATAACGGACATATTTTGTAATCCCCAAACATTGTAATAGGAAAAACCATGTTGACAAACCTCTCTAAAGCGGCCACTCTCTATTACGGACACGGACAGTCTTTTGTGTCTCTTATAGGTATTATTTACCTCCATATTACGGACACTTTCTCTAGAAACAAGTTGAAAAGTACAGAAAAAGTACATTTTCAGTAATGCATACATGTATCACCAAGGAAGCATTGTAATAACATTTTTCCTCGTCAACTGGCTGTTCAGAAACTCAGATGAAGCGTCTTTGTTTAACAACACCCTCATATCCTTTGCTTGCATTCCACTCCCACCCAACCTGTTTTAGAATCAAAAGTGATTGACAGTTGCCTGCCATCTGGGAAGACACGTCATTCTACTGTTCCTCTGGAGTCAAGCAGAGGACAAGTTTGGTATTTTTTGTCCGCGTATTCGCATATTGTCTTAGTGAATCTATTTGTAGAAGGAAATCTTTTTAAGTCATTCTGCATCGAATAAGCAATAAGTTGTAAGTTGTTGTGAGCTTTCGAAATGCCACGAGAAGCGCTAATGTTAAAATCGAATTGATTGAATTTTCGAAGAATACTGAGGTGAGTGAAGGATAGCTGAAAATTTTTGTATCGGTAAAACACAAGCACCTGAGATAATATAAAACCAAGGCAAGTTAATAAAGTTGTGGTGTGCCAATGTCAATGAAAATAGTGTCTCATTGCTTTGAACAAAGTTGGTGTGCAAGTGAATGTTTTTGTAGAGTGCGGAATGAAAAAAAAAATCCTGTGTTAGGTCGATGCTAAAAACTAAGAATTTGGAGGTAGCAATAGAAATGAATGTTTCAGATTTCAAGGTCTCGAACGAGTGGTTAGA
Source organism: Thermobia domestica (assembly GCF_964235325.1). Lineage (NCBI taxonomy): Eukaryota > Metazoa > Arthropoda > Insecta > Zygentoma > Lepismatidae > Thermobia > Thermobia domestica. The sequence continues at coordinate 266,784,236 of NC_137455.1, forward strand.
GAAGTTTCGGATTAGACACAAAATTTCTTTCAAAGCGATTTGTGGAGAATTCGGAGATGTCGACATGCCCACAGTCATAGAATGGTTTGATAAATTCAATAGTTTGTAATTACATATCACCTTGTTTACTAATTTACGTAAGAAAATATCGAAACCTCTCTAAGACGGACACCTCCCTATAGCGGACAATTTTTGATTCCCCACGGCTGTCCGCTTTAGAGAGGTTTCACTGTATTAATGTCAGCACTGCTTGTTTGTCATTTAGCTCTCCATACGTAATTGAACATTTAGATAAGTTAAAGAATCTTTCCATATGTAAAAGAATGCTCAAAGTTAAGACATAGAACATAATTATCGCCTGAGTACTAAAATAAAAGTCAAAGTAGAACAAAAACAGCGTTTGCAGTGGATATGAATGGCATAATTATCTTTACAACCGTTATACATGTTTTGGTAGAAGCATGTTTACGAAAGTCCTTGGGTTAGCTCATTGGCAAGCTGTCGGATTTTAAATCATAAGGTTGCGAGTTCGATTCCTGTCACGGTCAATGCTTTTTAAAAAATTATATTTTCCGCAATGAATGAAAACTTATATAAAATAATTACATTAAAATACATCAGTTATATATATATATATATATATATATATATATATATATATATATATATATATACAGGGTGAGTCAAAATAAGTGTTACAAGCCAATATCTCGCGAACTATACATCATATAAGAAAAATATTAAGAGACAATGTACAATACAGAGGGGCCTAAGAAATGAGTCAAACATTAGATTTCCCCCGCCCCCATTTTGGGGGGGAGGGGGTGAACGTGAAATTTTCAAATGGGAACATAGGTCGAGTGATACCTCGTTCGAAAGAGCTTGAAAAATTGAACAATTTTTGTAGGAAACAATTTTTGATATGGGGCACCGTTTTCAAGATGGGCCCCAAAAATGGTACTGTATCCGATAAAATTTCCAGTACTTATAAATAAGTGTTACAAGCCAATATTTCGCGAACTATACATCATGTACGAAAAATATTAAGAGACAATGTACAATACAGAGGGGCCTAAGAAATGAGTCAAACATTAGGTTTCCCCCGCCCCCCAATTTGGGAGGAGGGGGGTGAACGTGAAATTTTCAAATGGGAACATAGGTCGAGTGATACCTCGTTCGAAAGAGCTTGAAAAATTGAACAATTTTGGTAAGAAACAATTTTTGATATGGGGCACCGTTTTCAAGATGGGCCCCAAAAATGGTCTTGTATCCGATAAAATTTCCAGTACTTATAAATAAGTGTTACAAGCCAATATTTCGCGAACTATACATCATGTACGAAAAATATTAAGAGACAATGTACAATACAGAGGGGCCTAAGAAATGAGTCAAACATTAGGTTTCTCCCGCCCCCCAATTTGGGAGGAGGGGGGTGAACGTGAAATTTTCAAATGGGAACATATTGTAGGTCGAGTGATACCTCGTTCTAAAGAGCTTGAAAAATTGAACAATTTTTGTAGGAAACAATTTTTGATATGGGGCACCGTTTTCAAGATGGGCCCCAAAAATGGTCTTGTATCCGATAAAATTTCCAGTACTTATAAATAAGTGTTGCCAGATTGCAATTTTGTCTATGGTTGGAAGGTATGGAAAACAGACAACGCAACTTCATATCCACCATCTTGTTTAGCGATGAAGCTACATTTACAAACACAGGACACGTAAATCGACATAATATGCATTATTGGGCTAGGGAAAATCCACTATGGCAGAGAGAAGTTGCTCATCAGCATCGGTGGTCTCTTAATGTATGGTGTGGCATCCTTGGTAACCATATCATTGGGCCATATTTTTTGGATGGACGTCTTACTGGTGATACCTATGCCGCATTTATCAGTGATGTACTATACCCGGAGTTGTTAGAGAATATTCCTTTCGCTGAACATATAAGAATGTGGTATCAACATGATGGTGCTCCAGCACACAACGCACGTCAGGTCAGAGCCTTATTGGACCACCGTATGGCGAATAAATGGATTGGGCGTCGAGGTCCTATTCACTGGCCTCCACGATCTCCTGACCTAACCCCACTTGATTTTTTCCTCTGGGGTTATGTTAAGGATCGGGTAATGTCCAACGTACCAACAACTACTGATGATATGAAGGCGCGTATCCAAGGTGTGTGTGCATCTATCACTCCAGAGATGCTACATGATGTACGAACATCCCTATGCCGCCGCTTACGGAGGTGTGTGGAGCAGGATGGAGGACATATCGAGCATCATTTGTAACATGGTAAGTGTTGAAATTATTTGCTTTACAGTGATTGAAATAACAATTTTTAACATCGCACATACCCGTAGAATTACTAAACGTTATCCTACTACTTTACAGGATATTAGGTTGTGGTAATGCTGTTGTGACAGGCTTGTCTGAAATCAAAACAACTTTTGTAGTAAGCTGTTTGGAATTTCACGATCTATCAAAGAGGTATCACTCGCCCTATGTTGCGATTTGAAAATTCCATGTACACCCCTCCATACAAAAGCGGGACGAGGGAACTTCTTTAACACAAATTTCAGGCTTTCTGTATTGTACATTGACTCTTAACACTTTTCTTATTTGATGCGCAGTTCGTTGCGTTGATATTGGCGTGTAATACTCAAATTGAACACTGCACTTTCTATCTGAATGTGAAACCATTTTTGGCGGCCATTTTGAAACAGGCTTGCCCAAAATGAAAACAAATTTCGTACGAAGCTGTTTGGCTTTCCACGATCTATCAAACAAGGTATCACTCAACCTACAGGTATATTCCCATTAATAATTTTGAAATTGGTCCCGGAGCCCCATTATTAGGGCCCTGCGGACACCACGACAACATCATTCCACATTGCCTATGATGTTTCCGTTTTTCATTTTTTGTTTAATCGTTTCCTACTCATACGTTTCCGATTTATAAGTACTGGAAATTTTATCGGATACCGGACCATTTTTGGGGCCCATCTTGAAAACGGTGCCCCATATCAAAAATTGTTTCCTACAAAAATTGTTCAATTTTTCAAGCTCTTTCGGACGAGGTATCACTCGACCTATGTTCCCATTTGAAAATTTCACGTTCACCCCCCTCCCCCCCAAAATGGGGGCGGGGGAAATCTAATGTTTGACTCATTTCTTAGGCCCCTCTGTATTGTACATTGTCTCTTAATATTTTTCTTATATGATGTATAGTTCGCGAGATATTGGCTTGTAACACTTATTTTGACTCACCCTGTATATATTTAATGATTGTGTTTTGTCTGTGCCAGGGAGCACTCATGGAAAGTCCACCCAATTTGGACCGCATGAAATCTTAGTGACTTGACATACATATGTGCACTTCCTTAATAAAACTATACTTGACTTAACAGTGAAATAATTATTGGTTTATTTCCGAACAAAGAAAAATTTAAATATTTATATTGGGTAATCAGTAAGCGCAAGAATTTCTCTAGATTAGGGAAATTTCCCTCAAACTACGAACACTGCTTGTTATTGCTGCGATGCCCATGTAACTTTTACAGCAAGAAACTAAAATATCAGGTTATCAGGAACATATTATTTTTTCTTTAGCATAGCACAAATACACTCCCTTTTCGAAAGCAAAATCTAAATATTGTTCATATGGTGCACAACTTACGCTACTTGGAAATTATTTATGGTTCACTCGGACGAAGAATAACGCCGTGTCTGTGTCTTGCAATATTGTACCCCTCCCAACTTTCGACACTCTGAACAAAAATTTCTGGGTGCGCACCTGATTACAGTTTATACCTTAAGAATGTAACTACAAACTTCAGTTCATAAATAATACTAATACTAATACTAAGAAGGAGGAGGAAAAGCAACAAACGATATTGAATAGTGACTTTTGAATGGGTATTATATGCGTAATTGCTTCAGTTTAGCAGTTCAAGAGTTCGGCTTCTTTTTTCTTTCCCTTCTGTTTTTTTAGTGTACCTTAATAATTTGCTCTGAGAATCGTAACTGTTCAAACATTACTACAGTATGCTATAAATAAAATAATAACAATAAGACTGATTTATCACACATGTATAAACAAGAAAAAATACTACGTCAATAAGTGAATTACTTGAAAGAATACAAAATTAATTTACATTAATGAAGCTATCAAATAAAAAAAATCGCATACAGCGCAAGTCGAGAGGTCGCTATACTGCCCACTATCACATTGGTCCAGGTATTTTATTACATTCAGGCACAAGACCATAGATCCATATTTAAAAAAAAAAAAAAAAAAAAAAAAGTCGATAGGCGGACGAATATAAACACTATTAAACATGTCGAATGCAAGCATAATTAAAGTTGTTATGCGTAAATTGAGGTAAATTAATAACATTATTTTCATCCAGTATAAAAATTCTGGGGAGGGCCAGCTTTGCTTCTAGGGGGAGCCGGCACCCCCTGGACCCTCTCTAGTTCCGCCTATGTCAATTCCTGATATATGCTTTTGCAATGTGGAAGTGGTGATGCCTTGAGTCGCTCTCTCTCGCTCGCTCGCTCACTCTCTATTTATACAGAATATAAAAGTGGCTGTATGTGTGTGTTTCAACATAATTCTGATATATCTAGAGCAATTTTAACTACATTTCTTACAGTCTGGAAAAGAGTACTGTCGGGCTACATATCAAAAATGCTAGAAATGGGTCGATATTAGTATCGAATTCATAGTTTCGTGGTCGCTTAGGTGAATAGTTCTACTTTGAACTCAAGTCCAATTAAGCTCCCATTAGCACCCAGGGTGGTTACGTAGCGACATAAAAATATCGACATCAACCGATATTAGAATCGAATCATAAGTTTTCAGCGCCGCTAACAGTGCCGCATTTCCCATTAGTCCACATTAGTCCACATTTCACATTAGTCCCATTGCCTAGAGGGCAACATATTTGTAGCGTGCGAAGTTTAAAACTTGAATAATGTCTTAATTTTTTCCTTATGAAAAAGTTAAAAATCAAGAGCAAATATACTATTTCATGAACAATCCTCTTTTACTATTGTAATATGTTTAATAATAGCGTTAGAAATCCAAAAAATAATTCAGAACATGTTTCACATTTGTTATTTTTTGTTACGTAGTTGTAGCTGTAGCATCTAGTGAGTGGTATTTAACTGTAATAAATTCACTAATTAAGCATATTCGAATTAAGTTTTATTTTTAAGTTAGGGATTAAGGGGCGGAGAAATATGTAGTTATTGGGAACGACGAGAGCAAAAGTGTGTATGTTTACCGAGCTTACGTGCAGAGATCGGAAGATGCAGAAGATGAGGGGCAAGATTAATGAACTTGAACAGAGTTGAAAAAGAAAAGAAATAAATCAAATGATGAAATGATGAACTGTAGCCCTGAAGTAGAGATCATCTTTTGTTGTAGTTATGTAGACCTTGAATTCTTTTGCTGTTTTATTTCGGTAATCCCCGGGAGAATATTGGGATGAGACTGTGCTTTTGACAATTTGTTTTTGGCAATACCGGGAGAGTGTTAGGTTATATTAGTTAGCCGGACATGGTGTTGATTTTGAATAATCGGACAAAGTGTTGGAAAATAGAAACAACAAATGAAGGATGTTACTATGTAGAAATAAATAATGTGTAATCGTGTTGATGTAGAAATGGAGCCATAAGTGGCTGAAGTCTTTTGTATGTTAAGGAAAGTTAGATCCAGTGTGGCAATTGATATTTTAGGGTTTATGTGCCAAGCGTGGCTGTTGATAATAAGGTTGAAGATCCGAGAGTGGACACTGTTATGTTAGGTTGATGAGCCACGAGTGGCTTTTCATATTTTAGTGGCTTATGGTAATGCCAAGTGGGATCATAGTTATTGTTATAGTTTTTGGGATTCAGAAAGGCTCCTGTTTAATTGAGTGTATTGGTGTAAGTCAATTAAAGGTTGACAGTGAAAAGAAAGTGGTATAATTCATTTATAAACTCTAGTAGATTTGAGAAGTTAATTAAAGTAATACTTTGCTTCACTGAAGGTAGCAAAAATAAACAAACCTAACAATTATAATACATATCCTTAGGGGGGAGTAGAAGTCCGACTTTTTGAGAAAAATTGAGTATCTCACAAGCCGTTGAACTAAGAGCTGAAATTCAGCATATAACTCTTTATTTAAAATAAACAGAATATGTCCTGACATTTTTAATTTTTTTTATGAGCGGGGGCTGCATTTTCTATATATTGGAAATTGGTACTGGATTGATTTGTAAAAATAATCGAAAACTATTGATATTAGTTAAGAAACAAATTGAGTAATGAAAACTACAGTTCTTCGAATTTTATACCCACTGTTTTCTATTTATAATTGCAGAAGCTAGTGTTTAATATATGTAGCGTTCAGAACATCAGGCAATCAAGCCATAAAGTTGAGAGAAAATGGCCATAAAATTTGTATTCTAAACTTAATTACATAGGCATTTTCAATTAGTACGGCATGGTTAATTATATAGAAAATTAGTTTTTCATTCTGTTTTACGTTCGTCTACTTTTCCTTGATTTGAGACTTTTAAATTTCATCCTATTTTCTACTGAAATGTGTCTGTAAGGCAACTTAATTCGGAAGATGAGAAACACTTTACCCTTGTATATCTTAAAGGTCAGGTCCACCAGTATTGTAACAGGGAGTGTTTGAGCCATTGAAGGTTGAAATTCAAACTCCGATAAGTGATAATTTCAGTCTTGTTTTATTACAAGTGTAACCTCTTTAGTCAATGGAGAGGAGGACGTGGATCATGGGTCAGAGTTGATGACGGTGGGTTTTGGTGGGTCGGAGTTGGTCGCAATGGTTCAGAGTGGTTTATAGTTGGTTGTGGGTCAGAGTGGATCACGATGGATGATGGGTTAGAGTGGGCCAATGGGTCATTTGTGTCTTGGGTGATAGTGGGTCATGGTGGGTCGTGGATTAAATTTTCATTGACCTACACCATCTCTGGTTAAAATTGTACTAAAGAGAAGAGGCACCGAAGATACATGTCGGATATTATGCTCAAATTTTGCACATAGATAGTACCCCACCAGAAAGCAATAAATCTGAAATGGTTCACGGTACCACCTCCTAGAACTCGAGATGTAGGGGTTTGTCTGATTGGCTAAATTTAGACCTCAATGATTTATCCTTCAACAAGCAAGCTTTTTATGATCATTTCCGTGGGAAAGTCAGAAAAACACGTGCCTAGCAATCGTAATATGAATAGTTCGCATCCACCACGGGGTATTTGTTTAGTGTTTTTTTGACTCACCTAAATATAAACAAATCACACATATAGGCAATTTAACATATTTTGGGAGAGTAATTTTGTGGTTCGTTGGCGCTTCATCGCGTCTCTACCAATGGTAGTAAAATTTTCAAAATGGAACTGGGGCCACCGCGGATCGTCGCTGCGGGACCACCAATTTTTGGCGAGAGGTCAATAGTTGACCATCTGTAGTCCACCGACGCTTACGACTACGCACACTATTTGGCTCGTTTTGGTTCGACTCGACTCTAATCCGAGTCGACTTGCAGGAAATTTTTCGCGCCGAGTCCTAGAGTAGACCTTAAAGATGTCTGTTTCTATTCGAGTCGAGTTTCAAAGAAAAGTCGCTCGTGCCCATCCCTACTAATGAGAGCTTAATCGGAGTTAAGCGAAATCGAAAGTCACACTATCTCTCTAGGCGACCCCGAAACTATGAATTCGACACTAATATCGATCATTTTCTAGCAATATTTTATATGTATCCCCCTCCCATTCGCCATAGGTAACCCAACAGCACTCTTTTTCAGACTATAAGAAATGTGGTTAAAATTACTCTACGCCAGTGATTCTCAATATAATTCCTATCACGATCCCCTTTTATCACATTCTCTTGCCAGGGACCCTTTTATAATTTGTTTTATAATAAGCTTGTGTGGGATTTTTAACATACCTATTTCTAATAATAGTAGAATCAATTTCTTGCTTATAGTGAACAGTACCGTGGCATGGAAAATTAGCGCCCGGGACGAGAGTATACGCTGTTTCCGTACATATGAGTGATGTCGACAGACTAACTGCGAATCGCCACCATGGTTAGCACGAAGCTCAATAAAATTTTCAAAAGTAAACCCTGCCTTTCCTTGATTTTGAGCCCATTTTATTACGTTTTTCCTTCTATTTTATACATGTGCACAGCACCTTCCTAACATGAGTAACACACTTCCTCCGAAATTTGTGCCCCCTCTTTTCGGCGCCCGGCACTGACAGTGGATTCAGTAACTGTGATATCTATATTCCCAACGACGAAGGTGCTGGTTCAAGATGGATGTTAAACTCCTTCATTGAAGACGTCATTAACGTATCTGATTCCACAACTTCTTGACCAAATAATAGAATGATCATGCGACAAGTCTTTGCAACTGGTTTTCTGTAACGAAGACTTGGACAAGTTCTGCCTGATGAGGAGAAAAGAATATCCTGATCTGGTATCTGCTGCTGGTATCTGCATACAGCTCTGCGAAGGCTTCATCATGCTGGGTTACGTGGCCGTGTTGCTGCCGTGAAAGAAAACTCTCAGACGACCACAAAATTTACCGTCTCGCGTTTGCACAGGCGAATGTGGGTCGCAATTGGGAAAACGTATTTTTCTCAGATGAATCCATATTCACAACATCAAATGAGGGACGCCGTTTTGTGTATCGTCCGAGAGGCACCCGATATGACCCTGGATATGTGGCCATGTATCTATTTCATGTTGGGAATGGATTTTCAGTCGTGGAGCAGGACAGCTTCACAGAATTGAAGGACATTTGGACAGTGCTCAGTACTCAGACATTATGAGTAATATCATGGTGCCATCTGTACGAGTATTACAGCCTGATGGTGTAATTCAGTTCCAGCACGACCAGTCGCTAATACATACTTCCCGTGTGGTTCATTAATGGTTCGCAGGGCAGCCTGAGATTGATTTAATTGACTGGTCGCCTCGTGGAGCAGACCTCAATCCCATGGAAAATATGTGGGCAGAAGTGAAGCGCACTCTAAGGGACAGTTGGCCTGAGGCAGATCCACCAAGAACTCAGGATGACCTGTGGCATCTTGTTTCCGGAGCATGGCTGGAGGTAGGGGAAGGAGATAGATATGTCACCCATTTAATAGATTCCATGCCCGGAAGAATGAAGCGTGTAATAAATTGAGAAGGGTCTTGGACACAATATTAATGTCCCCGCCTTAACTCCCGAAAACAGCTCTTTTCAAAAACGCTTCTGAAAATATTTCTAGAAGTAAACCACTCCTTGTATACGAATTCAGTGCAATTCTACTAACAAAAAAAAAGATAAATCGCTGCAGGCTTTGAACTCGAGACCTCTTTCTTGCCAAGCCCGTACTCTACCAGTGAGCTAACATGAACTCGCAACCCAAACACGATTTTCAATTTCTGGTATTCGATGACAATGATGCTCATATACTTTGCAAATGGTGTATTCAGCTTGGGATATTCCGCAACACACACACACATAAACAAAGCGCGCGCGAGAGAGAGAGAGAGAGAGATGAATATACAAAAGCATATTCAACGTATTCGAATGAGACTCTAAGTAACGACATTCCGTTCTAAAGATAATTTGTGTTTCTTCCCGTGACGTTAAGGGGATCGGGAAAAATTAGTGTGTCTTGAAGCAGGATCCGACTTTGGATACTCTGTTTATACACTTTCTATATCCGTAGGAATATACTGTATTTCACAAATGTAAATGACATGCTGTAATGAGAATATTGAGAAGTTACATCTGTATGACAAATAGCTGCAAATAAATACACTACCTAATTTATTTATTGCTATTGAACGATTTTCCTAACTTGTATTTAACATTCTCATATATAATACCGACCTACTGTGAAAATTATCTCAGATTTTATATTTTAAACACAATAATTACTACATTCTGCAATGATTATGTTATATATATACAACTGATATATTTTAATGTAATTATTTTATATAATTTTTCATGTATTGCGGAAAATATAATTTTTTAAAAAGGCATTGACCTAGATAAGATTTGAGCTCATAACCTTATGATTTAAGGTCCGACAACTTACCAGTGAGCTAACACAAGGATTTCTGCTAAGGTACTTTTAGCGATGTATAAATATTCTCAAGATAATTATGACATTCATATCCACTACAAACGCTGTTTCTGTTCTACTTTGACTTTTATTTTAGTACTCAGGTGATAATTATATTCTATGTATTAACTTTGAGCATTCTTTTACATATGGAAAGATTCTTTAACTTATCTAAATGTTCAATTACGTATGGAGAGCTAAATGACAAACAAGCAGTGCTGACATTAATACAAGGTTTCGAAATATTGTATCATTAAGTGTTTCAATCAATGTTGCTTTTTTCTACACTTGGTAACCAGTCTTATTATATTTAAAAGAAGAAAAACACATCTTCAAACTTTTTTCCGATTGCAAAGGCTGGCTTGGAGGTTCGAACCTGGTTTACTTTTTTCCGAAGATACCCGAAGTTGGACTTAGAAAATTTTTGCCTCAAAACACCAATAAAGAATACGCTCAACCTTTTAGAGACAAGGTGTACTTCCGGGAGTATTACTCTCCCGAGCGAGTCGTCGTACGACGCGCAAACTTGTCAAACCACGGCGTGGCAGAGTGAGAAAAATCAGCGACTCAGGTGCAAAGGGTTACGGGTTTCATTCTCGCTCGAGTCAAGCTTTTTTTTTTTTGCTTCAACCAATAAAGTAGGCATTTGTAACTATAAGTAAAATATTAATTCACCATATGTTTATAATGCATAAATCAATAGAAATTTTCAATTACTTGTAAATTCTTTTGATGTTCCATTTTAACTAGAAACAAAATTTAATCTCTTCCGTGAATATTATTGTTACTGCAGTCGTTGTGTAAAAAATGTTCTTGAAGCTTCGTGTCTACATCTGTTGACAGTGTGTAGGGATGCACGCGAGACGAGACAAGACGAGAAATTGAAAAGTCTCGTCTCGTCTCGCAAATGTGAAGTCTCGTCTCGCGTCTCGCATAAAATTTTGTGTCTCATCTCGCGTCTCGCGCGAGACTTTCTCGCATGGTCTCGCAATCTCGCATATATTCTCGGTCAAAATTTTGCAATCTGATATTATATTTCTGTTAATGAATGATCATGTGATATTCTGTCCGAAGGCAGGTATTTGACCTAAAAGTCCCTTGGCAAGTTGAGTCCATGGTGGTTTGCCATTGCTTTCCATGTTATGAATGTTCATAACATCCTAAGGAGACGGAACCTAGAGTTCAACATGGTATCCGAACTTGTGTCCCCTCCGCTCCAAATTAAAAGAAAAGTTGTGCTGGAATTTGATCGCTGGACCATTAATTTTCGTCAAATTAATAGCATAATTTACAGCAAAACCAGCATAAATTGTTGCTGGATCCAACATTGTTTTCCAGCTTAGAGGTCTCCAGCAATATTTTCCACTATGCCATGCGGGCGCATTTTTGCCCCGAAACAAAGTCACCAATGTAATTAGGATAGAAAGAATATAACATTTCCGTATATGTTTTTCTGAACTCATTGAACCAAACCCGGATCCTTTTACTGTATATATATGTAAATTTCTTCGTCTTTATTTAACCGGATTTCAACCTTGTCTTTGCCTGCTTCTAGTCCGAGGAATGCTTTAATGTCACAATATCCAAAATTGACATGGATTGTTTCCTTAGAATATGTCTGAACTTTCTTTTCGGAAAGTTTAAACTCTCTAGCATTAAATTTGTGAAAGTAGCAGAGAAAATATAAAAATACGTTACTTGTGTCCAGTAGCATAGGGAAGGGGGGCAAAGAGGCCGCCCCCCAAAGAGGTTCGACAATGTTCTTTGGTACTTTGATGTTTGTAATTTTTTATATATTTTTATGTTTATATTTTTTGTTTGTAATTTCTCTATATGTACCTATAACAGCACTTGCCCCCCCCCCAAACACACATTCTGGCTACGCTACTGAGGAGAACAGTGCTGCCATCTATTGTCGCCTATCTCCCTTTACACCAACCACCAAGGAATAACATTACTTGTGTCAACGGACTTGTAGATAACGCAATATGTTAACAATTGCGAGAATCAAAATATCCAGCAAACTATACTTGATACGAAAAAAGCTTTCTGGATCAATTTCCAGATCATACAGTTGAACTAACTGCAGTGTTGCCAGAATATCAAAACCTGAAAAGTTTTGATTAACCCGACAGCACTGGTGTCAAGCCACAAAGACCCAGACCACGTATCCTTTGATCTTGAGCTAAGTAAAATGCTGACCTTACAAGAACGCGGTTTCGTCTAACTTTCTACTTCAACACCTCAGTTGTAGACCGCATTCTATCGCTTGCTGAGAGGCATTCTATCCGGAGGCATCTAACTAAAAATATGTTATTTCTGCGAGCCGGGCCGGGGATAAACTTTGACGAGAAGGGATTTCAACGTCATCCCCCAACATTAATCGCTAGTAGTAATGTGAAAAAGACAGAAACAACAGAAATATCACATTTCGCAGCAATAGGGAGTCTTGTTCTATTTTTAGACCAAAAACAGAAGTTCATGTATTTGTGCGCGCACGCGTGTGTGTGTTTGTGTCGCAAAATAAAGTCCTAAATCGATGCCGTAATAAATTTCCAATTTACAAAGCTTTTTATGATGTTTGGAAACTAAAGAAGGCTTTAATTATGAAAATCAACCTTGCATAATAATAAATCTCATAAAATGTCTATTGCCTCAATCACTTTTTTTCCCTGGAGGCATTAACGCAAAACTCAATAAATGTAAAATCACTAAATGTACAATTAGAAGTAATTCATAAATGTTGCGAGACTGCGAGAAGTCTCGCGAGACTTCTCGTGCGAGACTTAACCGAGTCTCGTCTCGCATGGTTTAGTCTCGTCTCGCATAAAATTTTCACTCTCGTCTAGTGTCTCGCGTGCATTTCTAACAGTGTGAAAATTACAAGCGGTATGAGGGGAAATCTGCGTTGGTTATAGCAACACCCAGTATTAGCAAAGGGGATTTTCCCCCTCAACTTCTTTGTAAATCGCACACTGTCAACAGATGTAGACACGAAGCGTCAAGAACATTTATTACACAACGACTGTCGTCACGGGCGCAGATCATGGGGGGCGGACCCCCAAGCTCATGTGGGCCCCATGTATTTTTATGAATATGTATTTTTATATGTATTTTTTTATTGTTACATGTATTGTTGTATGTATTTTTTATAAATGCCCCCTCCCAAATTTACAGAGAAATCGGCGCCGTTGACTGTCGTAACCATAATACAATCGTGATATCGGTATATTTACGGAATAGATTAAATTTTCTTGCTAATTTACATGGAACATCGAAAGATTTTACAAGTGATTTTAAAATGTATATTGTTTTATTCACTATAAAAATATGGTGGCTTAATATTTTATTTATAGTTACAAACGGTTACTTTATTAGTTGAAGTAAAAAACAAACACGGATTGACTCCAACGGGAATGGAACCCGGGTCGCTTTGTATACAAGTTGCACACTTTACCCACTCTGCCACGCCGTCCGTTGATATACTTGCACGTCGAACAGTATATATGGCGAGTAGAAAACTTTTGAAGACTGTTTTTTTTCCTTATTTTTGCCCATTGCGTTCTCCCAGTTTGTAATATTAACTCATTAAATGTGCATTACCTTCTCTCCCTGTTCCAAATAGAAAGATTGAATTTGGATATTTTCTGCAAGACTATTGTCGAGATATAGAATTTCCTATCCAGTATTTCTGTTTACTTGGTAATGGAATTAATAGAATTGGAAGTAATTGTTTTGTGTAAGTATAATTGTGCAGAACAGACATAGATAAATGTTTTGTGCTGCTATATATAAATGTATGAAAATTGTTAGGAAAATTTATGGAGGGTTGAAAATATTCTTCCCAGGCTGGAACAACAGTAATTAAGTTAGTGTCAGGGAAAGAAATTTGCTTAGCTTTCCCCCTTAGAAATAAACGTTTCGTAAGTAACAAACCTTCTACGTCTGACTTATGACTGCCTACCTTTCTGTGTGGCTCCGTGGATGAGTGAGTAGAGTCGTTGCTTCGTAATAATGAGGTTGGTGGTTCAAGTCCTGCCCAGGCCAGTCCATTTTTTTCATTGTTTGTTTCCCATATCTGATGTTGTTTCTCCCCCTCTGTAATCATCTGATACTCTCAACTGAGTTCTCCACTTGAATTCAACAATTGGTAGTGGGATGCTCTCAGGTTCGGGTGAGCTTTTACAGGTCTACTTACAAAATCAAAATTTTCGACAAAATATGGATGCTATCCGATCGTTTTGTCTCAAATTCTAAATTTGCGCATGTGACTGTATCTCTCTTTCATCATATTTGCATCTCTCGTTTTCCAAGGTCATCAGCTATGACATAAGATGGCTTGGGAGCAAAGATTGAAAAGTGCTATACCATAAAAGTGCTATACCAATGGGCTCACTCTCACTAAGCATTTGATTAAATGTATGTGTTTTCACACTGATGGAGAGGGGGGTATCCGCTCTTCCTACCCTCCTGAAGTGACAGGATATTTATTCAGACTCTGCAAAGTCATTTCAGATCAAACGACAGAAAGAGTGTTCATTCCAACAGCAACAGGATTGGACTTCAATTTTTTGTTTCAACTTATCTCCACAAATAGAACAAATATCAAGTAATATGTTTGCCATAAGAAGTAGATTCATTTCATTTGGAGAAATGATGCTGTAGACGATAGTGGGAATTTCGCCCAAGTGTACGGGAATTTTCAGTGCCTGGCGTTTATGCCACCCGCCTTCCTTTACAGCTAATTTGGTTGCATACTCCCCGGCAAATGTTCGGACCTAACTGGTGGAGCACTTTAGCCGTAAACCTCCATATGGCTGTACCATTTAGAAGTGTCTTTCGCTGTACAATTCTGCAAAAAATAACAGGGACTCTAAACAAAAGTAATCCCTTTTATTGCCAACAAAATAATTTGTCCATCGTTGATTTGTCAACAAACACAACACGCTATTGCGGATTAGTGTTTTGCCTCTGTGATTACCAATTTTAATTGTATTTCAATATGGTATTTCAATATGAAGTTCTCAATAGTTTCATATCGTACCTCTTTCATTTAAATTGATTTTTCAACAACTCTGCACTTGTTGCAATGTTTAGTAGACCTACGTTTTGTTGTTATTAAGAGTATGTGTAAGAATAAAATTACTACAGAACAAAATTCAAATATTTAAAATATTTTATACTAAAACACAATAATACACTGAGGAAAACTATGTGATAAAATGTAACAAAACACACAATCACGTAACAATTTCGACACAATAACTGTCTTTATCAGACTTCCACTCGTTCTGGCTGTTTGGGAGTTGGTCACCTCTTATATACTCTCAGGATCAACTTTTAATTAGGCTCTGCCCCTTCATTAAAAAGTAACACTTGTGTGGTTTTCACTTTCACTTTTTAGCTGCACACGTATCCAATTAAAAGTTTAGGAGAAGATTCTGCTTAAAGAAGAAAAATGAAAAGGAAGAAGAAACAAACAGAACAAACTAATAAGAAAAATAAGATCATTAAAGGCAGAATGTATCCAGCGAAAATGTAAACTTTTAATTGGACACGTGTACAGCTAAAAAATGGAAGTGAAAATCACACAAGTGTTACTTTTTTAATGAAGGGGCGGAGCCTAATTAAAAGTTGATCTCCGGAGAGTATATAAGAGGTGCTATTTTAACTACTGGTGATACATCAACCTTTGTAAAAAATGTTGATGTATCACCAGCAGTTAAAATAGCACAAAATAAAGTATTACAAAATCCTAAATTTAGAATAAAATATCCTATAACAAAAGTGCAGGTGAAGACAGAAACTCTGCCACAAGGAATTATGGATAGTACACTTCCAGATCTGTTTTCAGGCATAGTGCCTAAACGTATTATTATTGGTTTTGTTACTAATGCTGCTTTCAATGGTACTTATCAAACAAATCCGTTCAATTTTCTACATTTTAGTATGTTGTTTTTTACACTGTATGTTGATGGATCGCCTGTCCCATCCAAACCACTACAACCTGATTTTGATAATAAGCTATATATACAAGCATATTCTACGTTATTTACAGGTTCAGGTATTTATTATTCTAATCAAGGTAACATTATTTCACTTGCCGAATATCCTAATGGTTATAATCTACTGGTGTTAGATTTAACTCCCGATTCAAGCGCAAGTGCTGCATTTCATACTAGTCCACAACGGCAAGGAAGTGTACGTTTAGAGGTTCATTTTAAAGAAGCACTGCCATCTCCTGTAACAGCAATTATTTATGGTGAATTCTCTTCAGAATTAGAAATTGATTTCCAGAGAAAAATATATATTAAATAATTTAAAAATGTTAAATACAATTGAACTTTATGAAGCATTACAACAAAATTTACCTAAAGATCATTTTATTGGTGTATATGCTCCAGATGAGTTACCTTTGTTTATTCATACATTTCCAGCCGCCATAATTATAAATACTGATTCTAGTGATAAGCCTGGTGAACATTGGGTTGCTGTTGTAGCAACGCTACCACACCTATTTGGAATCCGCAATAATGCGACTGTTTACCAATCTATAATGGGACAATTTAAACTGAAGTATTTCAGATCCAACACAGCGGGCGGCTTTCTGAGAGGTCAAACGTACCAAAGAAATAGCAATTATACTTCTTACCTTTATCTCAATTGATATCAATTCAATTGATAATCGTAACAGAAACTATTTCATCAATACTTAAGAATTTAAGCATAGAACAGACCTTACGGTTGAAAAATAGAAATGTAAACTCGCATAAACAATTGTATAAATTTTCGTTAACTTTAAATAGAAATCCAACAATAATAATTTTGAGTTTAATTAACGAATATAAATCCTAGATTCAACAAGCAACTTGAAATTTCTTTAAAAAAAACAATAAGTTAAATATTTTCTCATTCCAACACTTCTGATTAATTAAGTTCAACAACTCTAAACACAATAATCAAGTAATTGCAAATTACCCTTTCACAATTATATTTTAATTTATCAACCAATATAACCAAAAGCAACCAAAAGTCAGCAATCAATGGTTACCCAAGTTGACTTTAGAATCAAGATTCTATGCAAAATTACTCAGTAAATTAGGTAAGAAGTAATTTTTTATTTTAATCACGTTTAGTAAATTCAACGTCAGGGAAGCTTCAAAAATCTCAAATTTAATTCTTTGATCTTTAACTATTATGATTATAATTCTAGTTTTAAGTCAATTATTCAATTCAACGAATAACGAGATCAAAATTCTAACCATTCAATATCAATGCACAAAATTGGGACGTTAAATAGCCAATCAATATCAATGCACAAAATTGGGACGTTAAAGAGCAACTCAATTTCAATGCACAAAATTGGGACGTTAAATATCCAATCAATATCAATGCACAAAATAGAGACGTTAAATAGCCATTCAATTTCAATGCACAAAATAGGGACGTTAAATATACTGAAACTTCATTCAAAGGAGAAAACTGCTGAACAAATCGGACTGCAAAATTATGTCAAACCGAGAAATCAAATAAACGACCTCACAAACATAAATTGGACAAGGACAAAGGAATATTCTACGGGTTTTACTACTTTACACTTACCGTAATCAGCTCCCAATGGTTTCCCTTTCTCTGACTTCAAATGTAACATTCAACTAAAGGGTACTTCGAACAGACAATCTTCCATGAACGAAGACTAACAACATCTCAGCAGCAAAGAAAGTTTCGTCCTTTTATACAGCTCACACAGAGTACGATAATAACAACTCCGATATCGCCCTTGAATTCCTCCACTATCAAATCAACGCTTCTCAGCTCGACTCGGCAGCAACCTAAGTCCAGACAGTGACAACGAACGTTCACGGTTGAATCAATCACAGGTTCCGTTTGACACACCAACTATCTCTTTCCCATTCTGGCTTGCAACTGAAGCTACACGAAACGACCTCCAGTCACAAGACAGAAGCGCACGGATACTCCATTGAGTGCTGACGTCATACATACAATCGTTCTTTCTTTCTCTTTGCCTTATGCTCTTAACAAATTACAAATAGCATACAAGTTTATTCTTTTTAAACATTTAAATATTCATTATTTCAATTCTCCTTTTTTCTTTTTTTTTAAAAAAAGAAAAAATTACACAATGACTTAGAAGAAGAAAATTAACATCATTATTTAAAGTCTCTCTCAACAAACAAAGAACTATTTCTTCCTCTTTTTGTTTTTACATTTCACCCCCGTTCATGGGCGTCGGCAGGGTTTCCAGGAAATCTGCATGGATACAAACATTTCTTCTCCAAACTTCGTCCACAATTATTTTAACCTCTTGTGGCCACCAAGGTATGCCACAAACCTCCCTGGCCGAAGGAGAAAAATTCTCTGGAATTTTTCGCGCAAATAACAATCCTCCATACTGTAAAACTCACAAAAAATAATAAAAAAGGAAAACACATTAAAATTTGTTTAAATTTTCATAACATTACAATACATTCATAACATTACAATCACTTAGTTCTATTATAGGCTAGCCTAAAAATTTTGATTAAAAATTTGTTTCATCCATTACCTTTCATACATTCTTAGAATACATAAGACCATGGTCTAAAATTCCATCAAATTATTTTTTACAATAATCAATTTCTAAAAGAAACGTACAAATTACAATCTGTAAAAATATAAAAATTTTGTTTTTCAATTCACTAATAATAACAGATGAATTACACCTTGATTTCTCAATTAACAACCTTACATATTCAAATATTTCTTTATGAATGGATTCAAACTTAGATCGAACTTAGATTCAATTATTCTGACGCCTCGGAAAGAATTTCTTTAGATCAGTCACATGAACTCTTTTAAAAGAATTCTGATCATTATTCAGATTCGACACTAAAACAGTATTTGGAGTTAAAAATCTTCGAATAATAAATGGTCCATCCCATTTATCACTCAAAGACTTTGTAATTTTCTCTGTCAACGATGACTTACCATGTGATCTTATGAGAACTTCATCACCAACTTGAACCACCACTGGGCCTCTTAATTTAGAGAGTAAATTCCTTCTTTTAATCCATGCCATTTCCATATTTTTGAGAGCATTTTCCCAAGTTTTTGATTTATTAAATTTAAACAATTCTGGACTATTAAGCTGCCAGCGATTTTCTAAAGGGGTGTTAATCGGACGTCCTAAAAAAAGTTCCGCCGGTACGGCTTTTAGACCAGAATGCTCACAGAGATTCAGAGAAAACTGTATCTCCGGAATATATTTCGACCAGATGTTTTGGTTATTAGAACAATAAGCTCTCAAAGAATATTTTAGGGTCTTGATAAATCTCTCCGCTATATTAGCTTCCGCATGGTAAGGAGTTATTCTAATATGTTTAATACCTAGACTAAACAAAAATAATTTGAAATTCTCCGATACGAAAACAGAAGCATTGTCTGTAGACAAGGTCTCCGGAAAACCTAGTCTGCTAAACACTTCTAGTAGCTTATTACAAATAATTTGTGAATTCAATACTCTCAATTTTTCTAGAAAAACAAATCGAGACGCGTTATCGACTCCAATAAGTACAAACTTATAGCCATTAGAGACAGGCATTGGTCCAATAATATCGATCATGTAGTTCTCACAAACTCTTTCAGAAAAATTTGATATCAAAGGACCCATTTTTCTTTTATTATGATCTTTAACTTTCTGACACTGAACACATGATCTTACGTATTCCTTAACATCTTCCACAATAGTATCCCACGTGTATTTTTTCATGATTTTCTTAAGTGTACGATATGTACCAGAATGTCCACCTGACAGAACTTGATCATGAAAATATTCTATTACCAACCGTTGTAAGTCTTTCGGAATATATATTTTATATGGACAATTAAATGCTCTACTCTTCTTCATTAATATACCTTTGTTCAGGATGAAATTTCGCACATTTTCTCCATAATTTATCCTCTCTATAATGTTCAATAATTCAGGATCTTTTCTCTGTAGAACATCTATAGATTCTTTTACTAAAGGTAAATTCCAAGTATTTGCGATCTTCATATTTCTTTTAATTATAGCCATTCCTACTGGCCCATCAACCTGAACAAATTCAAATGGGTCATAAACTCTTGTTAAAAAATCGGCAACAATGTTATTTTGCGACCTAACATGTTGAACTGTAAAAGAAAATTGACAGAGTGTCTCTACCAATGGTCCATATTTAAGCAATCTTTTAGAGTTTCCCAATATCCAAGACAAAGCTTTATTGTCCGTGAAGACTACAAACTCCCTACTGAGATAATGTCTAAACCTGTTTATTGACTTAACCAAGCTAAGAAATTCTATTTCGTATATACTCCGGTGTTTATCGGCTTCCGTTAGTTTTTTAGAATAAAACGATACGGGAACGAGTCGATTCTCACTATCTAATTGTGACAGGCAAGCTCCAATCGCTTTCCCACTTCCGTCACAATGCAAATAGAAGGTTTTATTCAAATCCGGAGTTCTTAATATTACATTATTTATCAAAATTTCTTTTAATCTATCTAATGTTTTCTGATGTTCTCTTGACCATACAAATCTTTTACGCTCCGAACGTAATTCACTTATGGGAGCCATGATTTCCTGCATCCCACTTACGAACTTGGAATAATAATTGAATAGCCCACAAATTTTCATAACACCTCTCCTTTTTCTAGGAGGTGGTATGTTTTTAATGGCTGCTATTCTTGACGGATCTATTTCAATGGATTCACCGTCCGCCACAAACCCTAAATACTTAATTTTCTTATAAAAAATAAACTTTTATCCGGCGAAATGGTAATTCCATTTTCCCTCATTCTTTCCAATACCAAACGCAAAATTCTTTCATGTTCTTCCACATTTCTACTAGCTATAAGGAGATCATCAAAATAACATCTTACACCCTCATCTTTAAGATCTCCAAAGACCTTTTCCATCGCACGAGTTAACAAACTACTTCCAGTCTTAATTCCAACAGGAACTCTGGTATACTGGTAACATCCTTTCGGAGTTACGATTGTGGTAATCTCTCGCGAATCCTCATGGAGGGCCAACTGAAAATATGCCTTACGGCAGTCTAAAACACTGAAAATTTTCTTCCCTGCAAGGCTCGTTAAACACTCCTCCATATTAGGAGACGGATACACATCGTCTATGATCAAAGAATTAGCTTTGCAGAAATTTCCTACAATACGATGCGTATTATTTTTGTTTTTTACAAGAAAGCAACTACTTCCGAAATTAGAGTGATCTACCTCAACCAGAATTCCTTGTGAAACTAGTTCCTTAATACATTCATCAAAAATTTTTTCCTTATTTTTTGGTACTGGAAACGGAGCTTCTTTAAAAGGTTTCTTTTCCTTTAGGTACAATTTGGCAACAAAATTTTTTACACACCCTATATTGTTTGAAATTACATCACTAAATTCCTTTCGAATATCATTCACGAATTCCTGAACGTCTTTCTCCACGCATTGTTCTAAACCATTCGAATTTTCCCTACTTTGTGACCTTTCATCTTTCTGTTCTAATTTCTTTAAGTTTTCCTCAAAATCAGAAGAAAATGACTTTTTATTTTTCTTAACAAGTTCATAAAACTTGTTAGATTGTTCAAGGTCCATATCCGAAACTTCTGAATCACTTTCCACTTTTTGGATAACATTCACAAAACTGTTTCCTGAATTTCCCTGAACTGATTCACCATTTAATAACACTGCAGCTAAATGTTTATCCTTTTCTTCAGTTTCACTCCGATCTCGAGTTGGATTTGAATTATCCTTTTGATCGTTCCTAATTTTTGTTCTTTTCTTTTTCTTATTCTTCTTTTTCTTATTCGAACAATGTCCATCCTTTCTTTCATATGAATCTTCTCTTTGCACTTCAATTCGATCATCATTGCGCACATATCCTAAATCTAGACTAGTCGCTGGATTTGGATTAACTAAATATTCAAAATCTCCATTCAAATCCGAAAATGTTTTCACAGAAGAAAATTCCAGTTTAGGAACACCCACTAAACTGTCCTTAACAGAAGATCCATCTAAACGATGATCACCTGATTCACTTCTAAACGAAGTCGACCCAAAGTTTTGTTTTTCGGTTTTGTCAAACATTGTCCGAAGTTTTCTCAACTGTTCTTCATTAGGAGCATTAATCTCCAATAATTGTTTTTCGATATTGTTTATTTCAATATCGCATTGAATTGAACGGTCACACTTACTAGACTTGTCAGGATTCCAGTTCAAAAACAAAGAAGCCATCTTCTGACCCTCTTTTGTATCTAATTCACGATGTTTACTAAACTGGCCAACACGGTCTCCGGAACTAAACCTTGAAACACAACCATACTTCCCGTCTAAATGTTTTTCCATCTTATCATAAAAAATCATAACTGATTTCCTGTTATTCCTTAACAAAAGTTTATTTCTAGAATAATCGATGACGGAAAACGTTGTTCTTAAAAAGGGCACACCAAGTATGCATTCGCATGGTAGGTCGGCCACTACCTTAAAGGTAACCAGTTCAAACCATCCTGACATATTCACCACAACACAAATTTCCTTGCTAGCATGATATTCTGATCCCAAAGGAGCACGAATCATTTCAGGCAAAGTTTCTACAAGTTGATGCTCCAACTCACATCTCCGAACAAATTCTTCGGTTATCAGGTTATAGGAGGACCCACTATCCAAACAGATCATCACCCTTCTATTATTAATTCTTCCATCCACAAAAGAAGCTATAGAGTCACTCGTCTTCGGAGGAACTACCCGATTATTCGATCTATTAAGACGTTCAGGCATCGTCAATGGCATTCGACTTTTACTAATTTCTTTTCGATTTTCATTAACCCCCGTACTAATTTTCTTTTTATTAAATCCCAAAGAACTATTATTTTCAGATTTAAAGGATGGCCTTGTCATTACTGAGGCAGATGCACCAGATTTAACCCCCACTTTCTTCATATACTGTAATTGTTCTTTAAACTGATTCGCATATGTGTTACAAACTTCTCTCAATTCACTCAAAGAGTGAGGTAATCGATTAGAAAACAATTTAACTTTATGGAGGGATTCATCCCATCCAATATAATTCGGATTATCTGCCCCTCACTACAACTGAAATTCAAAACCACTGAAGAGTAATAAACATCTTCTATAAATATATCAACCCCTTCATTTAATTTTTGCTTTCTAAAAATTCTCTCGGCCATTAATGAATGTCTAGCAGTACTTGATATAAACTTATCTACTATTCTATTCCGAAAATCCTCCCAAGAAATATTTGCACTAATTGCATGTTGAACTTCGATTTGAAATTCACCCTCACTTTTCGATAACAAAACTCTATACAAAACTCCAACCGGATAACTACATTGTTCCATTAATTTTTCCAAAACCCTCAAAATTTCAAATATTAAGTTACTGTTTCTTCCATCTATTTTGGTAAATCCCTTAATCTTGTTCTCCAATGATTCTAATAATTTCTGAAAAGTATATTTATCCATATACTTCAACGCTACTCCAGAACTCGCAACGTTCCCTTGACAATTCCTAGTATCTGAACTATTTATCGGAATTGAGCTAAAATAATTATAATCTTGAGGTAAATGCCTTCCAGTCCTATACCTTCCTATAGGTGTTGAGTTCTTAATGGCCGAAACCCTCTTATAATAATCCGAAAGGCGATAAAAATTTGACCTAGTTCTATTTTGTGAAACTATTTCAGGATTTTCATCAGATAACTGAAACTCGACCTGCCTTGTTACGTTAGGAACACAGTTACCAACTCTAAATCTATCTCTATTCATAATTTCATTATGATATTCCGAAGATCCCGGAGTTGGAGGTTGAGCAACACAACTAAGGTTGGGAAAACATGAATTTTCTGAAGGTCTTGAAATAGGAGGTTGAGAAACATGACTAAAATTGGGAAAACATGGATTTTCTAAACTGCTTCTATTACTATTAGAATAAGAATCCAATGTATTAAACACTAAATTCTCTTCTCTGTTATTTATCTGAAAAAATGAATTATGAGGAGGGGTCAAACTCATAGGCATACTCGCAAAACTATTTCCAGATACGAATCCCGTTTGATCTAAGGTATATACACCATCTTCTATGTCATCCATATCTATTCGCACCGTTTCGTCTCGTTCCGCCATATTTATTTTTGCGCCAAATTATTTAAAACACAACTGTACCAGAACACTATAATTATTAATTTCACCGAAACATACATTTATAAATAAATTCAAAATTTAATAAATTTCTACATTTATAAATATTAATTATGACAATTACTCTACTACTACTCCACTACGTTCTACTACAAAAACAGAAAAGGTAACAACCCACCAAGAATTGCAATATACCAAATCTAAATTTGAATCCTTCATAAAAAATTTACAGAAACGCTGACTTTTGGTTAATTCAGATTTAAACTAAATCAAATTTTCCATAAACAAAATTTTCTCAATGGATCTATTCGACTTTTCACGAAATTCAAATAGTTTATACTTAATGATTCTTTCCAAATGACAACCCGGAAGCAACAACGTGAACAAGCAAAACTTGACTCATTACAAACAACGTTGAAAACTTTAATAACCAATTTTTCTTTCTTTTTTTTTCCAAATTCAAAAATAGTGAGTCGCTGAGTTACCTCAGTTAAAAATCTACAGTCAAGAATAAGTTTAATGTGGTTAAGTTGCAATTTAATAGAATTGAGTCGAATGAGATGAACTCGAGTTGAATGAGCTGCACTGAGTTGAATGAGTTGCAAGCCAGAATCTTGTAGCAACGCTACCACACCTATTTGGAATCCGCAATAATACGACTGTTTACCAATCTATAATGGGACAATTTAAACTGAAGTATTTCAGATCCAACACAGCGGGCGGCTTTCTGAGAGGTCAAACGTACCAAAGAAATAGCAATTATACTTCTTACCTTTATCTCAATTGATATCAATTCAATTGATAATCGTAACAGAAACTATTTCATCAATACTTAAGAATTTAAGCATAGAACAGACCTTACGGTTGAAAAATAGAAATGTAAACTCGCATAAACAATTGTATAAATTTATTTTCGTTAACTTTAAATAGAAATCCAACAATAATAATTTTGAGTTTAATTAACGAATATAAATCCTAGATTCAACAAGCAACTTGAAATTTCTTTAAAAAAAACAATAAGTTAAATATTTTCTCATTCCAACACTTCTTATTAATTAAGTTCAACAACTCTAAACACAATAATCAAGTAATTGCAAATTACCCTTTCACAATTATATTTTAATTTATCAACCAATATAACCAAAAGCAACCAAAAGTCAGCAATCAATGGTTACCCAAGTTGACTTTAGAATCAAGATTCTATGCAAAATTACTCAGTAAATTAGGTAAGAAGTAATTTTTTATTTTAATCACGTTTAGTAAATTCAACGTCAGGGAAGCTTCAAAAATCTCAAATTTAATTCTTTGATCTTTAACTATTATGATTATAATTCTAGTTTTAAGTCAATTATTCAATTCAACGAATAACGAGATCAAAATTCTAACCATTCAGTATCAATGCACAAAATTGGGACGTTAAATAGCCAATCAATATCAATGCACAAAATTGGGACGTTAAAGAGCAACTCAATTTCAATGCACAAAATTGGGACGTTAAATATCCAATCAATATCAATGCACAAAATAGGGACGTTAAATAGCCATTCAATTTCAATGCACAAAATAGGGACGTTAAATATACTGAAACTTCATTCAAAGGAGAAAACTGCTGAACAAATCGGACTGCAAAATTATGTCAAACCGAGAAATCAAATAAACGACCTCACAAACATAAATTGGACAAGGACAAAGGAATATTCTACGGGTTTTACTACTTTACACTTACCGTAATCAGCTCCCAATGGTTTCCCTTTCTCTGACTTCAAATGTAACATTCAACTAAAGGGTACTTCGAACAGACAATCTTCCATGAACGAAGACTAACAACATCTCAGCAGCAAAGAAAGTTTCGTCCTTTTATACAGCTCACACAGAGTACGATAATAACAACTCCGATATCGCCCTTGAATTCCTCCACTATCAAATCAACGCTTCTCAGCTCGACTCGGCAGCAACCTAAGTCCAGACAGTGACAACGAACGTTCACGGTTGAATCAATCACAGGTTCCGTTTGACACACCAACTATCTCTTTCCCATTCTGGCTTGCAACTGAAGCTACACGAAACGACCTCCAGTCACAAGACAGAAGCGCACGGATACTCCATTGAGTGCTGACGTCATACATACAATCGTTCTTTCTTTCTCTTTGCCTTATGCTCTTAACAAATTACAAATAGCATTCAAGTTTATTCTTTTTAAACATTTAAATATTCATTATTTCAATTCTCCTTTTTTCTTTTTTTTTAAAAAAAGAAAAAATTACACAATGACTTAGAAGAAGAAAATTAACATCATTATTTAAAGTCTCTCTCAACAAACAAAGAACTATTTCTTCCTCTTTTTGTTTTTACATTTCACCCCCGTTCATGGGCGTCGGCAGGGTTTCCAGGAAATCTGCATGGATACAAACATTTCTTCTCCAAACTTCGTCCACAATTATTTTAACCTCTTGTGGCCACCAAGGTATGCCACACTGTTTATATATCTAATATCTATGTGGGAGAATATTTCGATAGCTATGGTATACCTCCCTATATACAACATCATATAAGGTTTTTAAAACGAAACTGTCTGTATTATACATGGAATAATAGACGTATTCAAGGTGATTTATCTCAATTTTGTGGACATTACTGTTTTTTATATCTAGCATGTCGTGTATCTGGTTATTCACTGCAAGATTTCTTAAACAAATTCTCACTCACTACTATTGATGCTAATGATATTATGCTTTATTCATTTATGAGAGTATGATCATGTTATAAAATATTATTTTAAACTCCGCCATTGCCGGCCCCAAGCCCTGGATGAGAAAAAAGGAGGGTTGGGGGTTGCTACCCCCGTAAAAGAAAATAATCTCTGTTATGTTCAAAAAGAGAACAAGTTCACCCCTAAAATGACTATATTTGCTATAGGGGTTGGAAGGAGTACACCCCTTACAGTCTTTGCTATGTTAAAATAGGGGTTGGAAAAGGGAACGAGTCTAAAGCTATGCTATGTTCAATTAGGGGTGGAAACGAATACATCCCTGCTATGTTTTATCTGCTATGGTAAAATAGGGGTTGAAAAATAAACCATACTTTTTTACTAGTTCTGCTATGTTTAAATAGGGTTGAAAAAGTGCTCATAAAAGATTATATGTTCTGCTATGTGTTCGTGTATTCTCTGCTAAGGGATTGAAACAAATACACCCCTAAAATAGAGGTCGACGGTTCAAGGTGTTCGATTTCCCTGTTCAAATAGGGGTTGAAACGAATCTTATGTGTTCGTAGTCTCCATGTATTCTCTGCTATGGTAAAATAAGGGGTGGAAAAAGTGATCATAAAAGAGAACGAGTCCACCCCTAAAATGGACTATGTTTCATAGTCTCTGTTATGTTCAAATAAGGGTTGGAAAAATTAATCATACTCTTCTATGTTCAAATAGGGGTGGAACGAGTACACCCCTGTTATGTTTCATATTCCCTGCTATGTTCGTTATGTTAAAATAGGGGATGGAAAATATGCTCATAAAAGGAAACGAGTTCACCCCTAAACTGGAGGTCATAAAAGGGAACGAGTCTAAATCTATGCTATGTTCAATTAGGGGTGGAAACGAATACACCCCTGTTATATTACATAGTCTTATTTCATTTCTGCTATGTTAAAATAGGGGTTGGAAAATGTGCTCATAAAAGGGAACGAGTTCACCCTTGCTATGTTACGTAGTCTCTGCTATGTGTTATCTGCTCTTCTATTTGTTCGTAATCTTATGTGTTATCTGCTATGTTCAATTAGGGGTTGGAAAATATGCTCATAAAAGGGAACGAGTTCACCCTTAAAATAGAGGTCGTAAAAGAGAACGAGTACACCCCTAAAAAGTGCTCATAAAAGGGAACAAATTCACCCCTAAAATGGAGGTTGTAAAAGACCGTGGGTTGACGGTTCAGGGTGCTCGATTTCCCAGGGGCTCCTGAGTTGTTCTAGTATGGCATAGTATGGCCCAGATCGATCCATTTTCTACTACTCTCGCTGTGTAGCCACCTCCACGTGGTGAGTTCTGGGCTGGTTTGGTATTTGTTGGTCAATTTTTCAATCTTACCTTATGTATTTGTGTCCGTACTATTATATCTACTAAACACCAATCAGACGAAGAACTGCACATCAGATCAGAACATTTAAAATCCTGGGTTCAAGTTAAAGTATTAGGAATCTTAACCAATTTTCTATACATACTAAAAATAATGGTATATATTTTTAAAAAAACAAAAACAAAATAACACTTTTCGGACCCGCAGGGCATGGTGAAATTTTTTATCTGTCTCTGTTTTGGGGAAGAAACATAGTATTATACAACTTTTGAACGATACTCGAACTTAATTTTCTGAAAACAAATATTTCAATAATATTTTCACTACTCACAACCATATTTTTTCAGCATTAACGTTCTTTCGGGCTCCCGGGGCCCGGTTAAATATCTTTTTATCCGGCTTTGTTTTGGTAAGGAAACATGACATTATAAATTTTGCCCGGTACTCAAACTTAACTTTCTAAAAAATATATTTCAATAATATTTTCACTATTTACAACTATCTTTTTTTTTAAATAAACGTTCTTTAGGGCCCCCGGGGTCCGGTTAAATAACTTTTATTCCTGCTCTGTTTCTGTGAAGAACATAACATTATATAACTTTTGCACGGTACTGAAACTTAACTTTCTAAAAATATATTTTAATAATATTTTCATTGGTCGCTACTTTTTTTTAAAAAAAAAATAGCGTTCTTTCGGGCCCCCGGGGCCCGGTTAAATATATTTTTATCTGGCTCTGTTTTGGTGAAGAAACATAACAAAATATTATACAACTTTTGCATGGTACTCAAATTTAACTTGTAAAAAAATTATTTCAATAATATTTTCACTCCTCGTAACTATTTTTTTTTCAAAATTAACATTCTTTGGGGATCCCAGGACCCGGTTAAATATCTTTTTGTCCGGCTCTATTTTGGTGAAGAAACATAACATAATATTATACAACTTTTGCACGGTACTGAAACTTAACTTTCTAAAAATATTTTTTAATAATATTTTCATTGGTCACTACTTTTTTTTATTAGCGTTCTTTCGTGTCCCCGGGGCCCGGTTAAATATCTTTTTATCCGGCTCTGTTTTAGTGAAGAAACATAACATAATATTATACAACTTTTACATGGTACTCAAACTTAACTTTCTGAAAAAAAAATCAATAATATTTTCACTACTCAAAACTTTTTTTTTTTTTCAAAATTAACGTTCTTTGGGGATCCCAGGACCCAGTTAAATATCTTTCTGTCCGGCTCTATTTTAGTGAAGAAACATAACATAATATTATACAACTTTTGCGCGGTACTGAAACTTAACTTTCTAAAAATATTTTTTAATAATTATTTCATTGGTCGCTACTTTTTTTTTCAAAATTAATGTTCTTTTTGGCCCCCGGGGCCCGGTTAAATATCTT
The DNA here is from genome assembly GCF_964235325.1 of Thermobia domestica. Classification (NCBI taxonomy): domain Eukaryota; kingdom Metazoa; phylum Arthropoda; class Insecta; order Zygentoma; family Lepismatidae; genus Thermobia; species Thermobia domestica. The sequence continues at coordinate 266,814,053 of NC_137455.1, forward strand.
TTAATCCTGCTCTGTTTTGGTGAGGAAACATAATATAACATTTTACAACTTTTGCACGGTACTCAATCTTAATTTTCTAAAAAAAAAAAAAAAAAAAAAAAAAAAAAAAAAAAAAAATCGACCGTTTCGGTCCATCCTATTGTGCACGTTAACAATGCGGCTAAAACGGAGATAAATAATAGTAATAATGACAAATTTTAAACATCCACTTCTTTTTTAATGCTCTCTATTCGCACCCGCAGATAGTAAATTTTGATGCCTATGCTAAAGAAAAGGAGTTGAAAAACGAATGCTCTGAAATCTTGGGTAGGGTTAAGAATAGAGCTTATTATAAATAAATTTGTCTTTGAACATGTCTTTGTAAAGCTTGTTTTAGTGACAAAATATCTGTATAAAAGATTCATAATATGTCTATATAAAAGAGTCAAAATGGAACTTATACTAGATCAAAGCAGAATCCATTTCGGTATCACTGTAATAAAGGGAGGAAGGTTGAGCCGAGTCAGTGCCCTGCCTATGCCACTGACACTGATTCTTATTTTCTTAACTTGATGCACACATTTACTACTTTATTAGTCTACTGTACTATTGATATTAGAGAGTGATCTCTTTTTCTCCCTTCGATTTTTACCATTTTTTTACTTTCGAGAGATGATAGAAGAGAGAAAAATATAGTAATCGTGAAAAAGTCGAATTCGAGATTTCTGTTGATTCACACATTTCATGGCTTCTACACGTCGAGAAACGGACTTTTGGATGTATGTTTTTCCTTCTGTCCGCTCGTCCCGATGTAAAGATGTTCACTTGTCTAGAGGCCATACCATTCAAAGTATCGATACTCAATTTAAAAGTTTATATAAGCTCCTTAGGGGCGTTTTTTGAATTTTCGTCCTATCCCTAAAAGAAAAATAGTAGTTTACTGAGAGGTGAAAATTAAAATTTGCTCTTTTCTCAAAAACGTCTAAAACGATTTCATATTTCATAAACCGATGTTTCGCTCGTTTTTCTATTCGAAAAATCCAGATGAAATACGTTTATTCTTGGGTGTGAGTTCTGTGGACTATTTTCTCATATGGCGTATGGTGTACCTCGTTTGGCCTGAAAAAAATCACAGAGTAGTTTATTCTTGTAGTTTTTATTTTATTTTTTTTTTAAAGAAAGATGGTTCAGATGATTTTGTTCGTTGTCACTGATAACCCTATAGTGTTACGTAAATCACTTGCCACAAAAATGCTTACAAGGGTAGCAGTCATTTACTATATCGTCAAATACGACTCATGTGATTTTGTTGATATCTTATAAACAAATATTTCATAAATAACCTAATAGATAATAGTCATTTTTCATTAAAAAGTTTCCAAACGGTAGATTACGAACGAAGTTTTCCGAAAATATAATTTTGTTTGTATTTCATAAATAAAGGTTCCAGTAAACTACAGCATAAAGTGAAAAGTTTTAAGATATTAGGGCGAGAAAGTTTAGTACGAGTCCATAAAATTTATTTTCACACATAAAGGCGAAATTAAACAAATGACTTCCTAATTTTTTTTTCTTTATTTATAAATATCTTATTCGCACATTTTCTACAATCTATGAATCTAATTTTGCTCAGTGTCAAAACTGTTTCAACTTTAAATAATAATAATAATAATAATAATAATAATAATAATAATAATAATAATAATAATAATAATAATAATAATAATAATAATAATAATAATAAAGTGTAATCATTACATGTAGTATATGCATGGTGAGTTAATACTTTCACGTTTTGAAGTAGGACCTTCGGTTCGTTTTTAATATATAAAAGTCTGCTCCTCTGAAAAAGCCTTGGACCACTTCAAGTAGAACTTGTTGGTACATCCCTGTAAAGATTGCATTTTGGACAGGAAACAGCTTTATATTTTACAACATAAACCCAGTATATATTTGAATGGGAGAACGAAGGCGAGATTTTTGCCTTTCATGCATTTATTGGATCCGACCACATTTTTGTTCGCTAGCCAAAGAAACAGAAGTGGATTTAAACTTCGAAAAATGTATCTGTCACACAAACTTTTTTGTATCGAAGCCGGTGTCCTTTGTTCCATTGACAAAAGAAAATAAAAAATTCAGAATAATTGAACGGGTCAGATGTTATCTGTTTTGTAAAGCTACTATCTGTTCTAGAATCTAATAAACAATTTGCGGCAAGAATTATTTTTAAGAACATGAACAGCATTTCTCCTACTCAGGATGCTCCGCCCTAATAAACGAATCAATCAATTTATCAAGCAAGCATTTGGTTAACAAGTCTTGAAGTCCTTCAAGAATTCCTTCAGCTGAAAGTTTTGGCTGGATAAAAGTTGATTGGAAGCCATTATTGATGACTTTTCCAGAAGCTAGCAAATTCTACTCTGAACTAAAAAGTGTATGGAAAAGCTTCCTATGACTTAGCGGAAACGACTGACTTCTGAATCGGAATTCCAAATCTAGCTAAACAGAATTACTCTAGAAACTAAAGAAAAAAGATATATTCTTTTGTAAAATTCTCGTATAAAACTAATTTATGTAACTCAACTATTATTATTATTATTATTATTATTATTATTATTATTATTATTATTATTATTATTATTATTATTATTATTATTATGTCTGTACACAGTGACAACACTGACAAGAACACACCTAAAATGATTTAAGACAATCCCAGAGAATAATCACTTTACATGGAACAGTACAGTCGCAAAATAAAGTATTTTTCAGTTGACAAAATTCTTTTCTTAATAACTCAACAATAAATTAACCTATTACAGTACCGATTTTGGCAAGTTATCAAATTATAACTATCCTTATGAATAACAACAAAAAGATTCAAATTAATTCATTCGTTCCCGAGTTATTGGCAAAAGAAAATTTGTCAACTGTCAAATACTTTCTTTTCCGTGTGTACAATTTTGAGGGTATACAGCGCTTCTGTTAAATGTTAAACATATGTTACAAGTTAAATGACTATATCTCCGTCATTTTTATCCAAATTTCAAGAATTATATGCCAAATTAAAGGCTACGAAATATACTTTAAAGCATTACTGAAATAAGATTGCCTTGGTATCTATGTTATGTTATATAGTTATAGTTTTCTACGTTATAGGTTTCTCCTATAGTTTCAGTGTAAAATGGCTGCCTTGCTGTATCTAGAACTTTGGCAAATAAATAAATAAAAATCTCTTTCTTATAAAATTTTAAAGAAATGTGACAAAAACATATAAAACCATGCATTAGTTGACCAATGTGACTATTTCCAAATAAGTATTACCTCTTTATCCACATTTCAGAAAATTAATCATTCAAACCGAGCCATTATTTCTTAGGAAAATCAGAGATAAATGAAATGATTTAAAAATCTAATATAGCGTCGTATTTCAAGTTGGATGGACGGGCAAGTCGGACACATCCCACCAGACTGATATACAAGTAGTGTAGATTCACTGCACGAAGTTTGATGCTTTAATCCAGTGTCTAACGATCTTGCCAATTTTTGACTTTAAAGAACTCCACTAGTAGGGGTAAGTTTTCCTTGACGTCTCCAGAAAACGCCTATTATAATCTAGTTAGTATTTCAAAAATGAATAAGAGTCGTACTTAAGAGCTCCCACTTTACCATACACTAACTAACTAACTAACTAACTAACTCTATGGCCTATGCAACCCGGAGGTTCAATGCCGCATTCACAAAAGCTCTACATTGACGTCTTCAGTTTCTACTTTGTATTCCTATTTCTGCGAGATCCATCTTAATATTGTCATCCCATCTGCGCTTACGTCTTCCTAATGATCGTTTCCCGATTAGACTTCCAGTCAAAACTTTGAAAGCGTTCCCACTTTCTTCCATTCTAGCTACATGACCTGCCCATCTAAGCCTCCTAGACTTGACGACCCTAACAATGTTGGGTAAACCATATAAATTATGTAGTTCTTCGTTATGAAGTTTCCGCCATTCCCCATTCCCATTCCTCTTGGGTCCGAATATTCGTCTCAGGATCTTGTTCTCAAGTACTTTCAGTCTATGTTCTTCCCTCAGAGTAAGCGACTATGTTTCGCAACCATACAGAACAACAGGCATGGTTATCGTTTTGTACTTTTACCATACACAAGGAAAAAAAAACAATTTAGATATGTTTTGTGTAAATGAGATGTAACGATAGAAAAACTTAAAAGGTTGATAGAAAAAAATTACTAATACCCTCATTACATTTCTAAAGTGCTGAACTATTAATATACTTCAATAAATAAAATTCAATGTATGGAGCCTCTCAAGCATTCACTAGGAGAGTTAATCTTTGTACACTTTATACGTATAATGGGTTATTAAAAGTTTCAAAATAACGTTTATTATTATTATTATTATTATTATTATTATTATTATTATTATTATTATTATTATTATTATTATTATTATTATTATTATTATTATTATTATAGTAAGCAGCTGGAGTGCAACGACAGAATGAGAATATTATGCTTACCACACATGCAAGATCTGCGTGGTTGTGGATGTAGAAAGATTTAGAATTTTTAAGAGCTTGTGTCCACCGTAACATATTTACACCTCTTCCCACCCAAACTTCTTTGTCTAGCTGCGGGCCTGGGAGAAACTTAACATTGATCATTTAAAGGTAGTACATATTTTGGACAAACCAGGAAAGATGACAAATGGTTGCCCTACGAAATCACCGAGAACCATTTATGCTGCATTTGCAAAACGAACATTATTAATTTCTCGTTCACCTTCAAATTACAAGGAGAAAATTACAGTTTAAAATTGAAAATCTATTTTTAATGCAAAATGCAATTCATTTGGTAGTAATATTTAAGTCTTCTATCTCAGAGCTCCATTCCCGGTTGCAGAAAGGTAAATGAGCCATTTAAATTAACCAGTTCCTTTTAGTGAGCGAACCCTTCAGCGTATATCAATCAAACACGGACAACTTAAGACTCAAGACTTGTAACTACTGCTTACGTTAGTATTTTCACGTCTAAAGGAAGGAATGGCAAATAAATTCCTATGAAGGTTGCAAAGGGCATCATACATATCGTTGAAAAAATTATTGTAAGTTGTACGAGTAATAACAATCCATTCTCCAATCGAGAATAGAATGGCAAATAAGGAACCGTGAAATAGACAATTAACTAATCAAGAAGCCGGAACAATGTCCAGTTACCCCCAAAATGGCTACTATGTTAAAACATCATGCAGCAGTAAATAGTTGAAGTTCTTTCTGATTTGTCCGTTCGGTGATTTGCCCTTTGTGTGATTTCTCCATTAGGTGATTTGTCAAAAATGACAGTTGAGGGATTTGTCCATTTTCCCATTTGGGTGATTTGTCCATCTTCACGATTGGAGGATTTGTCCGTTGAGTGATTTGTCCTTTGGGTGATTTGTCCTTTGGGTGATCTGTCCATTTGGCGATTTGTTCACTGAGTGATTTGTTCATTTTTACGATTACAGGAGCGAAGTGTCCTAGATCCGTTAGTAACCACTAAAAATAAAATTAAGAAATAAAAATCCACTTCGTCCTTTACCTGCTCTTAATTGTAAAACCTCATTAGTAACAAGCGAAATGAAATCTTTGAGTTTTACGTCTCATGGTTATGCCGGTTATCCTAAAGGAAACGGTGATGATAAGAAATGAATGAAACGGTGGAATTAAAGTGGAGAGGAAAGGGGAGAACCCCGAGGAAACCCACGCACACGGCGTTTGTCCACCGCAAAGATCTCTTGGTGCGAGCTGGGATCGAATCAGGGACCCCATGTGCCAGAGGTGAACGCTCTACCACTAAGCCACCTTGGTCCCAAGATTAGTAACAGGTGTCAGGTGTAAATTACATGAAGGAGTTTGGTTTGTACAGCGTGATATTTTCTCAATTAATATTGAAACTGGAAGTGTCAGCAGATTTCTATCACTTCCAGTTTTAGTAGCGAGTTAAGGCTCTGGACGCTTAATCGATTTCAGCAAACCACTTCTTGCTCTCTATTACCGTTTCGGGTCTATAGTGATCAACGTAATAACAAGAAATGGCTGATTTCCACCGCTTCCAGGTTGAACATCACCTCCATAAGTGAAGTATTTTCCTACTTTTTGAAATTTTACATCCTGACCAAATTCGGTGGTGATTCATCAAGTAGTCCTTGATATTTTTTGCTTCTCGAACGGACGGACATAACCCTTTCGGGATATACCCACACGATTGTGCGGGTTGTGCGGGTACCAACTACAATCACTAATAATTATATATTTTTGGGTTGCATTTTATTTCATCGGTCGGGGACGGCTAGCTACAATTTTGCGTGTTACATGAGTCGTAGAGATGCGTCGATCCCATACGAGCGTGCGTACTTGTTTTGTTCTCGGTTGAAGTTTGGTGGGGATTTATAGAGATGTTAAAAATTTTCTCGTCCCGAAAGGCATAAGGACATGGGGAATTTACAAAGGAGTTTTGGTAAACCAAATTCCTTAAAAATTCTTCGCTAAACAAATAAACAAAATCTATTACTTAAATTGAATTAAATAATTTTTGCATAACGTATATGTCACTGTTTCTCAAACTCTTTTTAACTGGGTACCACTTTTATTAATCGTAATATTTTATGGACGACCATCATCTTGTCCCTCCCAGCTTCAAAAGCAAATTCATCTTTTACAACAACAACAACAACAACAACAACAACAACAACATAATAATAATAATAATAATAATAATAATAATAATAATAATAATAATAATAATAATAATAATAATAATAATAATAATAATAATAATAGTAATAGTAATAGTAATAATAATAATAATAATTGAGTGTAGACCGATATATTTATATTTTACAAATAATATTATATAAATAAAATTCCCTAATTTATAAAATTAACCAAGAAAGTTCTGTCGCTTTTTTATGGAGGTCTCTGTTCCATTGGCCCTCACACTGTGAGTTGAATGCGAATGGAGATATGGCGAAGGTCAGTTGTTAGTGTGGGTCACAACATACTACGTGCTTGAGGCAGTTTAGTTACACCGTAAACTTGCGTAAGGACACAGTGAACATGGGATCTCCACAGAGCGTCATAAGGGCGCTATGTTGTACGAGATCAAACTGGGGTCAAACGCTGCTGTAGCGCAGCGGAAGATATGCCAGGCCTTTGATGAGAGTATCGTGATTACGCAGACCTTCAGCAGTGATTTAACAGGTTTACGGACGGTGACGAAACACTCCAAGACGCACCACATGCCGGAACACGAATACATGTACAAAGTGAAGATTTTCAGGTAGCAATTAAGGCGAAAAAGTGGCCAGACATGTGAGGAACTGAGACTACAATTCAGTGTGATTGGAGAAACCGTTCGCCAGCACATCCATCAACTTGGAAAGCACTACAAGTTGGGTCGATGAGTTCCACATGATTTGACTCCGAGCCAGAATGCAACACGAGCAGACACCGGTGTTTTCTTGATGTCTCGTTTGAGGAAGGAGCCATTTCTGGACAGGATGTTGACATGTGATGAGAAGTGGGTCCTGTACGAAGCTCCACGATGCCGTCATCATTGGTTAGCATCCCGTGAATTGGTTCCAAATCAGCCGAAACCAGCACTGTATCAGAAGAAGGTCCTCCTGTGTATTTGGTGGACTGCTCGCGGCATCGTGCATCGGGAACTGCTATCAGCTGGTCAGAGGCATCAATGCAACTGTGTACTGTCAGCAGTTGAGCCGTGTTCAAGAAAATTCAAAACTCTGGAGCCAGTACTTCTGAATTAAAAAGGGGTCCCCCTGTTACAGGACAACGCTAAGCCTCACTTAGCGAGGGTGACCCGGGACACTATTCTACGCCTTGGATGGGAAACACTATTTGCATCCGCCATACTCCTCGTATATTGCACCGTCCGATTTTTACCTGTTCCATTCCTTGGACAATCACCTTAAAGGACAATCACCTTAACAGAAAATTTTTGGTTACCTTTATAATTGGTATTAATTCTAATAATTGAAAGTTACCAATAATATTTTATAATAATAATAATAGGCCTATAAGTTTCAATATATATAGAATTTTTATTAAACTGCATGGGTCATTTAAAGAGTAAATTAAGCTTGTATAATCTCTTTTTGTATAGTCTATACTGTTTAAGATTCTCAACTATAGTATGCAATTCATTTGATTTTTTCTGTCAATATTAAACTTAACAGAACCACGAGAGAAAACCTCGAGGACCATAGTTTGAGAAACGCTGATATAGATGAAAAATACCTATAACGTATTCAAAAATCATTCAATTCTTTACATCGTTATTTTTTTTCAGCAGACATTTTTAATAGTATGGTTAGAAGTGTAAATGAAATGAAATGAAAGTTTTAGTTTAACGCCCCATGTTTGTGCAATGTAAGCTAAATGTGACGGATGATTAATGAAAATGAAGATTTTCGTACTCTTTCATCGAGAATTGAACCCGGGACTAGGTGTATCAAAGGCACACGCAATAGACACTAGACCAGCAGAGAAGATTAGAAGTTTAAATATTGCATGCGATAACAATGATAAACCAAAGTTCAGCTCTTTAATGAATTAACGCCCGGTAATTTTCACAATAATATTCGCAAAAGTGTCCTCCAAGAAATCAAGTTCAGAACTTCTACTGCATTTTTAAAACGCGACTTTAAAGGGATCAGAATTACTCCTTGTCTACTGAATACTTCTCGAAATGCGTAATATTCCGTGGAATCCAGTTCTTCCAGTTTATAACTTTAGTATAAAATATCTGTGTAACGGAAATTTTATGTATACACAATTTCTTAATGAGTCAACGGAAGTTTCTCAAAGTTTCAGTAAAATAGCAAACCTTATACCTTTTTGTAATTATTTCCTTGAATTATGTTTCACTAGATAAATCTCTACAATGCAACATACAACATGATCATATTTTTCGTTCAAGCATAAATTGAAATCAATAGGTCAGCAAATTTCGCTGACTCTTATATTTTGTTCTTTATAGAGCTCTTTCGTGGCTACACGTACAACATACGCGCCTTTGGCAGCATGAGACCTGGGTTCAATTCTCGGCAGGAGCTAATATAGTTCGGATTCCAAGTTACCTTGCAGGTTCCAGTGCCATATAGCCTCGCTGTTAAATTAAATTATGTTATTTTAATACTTGTAAATGAAACTTAATACTTATATAATTACAAGAAATGCATTACATACGATAATGAATGAAACCATATAACTTTTTTTCCTACTTTACCTTCATTTAATCATATCAAGTAGACCATATTAGTATTTTCACTGAAATGTGCCATTTAAACACACGGGAAGACAAATAAATAATAATTTCAATACAAGTCTTCAATTACTTCTAATTAAACAAGCTATACAATTTCTGACTAAACATTTACAATATCTATGTAAAAAAAAAAAAAAAAAAAAAGTCTCGTAAATAGATAACACAAAATAACACATTTTAAACTTCCGCTGTCACTGTAGTACAGTATTTTGCAATTGCTAGCAAGCCAGTTGTAAACGATGTACAGAGTGGGGCAAAAAAATATTAACATTAAATGGGTGTTCTTTTTGTTTTTGAGAATAAACCATTGCGTGTCGATATTCCATTGAGGAACGAAGGAAAATAGCTGCCTGGATGGAGGATTTTAAGTCCCAGGCATCGTACAAGAAAAATTCACGGCCTGGACCGGACGGGATGCATCTTCGTGCCTGACAATTGGTAGGATCTACGAGAAGTTTGTAAGGACAGGGTCCGTTCAAGACGATTGCAAGGGAAACAGTGGTAGAAAGAGATATGTCCAAACTGAAGAGAATATCATCCTTGTCCAGGAACCGATGGTAGCCAGCCCAACAAAGTCCTCGCCGAGATTTTCTCTAGAGACTAACACTTCTCAAAGTTCAGCACTTAGAATTTTGCACCGTGATTTAGAAATGAAGCCATCCATTTCGAGATTGTGTAGCATCTCACAAACGCGGACAAGCAAGCACGTGTGAATACTTCACAAATTATCTTGGAAATGGTGCGCATGGAACCGGATATTCTGTTCATGATTTCTGACGAAGCAACATTCCACATCAGTGGTCGTGTGAACAAACACAATTGTATCATCTGGGCGACCGAGCACCCGTAGAAAGTTCGCGGGCACATGCAGGATTCCCCCAAGATGAACGTTTGGTGTGCAGTGATCAAATGTGGAGTGATTGGACCCTTCTTTTTTGAACAAGAGACCGTCAGGAGAGACAATTACCTTGTCATACTCAGCACATTCATGGAGGAGAATGGGCCTATTGCCGTTCTCAAGCAAGGATACTTTCAGCAAGACGGCGTCCCTGCCCATTCAGTTGGTTCGAGATTACTTGAACGACACGTTCGGTAAATGTTGGGATTAGTAGAGGTGGTCCTCTCCCACGGCGAGCATGCTCCCCCGACCTGGCGCCATGTGATTTTTTTGTAGGGAATGATCAAGGGTCGTGTGTATACCAGCAAACCTAGCAACTTGGACGACCTGAAGCACAGCATCAGTCAGGTCATCGCTGCTATCCCTGCCCAAAATACCCATAGGGCCGTACAATCAACAATGGACAGACTCCATAAGTGCATTGAGCGGGATGGGTGCCAAATTGAAATCCTGTAACAAAATCCGTGCCTTGTAATTTAATGTTAACATCTTTTTGCCTAATCCTATATAAGTGAAACCTTTTAACAGTATTGTACTCCGCACGTCTTTGTCTTAATGCCTCTCCCCCTGCTCCATGAACTGCATTTTTATCTTCTTATCCCCATTTTTACTTTTTCATTCTTAGAAATGAAATTTTGAAATTTCCAGTTCAACTAATATTCCAGGATTATACCTCTTAGACTAAAAGAGATGAATGATTAATGCATGTAAATAATTGTGAAAGAATTAATGAAGTGCGAATGTGGCTGGAAACGGGAGAACCGCTAGAAAACCCACTGACTCAATGTTGTCAACTGTAATTCTACATGACCTCTGATAGATCCAGGAACCTTTCGCACCAGAGTTGAGAATTCTACCATTAAGCCATCAAGCCCTCTTCATCATTCTTAGGGTACCATGTAACAGTCATTTAATATTTCCCTTTCCTTTTTTTCTTTCTTCAGATAACTGCATCTCGATCTTTTCTTACCATTTTCTCATTCTGTTCATCTATTCTTCTTCATTCTTGTATTTAGAAAGTTTCTACCAATTTCCCAAGTTTTCATTCTTATAAATATAATAAACTGAAATATTTTTAAACCTTTCATCTATTCTTTATTTCTTTAGTTCTTAACTATTAGCTAATCTTTCTCTCTATTTTTGAACAAATTGCAATAACAATTTTTATTAATGCGTAAATTACAATTGAATCAATCAGCTATATACCCCTAACGACGTACAAACATGGTCATGATTTTTGGAGCGTTCGTTTATCTTGCTCACATTCAAGAAAACACAAACGTAACCTAAAGCCAATTAACCCGGCATTAGTAGGGCGCGAAATTTTGATCCGCATTAATTTGTTTTCGTAAACTACTTATTTAAGTAAAAGCGGAAATCTTTTAACTTTTACCTAGTTGCCATTTATATTTTCATTTATATACAATATAATTGCTTTCTTTTTTGAACTATTGAGAAGAAAGTTTAGTGCCTTTTGGGCTGAAAAATTCCGCACGCAAAGCTACTTTTTTTTTTTTTTTTAACCACTTCACTATTGCAAAATGAAATCTTTGAGTTTTACGTCCCACGGTTATGCCGGTTAGGCTAAAGGAGACAGTGATTATGAGAAATTAATGAAATGGTGGAATGAAGAAAGTGGGAGGAAACGGGAGAACCCCGAGGAAACCCACGTACACGGTGTTTGTCCAGCACAAAGTTCACTTGGCGGGAGTTAGGTTTGAACCCGGATCCCCATGCACCAGAAATGAACGCTCTACCACCGAGCCACCGCGGCCCCTCACTTCACTATTGCGTATACTATTTAAGTTCACCTTTGCCGAAAACGATTGAGCAATTGTTTCACTGTAAAAAGTTTTCTCAGTTCCGCATTCTGAATGTTGTGCTTTCTGCACAATGAAGGAAAATGGTAAGAGCAAGTACTTTGTGTAAAGTGTCAAAATTTTGTATACGGGATGCATAGAGAAAGCATAACGTAGCGTAAGATTTATGTTCTAAAAGATTCCATGTATATCAACATGATAATATGTAGGATCTAGGTTTACAGAATATGAATATATATATTTCTGAATAGCTAAAGTAACAAATTATTTTTGCTTCTTCATAATATATTTCATGATCAAGAAACGTCAAAATTTCTAGTTTAACATTTTGTATTTCCCTATTATTTTTCAGGTATTGTAATTTAGTATTGTTTATGTAACATGTATTAGTTATTTTTGGGCCTGGCAATTTATTTTATTAAAACTGACACCAGTGGTGAGGTAAGTTTTTCATTATGTGAGTTATATGTTATGTATTAATACGTATAAGAAATGTGTTGTAAATATATATACACTCTTATTATCTAATATTCTAATTTATTATGACAAAAATAGAAGGAAAATTAGTTATTACAGCAGTTGTACTTCATCTCTATTCTGCACTACTAAACTTCTTAAACTCGAGTAATGCCGGGTTAATTATTAAATTGTACAGCATTTTATAACTATGCCTGCAACGTATCGATTTCTTTTATTATTGAAATACTACATTAGTAACTAACTTCCCTTACATATAAATGAGTGAACCATTATGTTTCTCTTTTGTATGTTTATTTTTACGTTTTTTATTAAGTTTTCGTGGATGCGGCAAATAATACGATATCTATCCAAATACAACAATCATAACTAGCAGGATGTGATGTTTGGATAATTTGTTAGTCATTATTTATTCAGGAAGACCGTAAAAATCAAGCACTTACTTCAGTTTGTTAGGGATTTCTTATGATAAATGAGAACAAGATACATATACACAGGCACCGTGTTTTAAGATGCTTTGGATCTGAAGTGTCACTCCACAGGTTTCCTTCGTCCGTATAGACTACAGATGGTGATCGTCATATTCTCCCCTCTTGGACAGGGTCGTTACACTAAAAAGTTATTGCCAACCTGAGCAAGGGCAGAGGGGTAAGGGAACTGAATCATCCATAGTTTGCAGCAATACATGGCTTGATTTACTGCGATCTCGACTCGAGATCGATACGAAGGAATGACCCCTGTGAGTTTACCCCTAACCAAATAACTTTTAAGGAAGGCATCTGAAAGAAAAGGTGGTATATATGAAAAGAAAGGGAAAAAATATACAGAAGGACAGGAAGAAGCGCAGATAAAAACTGGAATAAGTTTTAAGGGGCGGAGAAAGAAGTTTGCTAAATATTTACACCAGGTCAATCCATTGAAGACAAGATGTCGGCCAGATTTCCAGTCAAAGTCGGAACTGCACGATTACCTTTTGAGTGGGATTTCTCGGAATTCACTGTTTGGGTGGTGGGGGAGACACCTGCTTAGATGTTACCCCCAATACACACACATATATACATACATACACGACAGGACAAACTCACAAGGCGGCGCCACAAGAGCCAACAATGAGTAAGAACGGGCCAATGAGGGGGCTTAGACTCCCTCACAGAGTTTTTTCTTTGATTCTATCCATCCCGCTTGTTGAGTTGTAGAGCGCGCAGTAGATAGTGTAGAGAGAGCGTCGGAGTAACCGGCAGCTGTGAAACTTCTACGGGGGAATCAACAACCATGCTGAATGCCACGAGGAATCGACGCGGCGGCGAATTGTGCGCCAGTGCAATTGTTCTTGTGATTCTTCTTCCTCTCATTCACCATTGCTTTTTCTTCGTGCTTCTGTGAATCGCTTTCGAATCAACAGTATTAATTATCATCTTAGTTATAATTGTTGATTGTTTATCTCTCCCCTCCAAGGACAGTCATGGTCAGTTGTCGCAAACTTTTATTAATATCTGTAACAGTGTTGACACTTCACGCTGTCATGGGAAATTGGTGGTAAGTAGGCGATTTTTGGTTTACCTCTTGTGATCTGTCATTGATTGATACAATTTTTTTTTTCAGTTTATGTACCTATAAATTGCCTTATCAAAATGTGCACTTGGAGAATTGAAATTTCAGTAAAGCCAAGTTCCTTTTCAAATAAATAATTAAAAAAAAAAAAAACTATTTCCGTTTACAAGAATAGTCAATCACCTAATTTGTCTGAAAGCATCGTGAAATCAAGAGCAGTACTAAAATTTACTTTATAGTATTTACAAAACAAATTTAAAATAACGTTTGTATTCTTCTAAATGTCTTCGAGCTTCACTTTTTTTTTTTCATGGTTTACTTAGTATTGCTAAAGTTTAGAATGGGACTCAACGAATTCTAAGTCGAGGGACAATGGTTAATTTAATTTTATTATGCTAAATGGTAGAAAATACTCACCTTCATTTCTGTACTTTCTCGTTCTCCACTGGTTTCTAATAATCTCCAAGAATTTGATTTCAACGTTTAACCAAAGATACGACATATTCCTATTGTAAATTATTTCCAAACGTTGCCTTAGAAACCCATTTAAAAATGTAAATATTTAACAATCAAAATTGTGAAATGTTCAGCAATTTCTCTATCTCGACTAACGTAAAACCTACTTCATACAAAATGCAGTACTAGAAATCATAATTTCTGGTTCAAATCTAGAAAGAGAATTATTTTATCAGGAGAATCAGACGTCAAGTTTATTGTGAAATTTAAACTACATATAATCTACTTACTCTGATCGGGAATGGATCTTGGGTCTTCAATACCATATTTGGAACACTGATTACTTAGTCATGAGAGAGCTCTTGGAATAAGAAATATTGCTGCTAGGATCGAACCCGGAACAACAACCATAGAAAACATGGGAGCTTGGCACTAGACTTCTTAAATAGGGCAAAACACTAGATTTTACATTAAAAATAAAAATATAATAAAAACAATTATGTATAGCGACAGTGACGTACGCAAAGATTTTTTTTAGATTTTAACCCGCGTCGACAAGACATTAAGAAATAAACATTTACCGTACTAAGATATGTGTACGGAAAATTTGAAAACAAAAATATGAACTTGAGAGTTTGTACCATCTTGTTCAAATTCTGCATATATCAATGTATAGCGAAGTAAATGTCTTGCGATTGCATTAACTACATTCAATCTATTCCCCAAAGATATGAACACCGCGTTCGAAAAAGTTAAATGAAATCTTCCAATTTTAAATCACATGGTTATGCCGTGTAGGCTAAAGAAGACGATGATGATGAGAATGAATGGAATGGTGGAATGAAGAAAGTAGGAGAAAACGGGAGAACTCAGGGAGAACACATGCACACGATGTTTGTCCACTACAAAGCCCACATAAACGAGCTGGGATCGAACGTGAGATCCGAAGCACCAGAAGTGAACGCTCGAGCACAGACACCGCGGCCACATACCAGGGTTCAATTTTTGTGGCAGCTTAAATGGTTCAAGTCCAGTGTTAAACTGTAGGCATATTTTCCATAGCTTCTGGGCTGACAAATAAAACTTTTTAGTAATTTTAAATTCCTAACTTGTTTACATATCTTGCTTTGTTCTGTATATTTTAATTTTCACAACTAATGAACAAAACTAAAATTGTCTCTTTATATTCTTTTCCTTTTCTTTCATGATTTTCTCGAGTCACCAAACTCACGGATGATTTCTATTAATCCTAAATGCATCGAGTATCGAACTGTTGAATGGTAAATACAGGATAAAACATACTGATCGGAAAAGGAAGCACGGAAGTATATTAATGTTCTGTGAAAAATATGAGAGATGATGAGAGACAATCAAACGTATTTAGTTTACACTTACGATTTTGGAATTTAGATTTAAAAGATTAATAATAATAGCAAGTAAATTATTATAAAACAATTGATTGAATGAGAAAATGAAAGGAAGTAAGAAAAAAAAAAAAAACAGGAACGCAGATTTGTACACTACAGGACCATATGACATCGAACTTCCTGCTATGAGAAGTGAGTTACTAGTGTCAATGACTGCCGAAGAGAAACAACACAAATTCTCCTCATATTTTCCAACACTTCTGTTTGCTTTTAGACAAGGATGTAATAGGGTGTACACGGTGTATACTCATCTCGTATTTTTATATTCTAGTGTGTTCTTACCTTAAATTTACGAAAAGAATTAGCATATATAGACGTGGATATACACTACATATTTAAAAACACTCTAGCGTATACCCCCCTCCAAAAAAAATAGCATTACATCACTGCTTTTACATTAGTATAGTGGACAGAAAAAACAAATATATTGACGAAGAACTGATCCGCTCAGACGTTCCATACTTTTTAGAATTAATATGACGATTATACTGATGTGAATATATTTGTCAGAACCGAAAAAAGCTTTTCAATAATATGAAAAATGCTAAATATAAAGAGGTCATATTCTGAATATTAGTCTAAAAAAAAAACGGAAGAATTGAATTAATGGACTTCACAATGTGCATCAAATAAACATTTGAAGCAGCGATATGGATCATATGACTTCGTCCTTAGTTTTGGCTCGAGTGACACATTGGTCTGGACAAAGCCCAGAAAACAAATGAACAAAACAAATGTCTGACTAAAATGCATAACTGCGTGCGTGAAGAAAATAAAGTACAAAAAATATGCACTAACAAAAATACAACCAAAACTTTATTTGACAGGGTATGTTATCGTACTCCATGTTTTATATGAATCAATTTTCAGCATTTTATATTCCGTTCATTTTACATAAATTTAAGTAGTACTAGACTAAAAAAAATCTAGGGCTACATTTATATGAATATAATGAATCAATTTGTTGATAATTAATTAGTTTTCAAAATATTATATGAACTCATTTGAGTAATGAGAAAGTAAGTTAATTATTTTAAAAATAATGATTAATCCAATATTTTTAGAACGCGCATTTTTTGTGAAGTACTTTGTAATATTTAATTTAGATTTATTTTAAAAGTGTCTTTGTTGTCCATTGGTGTGCATAGTTCTGGGTTGGGTTTTCGGTATTTATTCAGCATCGTGTGGTAATTGGGAATATATTTTTAATTAAGAGATAGTGAACTCATGTTTAGAAAGCCAGATGAATGATGAGTAGTGACATGCTGACCGCACATTACACAAATATACTTTCCGATATTTTTGGCTTTCCGAACGAGATGACTTGACTACCACAATAGTAAATTCAATATTAAGTTCTTAACTTTATTATTATCTAGAGAAATTCAATTGCAATGTATCTGTAAGACTATATATTAGGACAGTGTTTTTCCAACTATAGTGCACGGACCCGTGTGCTCCTCTTAGACTGAACGTTAGTTCAAAAAGACATATAATAAAAAATAAAATTCACTTGAGTAGTTGAATATCTCAAGCAAGAATAGATATAATAAAGTAATACGTAGATTATACAATTTAATAAGATAAAAATGATAAAATCTAATAGTTTATACAGTATAATATATTATAATAAAATATTATTAGGAGTTTTCAATTTATAAAAAAGCCAACATGTATTTTCATCTACTACTGCCAATAACTAACTAACTCTACGGCCTATGGAACCCGGAGGTTCAATGCCGCGTTCACAAAAGCTCTACATTGACGTCTTCAGTTTCTACTATGTGTTCCTATTTCTGCGAAATCCATTTTAATATTGTCATCCCATCTGCGCTTACGTCTTCCTAATGATCGTTTCTCGATTAGACTTCCAGTCAAAACTTTGAAAGCGTTCCCACTTTCTTCCATTCTGGCTATGACCTGCCCATCTAAGCCTCCTAGATTTGATTACCCTAACAATGTTTGGTAAACAATATAAATTATGTAGTTCCTCGTTATAGTTTCCGCCATTCCCCATTCCCGTTCCTCTTGGCTCCGAATATTCGTTTCAGAATCTTGTTCTCAAATACTTTCAGTCTATTAGTCAGTGTTCTTCCCTCAGAGTAAGCGATCATGTTTCGCAACCATACAGAACAACGGGCATGATTATCGTTTTTATATATATTTTAAGCTTTAAATTCCTCGACAGAATTCGCGATGACAAGAAATTTTTAACTGAATAATAACACGAATTTCCTGCTTTTATTACATTTAATTTCTTCAAATATAAAAGTAAAGTAATTTTAATTAATACTTTTTTTAAAAAAAAAATACGTATGCTGGTGTAGTGATATACGTTCGAAACATTAAAAAAATGATAAATTTCCTTACGAAGGGGACAAGAATAGTAGGATAGTCGGTAAAATTTTCTGGCTAAAAAGCGATCTCCATTTATTAAAAAAAAAAAAAAGAAAGAAAAGAAACCCTGAATGGGTGAGAAATGTAAATCAATTTGCTTTCTGTATTAAGTTAGATGATACCTGAATCATACGAATAACAAGATTGAAAGCATAATAGTATTGCTTGCATGGAAAAATACGTGTAAGATACACAATGTCAGGAGATTCGGGAAAGCCGTACTTCGACAAGCCAAGACTAAGATTGCAGGATATTTTAAAAATGAATATTAAAAACGTGCGTGATAAAAATCTACAATAATTGTCTTAACTTGTCAGCATAGAACCAAGTTTGGAGATATTTCCTGTATAGATTATTGTGAATGATCTTGATTAGCTACTTCAACACATAATATTAATATTGAATTGTTTCTTTTAATTTCATTTTGTAACGTTCTTTTCACTTATCACGCTCCTTTTGTGTATGTTTTGTTTTGACGTTCTTATGTTTTATTTAATGTAAATGAAGGCTATACGAGACAAGACTACTATACATGTGTAGATGTCATTTTAGCACATGTATTTAGTATTTGCTTCGTTAATTTTCTATACGAAGATTACAACTTTATTCGTCATTTCGCAAGATTTATATAATATTCAATCTCGTTGTAATTACTTAGGCTGTTTTGTTTTCCAATTGCGCAATGTAATTTTTCTGCATCAATATTTCATGTGTGTTTGTGGCAGAATGCACTGTATTGCGTATTTTCAATGCTGTAAGGCATATCTAAAGAACAGGAAATCATACTACTTTCTTTACAATAATGTATACACATTATAATTATTTTAGTTGTTAGTGATCTTACACTTATTTCCACTGAAATCAAACCAATGAATACATACTACAGCTGTAAGAAAGTATAATGATAAAAACCTTCAATTTTCTTATATAATTTAGAAATTGAAAAGGTAGTTAATTAGAAAGTTCCATCTCATTTGGTCTTATGGTCTTTTTTCAAACATTTTATTATCGATTATACTAATTTCTTAAATAATTTGTTTCAGTTATATAGGGTTATTCAAAAAGCGCGCCAGTTTTGAAACGTCTGGCAAATTTTTGTTTCTCTGTTGCCGACATTGTTTTGTATTGTTGTTCTACCCACAAACATTCCGATTGTCGTCTTAGTCTGAGTATCTCGCATTTCTTCAGTCTGTGTCTAGCCATGGAGCAGTTTACTATAGCGCATCGTATGCTAATTGTGAAAACTTTATCAAAACAGAGAAAGTTATGCAGCAACTGTAAGGCGACTTCGCGAGGTTCTAGGACAAATCGGGGCACCGAATGAATCAACAGTTCGCAAATTTATGAAAAAGTTCATTGAATCGGGTTCAACAATGAACATTAAAAGTCCTGGGCGTCGTCGTAATGGTCGTTCTGAGCAAAACATTGCTTTGATTCGTGATAGTGTGGCTGTTACTCAGGCAGTCATAGTGAATTTCACGAACAGAGTTATTGCATGACAGCGCAGTAGGGGAAGTCATATGCCCGACGTCATTCACCACACCTGAAATCGAAATGTGTAATGAACATGTTTATGAATTTTGCTAGTGTGTTTTGAAAAATTAAAGTTCGTAATTTTATGTAACAAAACCGGCGCACTTTTTGAATAACCCAAATAGGGTCACTTACCTTGCACATAATATCCTGTTCTCACTTCAACTTATACCTATTAATCTGTAGAGTGCATTTGCGAAAAATATCTGTTGAACTATGACCTTAAAAATTTAGAAACTTGCAGCGATTATGCTTAATATATAATAGACAAATGATTATGTGGCAATTAATGTGCTCACTCAGGGAGCAAAATGCGAGATATAGAGCCTACATACATCGATATGTGAAAAAAGTATAAAGCAAGAGCTAAAGGTCTTTATTTCTCAAAAAAAAACTATTTCTTGTAAATTATAAAGTTAACATAGATATTAAAAACAACTAAAATAATATATATAAAATGGTTTGAACCATTCAAAATAAACGTAACTTTTAAATTGTACTCATACAAAAGGTCTGGTGCTGCGTTAAGATCAAAATATAAATGAATAAACAGGTAGTATCTTATACTGAAAACTAGAAAGAAAAACACTTGAAAATTATAGTGAACCTTCTTTTGAAACATTTGTTTTTAAAATACAAATTGCTGCTTTAAGTTTTATGAAATTGCTTTGATAAATACTTTATTCAGTAAATATTTTGTATCAAATTGTTAGTTGAAGATAATCTCCTTGACCTACCGAATTCGAATCAAGGAAAATTTCATGTACTAATACATAAATATCATCCATGTATCATCTGATAATAATAAAGGAGAATATCTCCACTTCTTTCATAATTTAGCATTGTCACTTTAATACACAGTATATATATTTAATTCGAAAAAAACTAATTAACTTTCACAAATAAATGTTCAAATCATTTTTATCTTGTTTTATTTTGAAACTGAAGTACGAGCTTACAAGCGGAATTGCTATCCGATGTTGTTGATAGTTTTCCTTCATACATAATGTATTAGATAGAATATAAATTAATTATATGTTCTAGTTTAAACGTGAACATAAAATTAGATGAAATAAGTTTCCCTCAAACGCAAATTTGTATTTTTATTTTTTAAAATAATAAAATTGCATTTTAATATTTACAATAAGATAGACAATTCTTATAAATGCTTATGGATTATTTAAAAATCATTGTTCCAAGAATTAGAGGGTATGACAAAATAAAGTAGCTTAATTACAAAGTAAGGAACATTCAATTGTAAACGATTTTGAAAATTGATCACAGTCTATTTGAAACTGTTGGAATTATGTTTGCATAACGAGAGTACTACAAATTTTCGTTAACAGGAAGGAGAATAAGCTCCATTTGCACAAATGATCGTGTCGTACTTTAATAAAACATACTGAAAATTTCAAGAGGGACAATTAAATGGATTTTACAATTTTATACATGTATATAATTTTGACACAATCATTAAAATAAATAAACATAGTAGTGCTGCTACCTTATGACTATTTTTCTTAAAGAAACATACGCATCTTTATTGATTTAAGAACTGTAGAAACTGATTTTTGATACAATCTCTTTCGGAAGGAAACCGTATAACCACATATATAAAATATTTGATTTAAGCGTAATTCTTACTGAATTTCTTCTTTTTCCAAGAAAGTAAATATATAGGGCGTACGTATGGTTAAACTTCCGTCTGTAGATCAAATTTTCAAAACCCTCCCCAGTGAATTCGTTCCGGGTTCGATTCCCGCTGGAAGAGCATTAAATGCATTACGGATTTTCGGATTCAACCTTAAGCTGTAGATCCACATCTTGTGTAGCCTCGGTGCTGAAAAAGAAACTCTAAATCTCAACAAATAAACAGCTATTCTAATTTTCAATATCCCAAAGTGATTTCACATTCAAACGATTCCGCAAATAAAATTATAGTTTATGGTTCTTGATAGTATTCAGGAATATGCCCATACTAGTGCAATCTAATGTTTTGGAAGGAAAAGGTTATATACTGGATAAATGAACAGTAGACAAGAAGTATTGGTTTTATGACAACTTGTAAAATGTTTCTGGACTCTGCTCTATTCTAGTACAATATGATTTTGCAAACGATAAATTGATTATTTTCTTCTCACTTCTCCTTCCTAGAAAACAAGTTGTATGTACCAGTACAAAAAGTCAACAAAGATGACAGATTTCAAACAAAGAATGTAAATTCCGAGCATCAATGTAGTTTTATTTTTTACTCTATAGTTAATCAATGAACGAAGAATTACTATTAGTGCCTACTAAATAAATTTTCAAAATTAAAGTATTAGTGTTTCTTTTTTTGACATAGTAATGATATACTGAAAAATTGAGTTTGAAATTTTGAATTTTGTGTACTTATGGAACACCGAGATTATGAAGGACGGGATCCATTATTAAGGTTGGCTCCCAAGTACGACCGGGACTTAAATCGGATACAGTTGGTGGATGCACAAATCACCCCTCATAATATAGCCCATTCTCCATCTTATCTTGCCTTCAAACGAGCTGGATTTTGCAGGATCATTACATTGATTAATATTACTTGTGCCAGTAGACAGGGCCGGCCCTAGGCAATTTACCGCGCCGTGTAATGGCACCATTTGTCGCCCCCTTTCTCTTAAAAGCCACAATTTTAAGTATGCTACCCCACCATGAACAACGAAGGCGAGGGAACGAGCACTCGCACTCAGAAAGACCTAAACACTACAAAATACAATCTCATTGTGTCTGTTTTTCTCCTTTACATAATAATTTATAAATAATATGTTAGTGAAAGATACAGTAAAGCAAACACCTGCAGAGGAAAGATGGTAATCCTTTCTATAGAATTCAATATCGAGCTCAATTATATCAAGTTGCAATTCCAATGTAACTAGCTCTTTTATCTTTATTTCTTGATTTTTCTTCTACGCCTGTTAAAATGTTAAAAAGAAAACTCGTTTCCACCATGAATGATAAGGAACTTGTTTGTGACCAAGACAAGAATAGTTTTCATATCAAAACTGTGATAACTAACTGAATGGAACAGGTGTTCGCTACTGTTCGAAAATTGAGTTCTTGTATTTGACAACAATCAAGCAATTCTTGTTGGGATTTGTTTGATCATTTGCTCTAGAACTGTCCTTAAACTAACGCTGTGACCTTAAACTAATGCAAGGTAAACATGATTTATAAATGTAGTATTCAAATAGAAAGTCAGTTTAACAAATTTAACTACTATCATCATCGTAGTCATGACAGATTTTGTCGCCCCTCAAAACTTGCCTCCCTGTTCAAATGCACGTGCTACACATATGATAGAGCCGGCCCTGCCAGTAGCGTACGAAGAATTTCATTAAAGTTCCCAGGTACATATCACTTCAGGTGTTTGTGTACATATCTTATCTTAATATTGTAAATGCGCCCTTCTATAAACATTTGTTAAAACATCACTAAAACGAATTACTAATTATTTCCGCAGTCACAAGTGCACATTTCTACATAATACCTTCCTCAAGGGAGGGATTTAATCTCAGAATACTCCCGTTGCGTACGCCACTAGTTTATGCTATCATTAATAAGCGGTAGTAATAGTACTAGTACTACTACTAGTAGTAGTAGTAGCAGGTAGTAGTAATAGTGGTACCATTGCATTAGCTGTAACTATGGTAGTAATACTATCACTAATTCATTAAGATTAGGTTGTTGTTTACAAATATCTGATTCCTTCTTTCAAATCTCTCAGTTTAACGTCCTACATCTATGGTCTTTACGCTAAGAGAGATGGATGATTAAGGAAAGTGAATTATGATGGAAAAATTGATGGAATGATAATGTGGGAGGAATGGGAGGAAACTCAGGGACACGATGTTGCCTATCACAAACTACTTGTCTGGGGATCGAATCAGGGACCCCCACGCACCAGAAGTAAGCACTCTATCACTGAGCCACCGTGCTCCCGGAATGCCTGATTTATTTTAGTGTTACATGTGGTTAAAATTTGTATTTTCCCTGTTTCGGATCTTCTATAACTTAAAACATTTTGAGTTTTCTGAAACAAGATACAGAAATTCTATGTATTTTATGTTACTAGAGCTTCGTGATAATTTTTTAGCGCGCATGGTAAATTATTTATAAATTGTTTATTTAGCCAGAAATAAACTTAAAAGCAAAAATAAACGTAAACGAAAGAATTTAGTCTTTATAAAAATTATAAAGTGCGTAATGATTAAATCAATTTAAAAAAGCATCTTTAACTACACTTATAACCAGAGAAGCACAGGAAGAATTTCCAAGAGTAACATAACTTGTATAGAGGTATACAACGCTCATACGTCAAGTGGCACGAACTATACAAATGTAAGACGGATGGAAGTCACGTGTGGAAGTGTGGTTTTGTAGCGAGAGATAAACTATATTTCATAGCATTAGTGTCATAGAAACCTGACGTTCATCTGGTAATAAGATGAAGAGGCACATCATACCTCTGTCACCTCCAATGTCACCGCCACTGCGCAAAAGAAGAAAAGTAAAACGGCCAAAGAGACCACACACATTGTCACAAATCACCAAGTGGACTGCAATTCAATGTGTATGTTTCTTTCCTCTTCGTCCCGACTACATGAATATACTGGCTTTTGCGTGTGTGTTCGCAATTTTATATGATTTTCAAGGTGTGTCAAACTAACGAATTATTAAAGGCCTTTAAACATGATTGAAGCTTGAATTTGTTACACACTGAGACTAGGCTCTGTTTGTTTTCCTATTAGTCACTTATTTCAGTACAAGTTAGCAACCTCAGTCTACCTTTCCACTAAACAACAAGAAGTCCCAAAATCATCGTAAGTAGCCTACTTCGTCATCATTAGAAAATCATTTGCTACAAATCTTTCCGCTATAGAGATTCGATAATGTATTCTTTTTACGTTAATATTATCGCCTTAATATCGTCCTTCAATTGCAATTTTATTCCTCTCCTTCTTTTACCTTCGTTCATATATTTTGTCTCATACCCATATTACTTATAATTTTTTCCACTATTGTTAATCTCTCCCCAACTCAAATAGAACTTCATCATTATAATTACCTTCGTTCAACCCAGATAATTTTCTGCCTCCTTCTCCATGTCCACTTTTTTCCCTTTTGATCATTTTTTTTAATCTTTCGTGATATCAAAGTTTCCACTCCTTGCAGTAGCACTTCACACATAACATTATTTTCTGTAAATCCTTCTTTAAGGATACATACAATGCCACTACCAGCCTAAAATCTAAGTGGCACCAATTTCTTCTTCTCAACTTCTATAGTTGACACGCCTTCCTTTGTTTTATCTATCATTGCTTTCGTAATTTCGACTATCAATCCATACTCTTCACAGACTTTCCCTAAATCTTCTAAAATGTTAATTTTCATTTTAGATTACGCTTAAGGCCTATATATGCAAAGCAAATACTTTCCTCTCAAGTTTCTACATCCTACCAAAATCTCGTATCTATTAGACAGAACCTTGTTCAGTACGTAGCCAGTTTTTTTAATGAGTGTCCTCTTGGAAGGTCTTTCTTTTAATAGACGAAAAACATTATTCCTAATTGAAATTGTCTCGGCGGCTGCTAATACTTCCACGATTTTCTGAGTCCTTGATAATCTAATATTACGAACTTTTTTTTGTGTGTGTATGTGTGTGTTTGTGTGTGTATGATTAGAAGAATTTTAAAATAAATCACAAACATAAATATATGTTGCAGTGTTTTTATATTGAGTCTCTTCATTCTTTTGTGTTATAATTTTTAAAATAAGTTTGTGTAGAAAGCTGCAGAGTTTAATTTTTGTAGACTTCAGTGACGTTTGTTAAAATATCTAACATTGTGCTTGGGGACTTCAGATCTCCTTCTCAATCTTCACTATGCTGTTAAAGATACAGGTAGACTGATTATGACAACTCTTGTGAAGAGTCTGACCAGAGCTCCAAATTATATGATTCGTAAAGATATTCAAAAGAGCTAAACAGACGAAGAATTTTTAAAAGTAGATCTTCATTTCAAGATGATCGGTTAAAATTTGTAACATTGTGCCTGGACAATATTGAAGATCCAATGATTACCCTTCTATATAATTCCTAAATTGCATAATGCTCAGAGATATTTCGAAGAAACCAGTCATTTCTGACTCAATTCGGTGGTCTGTGACGTCATATGACTTCTTCCGTTCTCAGTAAAACGCACAACAGAGCGAGAAGCAGGTCAAGTAACCTGACCTTGACAAAAGCAGTGGTGACAAAGGTAGCCAAATAAAAATGGTTCTGGCTCTACAGATACAGCACTCTGAAATCTATTACTTATTCGTATATTCGCATACCTACTTCTTTCTCCTGCCACACTCTCTCTCCTCCTCCGCTCTTGTTATTTCTCTGTGTCGCTGCTCCGACTTTATACAACGGCCCGTTGGAAATTATTGATGTAAACAACAATATTCAGAATTTTATGTATATGAGTGATTCTAAGCAAAAAAGTTCACATGAACATAGGTACTAATCTCAACGGTTTGAGAGCTACAGGTTGTAAACCATTTTTGACTGTTGCGTATTGTTCACCCTGTAACTATTTTACGGAGGTAAGACATAGGGAATTTGAAAGGTGATGGAATGGACCTTTCCAACAGTATGCAGCATGTGGCAGTGTTGTCTTTAGAAGAGAAGCTATTGACGAAAATTTGAGAATGTTAAGGTTATTTAAAGAAATTGAATGGCAAGACTGATTCCAAATATCCCTCAATAACTTATCATCCAAAGATACCACTGCCACATATTGCATAACGTTGGAAAGGTCGTTCCACCGCCTTTTAAATCCGCTATGTGGCACCCCTGTAGAATAACTACAGGGCGAGCAATACGCAATATAATATAAAAAATGGTTCACAACCTGTAGTTCTCAAACCGTTCAGATTAGTACCAATGTTCATATGAACTCTTTTTGCTTAGAATCACTCATACTACCATTTCCCAAAATATTGCTCCTTCCTCCTGGGACACAGTACATATATATATATATGCAGTGGCGGATCCAAGGGGGGCTATAGGGGCTATAGCCCCCCCCCTTGACAGTCAGGTATACGCTGGATAAAATGGGCTTCAATCCTGCTTTACACTGGATAAAACGGTAAAATATGGTTTAGCCCCTCCCTTAATTATATCCTGGATCCGCCCCTGTATATAAGTATGTATATATTCCACGTTCTTTACAATAAAAATATCTGAGGCAAGTCTGCTTTTTGAGTCTTTGAATAAAAAGTTAACGAAAAGTGCCATAAAATGTTTTGTACGGAGTATTTACTCTATGGTGCAGAAAATAAACACTACGCGAAATCGAAGAGTAGAGGCTTTCGAAGTTTTGGTGTGGAGAAGAATTGAGAAAATTAACTTGATCTAACAAAAAAATAAATTAAGAAGTGTTAAAAATATTAGCGGAGAAAAGAACAATTTTGAATGTACTTAAAAAGAGGAAGAGGAACTGATTCGACATTGACTCAGAAGGAATTTTATCATGAGAGATGCGACAGAAGGTATGGTGGTACGAAACAGAGAGTGAGAGAGCAAAAGAGATTACCTTTGATGGTCAGGTGTAAAACGGAAAATTGCTACTGTATATCAAGACGAAAAGGTTGACTGGGAGATCTAGTGCATAGAACTTTCTCAGTTTGCAGTAAGTCACTTGCCAGTAATAGTAGAATATGAATGATCATGATGACGATAATGATGATGATGATCATAGTGTATGTGACTGGAACTTTAATCTTTGCTAAATTACTACAAATAAGTATCGCGGTCTTGGTGAAAGTTCGGGCCCAAGACGCACACCTATCCTCAGCTCCGAAGTCCTACTAGAGTTATATATAGGCTATAAGTAAACTGCGAATACCACGGGAACATTTATTTTCAGTTTTTGTTTAAGTAATTTTAGTAAAAATACCTAACATTTTTCGCTATATGTTACTACAAACAACTACCGTAGTTCTTGTGAAGAGTCGAAGCTGAGACGCACGTTCGCTGTAGCTCTAAATTTAGGAAATATTTAGAGGTAATTCGAATACGAACATTTAAAATTTGACTGCCATGTTTATTTTCATTTTATACATAACTTTGTGCTTTAGAGGGTCCAGATCCAGGTACCTCCCTCTCTTTCGCTACACCACTGTTTCTCTTAAACAGATATTGACACTTGCAAGATGGCAAATTTTCTGTCGAACCTATCTTTCCTCTGCTACTTCTTCAGTTATTCTTTTAAATGGTGTTTCACACATATACAAATTTCTAATGATATGAACATTGGTCTTCCGTTCCATTCTAACCATTTGTGACACATTAAATATATGTCTCAGTTACTCAGTCAAAAGGTTATTTCATTCAATACACATACACTGTTTCCTTGTCAATAAACAATTCACTAATTACAGATTCGTCTTTATTACCCTCTTCTTTCCTAAACTGAATATTATTTGTCTCTATATCTCCTGTTCAATATACGCAATACAATATTTTCGGTAAAATTGTTTTGTGTAATGAATAACACTGCTCTACAATGATTTTGCTGTTTGGAAACTATTAAGGTTTTCTTAATGTTTTTGACCTGAGAAATCCAAAAATGTAGTTAGTTTTGCCCTATCACGTACAGTTTTCTTAAAATAGAGGGGACGGAGAGGAAAGTAGCCGTATATATGTATATTTCGGAAGAAGTACTGATTATAATTACAAATATAAAAAGATACTTTCTATGCCATAACCTTCTGATTATCTTTTAATTTGTAATGAAACACGCGCAGTTACTTATTCTGCTAACATGGAAAAAAAATATGTACAGTATCTGATAGCACTTAATGATATCACAACGCGTTACACGTTGGGATCGCAATAATAGAGCTGTGTAAGCTGTGATTGCGAGAACTATAATGCAGAGGAATGGAGGCTATTCATTGAGTCCAACAAGAGAAGTTTGAACGGTCTGCTACTTCACAACAGCAATCAACAACTCTCTGTATACCCATTATTTATTTTGTGCATTTAAAGGAGACTTACGAAAATATTTTTTTTTTTTTTAATAAAATACGAGGATCATCAGTGGTTGTTGGGCTGCGATCTGAAGGTGATATGTATGCTTCTTGGACAGAAGTAAGGGTACACCAAATATCCAAGCCACATTTTGGGAATGGAACAGAAGAGAACGCCATAAACATTTGACTCAAATTGATTGGCCTGTCATGGAAAGCTGCAATATTGGAAGTAAAAATGTGAAAAACATCTGCCTCGTAGACCCTTCACAAGTCATATTACCACCTTGCATATTAAACTGCGCCTAGTGAAATAATCTGTCAAAGGTTTGAATAAAGATGGGCAGTGCTTCCAGTGTTACTGACAAAATTCCCAGAACTTTCAAGTGCTAAATTAAAAGAAGGAATATTCATTGGTCCTCAGATCAAAAAGTCTTAGATCAGTCAGACTTTGAACATTGTATGACAAGCGTTGAAAAGGAAGCATGAAGTGCATTCAGAGACGTGTGTCATAATTTTCTCGGGAACAACAGAGACGAAAATTACAAGTATATTGTGTCTAATATGCTCCAGAAGTTTAAAACATTAGGGTACAAAATGAGTGTTAAGATTTATTTTCTGTATTCACATTTAGACATATTTCCTTCTAACTTCGGTGATTAAAGTGAAGAACATTACGAAAGATTTCACCAGGACATCAAAGCAATTGAATTCCACTATCAGAGACGTTGGAGAACAACAATGTTGGCGGATTATTGTTGGACGTTGGTACGTGAAGATTCACGAACTACTCACAAAAGGAAGTCTAGTTTTAGGAGCTTCCAAGTGAAAAAGCAGAGACAAAAATGAGGTAAGTTGTTTATCAATGACCTACAGTGGCGTTAAATACGCTAGTTGTCGCCCGGGGCAAGAACGCGCCTTAGCGTCCCCGTGATCAACTAAACCAAAACGCTCCCCCAAATATTTGCCCAATTTTGGTCCTCCCAATCCGCCCCCCGGGGCACAAGCCCCGTTTGACCCCCTTGTTACGTCACTGATGACCTTAATTATTTAGAATATCTATGTTCATATTAGTTCTGACGCAAAATAATGTTCCTTTGTTAGAAATATATGGTCATAATGTTACTCTATATTAGCAGCGTTGCTAAGTAAATAGCACAATTTACACAATCATGTTTTCCAATTTGTGAAACAACCTAACGCGGTGGGGAGAAACTAATTTCATTTTCGTAATTAGCAACCTCAAATTATATAAAATTAGGTATCAAACCAAAAAAAGCTTTCAAAAAGTTTCATTTTGTTGAGCAGTGTAATTGTTTTGTACTTCTCACATCTTATTCGTAGTTTCTTTCTCTTTGAACTGACTTATCACAGTCAACAGAAAAGTAATCTTGCCTTTCCGTTTCAATATATTTCACAAAATATACAAAAAATATTCTTCCCTTCTCTCTACAAATTCTTAATTAGTTCAATTGGTATTATCATCTGCTCGAGTTACTTTTCCATTTTGTTCGAATTCAATGCTCAATATTATAAATCCTTCGACGTCTTCACTTGTTCTTGATTTTCAACATCTTGATATCTATCCGATACAATTACTACTATTATTAAAACAATAAGTACGAGCCAGACACTCAACTTTCTCGCTGCAATTTCTTAAACTAAATCATGTTATGCTGCAGTTATTTATGATCCTTTTATTTTGGAAATATGAACAAAATTATGAGTTTTTTTTTTTTTTTTTTTTGCGAAACTTC
This sequence comes from Thermobia domestica, assembly GCF_964235325.1. Lineage (NCBI taxonomy): Eukaryota > Metazoa > Arthropoda > Insecta > Zygentoma > Lepismatidae > Thermobia > Thermobia domestica. The sequence continues at coordinate 266,844,740 of NC_137455.1, forward strand.
TTCCGAAAAAGAATCACCACCAACAATGTGGATTTTTTTTATATAAGGAATGGCTAATGCCATTTACGAGGCATGTCATTTCATAGAAGGGTTATTAATGAAATATTTGTTTATTGAATACTAATAAAATCACATGAGTCATATTTAAGGAAATTATTAATTTAAAAAAAAAAACTCGCCCAGAGGAGTAAACTACCCCTTGCGGATATTTTCATGAGAAACGATTTACCCAACATTACAAGAATAATAATAAAATAAAACAAAATCACGTGAGTAGTTTTTGAGAAAGAAACTCAGCCAGAAGGAAACTCACGCCGAAAGTCATCTATCGGTTGTATTTTTTCATTAAAAAAATGACATCCTGTATTGAAATATTATTAATGAAATATTTATTTATGAAATATGAACAAAATCGACTGAGTTATTTTAAAGAAAATCGCCAAAAACTCACCGCCAAGAATAAACTCTGGATTTTTTTCTTTAGAGAAATAAATAAATTATACCATAGGATTGTTAATGTATGAAATAAAAAAAATAGCTAGAGCCATTTTTGAGAAAAAATATAATAAAAAAATAGCTAGAGCCATTTTTGAGAAAAAATATCATTCTCTTATTTTCACTCTTCAGTAAACCACTCTACTTTTGAAAGTAGGAAAAAATTCGAAATCGTCTCCATGCAGAGTCTCCACAAAATCTTTCATTTTAAAATATGATGCTATTATGTTGAACTTGATGGCCTCTAGGAGAGTGTACTACATCGAGACGAAGGAGCGAACATTCGAAAATCTCTTTTTCTTTACGTAGAGGTCGTGAAACGTGTATATCCGTTGGAATCTCGAATTCGATTTCTTCACTATCACCATATATCATTTTCTTTTATCATCACTCGAATATTTTTGCTACTATCATATTTATCTTTCCTTCCTTCTGTTGTATTTAAATTGATTTAACTTTCCGATTGTATTGGTTTATATTTCTAAACTTTTTTATAATTCCTCTATCTATTCATATTTACGTCTCTGCTTTTGTCAGTTTCCCCTTTTAGTTCATTATTCACCCTCCTGTGTTAGTGTCTTGCTCCCTCTGTGACATTCTGTTTCCATGTCCTTCATCCCTCTGTTTTCTTTAACATTGATTCGGTAATTCATGATTTCTTAACCCTGTTCTGATCTCGATACCCTACCTTTCTTTCTTTTTTTCCCCCTTAAACTGCTTCTACTGACCATTAGTCGTTTCCCTTGTGTTGCGTACTTTCAAAATTCCCAAATGTATCATTTTTTAATACCACAATCTCGCAATTTTGTAGTCGAATCAATTGTATATCCAAATCGGTTAGTATCGGATTGTGATCTGAGATGTCGGCCACAGGTAAAAATAATTCACGTTACTTAAGAATGAAAAAATAGGATTTAAAATTATAATATTTGTAATTTGTAAGCAAATATCTCAGTGACTATGGTAGAATAGCAACACAGTTGATTTCGACTCGATTATCTGATTCTATTCCCATTTTCGAATACTGGATTCTTTGTTTTCCAATATGTTAATTAAAAAAAAACTGTAATTTTAATAAGAAGGGTTTTAAGTTTTCATAACAAGTATTTTCACAGCATATAAATGTTATGCCATTAACGAATGTCTATTGTGACAGGATAAATATAAAAAAATAAACCTTGAGAGGAGTTAACCATGGGCTTATCATGAAATTAGTGTCATATCAATGTATATATTATACCCGTACAATAAGAGTATTCTTAAACCCACTTTTGCTAATTCTTTTGGTAATTTTGACATCTGAATAAACATCAGATTAGAAATTATCATCATTGTGACATTTCCATTTATTTGCGAATATTGTTAAATTTAAGTTATAAGTAGGGCTCGGAAGTTGAAGACGTAAACATTGCCTAAAAAGGACCTATAAAAAGACCTAAAAGTATCTTTTAAAAAAAGGACCTAAAAATTTTAAAAAGGACCTAAAAATTGAAATAAGACCCAATTTAATTAGAATTAATATATTTAGTGAATATAATGCTCAAACAGCCTGTCCTTCTTCCACAAGCTGAAGTACAAACTAAAATAAGAAAACTTCCCCCCCCCCTCATCCCCCGTGCTGGAGGACATTGTTACGCCTGCTTGTCTGACCTGTGATTGTTGCAGATCTGGTCTTATCAGTCCAGTTGTTCAAGAAAGTTTTATCATTGGTATTTTCTTTACTAAAGAAAAGATGTTTAAGAAGTGATGGTGATTCGAGTTAATGGCCAGTAAATTTATTGTCGAAAGATGAAGTGCATAAAAAGACGTTAAGACTTATGAGAGGCTTAAAATAAGACCAATAAAAAAATAAATAAAATTAAAAAAAAACGCCGAAAAAGGCAAAAAATAAAATAGGACCCAAAATAAACATATATTATGTTAAGCCTCGTCTTTGGGCACTCGTTAAAAAAGAGGATTTTTTCTCAACTTCTGGGCCCTAGTTATAAGTTTTCGTACGTTTCATTAAAAAGTAAAGTTAAATAAAATAAGGGCAAATCCCCAAAAATATGTTTCTGATTACACGTTTATATCTATAAACACTTAGAAAGTATATATCAGTCTCTTTCTTAGTATGGAATCGAAGCGGTAATTGTTCAGAATGATACAATATTCTGCTGCGAAAAACAAATCGCGTATTCTTTTATAGGGGCTTCAAAAATACCGAGAATCAGCTGTCTCTTCAAAAGTATCTGTTGGTTGTATTCATATATTCATAAATTTCGAGTAAACTGAGAAAGAATATTCAATATTCCCATGCAATTCAATGCAATGACACTTACCAAACAAGCTTCCCCTGCTATCAACAGGTATATTTCCGAAATTAAAATACCTACATACATTTCTGTGATTCAAACACAACTCGTTCTATCTAGTAGATCACAGATCACATATAAAAAGAAGCTTCCGTTACCTAAATTGTGTAAATAATGACGATAAAGTAACATCGTACCCAAAATAGCCGTTTATGGCTTTGATTTTGTAAACTGAACTCTCTGAAAGTCAAGAATAAAATGTTTCCTGAATGGAGAACAAGATGTAAGCAAGATTTTATGCCAAAAAAAAAAAAAAAAGTTTTTTTTTTTTTGTGTGTGTGTGTGTATTTCATGGTTTATGGTACGTTTCCTTTGTCTGGTGCCTCATTGTTAAAAGGAACGTTAAATTGCTTGATTGAATTTAGGCAACAACTAGAATACATACGTCATACATATGTCAAGATGTATACCCTTCAGGTGCTTGATAAAATGTTTAGGCAACCAAAGCGATGCTTGGGGTATGTGGGTTGCATGACTTATATTTGCAGATGACAACTGCAATATCAATTTAATAACTTGTGAAGACAGTCAATCTCGGAATGAACATAGGATACACAAGTAGTGGATGTTGTAAACATACTTTATCAAATGTGGAATTCACTACACAGAAACAAAAGTGGTGCTTGAACAAGAAAGTCGTACAAAGTCAAAGTAGCGAATTTTTTCCGTTTTTTCTTTTAAAGCTGGCCGACTTTATTCTTTTGGTATCTCTACTCGTAATATAAACCTTGTTTCAAGATCACTAGTAAATTCTATCCCAAAAATAGGTTCCAGTACTTACAGGACCAAAGGTACACGCGCTAGTCACTACACTAGCAAGAGGGCATCAAACGGGTTAAATATGTACAGATATTTCTACTTGTGTAAATAGCTAAACCCTAATGTGTCTTCTGGGGGGCGGGGTGGAATTAGATCCGTTCGTATTTCCCGTGGAAACGTAATACATTAGGAAGTGAATAACCATACCTTTGCTATGATTATTTTTGAAATGATTCTCAATGCAAAGAAATCAATTTTTGTTGATTCAATCTCGTAAACATATTCGTTGACTGATCATTTATGTCCTCTGGTTTTATCATTATTATTTCCTTATAATTTCTAAATACGAATAACAAGATTTAAAATTTTCATTTTCAAAAAATCAATTATTTAAAAAAATGTAAATAATACTAATAAATTGTTTACAAATAATATTGCTAAAATGTTTACAAATATTAGCCAATGAAAATACAGAAGGCATATAATAAGCATTATTATTATTATTATTATTATTATTATTATTATTATTATTATTATTATTATTATTATTATTATTATTATTATTATTATTATTATTATTATTATTATTATTATGTCTTAGGTTCCATAGTGTAGGAACGCAGTAGATCCAAATTAGCAATGCTGAAGATTGAATTTGTGTTTGTTCACATCATCAAAGATAAGATATTAACAATTCGTGTTCTAGATCTAGTAGAGCAAGGTATTTCAACAGATCATATATGGTTCAATAATTGTATTAATCAATCTAAGTGATGAATCATTCAATTCAATTCAGCACCTTCAACTGAGTAAATGCAGATTTAAAGAAAACGTCTGCACTTCCTTCACACCTTCCAGCTTGAACTTACATTACGTTAGTTTATGCAATCGGAAGTATTCTGTATAGAATTCTGCAGTAGGAAGTTATAGATTTACTACCTCCGATTTCAGTGTCGAATTCGAACTGTTCGGAAGTTTGTCGTCGTTTCACACTGAAAAACAAATCACATGTGCTTTCCATGTGACTGATCTTGCATTAGATCTCAGGTACTGTTTTAGCGGCTTAAAGAAGTGAGAATTTTGATTTAATTAAAGTTTCGCGCTCACCACCTCAAAACTGATCGTGTAAATCTTATCAAATAAGAAATGGACACCCTACCATAAGAATAGTAGAAAATCAGGAATTAATCTTGATTTCACGTGACCAGCTTCGATATTCTAATCCGAAGATACCATCCATATTACTATCTTTATTATTATTATACTATCTTATATCTTTACGCCATGTGCCACTCGTCATATTCACTTGTGTGAAGGGTTTCGCCATCTTGTTTATCAATCAATTGGTCCCTCGAATAGCAGTGTAATAGAAAAGATACGATCAGGCTGTAACATAACAGGTTGACATCAAAGAAGAAAGGAGGCTGAGGAAATAGGAGGAGAAAGATACGAATACACCGTTGACGAGAAGAAGGGGCAGAACGACTGTCCTTGCAAACGTTAGTATGATTTGAGCTGTTGACAGGCTTTGATTACAGATATGTGAACACGATTGTCAGTCGACAAACGACTACGCCTAAGGGTCTACGTATAAGAAAGCTTGTTCAGCATTTTAATCCACAACTATCGCCTTTCTATATCAAGATTCTGAAGATTATTTAATTAGCATTGACTGCACGACATCTCTTGAAAGAACCAGTTTAAATGAATTCAGACAATGAATTGGTTGTTGAAGATATTAATATAAAAGCGAAAGAAGTTTACATTTGATGTCTACTTTGATGAAATTATTATTCTCAATAATAGGTCAAGGTTTTGTCAACTTTATCCACAGTCATTTCAGTAATTTCTTTCTTAAGTGTTGGTAACTTCAAAATAAGATGCAGCATTTGGCATAACACTGACGACAAGCAACTTTTGTCAAAGAAAGAGTAAATTAAATGTTTAGATATCTAGGATTCGACAATGCTGTGTCTCACTCATCGAATAGTTTACTCAATACTACGTATAGAAAATATTCGGTTTAAAGATCCACTCATATGTAAGAGAACTATAAACTCTGATACAAACTATGGATTTAATGCTATACTAAAAACTCATCAATACGGATTAATTGGGGATTGGAGCTGTCTGATTGGACAAAAATTAATATTCTTTCCAATATTATTCGGATTAACTAAAGTCAAATTGCTAACGCGCACGGTTTTTTTAACGCATGTTTCCCAGTGTGATCTCTGGTGCGATACTTATCCGTATTCTTCGGATCTCACTTTAGACAGTAGAACTTCTCATAAATCCTTCTCGGTTCTGAAAAGAGACAATTTCAGTGGCACCAAAACCGAATTTGTGGCTCAACCGCAGAACTAAAAAAAGCAAACCCTATGAGAATCAAATAGCATAATTTGAAGGGGACAAAGATCACCTCCTGCCCGTATCGCAGAGTCTTTGAAACTGTTATCACTGGCACTGCTTAACCTCCAATTAACCAAACAGTAAGATAAAGAACATCTATCACACGAATTAAGGAGAGCAATCTATCCTGTCCATTGTTTAATCGTTTCTTATCTATTCGTTGTTTTTATACTGTAACGAAAACATCGTTAGAGCTCCTTCGTGGCTGAGCGGTTAGCTAGCTTTGGCGTGGGAGACCCGGGTTCGATTCCCAACGGGAGCTCATGTGGTTCGGATTCCACGTTAATCAGTAGGTCCACGTCTCATATAGCCTCGCTGCTGAACGGAACGTTAAACTCAAAATCAAATCAACTCAACTCAAAACATCGTTGTCCAAAAGAAATCCATTTACAACATTAAGTTATACGAAATTACAATTGCGATATCATTGAAGTGAATTTTGAACGAAAGTATACCCGTAATACGAAAAATTAAAAAGGCATGAAAAGGGCCCTCCACATAAAACTGCTCATATATTTCCATTATACTGTCTTGAAATTGTGAATACCAATAACAGAAAGTTCAAATTAGAAAACAAAGAAAAAATATAAAATTATAGGATGTTTGGAAAAATGAATTATCAAAAGGTAGCGAAATTCAGAGCGTAGGCAAATTTGGCACCCTAGTTGCTTTTCCATAGTTTCGTTTACTGAGCTACTCATACCTTAACGTATAAGATTTGTCACTGACAAATCTAGTCGTATAGGGTAGCCTATAATTTTTAAATAACGCAGTGCACTAGGAGAATGAAGATTACTACTGTTCTCAATAGACTGTTATTATTACAAATTTCATTGAATCAGTTAAAATCCTGGGTATCCATGTAGGGACATGGAAAGATTCTCGGGGCTCGGCTTTATTATACATGGGTCTAGATTAGGAATTTTTCAATTTTTCCACTGCTGATTGTAACTAAACATCCTCTTTAAAGAATAGTAGTCGCCCTCGGCTAACATTATTTATGTAAAATATCTGACGATGTTTATACAATATGCCACGTTTCTATCATACAATAAAAAATATTTTCCTTATAGGTCTACAGGGTAATTCAAAAGTCGTTATACAAAGGGATTCAAAAGTCTAGCGGTGTTGTTACAAAATATGTTCCATATTCTCTCTGTTGTGCTGTTATTGTGACTATACATTCAATGCGTTTCACCCAGTCGGTTTTTTCATGCCGTGTAGTGTCTTGGCAGAAATATGAGAAAATGCATCAAGAATTCGAACGTCTGCGATCTAATAAACGATCGTATTCAAATGATCTCACAAATAAAATATGTTTGTGTTCCTGGTAGCATGGCATTCCACAGACTCATGGCGGCTAATTCAGATTAGGGAACTGGAAATTCAGCCACTAGCGTACGCGCCGTAGTAAATCCGGTATCCTCGTTTAAAACAAAAAAACTTTACAGTATGCTGGTACATAGCAAAATATAGCTATGGTTTAGTTGCTATTCAGAAGATGGTTCTAATGGCTTTGTTGTCCCAAATCGTCGCCGACCCTGTACTAATTTGCAAGATTCCATTCTTGTGTATTCTCACTGGGGAAATGTAGGAGTTACAACTTGTATTGATGCCGCTCGTTATGCTGCATAATGTAAATACTTACTTGATTGACCGCACAATATAGACGTTGCATTTTCTGATGCCGTATGTGGTCTGACGTTCCTTTGCTGGTCTGCCGCATTTCCTGTTTCCTTGAATTTTGCTATCAGCTTAGATGCAGGTCATGTGTTATGATTAATCCGTATCCAGTCTGGGTCCTTTTTATTGTAATCCTCTAAGATTTCCTTGTAACTGCCGGATCTGATTGGAGGATTATGTCTATGAATTTGTACTTCGGCAACGACATTGTACCGCTTTACTGTGACTTCTGAACCACCGTGTACACATTGCAAAGATTTTGCAAATTGCTCATTTAGTAATAGCACTCAGGACACTAAAATCACTTATTTGTTGTAGAGAATATTGAGAAACGAAATAAAATCTATTTTAGCGACCTGGAGTTACGCTGTGCAGACTAAAGAGGCGGATAATAAGGTAGAAGTGAAGAATGATAAAATGAAGAGATGTGGAGGACACCAAAATAAATAAAATAATAGACATTTGCTCACATAGCCTGAAATGAAACCATCATTTTTACACTAGAGATGAATGTCCTAAGTAGTGTTGGAAAATTTCATGAAAAGTTCAAACTTGAAAAGTTCGCGCGAAAGTTCGGCTCATTTTTTTTAATTGTCCATTTAAAAAATCCCTGTAAAATTACAAACATTTTGGTATATAACATGGCTATATTAAAAATCGAAGTAAATTTATTTTAGTTTTTTCTCTTTCTAATAGTACATAATTTTCACATTTTTTCAAAAGATGTTACGGAGCGTTACAAGCATGTACCGGTATTTCAAATTTCAAGCCTATACCATAAAACAGTATGTTTTCGGCAGAAACCTTCAATTTTACATGATGCTGACAACCAAAAACTTAAATTTGACTTGCATAAACAAGTTTATATCATAAACTCACGCATTACCAATACAAAATTAATCATTTTATTTTATATTTTTTCTTTGTGGAAAGCACTGATTCAGTTACAATAATGTGTTTTACGTGTTTATCCATATCATATATAATGTCAATGTGTGTCAGTCCATCTTGTATCATTATGGTGCAAATAACTATACTGTATAACACATAGCTAGCTAGCTCACAGTCATCACACAATGTTCAGACTGTTATTATAAAAATGAGTGTCGCTAATTAGTAATAAAAAGAAAGCGAAAGTTCGGGAAAAGTTGCTTATGAAAAGTTCGGAAACGAACTTTCGAAAATAAAAGTTCGCCTGAAAAGTTCGCTCATTTACATCTCTAGTCCTAAGGCATCGTTGCCCCTTTAAGTATTACTCCATTGCTTGCAGTTTGAAATAATAACAAACACAAAGAAAACAGAAAAACACGAGCAACTAGCTCAAAATTTAAGAGAATAATGCAAGTCCAAGTATATTAAACTAATGCCAATAGTAATTATCGGATAACTAAGTAGTTCACAAGATGTTAAAGGAAATTGAACTTGTAATAGTTGGAATTGAAGAAAGAAAGAAAGAAAGAAAGAAAGAAAAAAAAGAAAGTACAGAAGGGCGAAATGTTTGACACGTGTAGAATTGTAAGAACATTCCTGCAAACTCCAGAATAAAAGATTTTTTGAAAAAAATACAAAGAAACAGTAATAAATTGGATGGCTCACATAATTACTACATCACCTGCTTAGATAAGGAGTCGAGAATACAAAGTAATAATAATAATTATAGAATTTGCAGTAGTAGCCTATATTGGTAATAATACTAATAATTTTCTGCCTGTCTTTAACAGTAAATTTATTTTTCGTTTTTATTTTGAAACCATCTAAAGATAACTTACCCATTTCAGTTTATTTAGTCTGTCCTTAAGAAGTATTCTACAAAAGTAAACTTAGATTTTTTTTTTTAAATCTATTTCATTAACCTTATAGTATTTTCATAATGTAATTATGTAGATAGCCTTTCTTGAAACTACTTTCGTTTCGTTGTAGAGTGTATGATACCTGTGTCTCGCATTCAAGTATTTTGATTTTCTAAACTGAAATAAGTTTTTTTTTTCAAGTAGTCAGGTCTTACCACTACACTTACCATTATTGAATAAAGCTTCTCTCTCTCTCTGTCTCTCGATTTGAATACGGGTCACTGACTTAGTTGACAATAATGGAAGGTGGACGTGGACGAGGCCTTCATTTAATCTGCTGACCTGCAACTTGAGAGGCCGTTCTACACCTTTATCTACAGAATACAATGCTTTTTCCTGGTCGTTGCTGAAGAGAAAACAATTCTGGACAGCCTTCTGTTCGGTTCCTGCGGCGAACAAGAGGTCGTTTCAGTGATCGGGCAGAGATTGGGGTGATTGTGTTACAAGATCTTTTTTTTTTTTTTTTCTGAAAGCTGCATCACAAGTTCACGATGAGACAAACAAAGCAAAGGATTGTAGGCAGCAGGCCAAAAACCATTATTGTAATTCATTTTGCGTCCAACACTGATTATAGCACGCGTGCCCATTTTACATGTGTCTGGTTTAAAGTAGGACCATTACAGCCAACATGCTGACCTTCCATAACAAAGAATCTCGTAATTGAAGATGACGGAGTCTGTCCCTTCCCATTTCCAACTTTAAACGTCCTTTGCCTTATGTTTCTAACTTTAAGGCAAAATTTTAATTTGGCTGTTAATTAGGCTAATTCATTCTTTCAAACTGAAAATTAGTTCCTCCTATTTGTCATCACAGTATTTCCAATAATGTGTAATGTACAAAACACATGGTTTAATTTATTTTCCTTGTTTTTCTATTCAAGTTTCTGATGTAAGAAACCATTATTTCTCTACACTGTACTTGTCAACAACTTATGATCTTGTTTTCCTTCATCATGTTCCTTGAATTTTGCATAATTCACTATATGTCTTTCTTCCTTAGATGAGGAGCCTCTTTTCAAAAGCAGCATAGCATGTCCATTCATAGAACTTTTGCAAGGGACATGAAAAATTAACCTTTCTAAGTGCTTTGCTATTCAATGCGTTTGCCACGCGTTTTTATGGCTCTGCGTACGTTTCGAATACGCTGACCATGTATTTAAATGTCAATGGCTAATCACAACGTGAAAACAATAAAAACGCGCAGATTACGTCGGGTCGAGCGTATTTGGTGCGTTTCGGAACAATAGACTGCCTGCTTTTTCGGAATCAGTAAAAGAGTGTCTAAAGGTAGGGAAAAAAAAGGAAAGACGTGCTGCCAAGCAAGAGGATTTTAGCAAGACCTTCATGTCTTCTCAGAATAAATCAACTGAAACAGCTCATTCTAATTCTACTTTCCGGTGCGGGAAATGAAAAAAAAAAAAGACCTGGAAACCGTGACTGGCTCACAGTATGATTTATAACTCTGGTGAAAATAAAATTGCCGAGTAGCCATCCTGGTCGCGTTCGCTGCGGGGGGTCGCGCATTGGAAACGCATCCTCGTCTAGCCATAGTGTAAGAGAAAAGGACAAATACTTTTTAACATCTCTTTCTGTTCAACACATTTTGATCGAAGGTGTATAAAATCTTTTAATTTTTAGGTTTGTACATTCATTTGAGCATGTCATGACAGAATTGGGCAATTAAAAATATATATACTTAGCTCTACTTTTAAAAAATTATCCTTATATGTGCGATAGTCGGTATCAGTATGTTTTTCAATGTAATTAAAATGAGAAAATTGTGACAGTATTGAACCAAAATCCTTGTAAGTAGTTATGATTAAAGTTCTTGACATATATTTAACCTTAATGAGACAAGTTTGTACAGAATTAAAGAATAAAAGAATTTTCTTAGCAGAAAGTAACTGAATAAAATATAAATAGATAGTATAAATAGCTCAGTAGTTATATTGTACTGCATAAATAGTTTAAGCCTAAACCGTTAAATCATCTAAATATGTATGATAAGGTTTCAAATTCGGACCTTTATTGTTTATTAAATTTATTTGCTAGAACAAGTTAAATATTCAGAATGCACTAGATATTCAAATTATGTTAAGTTGTATATGAAATAGAGTTTTGACTAATGTAATAAATTGCAAATCTACATTTAAACCTTATTTATAATTGAAGTATATTTTGTAACGATTTGAGTATCTTTAAACGTTGATAAATGTTTTCTCCTTGTATTTACAATCAACTCTGCTAAAGACAGTAAAGAAGATCACCTGCAACATTTATTTATGAATGAATAAGCGTGTGTTTATAATAACAATAATAATAATCATGGGTATTCAGCCATTATTGACAGTATAGGACCTCTAGCACATCTCTCATGATACAGTTCCTTCTTAGCCAGTGTCCCAACCAGTTTTTCTTCCTCTTTTTAATAATATCCAAAATGACTATTTTCTCTCCCACCATTTCTAACATATTCTCACTCGTTTTTCGCTCGACCTACCTAATTCTCTCCATTCTTTTTCACACCCACATTTCGAAAGCTTCCAATAGTTTTTAATCATTTTCGCGTAATCTGACCTGTGCAATACAATAGTCCACACGAAGCACTTTATGAGTCTTTTTCTCAGCTCTTTATAGAAGGTTTCCGAAAACAGTACTTTCTTTCTCCTGAAGGCTTCTTTGGCAATTGTTGTCCTTGCTTTTACTTCACGTTCGCAATTTATATCATCACTAATAATACTACCGATGTGTCGGAAACTAGTCACCTGTTCTATATTCTCCCCTCCTACTTCTATATTTGACACCTACCCCTTCGTTTCAACCACCATGGCTTTTGTCTTTTTAACATTAATTCCATCCTGTATTTTTTTCAACCCTTTCTCCAGTTTTCTATCTTATTGATTTTGTCTTCAGATTCTGCAACAAGCGCCATATCATCTACAAATGGTATACACCTAATCATTCTACCTCCTACTGAAATGCCATCTTTTTCATTATCTCTTCCATAAAGATTTATAATAAAGATTAAAAATATCCAAATATTTTCGCCTGGATATTCATGCAACCCGCAACTCTTAAATGTTTTGAGGTCTACGCACTAGTGTTACTCGAAACAGACATTTATGAATGAATGGGATACGGATAGCGACTGTTAAAATCACCATTACCCATTAAGATGTTAACGATTGACTCCATTAACGAATTTGGTCGAGATAAGTGCTCCAGCTATCTATTGAAAAAAAAATAATAATAGACGGACGTATCAGCATTACAGTCTTATAAGCCCCATTAGCTTGATTCTAATAACTGTATCAATTTATAATTTTTGTGGTTTGAACAGGGTTTGAATTCTAAGGCTTGGGTGAACAAGGGTTATCCACGAGATTCGTGAAATGTCTCGTATCTTCTAATTTTTTTAAAATGTACTTTTCATCTCGACTCTAGTTTCAGTTTTGGAGTCGATAATCGAGTCAATATTAAAGCATTATTTTGATTAAACTGTAAATGACCTTAAATTCTAAACCTTCTGTTCTTTCACTGAATAATACAATTCTTGCTTAATTGAGAAGTGCGCATAGCACATAATCTTTGTCATTACTATATGTTAGATGTTTTCTTTTTTATATACATCATATGTGACAAGAAGCACAGTTTCACAAAACATATTTGCAAGACTTGACGCTATGAAAAAATACATCTAATTTATTAACTTTGAGATCATTTATATTATATAACATTACTTAATAAATTAAATGAAATATTTCAGTTTAATGTCCCACGATTATGTCCTTCAGGCTAAGGGAGATGGTACATTACTGAAAAACAGTATGTTTCTAATGTTTTGTTTGTTTTCTTAATTTGTGAAATACTTTATTTATTTATTACCAGGGGCCGCGGTTGCATACTGGCAGAGCGTTCACCTCTGGTGCATGGAGTCCTTTGTTCGATTCCAGCTCGCACCAAGTGAGATTTGTGGTGGACAAGTACCGTGTGGATGGGTTTCCTCAGGGTTCTTCCGTTTCCTCCCGCTTTCTTCATTCCTCTTATTTCATTCATTTCTCATCATCACCGTTTTCTTTAGCCTAGCCGGCAAAAACTCAACTATTTTATTTATTACGATAGCTCAAGATTTTGGAACCATTTGACACGGAAAACTATTAACAGAAGATTAATTTAGAGAGGAAATCAGTCATGACCTTATTTAAAGATACAGCATTCGTCCAGTGAGAATGAGATAAACTCTGTTAAGATAGCCAGAATGACATTCGAACTCGAAACCCCGATCCTAATTGCTAAGCGAGAACGTTCAACGTTTACTTACGTCGCAATATGTGAGGAAAAAGAAAAGAAAAAAGAAAATATGAAAAATGTAGAAAGGAGATAAAAAGAAAGAAAGTAGTATCCTATTTTATAAACGAGAATTTCTGGAGACGATTCTTTCCTCAGAGAGATTACATGACGCAAACGAGAAGGCAACTGCCAACAGGATTATTCCAACAACCTGGTGCGACAATCGTCCAATTGTTTTCTTCCGACTTGAGTGCCACACGACACGAGAGGGACCATGATTCTTCGCTTTCTACTTCCCGCTCTCGCTTTTTCTTCCCGTTCAATGTTCCAAGTCATGACGTCTCCAGATGCACAGCAAACACTTCAAACAATAATATAAACAATGTCTGTAGAAGGTGATTTTTTGTTCCCTAATGGTCATTGCGCACTGGCTACAGAATAAACGTCGTCCTTTTATACTAGTGGTTGGAAGAGATCAGCGTACAGAGCCGGTACCATTACACATATATTTTCATGGACATATATACAGCAACAAAAATTAGCCATTCTTCTTCTCTTTTTTCGGTTAAAATATTTTGATAAATATCAACAGATTAAATTGTATCTTTGAAAACTCTCATTTTGAAAATGTGTATATATAGGGTCTATAAAACCCCCGATTATCAAAAATAGTTACAAAAGTAATTAAATGAAGAATAGTTTTTTAAAAATCTACTTAACTCCTGAAGTCTTCATAAAAACGCAACTTTGTCAAAGAGAGGCAGTCATCTATTACAGACTTTTGAAAAACTAAAATCTGTAAATTTTGACTTTTTCTTACAGCTATATTTTCATATTTATGTAATCATTTATCAATGAAATGAAGTATTTTAGTTTAACTTTCCCCGATTATACCCCTTAAGCTAAGGGATACGATGATTAGAGCAAGTGAATTATAATGGAAGAGCTTATCAGTAAGAGGAGATTAGGGATGCAGACGAGACAAGATTTGTGGCTGTCTCGTCTCGAAAATGTGCTGTAAAAGTGATGTCTCGACTCGAAAAATGTATATTTCTCTATTGGAAGAGCCGTGTCTCGACTCGAATTTTGTCAGGAAAATCCTGTCTCGACTCGTCTCGTGAGCATCCTTAGAGGAGATGGATTACAATTAGATGTTTAGTACGAATTTTGATATGAAACTATTTAAATTGGTGAAATGAGAATGTGAAAGTATCTCTAGAAAACCCACGGACGCGATGTTGTCCACCATGTTATTTATTAACGAACAGCAAAAAAAAAAAAAAAAGCTTTGTTTTAAGAAAGAGGCTTCCGTTTCACGCTGATGTTTTGTTTCTTTTAAGATTGTGTAATTAAGTTATACATTATAAACTTTATATTAAAGTGTGTACGAAGTGTTTATCTTTGTACTTGTTTTTTGATGTAATATATTTTTAAACTTAAACTTAGAGAACAGTATAAAAACTATTTATAAAATATTGGCCTGTATTAAAACGTCAGAAAATATCAATTGCAGTTGGTTTTTAGCATAAAAAGTGTGCTTTTAATGGCATTGGGGGGAGGGGCAGGAAGTGAGAACTATAGAACTTCGGCTTATCCAGTCTGCTTTTCCGCCACATTAAGTCGGATATTCTGGAGTTTACTTTATGAAAGCGTTTTAGAAGTCTATAATTTTACAGAAGCTGGGTAAACTCCTGAATCACATTGGAATAAGTATTGAACTAAAAGAATTTCTCGCTCCCACTTCCCAGAATCGAACCCGGATCGCCACAGTCGTTAGGTAGACGCCTTACCGACTACTCAATCGCGACTCTTTATAGAGGAGTATAACAAGAAAATGGAAACTAATTTCTGTATAAAATTTATTTTAGCTTGACTTATTTTTGATGGTATTGAATGCATACTATTTTAAGAAGCTTGTGATATGCATTTTGGTAGTCTTTCTAGTTTCCCTGAATAAGAAGAGATGTTGCCTTAATAATGTTAAAAAAAAAAAAAAAAAAAAAACTAGCATAATTATAAATCCTAACCTTTTCTATTATAGGTGATCAATAGTTTAAGTACATGTTTGTAAACTTACCATGGTTATATAAGTTTCCAGATGAATGGTTCGCAGAAAGTCGAAAATGTCCAATGGTCATACGTGTTGTCTCATCAGTTTGAAACTGGTTTCAAAAATTTTCATATTACATTACATAATACTGTAATTTTTGCATTTGCATTGCTATAGAAACAATGTGAATCATATTGTTGCTAAATTTTATATAGGAATGAATTAGGAATACCGTTGTTATATTTGTAAAAGTAGGAAACTATTGTTGAAATGATTTCAATAAAGGCGAGTTAATTCATTTTATAGATTAAAGATAGAAATACCTAGTAATTAACAAAACTTCTTAAACAATGATAAAAAGGAAACATGAAGTGGAATAAAATACCATGAAGTAACTATAATCATATATATATATATAAATATCTGCCCTCAAAGATCCAACAAGTTTTGTGTAACCTAGTGACTTCATGGTATTCGTTGGTAATACTTAAGGTGAAGAACCACATAGTTTGTTGTGCTTTTGAGGACAGTTTGACTATCTTGGGCTACCACCATCATCCTTGAACTCCCGCCGTTCAGGTTTATTTGGGAATTCAGGGAGGGCAATTGCTTCCTCTGCGTTTGTGATATAGACTACATTTTAAGTTTTTAACCAATAATATATTAATATGCTACTGAAAACGTGAAATCTAACGTCGAAAAGTTCTCCCCTCTCCCCATTAAGTGAAACCTGAAATGACACTACTGATCCTGAAAAAAGTCCCCATATCACTTTCTATGCTCATTTAGTGAATAACATTTATTAGCAGTGGTACGAGTAAATATGTAAAATAAAGTTACGTCTATGCGCTGTGACGGTTTCTTAGATTCACGAAAATGCATTGAAATATTAACGACAATTGATTCATTAGTAGGTCTTCTAACTCTTTACCCTTGTGACTTTTAGAATTACCTCTCTGATGACGTACACAGGATTTTGCTATTGCAATATAGCAAGGAAGAGCTCTGATAGTGGTAGCCAAAGATAGTTGAGCTGTCCTCAAAGGCACAACAAACTATTTGGTTCTTCAGCTTAAGTGTTACCAACGAATATCATGAAGTCACTAGGTCACACAAAACTTATTGGATCTTTGAGGACAGATATATGTGATTATAGTTACTTCATGGTATTTTATTTCACTTCATGTTTCCTTTTTACCATTGTTAATTACAAGTTACTTCTATCTTTAATCTCTATTTAAATGAATTAATTCTCTTTTATTGAAATCATTAAGTCATTCTGCCTAATGGCAATTTCACTTACCTAATTCAACTACATGGGGCCACTAAACTAGTATAGGAAAGAGTATAATGCATAATTCTTTTCTCCTGTGGTTTAGAAACGTACACAGAAACTGAAAATTAGAGAGTCGAAGAGAAAATACCATGCATAAAAGAACTCTGTAGTTAATGTTTCATTACTCAGTTATTCACTTTCATACGTCAACTAATATTCCTCCGATATACGGCACCTTCACTTGTGATAGTATCAAGAAGCCAGAACTTTGACAGATCTGGAATAGCTAGTAATCTGTAATAATAAGAGAATTAGAACTCATTATGCTCTTTCAAATAATCTCCGAGAACATTTAAAACAAGTGCACAATGTACAGGTATACCCTTAACCTCTTCAGTCCTGCCACTAAGCGGTCCACATTTTTTTTTTTTTTTTTTTTTTTTGGGTACCTATTGCTTGAAATGTGATGATTGTCGATGCCATCTAATGAACAAGATTAGTAATAAACACAGGTAGGAGGTACACAAACGTTACAAAGCAGTTTCTACTACGATGCAAGCCTCAGAATAAACGCAAATAAATAAATAAATAAAAGTAAAAAATAAAAACCAGAGGTGCACACATGTGCACCTATGGACTGAAGAGGTTGATATTAAAAAGGAAAAGTTCTTGGGAATTAGTAGTCACTTATGTAAGCGGGCCATTAATTTCCGTACGAGATATACCAGATATAATGACAAGTTGTCGGGCGAATAAGTAATCTGGTCTGGAAACCTTTGCTTTGACTAATAAACTATCCTCATAAGCTAATGCTGATTAGATTAAATTTATCAATGATTTTGTTCGAAAGCACAAAATACGGTCTTAGAAAATTGTTCTACGTCCTTTATCTCCAATGAAGCATTATTGTTACTCTACGAGTATTATTAAGTTTTTCTGAAACAAATATATAACTAATACATTCATTTACTGTATTATTTGAATGTAAAAATACGTTACGAATCTATTGTACGCGTTATTAAACTAATTAATTTGAATAGGTGAGATTTTGTCTTCAATGCCTATACCGAATATAGTAGGTTCTATATCCAGAACCTCACTGCGGATATTCGTTTCGTGAACGACTATAATTTTAATAAACATATTTTCCAAGAAATCGGCAGAACATAAAAAATCAAAGCTCAGCTGCAGGAAAATTTAACCACTGGCAATGATAATTGTGTGCATGTACGATATTTTTTTTTTTTATATTTGCATTTTTCTTTAATTTTCATATCACATTATCACGCAAACTTCTGATTTTGAAGATTAAGTGATGATTACATTTCATAAATGTGATTTCCATTAATATAGACTATGGGCATTTACAAGAGCTTTTCTTTTCTTTTCTTTTCCCTTTTAGTCATTCAACCCAGACATTTATCGTAGGGTCAAGGCTTTTAAAATCATCCCTTAAGAGAAAATTACCTGTATAATTTCCTCTCTACAAATCACACAGATGTTGGCTATTGTATCTTTCTTAACTGTCTTAGAGATTAGTACAGGAAAAGTAACATACATTTTTCTCTTATGAGAGATCATCAAAGTATAATTGAACTGTAAAATTTGTCATTTAGAATGTAAAAGGTGCCGTTGAGCCCAAACAGTGTTTTGTTAATTCCTTTTGTATAGGAAATGTTCAAAAAAACATGGGAGAGCAGATAAACATGAAATTATATTTATGAAAACATTAAATATTCAAAACATAAGTATCTTGATTAAGAAATGACATACCGAGAATTAAAAAAATGAATTTTCGAGCTCGGATAGTGAACGTCATTAATTAATTATAAAATTTTGCAGTAATGTCGCAGAGATGATATTTACGCTGCTTCTGGATCGCCGCCTATTTGGGTACCGGATGTCTGGTCTGTCAAGGTCACCAGGTCAGACCGGGTCTGAGAAGCGAGACCCAGACCCGGATAACCCGGACAAAAGTTGTGAGCCGGTGACCCATTTAGAATTCTTAGCACATGCCTCACAATAACATGTCTATTAGATTTCACACACACACACACACACACAAAAACTAAAATCGGGCCCATCATTTTGACTTGCCCTGTATAGCCTGCCTATTTATCTATCTATCTATATGAATTTAACTTGTTCTGGAAATTTTAGTAATTTTAATTTTAGAAGTATTGAATATATAGGGATTTATACTTCTAATCTATTCAAACTCTTGTTTAAGCGTAGAAGTTTAAACTGGTAGGGAATGGAACGCACTATTCTTTCAGATTTTTTTTTTTAATATATATATGCATGGAGACTTTTTCAACCAAAACCAGTCGCATAAAGAATTCAGATCATTCAGTTATGTATAACATATGAGATACATTTGCATACATTTGAATGTTATATTTGCAAAGTTTTTGTTGCAATTCGAGAATATGTACTATAGAATATATTAAATTTGTCTATAACTTAGGATAAATGGAACTGAACACAACTTTATATTCCATGTAAGACACGCTGTTTACGATAACATGCATGTTATACAATGATGCAACAAGTGGAAGTGAATAATTTGCGAAGCAACGTGGTGAATCTTATGAACTGCTTAAATGAAGACCTTATAAACAATTTCTATTTGATTCTTATCCATTTACCCTTATGAATTATATGTAAGTTGTACGTTGTTGAATGCTAAGGAAGAAATGTGTTCTGAAATGCCAGAGTTCAGATATGAAAACATTATATTTGGTTGAATAAAGTTTGCATTTCAGAAAACTTGGTTGAATTGAACAACAATAAATTATGCAGCAAAAGCTATTTCTGGATACCAGCTACGTAGTTAATAGCTTAACTGAGTGTTCGCTTACTTGGACAATAGAGTTTGTTCAAATTAATATATCGTAGTAAAACAGATTATTTGCTTATTTGTACCGAAATTTATGAGCAAGTTATTTAATAGTTGGTTTGCCTTTGTACAATAACCAACTAAAGTACACACTTGTAAAGTTTTCTTTTGTCAATGGACAAATGTGAGAGAGGTTTCCATAAATTGACAAAGAATAATGTCTTAGCAAGCCGCGGATCCAGGATATGATCAAGGGAAGGGCTAAACCATAGTTTGTCGTTTTATCCAGTGTAAAGAACGTAGGATTGAAGCCCATTTTATCAAGTGTATACCTGAGCGTCAATGGGGGCCTTTAGCCCGTATAGCCCTCCCCTTGGATCCGCGCCTGGTCCTAGTTGTATGAAAATTATGGAGACGTGTACATTGAAATTAGTAATTTAATTTCGTTAAAACCTGATATTGTTGGGGGGGGGGGGAGTATGTGCTTTTTTTGTGAGTTTACCAGTTTCCTGGTAATATGGTCCATACTTATATGTAAATGAATATGGAGTCGACAAGTGTGAAGAATGTTTTGTTTACATTCTTTTGTGAACGGATGGTAATATATTTTTCTTCTTCTACCCCATTCATATTATTAAGTCAAATATTTAAAAAATAAATCTTTCTCAATTTGATCCAGTTGTGGCAAAAGTTGTTGAGAAAAGAACATAGATGAGGGGAATGCATTTTTCCTGAAGACTAGTATATGTTACGTGCTGTAATACTTTATTATCAAAAGCACAATGAACTCCGATAGTCCGAACCAGGATGCGAATTACCGAGAGGAATAAGGGAGACTTATTCAATCACATTTTGATTCTCCCAAAGAAACTAACTGAAGCACTCCTCCCAGGGATACTTTTTTCCAACCATGTTTGGTGATAAAAAGTTTGATTATACAGAATTGTCAAATTCCACAGATTTTTGTCCATGCTTCATGCAATTTTAATTTGCTAACTGAATTCCGAAATGAAAGATGTAAACTACTGACTTTTGGCTTGTTCTAATTTTATATGCACAGGTACCACAATATACACATTCTTTTTCCTTGTTTACACTATCGACTAGTTTAACTTCTTTTAATTGTGACTTTAGTTGTCACAATCGTATTCTCATACCCTTCAGTCCGTCGTCGGAGGTGAATTTGTATGACGAGGTTATATTAGCTACGCATAACGAAGTTTGTGAACGTGTTAAATTCTACATGTGCAATGCAAGATATTTTTAGTTCTATACTCAAACACATTTAGTTGCAGGTATCTGAGGTAATCTATTATATAAAAGAGAACGCACAAATCCTTTGTTCCCTCATCACGCTAATACGGCTGAACCAATTTCTTTTATTTTTGGGGGGTTATTAGGATTTGGACCCTAGATGGTTTTTATCATATCACTTTAATTTTTAATTACCAGTGTCTTGAGATAATTGACCATTCAAGTGTCCATAACGTACAAATCCTTTGTTAGTTCATCATAGGTAAAAATAAACGTATGTATATGCAACCCGCATGACCGTGTCACTCGGCGGGTTAACATAAATGACAGGCGATATAATGTTAACATTTACTGCAATCTACTATGGTTTTTATCATATCACTTGAAAGCGAAAAAGTAAATATTATCTAAGTAACAAAGTTTATTGCGTTCCGGGGTGACCGCAGCGAAGCGGGGCGGGTTAACATAAATGACAGGCGATATAATGTTAACATTTACTGCAATCTTCTATGGTTTTTATCATATCACTTGAAAGCGAAAAAGTAAAAATTATCTAAGTAACAAAGTTTATTGCGTTCCGGGGTGACCGCAGCGAAGCGGGGTGAACGCTGCTAGTCTATATATATAAAAGAGAACGTACAAATCCTTTGTTCCCTCATCACGCTAATACGGCTGAACCAATTTCTTTTATTTTTGGGGGGTTATTAGGATTTGGACCCTAGATGGTTTTTATCATATCACTTTAATTTTTAATTACCAGTGTCTTGAGATAATTGACCATTCAAGTGTCCATAACGTACAAATCCTTTGTTAGATCATCATAGGTAAAAATAAACGTATTTATATGCAACCCGCATGACCGTGTCACTCGGCGGGTTAACATAAATGACAGGCGCTATAATGTTAACATTTACTGCAATCACTTGAAAGCGAAAAAGTAAAAATTATCTAAGTAACAAAGTTTATTGCGTTCCGGGGTGACCGCAGCGAAGCGGGGCGGGTTAACATAAATGACAGGCGATATAATGTTAACATTTAATGCAATCTTCTATGGTTTTTATCATATCACTTGAAAGCGAAAAAGTAAAAATTATCTAAGTAACAACGTTTATTGCGTTCCGGGGTGACCGCAGCGAAGCGGGGTGAACGCTGCTAGTATATTTAAAAAATATATATATATATATTTAATTCAGTTATTGTTTCTAAATTTATTGATTTAATATTATTATTTATTACTGTTGACAAACATAATGAAATTAATGATACTTATGTGAGTATTGGTACTGGTGGGGAAGGTGTTGTTGTATAATTTTTAAATATTGCAACTTCATATCTTTATGTTCTGTTGGGTCTTATGTTACCCTCTCCCACACTCTTCCCCATGAATAACCCAATTCAGGCATTGGTCCGAACTAAAATGAGTGCAGGAATGTTCGAGCTACGAAATGAGCCGTTGGATGGCAAAGTAGTGTAACTCAGTTTTGAGACATTGTGATATGTTGAGACTTTTATTAGAATCGATATAGAAAAAGCGGAAAAAGAATCGATTTTTTGTGCTGCAATCTTTTGGCCAATGTTTTGGTCTTTGAACTCTGAGATACGCAACTTTGCCATTCAACAGCTTATGGTTTCGAGTTAACGGAAATGACTTAATCTCATTTTTTTTTTGTTTTTTTTAATGAGTTACGCCACTTTGCCATCCACGCTTCAAATATCTTTTATGAATATTGAAAGTAATTAAAGAGGAAATTGTACCTATGAAACGAAAATTGGTATTTTATCTTTAGTGAAAAGCATAAATTTTAATATGAATATGTAGATGTAGAATATACGATAACATTAACACGAATTCAGTCCCTTTTTTTCCTTAACCAAACTAACATAATTTCAGCACTTTGTATCAAAAATATTCGACTCCAACTTTACATCCCAGTATAACGTAGAAGTTAGGGAGGAAGAGATAGCAAGAAATTGCAGCAATGCTAAGTTGCTGGCAGCAGTGCATACTGCTGGTACGAAACATCTCGTACTACACTGTATTTAAAGTGATGGGTTTCTGAAGTGGATTGAACAGAATTACATATTACTTTCTATAAAATGTTATTCGATTTACCCAAAATCTGGGGTGTCGAAATCCGAGATAGGAGAGTTCTCTGTATAGTACAACACGATATATGATTCACTTAAGATAAAGCTTACGTCACAAAGAAAAAATAAATAAATAAACTAACGTAAGACCAAGTTATATTATTCCTAGATACACTGAATGAAATAAAAACAGTATGAAATGTGCTACGAGGGTGATTCAAAAAGTAATGCCTCCAGGGTAATATCTTTATTTGTGTTTGACAGATAGCACTCATACAGGTATCAGTGGAAAATTTGCAACGCCAGCTACAATTGATGGCATCATTTTTCAACATAGTCCCCGTTACGGGCAAAACAGTTGCGCCAACGCGAAACAAGGTTTTTCATGCCGTCGGCGAAGAATTGTAGTGGCTGCTGGCGACACAATTGCCGAACTGCTGCTTCCACCTCTGTGTCACGACTGTAACATCCCTCCAAGTAGCAGTGTGCAAGACTATAGGCAGGATAAGATATATTTTCAACAACACTTTGCCAGCAGATGGGACAACTATGAAATTTTTGGCGGAGAAGAGGACGTGTGGCGGTACTCCACCGACTAACGCTTCGTTTCCTTGTCGTAATGGTGTACCCACGACCCGTCATGGCGATGAATGTTCCTGGACACACAACATCCCGCAGTCAGAAATTCAATGACAACCTGGTGTTTCAACCGGACACTGGACATCATAGATTGCTCCATTACTCTGAAACGAGAAGAGATAGGAGGGTAAACAAGTGATATTCTATAGCTTAAACATCAGTACATTAGTGATAAGCAGTTCAGAATGTTTGCGTTAATATTGGCCAACTAGTAGGCATGCAGGTATTACCTTCTGAATACTCTCATACATTTGGTATTTGAAAGACCTTAGAAAAACGATGTAAATAAGCCTCCTAATTTTGTGTAAACATTACTCATTAAAAGCAACAAAAAACGATAATTGAAGGATACAAGTGAAAAAGAAACCCCTTACCAAAGGATATGTTACCTAAAATGATGATTAGTTAGCTAAAAGATATGCCCTGTTACCTAAAATACCTTAGGATACCAATTCATTTTTCTTCATTTTTCTCGAAAACTACTCATAAAAGTTTACTCACAAGTGTGTCACTTATTCAACTTGATGTTATATTGATTAATATACGTATGTCTTGTCTTGGAGACTTCATTTCGTTATACGATAATAATAATAATAATGTACACCTTAGGACATAAATAACTAACATTTTCTACCAAAGCTTAATACACTAATTTATTAGAACTAAAAATGAAATATTACAGTTTCAACAACCTAACGGTGTCTTCATCAGACATTCAATTATTGACTCATAGATTGCCTGATGAAAACACCGTTAAGATGCTTAAATTGTAATATTTCGTTTCTAGTTGTCAAAACGTGTTAGTTATTTATATTAAATTTTGTAAAATTTTATACATATACGTATTAACTGGTTCAAAACGAGATTTTGAGTGTATCGTGTTTGAGTTTTGGGTGTTTCTTGACGAAAAGTTTCCCAGTAACAAGTCAAAGAAAATAACCAACTCGCTATGTGACGTAGTTTCAAAGATTATTTGGAAACGTTTAATTTCAAAAAGATGTTTTGAAAAGTATGCAGCTAAAAATCTCTGGAATTTGATATAGTTGAATGATCTCAGTAGTAACATTTAGTTACTAATATTTCATATATTCTTCAGAAGTAAAAATAAAATGTGTTGTTCATCATTTTGCATGTTCTTGCTGGTAATTTTTCTGCAGACGGAAGGCGGCGCCAACCTCATGGCACTTGAAAATAGAGCATCAACCTCGTTGAAGTTAGTTGAAGTTGTATTGCAACTGTAGTGCTTGAAAACACGAAGTAGAAGAATTATGCCAGACAGTAAATAAATTAAAGAAAAATAAGTGAATATACTTTTAGCAAGGAGTGAGGGACATTCCGGTCAAGAGACAATTCGTAGTTGCAAAAAATCAGGCTGCGAACTAGTGAGAAAATATCAAGCACTGTCTGTGTGTTTGGTGCTGAGCCATGATGACCGACAAAAATGAATTCTTTCAAGATGTTTAACTACACCTTCTTCACCATTTAATTACACCCTAACAATTATCCTATGACAACAATCATCTCTCACTTAAGGGTCTTAACTTAGTTCGTAACTACTTCTTTTCTTTTTGTTTTTTCTTTTTTTACTTTACATATAAATAAATAATAAACGTATGTCAATTATTGAAAATAGACAATTTGATAGTTATAAGAGCTATTAAATGAACTAATGCGCGATCGTGCAGGTGTTTAAATGTTCAACAATATATCATCATAAACTGAATACTAATATCCACTAGAAACACGCTCGTCTCGCTGCGTATGCAGATGTGTGACATGTACATATATACATACGTATATATATTGTTTTTAAAAATGTAAAGATAGTTATCAAACTAAAAGGAAACTAAAATCCCTGGCACGAATAATCGAATGGTAAGTGGTTTTAAATTGAGAAATGAGTGTTCAGCATGGGAAGACAAGTTACTAAGGTGGTAAAAGGACATTGAGTTTGATTGTATGTGTAAACAATGGTACAAAATATTCAACACCTATACTGAAAATGTCAAAAATCATGGAACAGGTAGCTAATAACGTGTGAAACCTCCTCGAAAATGGTGAACTGCGGCAACTCAATGTTGCAGGAATGTAACAAGTCGCTGATAGTACTTTGAAGTTATGTGCAGCTATGCAGCCTCAACCACAGTTCACAATCCAGTGGTTGTTGTAGATAGAGGATCTGCACGAATGACTCGTTCGATGATATCCCACGTACTGTATGCTCAACAGAATTCATATCAGGAGATCTAGGGGTCAAATCATGCATTGGAAGTGTCCAAAATCTACCTCGAATCAATCGCTTAACATTATGGTCTGCAACAGCGCATTGTTACTCTGAAAAATCCTTTGTTGGCCGGGTACACGAAGTCCATAAAAACTGGAGATGGTCAGCTAGCAACTGAACATAGCAATGACCGGTCAAACGAACCAGAGGATCCAGACTCTGCTATGCAAACAAGCCCCAAATCATTACGGAGCTACTACTATGTTGGAGAGTGCCTTGTTGACAACTTAGATACATGACCTCATGGAGTCTGCGTTACACCCGGATCCTACTATCCAAGCCCATTGGAAACGTGACACATCCGACTATCAGACTATGCTACACATTGCCAGTCTTCTAAGGCCCAAGCCACGTGTTCCTGAGCGCAGGTGAGTCATTACTCCGGATGTCAGCAGTTAGTGTCAGCATTCGTTTCGTTCTGCCGCTGCGATACTCCATAGAGATCAAATAGTTCTGTACTGACCTCTGCTACACATTGCCAGGACGTAAACATTGATCCGTGTTGTCATTTCACGGAATTCTTTGTTTGATTGCTCGGGCGAGTCTGCCCAGATGTTACTAGCCGCGGTCATTCAGCTCACGTGGGCGGCCACTGCTTTGTCCCTGATGAGTTGTAATGCCTCCAACGCGGTACTCGCGGTCCACCCTTGACACTGTGAAGCACTGTAAATGTCCGGCCGACTTCCAAAATCGAATGCCCTCTTCGTCCAGCACCAACTATCATCCTGCGCTCAAACGCCGATAGTTCGCATCGGGTTGCCTTCACCACGTTACACGGTGTTTCGCTGCATTCACGAAGTCCAACTGACGACAGCACTTCGCAACTTTTGACCGGTTTTCCGCGATGTTGACTCGACGCCAACTAGTTCCGTAACACTATCCGATGAATTTTGGCACTTAAGTGCATTTTCAACCAGGGAAAGGGAAAACTGACTTTTTTCAAAATGTCCCCCTTCCTTGTGTTATTTCATATTTCCACGTTTACGAGAAGTGTACTACAGGTTTTAATGAATATGCCAGCGAATGCCTATTTTTAGGGGTATCTACCTACCTACATTGGCGTCAAAACTAAAACAACAAAATCATTCCTTTTGATAGTCTCACTGGCACATCAGATTTCAGAATCGTGCATATTTCACCCTTTGAAGGGTGCAGAGGGGCACAGGGGTATAATGTAGTCTAATAATAAACGGTTCCAAGTATACATTTAATTTTCTACTGATGCAGCGGTTTCTTAGCGGTACAGCTCACACTTATGGTGTGTAGAGTCTCTGGTTCGATCCCAACTCGCACCAAGTGGGCTTTGTGGTGGACAAACATTGTGTATATGAGTTTTCCCGGAGTTCTCCCACTTTCTTTATTCCATTATTTTATTCATTATCATCACCGTCTCCTTTAGCTCACAGGGCATAGTCGTTTGATGCAAAACTAAAATAATAATAATAATAATAATAATAATTTAATTTAACTTCCTACTACAAATTAGAGTGTTCTTGTACCCCGTTTCCTTTATAAATACAAAGTAAACTAAGATCCTTGACGTGACACGGAACAAAGATTATGACCGTCTAGTTATATTTTAGTTTTGTGACTTTTCTCTATTCGCAAAGATTTTCATTCTCCTTCTCATTGGCTTTCTAAGCCTCTTAATTCAATAGTTCCCAAATTGCCTAATTGCCTTATGATATTAAATCAACAAACAGTCCTTTGTATAGATACAAATACTGATTTTAAAAATAAATAGAAATGGGAAGAATTTGTGTTCGGACAGCTGAAGGACTAAAGAGAGGTTAAACTTATCAGTTTTTTTTTTAATGGTTTTTATATATCATTGGCTGAATCCTGCAAATCCATCGAGTGGTGACTTTGTAACTGTTAATTATTGGTGATCCTTTTCAGTGCATACTAGAATGTCAAAATACAAATTTTCCTTCCTCAAACATGAAAACTTAGCTCACCATTTTACCATTTGACAGAACATTTCTTTGTGATGAGCTGAACAACAAAAGAAAGTGAAAGCCCTCACCTCCTGCTGTTAAAGGCCTTTCGGATTCACTATTTGCAGAAATACACTATAACGGATGTCCTGGGGACTCCGGTTGCTGTTTTCAAAAACATCAATACGGTTTACTGGATACATTGTGTACTTCTGCCAATAACAATAGTACTGGAATTGTATTCCCTGTTGGAAAAATTGTTAAATCATTTAGTATGTTCGAAAGCTTGACACTGATAGCTGTAGGTTCCATACCCCCTTTTAAAATAGCAAAGAAAACAGGCTTTGCTAGTTCCGTATGTATTATCAATAAGTCAGCGTAACTCGTATATAAACATAATTTCAGTTGCTAACATCTTAGTGATAATAAGTTGTGACGCCGCAGTCCTAGCAAGCTAAATAAAATATATTCAGTTATGAATAAATAGTAGTTATGAACATATCAAGTTCCGAGCAATATCGTTCGTTGCTAAATGATTAGCGTTACCAAAATTGGTGCTGAAGGCACGGGTACAATCTCCGGTAGTGCTCATATGATTCGAACCCCAAGTTAAGCTAAAATCTACGTCTTATATTGCCAATATAACTAACTAACTAACTCTATGGCCTATGAAACCCGGAGGTTCAATGCCGCGTTCACAAAAGCTCTCCACTAACTTCTATCCTTAGCTAACTGCAGTAGCGTACCCAGAAATTTATTTCGGGGGTCCAAACTAAATATGAAGGTATTTTATATTAAAATTCCTAAAATTGCCCCTAAAATTAGGCTAAATTTTTAAAAACTCGAAATTTCGGGGGGGGGTACGGACCCCCAGGTCTCCGCCTTGCGTACGTCCCTGGCTAACTGCATCCAGTTTCTACTTTGTATTCCAATCTCTGCGAGATCCATCTTAATATTGTCCTCCCATCTGTGCCTAGGTCTTCCTAATGGTCGTTTTCCGATTGGTCTTCCAGTCAAGACTTTGAAAGCGTTTCTACTTTCTTCCATTCTATCTACATGACCCGCCCACCTAAGCCTCCTAGACTTGACGACCCTAACAATGTTGCGTGAACCATATAAATTATGTAGTTCCCCGTTATGAAGTTTCCGCCATTCCCCATTCCCGTTCCTCTTGGGTCCGAATATTCGTCTCAGGATCTTGTTCTCAAATCTTTCAGTCTATGTTCTTCCCTACTGGGAAAAATATTAAATTCGAAGGCAACTAACCAAAATCAATCAATTTTTCATAACTTTCTCGATTCTCCATTTGACCTTTCAGATCTGAAGCAACATTTTAAAACGCCAACGAAAATCGCACTTACAAACACATGCACCAAAGACAAGCCTGTTGCTCATTGAATCACGTACGAGTTAAATTAATGTCTGGATACAAGGACGTAAGTAGGGGGGTGCTGAGGGTTCGAATCTCCCTGAAACCCCAACTTTCTTGTACATTTAGTCTAATTTTGCATTTAATATAATTTATCCTCATATTGAACTTGGACTTCCATCCGAAAACTTTGGACCCTCATCCGAAACAAAATCCTGTGTACATCCCTGCCTGAATACCTTCTAAATAACTAAATAATCAAAAGTTTCTAACTTCCTCAACACATTTCCTTCAATTCGTTTCTTGTAGCGGAAATGCTTTATTAACATACACAGAAAGAAAGAAAAAGAAAATACCAACACGATTTTGCCGTATCAAATTTGTTTTCGTTCTTTTTAAATTCCAATTTACATGTTTTCCCAACTTTTATAATACCTACTTGCTCTTAGTTTTTTTTTCCCTCTGGCTTCCTTCTGTATCCCAATTTTTTAAGCGTTATATTTAGTTGTGAGTACCTAGGTCTAATACACGCCACTGACATAATTAATCTGAATAAAATCAAGAAACGAACAGAATGTATCAAGTAAAATACTTAAATGCATATATATCCAAATCAGAAAAATTTCCAATGCATAAAGTAAAGTGCAATAAGAACAATATAGCAAATAACATCTTTTGACACACGTTATTTAGTATATTGTATTTTGTTTTATGAAATACTTAAGGATTTCGGACTATCATGGTAGTGAAATTTGGATAGTAAGGAGGATTAGGGAAGGCGGAAGACAGAAAGAAAAATAAAGTATTTGAGGGACAATATTGCTATCCACTACACAGAGGCAAATTTAGTCCGGGACCGAGGGGCCTAGCTCCCCAGTTTTTTGAGTGACAAAAATAACTTAAGCTATTATTTACATATTGGGTAAACTCATGATATATCTATCATAGTTTGGGTTCTGGCTGGCCCCCCAGTCTTTACATTCTAGGTTTGCCACTGTCACTACAGGGAGGTTTTCATCTGCTCTGGAAGATATCAATAATAAAATCTTATCAGAAACACTTGATGTATTGCTTAAAATAAGCAACAAGCCCATCTTATACCCCATTCATATTTTTCTGTAAAGTACAAATAATAATAATAATAATAATAATAATAATAATAATAATAATAATAATAATAATAATAATAATAATAATAATAATTTCATATTACACTGCTAGATAACAATTTTAACGGAAAATTTTGCCATTGTTCTAAGATATGTATTCTAAAATGTAATTAGATAAAAGTAGTTAAAATTATGTTTTAGTTTCAACGTTTTTTTTTTTTTTTTTTTTTTTTTTTTAAAGAATAGTCCGTTGTAGGGATGATTGACAAATAAAATCAGTTTTCTTGTCTGACAAGCTAAGACAAAAGTAGCAACACTCTCTTTCTCTTCCAACTCCACCTGATATAACGACAGCAGCACTATCTATAGTATGGACATAGAATATGTCCATGTATACACGAATTGATTTCCTCATTGTAACAAGTGTAGATCTCTGGATAATGTATGGACCTACCAACTGATCTAATTCTAGCAGGAATAGACGCCAACAATATTTATGTTTTACTTTTCAGTTAGAATCCAAAAGCAGCCAGATTACCAAAGCATTTAGACTAATAGACATATGCATTTTCATTTGTGGTAACATTTACTATGGAATGGAATCCAAAATAAATCCGATCTAGTGATTTTTCCTGTCTCACATGTTAAAAATAAATAAATTACATATTGCCTTTTACTTTTCCATATAATTAAGGCATACCTAAAGCAACAGCAAATTAAAAATCCATATGAGAAAGTAATCGCGAAAGGCATCACAATGGGGTACAAAATACACTCCAATCATAATACGAGCGTTTGCAAATGAAATTCGATAACTTGTCAATACTTGACTTTTGTATTTATGCTCAAACAGAGTACAATGAAATTAGTGAGAGTGCTATTTCACATCTTCTTCCATTTCCATCAACATATTTGTGTGAACAGAGTTTCATTGCAATAAGATCAATAAAAACAAAGCACAGAAATTGCTTGAATTCAGAATCAGTCTGATTCTCGCACTTTCGAAGATTCGATCAAGAATCGAGAAGTTGGCGTCCCGGAAACAAGCTCAGTCATCTCATTAACAGGTTATATTAGTTCTAAAGTTACTTTTAGTTTTTGAATTTTTAATATTGTTTTCAGTGTATGAATTATCAGGGAAGATGAGATGAAAATCCTTCTCGTAGAACTGGATGTCTCCCATACCGTATATTTTGAAACTTACCATGTTATTTTTTTCGGATGTGCACTTTATACCCTGTAAATAGTCTTTTGATTGATGCACTGATTGTCCTTTTGTTAAGTCTCTATTTGCCTCCTCCCTTTTTAATCAACAGAACATGTGTATTAAGTTGAATAAGTTAATTTCGATTTTTTCTTTTAAACAGCTTCAGGGGTACATAATTGGATGGCGAACTGTCTCTAGGGGTACGCAAGAAAAAAAAAGGTTGAATAGCACTGGCTAAGACAGACGAAGAAATTTATTTTGCCATCTCTGGCCATAATCTTTACTTTCGAGCGACGAGAGAAGAAAGTATATGGTGATAGTGAAAAAAAAATCGAATTCGAGATTTCAACAGATTTACATGTTTTATAGCCCATAGAAACGGAAAAAATGATTTTTGGACATCTGTCCATTCATCCTTTTGTACACGCGCCTAGAGGTCATACCGTTCAACGTCTCAACTAAAATTTAAACTTAAGATTTTTATGCAATTCTCCAGTGGATGAATTGTGCAAATTTTCTTTCTATCCCTAAAAATAAGGGCCGAAAAGTGAAAATCAAAATTGGCGATTTTTTCAAAAATGTCTCTAACGATTTTGTTTATATTTCATAAATCAGTTATCCAAAAACAACTCCATCATGTGGTATAAGTCATTTCTCTGGATAAAATCGAGAAGGGATAATTTATTCTTGAGGGTGAGGTATTTTGGGGACGATTTTCTCAACAATGAATCACGCGACTTTGTTCATATGTCACTGACAGTATAGCATAATTCATTTGTCCTAAAAAAAATCTACAAGAGATAGTTTATTCTTGGAGATGAGTTTCTTTCGGATGATTTTCTCAAAAACGATTCAGGCAATTTTGTTCGCATTTCACAAATAAACATTTCATTAATAACCTGACAATATAGTTTAACTCATTTACCTGAAAAATCTATGAAGGTTAATTTATTCTTGGAGTGTTTTTCTTTTCGGACGATTTTCTCAAAAAACACACAGGCGATTTTGTTTATATTTCATAAATAAATATTTCTTTAATAATCTGGGGTTAGCGTACGCGCCTTTGGCGTGGGAAGCGCGGGTTCGATTCACTGCAGAAGCTCTTATGGTTCGGATTCCACCTTAATCAGTAGGTCCCGTCTCATAAAGCTTCGCTGCCGTAAGGGATGTTAAACTCAAAATCAACTCAATATGACATAATTCACTTGCCCTGAAACAAGCCTACAAGGTGTAGTTTATCATTATTATTATTATTATTATTATTATTATTATTATTATTATTATTATTATTATTATTATTATTATTATTATTATTATTATTATTATTATTATATTATTATTATTATTATTATTTGATGATTTTCTTGAAAACTAATCAGGCGATTTTGTTCATATTTCGCAAACTAATAATTAATTAATAACTCTACAGTATTGTGTTAGTTATTCTACAAAAATATTCACAAGAGATAATTTGAATGAGTTTTTTTCAGAATACTTTCTCAAGAACGACACAGGCGATTTTGTTCATATTATATAAATAAATATTTCTTAAACTAGAATCACAAATTACTGAACAAAGCAACGTTTATTTAAAAATAGTAAATGTGAAACAGTTTCGCCAACTAACTGGACATATATTTGCTTCATTAGACACTGAGCTATATATCAGTTCCACGAGAATATCCAGAATGGGTAGTTTACTCTTGGAGGGAGTTTTTGTTGTTGTTGTTGACAATTTTGTAAAATACCACTCATCCGATTTTATTATTTTATAAATATTTCATTAATAACCGTAACGTGTGGTAGAAGTAATTTCTTATGGAAAAATCTTCAACACATATTTAGTTTTGGGGATGAGTTTTTTTTTTTTTTTTTTTTTTTTTTTGAGTGAAATTTTCCGATAAAAATTTGTTTCATATTTCACAGAAAACTGATCTTGCATCGTTTGGCCTAATCCTCGTTTCGCCTAACCAATTATCTGACATTTTTATGGCAGATGAATGATAAGATTTGTGTCCGCCATTTTAGGCGAAATAATAATCCTCGTTTGGCCTAATCCTCGTTTTGCCTAAAATGGCGGACTATAAAAAAATTCGCGGAAGTAAGACTGGAGGTAAATTTCTAAAGATTATTCCCTACTATATAAAGAATTGAGAAATATTTTATTTCTCCAAAACTAATTTGTAGTACGAGCATTTGCTTTAGGGAAAATGCTTCGACATTTGTGTTATGGTTATTTTTTCTTTCCATTTTGAGAACATTAACTTCGATATATCTTTCATTTAAACTTAACGCCCTCACAGCATCTATAGTGGCTATATTTCAGATGAGAAAAAAAACAAGTTACACATACTTTATTCCCTATTATTAATTTCGCTTAAAGGTGGGTGTTTTAGTTTGCAGTTTGTTTCCAAATATCTGATATTGTCAATTGTACTGCTAATAAGCATCTTAAAGGAAATATAGTTTGCATGAGTATTACGAAAATATGGATTTTATATTTCTGTTTCGTACTAATGTGGATGCAGAAGTTATATTATTGTAGGTTTGCTGGTTTTTCAGAGGATTTCATTCCAATTTCAATGCTTTTTTTAAAACTGTTAATCCATTATAAGAGATCCTATTGTGATTCTATATTATTTTAATTAATATGAAATTTGAAAACGTTTCGAGCTAGATCTGACAAGATATATCTAAATTAGCTCATAAAAATGGACAACTGTGATTGAAATTAGTGATTTGGACAAATCGCTCTACTGGCAAGTGATCTTTGCATAATTCCACAATCCAAATATCTCAATGTGGGGGTGCGGTGGCTCAGTGGTAGAGTGTTCACCTCCTGTGCTTGGGGTCCCTGGTTCAATCCCAGCTCGCGCCGTGTGGACTTTGTGGTGCTCGTGGGTTTTCTCCGGGTTCTCCACCATTTCACTCATCTCTCATCATTACCGTCTCCTTTAGCCTAACCGGCATAATCGTGAGACATAAAACTTAAAGATTTCAATGTATTATTAACAAAGAAAAAATGAAAATATATTTCAATTCTAAGTAACCATTAGCAAATAGCTATTGAAAATCTGTTAAGGAAATAAAATTGTATAAACGAAAAAAAATATATAAGTATTTTTAGGCATTTCCTTCAAATATCGTGGACAGGCATTCGCACAATCACAGATAAGGATTTGTTTACAATTTCCAGTTTTCGGCCAATCAGAAGCAAGTAGAAAAATATTTGTTTACATCTTTCAGGCGTGTCCTATCATGTATTCAAGTAACTGTCCTTTTACTTTTCTATAAATAATCCTTATATTTATAGAAATCTTAATTATTGTTCTTAGGACCTATGAAAAAGATTTGTTATATATTGTTATTGTATAAATTGTTATTTAAAATAATATTGTTTTAAAAGCAATAGTAACAATTACTGATGATACTATTATTTATTTTCTTATTTGGATGCATGTTTAAGTGAATCCCAAAGTGAAGTCCGGGTAGGAAAGTTTTTGTCCACGAGCTTTCACGTTAAAAGTGGCCTGAAACAAGGAGATGCTTTTTGCCATTACCATTCAACTTTTGTTCTGGAATACGCTATAGGGAAAATCAAAGATAGCAGCCAGGGCCTAAAGTTGAACGGTATTCACCAGGTTATGGCATATACTGATTATGTAAATTTAATAGGGGATGATAGGAGAACAATAGAAAGAAATGCAGAGATCTTATTAAACCCTTGCAGGAACATGGGTTTAGAAGTAAATGCAGAGAAAACTAAATACATGGAAATGCGTCGGGACCGTAATACGGCAAATTACACTGGCTTACAGTGGTTTTGGTGCCGGGTGTTTCTTAGCTGATTTGAAGTAGAATTGGGACGCTGAATCCAAATATGGCGTTAGTTTTCCCCTAACAGCTTTAGTTTTTGAGATATAGGAATTGCAAGACTGACCTCCTACAACGTTGAAAATTGCATAGGTGCTGTTTTACTGTAAGTGAAAAGAAAACTATGACATTTAAATCTGTTATTTGGAACACTTTGAAAATAATGAAAACCATATAAACACAAACATCAAGTACATAATAACTCTGTAACTACATTTTATAATAGTTTTTATGAATAAAAAATCAAATAATTTGTTCAAAACGATCTATTCAACACTTCGGAAGCTTCGTTTTCGTGACATCCTTGAATGTTTCTTTGCACAGTCTCTTTTTAGGTTCCAGCAGTAATCTGCCATCATATGGGCATCCCATCTTCCTTGGTAGCGGTCCTCCATTGTTTTAATATCTTGGTGAAATCTTTCACCTTGTTCTTCACTCAGACTGCCTACGTTGTCTGGGAAACGGTCCAAATGACTGTGCAGGTAATGAATTTTGATACTCATATTACATCCAAGTTTTTGGAATGCATTAAGCATCTGGTTCACTAGCTCAACATAGTTATCAGCTTTATTATTGCCAAGGAAATTCTTGATAACTTCTACAAATGAGGTCCAAGCTCTACGTTCAGTCTCATTCATGGACTCCACGAAAGCCGGATCTTTCATGAGTTGTCTTATTTGGGGACCATCAAATATTCCAGCTTTTAATTTTACTGTGCTGATCTGAGGTAGCTTGTTTCCCATGTAAGCAAAGCACGGCCCGTCCTTATTTAGCGCCTTTACAAACTGCTTCATCAAACCGAGCTTGAGATGTAGAGGTGGCAAAATGATTTTGTCACACTCAACAATAGGCATGTTAATAATATTTTTCTTACCAACAACCATGTCGTCTCTCTGCGGCCACTCTTTTTTTGACCAATGGTTTGCTTTGTCTCTGCTATCCCACAGACATAGAAAACAAGGATATTTTGTGTAGCCACTTTGCTGTCCAAGAAGAAAGTTCACCATCTTTAAATCCACACAAATCACCCACTGATGGTCCTGATATTTAATTTTTTCCATAACCAAAGCAATTGCTTCATATTCTTCTTTCAGTCGTGTTGAATGAGCGATTGGAATTGAGCCATATTTGTTGCCATTGTGTAGAAGGACGCATTTTAAACTTCGCTTGGAGCTATCAATAAACAGGCGCCAATCATCTGGATTGTATTCTGGAAGACCCATGTGTTCTAGGAGACCTCTAACATCGTGACAGAATACGAGATTTGTGTCTTCAGTGAAAAATGGTAAAAACTCCTTTTCCCTTGTTCGGTAGAATGTGATTTTAGTTCCTTGTTCTAGTACGTTTTTCTCCTTCAATCTGGAAGCAAGTAATTCAGACGATTCTTTTGAAAGATTAAGGTCCCTAACTAGATCATTTAGCTCATCTTGAATAAACTGTTGAGGAATTGTTGACATTCCCTCATAATCACTGTCACTTCCATCATCCATGTCACAAGAATGTTCACTACGTTCGTTTTCAGTCTCACAAAGCTCTGGCAAGTGGTGAAACGTTGGGATTGGTATTTCATCGGAATGAACAACTGGACGTCTTGCTGAAGGCAGATCAGGATATGTCCACTTGTTCCGGTTATTTCTATTCATACCCGTAACATTTACCAGGCAGAAATAACAGTCATCAACATGGTTTGTGGGTTCCCTCCAAACCATTGGAACACCAAACTTAAGACTTTTTCTTTTTCCAGTTGTCCACTGTCGCAAGTGTTCAGTACACATTTTACACACAATATGTGGAGCCCACGTTTTATCATGGTCCCCTAGGCGTACACCAAAATATGCATGATATGCTTTTTTTACAAAGTCACTGATATGTTTTCTATTGTCTTTAAATGTGTACTCACCACATATGTAGCAAAACACATCAGGATGGTTAACACAACTTCTTCGACTTGAACTCATTTTATGTTCAGGCCACTAACACGGATGTTAAATATAAAGCCTTAGTATACGCGATACAAGTTATGATTTCAGAACAAAACTCACATGTTCCAACATGTCACTCCACCTGCAAGACAACAACTACGATCCACTAGCCAAGTAGAATACCAATGCAATCTAGTGGACGTTCCTGGAACTACTATATGACTAGTTTCCGTTTAGTACCGACAGATAGCAGCACTAATGAGAAAAGAGCGCCGTTCTTCCAAATAGAAATCTCTATAGAGCACAGTAGGATTTATTTGAGTTGCAGAGTTTATAAGATCATATTCAAACTTGTTATTACGAGAATATTTGTATTTCTTTTGCTTATTTTGTATACTGTTGCAAGAAGCATGCAGAAATAGTGGTTACATCATTTATAATTTACATATTTATTTTGGATTGTAATATTTCTTCCACATACATTGTAACGTAAATAACACTACTGGTACACCAAACTTAAGACTTTTTCTTTTTCTACCAAAGTAGAGCTGATAGAAAAAACTGCTTACATTATTGGATTCAGCGCCCCACACATAGTTAAAATCAGCTCTAAAATTTTAGGCACCAAGAAAATTTTTTTTTCTGTAGGCCTGTGTTATGGATGCCTTAAATTATTAAATAATACTTTTGATAAAGTGGATAACTTAAAATATCTAGGATCAATATTAACAGAGGAAAATCATATTCACGAAGAAATTAAATGCCGATTAAAAGTAGGAAATTCGTGTTATTATTCAGTTCAAAATCCCTTGTCGTCGCGAATTCTGTCGAGGAATTTGAAGCTTAAAATATATAAAACGACAATCATACCTGTTGTTTTATATGGTTACAAAACATGGTCGCTTACTCTGAGAGAAGAACATAGACTGAAAGTATTTGAGAACAAGATCCTGAGACGAATATTCGGGCCCAAGAAGAACGGAAATGGGGAATGGCGGAAACTTCATAACTTAGGTTATGAAGGAACTACATAATGGAGGAACTACATAAATTATATGGTTTACCAACCATTGTTAGGGTCGTCAAGTCTAGGAGGCTTAGGTGGGCAGGTCATGTAGCTAGGATGGTTGAAAGTAGAAACGCTTTCAAAGTCTTGACTGGAAGACCAATCGGAAAACGACCATTAGGAAGACCTAGGCGCAGATGGGAGAACAATATTAAGATGGATGTCGCAGAGATAGGAATACAAAGTAGAAACTGGATTCAGTTGGCTAAGGATAGAGGTCGGTGGAGAGCTTTTGTGAACGCGGCATTGAACCTTCGGGTTCCATAAGCCATAGAGTTAGTTACCGTAGTTTCTTATTTTAATGCTATGTTGTAATGCATTCATTTAGAATGTTAGATGACTGAAATGCTAAGTTGTGTTTTACTTGTTTACTTTAAATGCAAACTTTATTTTTTAGTTACTCATTTTACATAAAATTTTGGGAAATAAAAGTAACGTTCATTCTAAAAAAAATAATAGGTTTCTCATTTTCCTTTCAACATTGCTGAGAATTCACTATTGAAAATAAGCGTAATATTTTATTTTTTCTTTTGTTTAAATCTCGTTTTTTTGCTCCAAGGCTAAGAGAGGCGGTGATGATGACAATGAACGAAACTGGTGGGGTGAAGAAAGTGGAAGGAAACGCATGAAGCCCAAGATAACCCTTACACAAAATTTGTAACGTGCACTTGTAAATGGTATTTCATTCCATTCAAACATATCTGCTATTTGTATAATTATTTAGTACTACGATGTTCCGTTATAGATTTTTTTGTTGTAGCAAGTGAATTTCACATAATACTGGAATATTTCCCAGTACAGTATTTGCTCAAATCTTAGAAATTCGCTAGAAAGCTCTTCCACTACTTTCAACATTTGTATTTTTTATTGCAGAATGTTCTGAAGTATATTAAGGTCAGATGTGCAGGAACACATCTGAAAGAAGCTCAAGATAAACAAATATTCTTCATACTCTAGCAGTTTTTTATACCGCACGTCTCTGCTTCATTTATAGTTTTGTCGTCCCAATACAGTACAACTTGAATTTTCTCAAAGCACTTAATCAACTAGTTTTTTAAAATTATATGCATTGGTGAAATTATAACTTTTGAATTCAAATTTCACTCGTTTGACATACTGCCGGAACGTCCATAGCATAAGTCTCTGATTAAGATTGCTACGTCTCGGAGATGATGTAAAAATTGAACAAATTTTAATGATACTAGTTAAGGATAATCCGGAGTTGAAGACACGAATGATACAATCAAATTTAACTGGTGTGCATAATAGTGAATCTAACATCCTTATTGCATAGTAGTGATATTTTTGTCTCCCGAGCGGACTCACTCTCTCTCTCATACAGACACACACACACACATTATATATACGGACATGGTAAATACATAAAGGAGTTCTACTAATCCTAACTGCTTGAAAATATTGACCGCGGGTTAATATAATATCAATATTAATTTAAAAATTTGCATTTCTTCCTAGGGAATTTTCTTTTGTAATTTCCCTCTACTTGAATTTCCGTGATTTTTTTTATTGTCCGCCATTTTAGGCGTAACGAGGATTAGGCCAAACGAGGATCCATTTTTCGCCTAAAATGGCGGACTGAAATCTTATCATTTATCTGTCATAAAAGTGTCAGATAATTGGTTAGGCGAAACGAGGATTAGGCAAAACGTGGCAACACGCAGAAAACTATTTCATTAATGACTGCAGCACAACATGATTTAATTTAAGGAATTTGAACGAAAACGTTTAGTGTGGTGGCCTGTATCTTTTATTGGTTGAAGAAGAAAAGTGATATTTTAAAATAAAGCATTACGGTAAAGACTTACATATGTGGACCTCAGGAACAAAGAATATCCCTGCAGACGTCTCCTTGGCTGCGGAATTAGGATGAATTTCATTTTCTGTCAAAACTCTCTATTACTAACAATATAGTAACGTTTATCACAATGTTCTAACTTAACATGAAGTGCAAATAGCGATGAGCAAGATTTTTTTTAGGGCAATGTAAAAGTTCATGTAAACCATAGAGTTATATTACATAAAAGCCCTCAGTCTATCCCAGGAAGTGTTAATTTGTTTTATCGTCTGAAACACCATTTCATAAATTAATATTTGTTCTCTATTGTATACTGTACCTAATGTGTGCGTCACCTGACCAACACATCACAATGAATATCCAATATTAGTTAGTTCTGTTCTGCAGATGTTTCTACCTTGACATTCCTCATCTTGGCATTTGATGAAAGGAAATAAATCAAAGGTAATATATTCAGTACACAAATACAGTACAAGTGGCAGCTATAAAATAAGATTTTAATTGAAACAACAAAAGAACAAACTAACAAATGGATTAAATAAACAAAGAGATGAATAGTAATGTTTGTTTTGTTCTATTATACAAGCAAATGGTAAATACTGTATTTGTGAGAAAGAAATATATATCACAAAAGATGTGTACTCATTTTTTTCAAGTGTCTGTAAAGAGTTGTGAAAACACATTCAAATGATAAAAACAATACAAGAATTTGAGAGGTACTCAGCGACTAATTCCAATTCAACATATGCAGATTTTTCATAGTAACCTTGCTCGAAGTTGGTCCTGCAATAGACTCAGTACTAAGTTCGTGGAAATGAAATGTTAATTTTGACGTCTTGTGGGAAACTCACTTCATCCAGCACTTTGTCGAATAGGATGTACGAAAATGCACCATGGAGAACACACAATTGCAAGTGATTTGTCGTTCGAATTCAAACTGGAACATTCTGTACAACAATCCCCATAAAACATTAACAGTGCATTGGACTAGGAGTGGCGATATTCACTGTTCATGCAGCATTCACCGTTGGTTTGACAAATTTCGATCCGATTGATACAGTTTTGCAAAATGAATCTTGTGGGCGCCTCCTACTAATATAATATTCGAATGAGTTCCTCAGCATCATCGTTGAAGCAGACCCTAAGAAAAATGTTCGTACCATTGTATATGAGTTTGGCATGCACAATACCATTATCGTCCGGTGACTGTGCAATGGGAAGATGAAAAAGTTGGACTCATAATGTCACATGAGTTGAATCGGACAACGAGAATCGATGTTTGGTAGTGTGCAGCTCTCTTTGCGTAAGGAATATCCGGAGTTTCCTGCATCGGA
This sequence comes from Thermobia domestica, assembly GCF_964235325.1. Classification (NCBI taxonomy): domain Eukaryota; kingdom Metazoa; phylum Arthropoda; class Insecta; order Zygentoma; family Lepismatidae; genus Thermobia; species Thermobia domestica. Next base: position 266,886,645 of record NC_137455.1, read on the forward strand.
TTGTCGCTTCAGATAAGAAATGAATGTACTATAACAACTGTAAACAGTGAAGACAATGATTGGGTCGTTATCAATGTCCAGAACAGTTTTCTAAACTACATCTGCACACATAGAAAGTGCTATTGGTTGTAGTTGGTTTAGTGGGTGTGATTGATCATGTCGTTCTCAGGCGAGATGAAACCATCAATGAAGATTATTGTAGTATCTAAACTCACAAAGTGTACCGGAAACTTGTCCGCAAGTATCCAAGCAACGGTCAACAAACATGGATTCTTATGTTTCACTCCTCGCCACATGTCACACAGACGGAATGCAGGCTCTTCTTGAATTGCAGTATGAAACCCTTCCTCACCACAATACTTCCCCGATATCTTTCTCACCGACTACAACTTCTTCAACTATCTTCATCACTTCTTGGTGACTATCGAGCGCTCTCTCACACACTTAATAGCACTTATTTATTTTATACTTTTGTTCATGGCTGTATATACTTACATGAAAACACATCTGTATTAGCACAATAAAATATGCATTTTATAGTTTTCTTTCACGGAAATATATATATATATATATATATATATATATATATATATATATATATATATATATATATATATATATATATATATATATATATATACAGTGGCGGATCCAGGATATGATCAAGGGAGGGGCTAAACCATAATTTGCCGTTTTATCCAGTGTAAAGCAGAATTGAAGCCCATTTTATTCAGTGTAAACCTGAGCGTAAAGGGGGGGCTATAGCCCCGTAGCCCCCCCTTGGATCCGACCTTGTATATATATATATATATATATATATATATATATATATATATATATATATATATATATTTGTTTATTTGTTTTGTGTTTACCTCGCCTGTAGGCTAAAGGAGACGGATGATTAATGAAGGTAAATGATCATCAAATAATTTTTGGAATGAGAATGTGGAAGAAAACGGGAAAACATCGAGAAAACTCACGCTAACTGCTATCCACCACAAACTCATATGGCATAGGATCAAAACAGGGATTCCTCGCACCAGAGGTGACCGATCTATCACTGAGCCACCGTGCCCGCCTAAGTTAAGAATGGGTTTTACACCAACGAAATTAATTTAGCTGTTGCGAATGTTACACGTGGTAGCGTCATTTCAGGCTTTGCTTCGAAGAAGACCGAAGAGAAGATTCTCTACTGATATAAGTATGATAGTTTCACGTCGACTCACTAGCCTTCTTAGTGACTTTACTAATTACATGCCTCATCTCAGGTTCAATTTAGGATGAGGTGTGTTTGCTTTCAATATGGTTCGGACCTCAATTTAACCAATTGGTCCCGTTTCATGCAGGTTGGTTACAGAAAACAGGCGTTAAACCTCAATCAATCAATCAAACTAACAGATTAATTTTGTCACTTCCATCTGTTTGCCCTAGAAAATTCGATAAAATTGTGAGTGCAAATAAAACACTATGAACTTATGCATTATGATGGATTGTCGAACAGCTGAAAAATATAGACAGAAAGTCCAAAAATATGTAAATTGCATCACAGTATTGTTCAAACGCTGTAGAAAATAGTGCAATTAATTCAGCGACGCAGCTAGGCTAGTTGTCGGGTTGTCGCCCGTGGCAAGAACTCACCTTAGCGCCCCCGCTGACCACCAAACGAAAACAGTCCCCGACTACACCTGATATTGACATCAGACAATAATTCTCCTATTCTATTTTTTCTTCAAGTGGTAAAGCTCTTAAAATTGCAGTACATAATTTAATTCTTAGCACAAGATAAAACGCCAAACTAATTAATATTTGATTGCCAAAAAAACTGAGAGGAGCATGCTTGACACATTCTTATAGTCTTATCATAATAACTGCAAATATCGGGATGTGCACATGTGTAGAATGAATCAACAGTCTATTGCTTTAGAATAGAATATTTAATTATGACAAACAGTCAAGCTGCTGTCTCAAATATTGTAATATTGTATTCAGACATTTTGCAAATCTCTTAAATCGATGTAAGTTAAATGAAAACTCAAAAAGCTGGAACTAAAACTTAACTTTGCAGACTCTTTTGGTTGCAAAAGTTTTTATGTCCTCAAAAGATAGCTTATGCTCTATGGACATGATCCTAAGGTTGGTGAGTAGTTGTCCTCGTAAGTTTCTGAGGTAATTTTTTAGTTTGCTAAAACTCCTTTCCTTGCCTTATAGTGAAAATAAATATTTGCCCAGTTTTGCGGCCCCCAATCCGGCGTCGGGGGCACATGCCCCGTTCCTCCCCCTTAATTACGTCACTGAATTAGTTTCAACATTACAAGTTGCGAAAAGAAAAGTGATTATTGAGTGGCAAGTTAGAGCAAGGTTTAAGAAACATCGGTTCTTCTGTAAACTTCTGTAAATATATGGATGTTTATTGTATGTCTTCTTCTACCCTCCAACTGATAAATTCATATGAAATATCAAGGTAAATATCCATTTACTATTATTTTGTCAAATATGAAAACTGCGGCATCTCTGACAGTCGCGACGCGGAGCAGTTATATTCTACAATTCATCTTTGTGAGAAACATCTGCATTGACCCAAGCTATGGAGTGACCAGATGTGACCCAGACAGGGTTTATTCCCCTGAGTAATAAAATATTCACAACATAAAGAATAAATCATTTATTTTCTAACACTTCACAAAAGCATAATTCATGTTGTCTTCCATAATCGTTCAGTTTTTCTATGTATATCTTCGATGTTTTATGAATGAAGGCATGCGATGAGCTCTTCATCTGCAATTTGAGACTTCTCTCTGTTGTTGACAAAGATTCATCTCATATACAGAAAGGTTTGTTTCTCTTTCTACTTTTTTTTTTTATTTGATCCCATGGTTTATAAATAATATAATAAGCAGGCTCATTCTTAGTACAATGACGGAAACGGTAGTTGCATAGTCGTCTCATTGTAAAACGTAAGTTAAAAATCAGGTGTTGAATACTTCAATTGATTTTACTCTTGCTTCTTTGTACTATTACATAAACTCAATAGGCTGGTAACTAAGTCCTTTTCCTACTCTTAAACTTTACTATCCTTTACTATCAAACAGAAAACCGATATTGGAAAGAAATGTACCCCTTTGTTTTTCACATTCCAATTATAATGTAATTATACGGTTTACCTATGCTAAAATCTTAGAAAACTACACAAGTTTCCGAGTTCAATGGATCTCAAATCTTAATAACTTCTAGAAAAATAAACATTTGAATACTAAAATTCTTATTATTTGATTTCTTCGTGTTTTATATCCGAAGTTTGGGCTAATGATTAGTTAGTCATTACCAAATGACATGAGCGAGAAAGTCAGAATGAAACCTAATCGATACTTTTTCTTTCTGCGTGTAAGAAAACCAGACTTTTAGAAGAGATATGGAAGTATTACAAGTTTTCGTGTTATATCAAACTGAAAATCCTTATGCTTTTCAAGGTGCACCATGCAAAATACTAAATCATGTTTTTCAAACTAGCTATCCCCAAAAAGAGCATATTGTTTTTAGTTTACACTTTGAGTCAGTGTTAACTCAATATTGGTCCTAATAAAATGTTGCATTCTTTTCCAACATTAGTAAGTAATTCCAAGTAATTACATCGTGTTCTTATGTTTAGAAATACAAGGTCTTTCTTTCCACAATTCAGAAACAAGATTTTTCTTCTCAGTAAGTGAAAACGGCGGTCTCCCAAATTAGCATTATAATAATTAAATTTGTTTTCCGGCATCTGTATTCTTTTTTGTATTACATAATTCTCAGACAAAGAATCTCAGAAAATCAACGATAAGATTTGCCTTCAAATAAAAATTTAAAAAATAACATCTAAGCCTTGCTTTTAATTTATTATTACTTTTAAAATTAAGCATTTAATCGAAATATAGAGTATTGAGAATAATTTCATAGACCAATGATGGAATGGCCATGAACTTCGTGACTCATGACCTGGAAGCGATCAGACCCATGACTTAGTACACTGGGTGACCCAGACAGACCCGTGGCTGAGTCTGACCCTGAAACACGGAACATCATCATATTCACTGAGAACCTCGAATCTGCGAACATAATTCTAATCATCATTATTCTCTCCCTCTCCCCACTAAATCTATCATCTAGTTTCTCTCTTGCTGGACGTGTATTTGTACGTCAAAGCACTACAATGAAAGATACCTGCAAGGCTGTCACAGTGTAAACGGGTAGCCTCTAAAACCACCGAACAATAAATAAATAAATAAATATAGAATATGATCGATTCTGTCCGGTCTTGGGCATTAATCAATTAAAATCAATTGCAATTAATCAATCAATTGAAAGTAATTCTGTAAAAATCAATTACAATTGAATTAATTGTAAATTACATTAATTGTAATTGAATGACTGAATTTAATTGCAATTACTTTCCACAGCGATTGCTTTCAATTAATTGATTAATTGTAATAGATTCTCATTGATTAATGGTCAAATGCAATTAACAATTGACCATTAGGCCTACTTATTGCAATTGTTAATTGCAACTAACCGTTAAACTTATAGATTAACTGTTAATTGTTAATTCAATTGAAATTTGCTCAATACTGGTGCTGTTGAATCCAAATAGTGGTGTGTGGGAGTTAAGATGGACGCCATTCTACTAAGTAGCTGGGAGCTTTGCTCTCCTTTTTTATTCATTTTTTTCTATTTTAACAATTTTTACTTAGTACATTTTCCACTTTATTACAACCTTTATCGTGTTACAAATATTTTCACTATGTTTGGCGTCACTTTTCTTCCTTTTATATATATTATTAGTTGAAAAAGAAATTAAGTGTTAACCGGCTATTCATCCATATTGGATGGGCCATTTGGTGATTCATCTTTTATTTTAAAACAATAATCAGTGGTATAGTCGACCTTGACTTGATTAAACTGAGACTTTAAAACTTTAGTCCTCGAAAGAGGATCAAGATAAGACAAGACTAGTAGTGTTTTGTTAATTTTTAATACAGTCTTTGTTCGAAACTACTGTATTATTTTACATAGTGGGAAGACGAATAAACTTGAAATTAAATTAGAAACATTCAAGTCATAGTACCTTTATGAATAAATAATCTCACACCAGGAATGGACCATTCGAATATTCGAACTCGAATAATGGATATCATTAATCCACTATGAAATTCAGCATCTGCAATAATGTTTTAGAGCTGATACGATTTCGGTAGCTACTAGGACACCAAATCTGCCTGGGTCATCCGGTGTGTCCAGATCAAATTGGATCTAAAAGTCGAGGCCCTGATCTGGGAAACCAGGATAAAAAACCTGACCCAAATGATTCAATGACCTAAGTCGTCACTGTCGTGGAGACCTTTCGGAAACAAGCAAGCGAAATGTATTTTCGTTCTTTATCTGATTTATCCCTGGGAAATCATGAATCCTTATATATCGTACGAGTTCAACCGAATTTCTTGCATCGGAGTCAAGCTTGGCATGGTTATGTATCCAGTCCTGCAACAAGAATATGAAATATTATGTTGTGCAAACTTCCAGTTCTTGAATTATAAGCAGTCGAATTATACGTCATATCTTTTGAAAACATCAAGCTATAAAGCGAATTCATCCAATTTGGCTTGGATTTTGACCAGCTCTATAAGCGTGTGAAACATTATGCTATGCAAGCTTTCAGCTTTCAAGTTATCGGCTGTCAAATTTTGAGCCATGTTTCTGAATACAAAAAAGTCATACATCGAACTCATCGTCGTCCGTGGTTTTTACCCGTTATGGTGATTGCCTGTTAGTTAGTTTCGTGGTCTTTCCCCGAAAGAAGAATGTTCTCGTGGCTTTTGCCTAAAAGTACTAGTTTTACTCAAGAGCACAAAATGAATTACTTCCACTTTCTAATACATAATATTAATCTATATTTCATTTAAATCATGTACTATTAATAGGATACAAAGTTAGGCCAAACTACTGAGGTGAAACAATTTATTACACACAGGAACTTCGAAAATAGCAAGGTTGCTCACTATAATTCCGTCAATCTTTCTAACAGCACTTAAGAATAGTAACTATGATGGTTACGCAAATATCAGGATAATTTGAGCATCTTCGGGGTAGACGATGGTTAGTGTCATTTCCGGCGAATTTAAGTTATTAGATGGAATGAGTTGAATCGGACTACAGAACAATATGTAGGTAGCTTAATTTCGTTAATGTACTTGCACATGGCAGGGGAAGTTTATTTGGTAGATGTGATTGCACTGCATAGCATGAGAATGTTGAACCTCCTTTTCCAATTAACTCAAAAGTTAGTAAATATGACTTACCATTGTCTTTCCCTGAACCGTTCACTTATAGAAAAGTGAATGCATGGTAAAGGACATACCTGAAAGGTGTAATGAAATGCTTGGTTGTAATTGGTCAAAACTGGAAAATGTCAACAAACGTTCTCTGATGGGTCAGGTATCTGTCCACAACATTTAAAGGGAACTTCTAGAAACTTTTTTTTTAACGTTGGTTTTCTTAACAGTTTTTTAGAAGTCTATCTTGGGGAGAAAAAATCAGACTTAGTTTTCTGTTTCTTTCTTTCTTCCTTTTTCTTTCCTTTTCTTTTCTTTCTTTCTTTCTTTCTTTTTTCTTTTTTTTCTTTTTTTTTTTACATCTTTGCATATTTCACTTGTATAAAAGATATTTTGTTTGCCCTTTCGGAATTTAACATTCTTTTACTGCAGCGAGGCCATAAGTGATTTGAATCTACAGTTAATGCGAAATACGAATTAGTTGAGCTCCACCGGTAATTCAACATCGGTCTTTTGTATCAAAAATGGTATGTCCAGTGGAGGCTCTTGTAGGAGGTCACATCCCTAAAAATTCCAAAATTTTCTTCCCTTAAATTGAAGCAATAAAACTTTATTTTTTTCCGATATGCCATCCCTGAAGAGTCGCCACCGAGCCAGAAGAAATTCTATACGAATTTTCGTTGCATGTACTGTTTGAGTTAAACCTGGAAGGTCTCGAAGTCACTTCTTTCTTCGGTTATTCTTTTACGGCTGGTTTCCTCTGTAATGCGCGCTCGCTAGGATACATTTATAGAAAGAAAAGTTGCTGAATTGAAGCAAATGTTTGGTTTCTGATACTACGTTTACCGTTTTTAAAAATAAAGAATTTCCTAATATGTATGTACCTTTTAACTACGTATTACTTCAGAAATGAAATTATTTCGAAATAAGTTTACACTAAAATATTTCTAATTTTTTCCCAGTGCTGATAACATCTACATTAACTTTCCAAACACCCGGTAATTGTTTTAAAGAAAAGAAAAAAATCATTAAAGCGTTTGTGGATCCTGTTAGTGACAGAAGAGATTATATGAGATAGTAAAATATCTTCGCTACCGTATTTACGACCTTGAAGAAACAAGTTTTAACATCAGTTACAGGAAGAACTTGGAAGCTGTCAAAATGATTGACAAGCAAACTTCCTAGTAGTGATGTGATAGATCATGAGATTTTAAAATTCAAATGTAATTGTGTTCTGCTATGCCCTGTGTATTCAGAGTTTATTGCACTTTGAAATTCACAAATAATTATATGGATTAGTATAGGAATTTGTGGGCGTCCTGCTTGAAGATAACATTTATCCCATTTTGTCAAGCAGAGCTACTCGTGACTACTAGGTCACTAGAGCTGGATAGGGTGGTCAATTCTTTCCATCTGAAGTTTCATGACATCTATTTAAGATTCACCTAATAACCTCTGGGAATTGAATTTTCATGTGAAATCTCAAAAGAAAATGTAAACGAAACTTGAATTCAAGATTCGCTTAATGTGAAATTATGTTGGTAGTACTGGCAAGAAACGATACAAGAATTATATTTATTAAAGTATGAATATTTTAAAATTACATGTCAAAATAGTTTAAGCCCAATTATGTGACATAGGGTTCTAATAAAGTTACAGAAAGTTACAAAAATTATAAAATGAAGTTAGAACCGTACTCAAATCATTAAAGGGGTACGGTGGCCCAGTGGTAGAGCACTCACTTCAGGTACAAGGGTCTCTGGTTCGATCTCAGGCTATGTAAGATTGTGAGAACAACATCGCTCATTGGTTTTCTCGAGATTCTCCTGTTTCTTTTCACATTCTCGTTTCCCCAGAATCATAAACATTCACTTTCACATTAAGCATTGGACGATGGACGGTTTAACTTCATTTTATGGTATTTTATAGTTGAAGACCTGAATTGCATAACATCCCAAGTCCACCGGAGTACCTTTTTTTTTTTTTTTTTTTTAGAAGAAAGACAAGAAGATTATACTTGTCATGCTATTCTGTTTAGCTGGAATTATTTTGTATTTTTTAAAGAAGGTTTTGATTTGGACTTGTATTATGCAAGTGAATAGCCCTTAAAACAGATGCTAACATAAAAAACAAAAACCGCAAGATACAAAGAAAAAGAGTGGACTTGGGATGTTTTGCAATTCTGGTCTTTAAATTGTATAGCTTTCTGTAACTTTATTAGAAAACCTATGTCAAATTAGTCACGTAATTGGGCTTTGAAGTATTTTTTAATGTTGTGCCGTTCCTTGCCAGTACTACCAACATAATTCCACATTAGACGAATCTTTAATTCAAGTTTCATCTACATTTTCTTTTGAGATTTCAGATGAAAATTCCATTGTCAGAGGTTATTAGGCGAATCTTGAATGAAATGAAACTCTGACTTATTGTTTTCTATTTGAAAGTATCTTACACCACTGCAACTTTAACCCATCTATATAAACACACACACACACACACACACACACAGAGAGAGAGAGAGAGAGAGAGTGTGTGTACAAAATTTCTCGACTTCATGTCCAATAGTTCAAGAAAAACATTCGCGAAGTTTCTCGGAGCTTTTCTCTTTTATTCCACTTCCGTCATTCAACATTATTATTCATTTCATTATTGCTGTCTCCCTTAGCCTCTTTGCATAATCATAGGGCGATAAGCTATAATAATAATAATAATAATAATAATAATAATAATAATAATAATAATAATAATAATAATAATAATAATAATAATAATAATAATAATAATAAGAATAATATTTTCCTCATCTTTAAAAACATAAATTTTGATACACGATTAATTAGTTGGATAGAAATTGGTAACATGAACGAAACCATTGTGAAAAGTTGGTTTTAGTATATGTAGTTAATTGTTTCTAATGTAAGTTTTAGAGCTCAAAATCATGTTAAATTATAAGTTAAACTCACTCTCCTGCTTGTGTGAAATTTTGTAATTCAGTGACTTTTTCAAGTGTGCATTTTATACCTTTCTTCGTAAAAATGTAACTGAAACAGGAGAATAACCATCAGTGTGAAAGTATATTTGGGGTATGAATTTTGAAATACCTTCGGGGGGTTTCCAAGGAACACCACGCTGATTACTGTGAAATATAATTGACCACTGTTTACTGTTCTCTATGATTTCTTTAGATAAGATAATCCAAACAACTTGTGTAGCATAAAACTAACTGAATGAGACAACTGGGACAGAGTAATGAAATTAATCTTTTCATTTCTCAAGAATTTAAAAAAAAAAAATTCTCAAAATAAGGAAAAATACTCAGTGCACAAACTCAAGGGATTAAAAGGATAACAACATATTCCATCTTGAATGAATATTCTTTTCATTTATATAACAGTTATCACTATATCAATATTTATTATGATACACTGTTCTTTTATACATCAATCTTTCAAATACGTATCTTGAAACATATCATTCATTGCTTTTAATTTTGATGCTCATTTTTTGCCTATTCATTCCTAGTACTCTGGAAACTATTTTACTTTCGAACGTTTCCGAAGTGAGATTTTGAAATGAAATGAAATTTCAAGTTGAATTTCATTTTAAATGCTTAAGATATCTGTGTGTCCGAAGTATGTCGAAAATATTTATACAGTAGATCCAGCCAAATGTGCGTCTCAATGCCATTCAAAGATCATTATTATTATTATTATTATTATTATTATTATTATTATTATTATTATTATTATTATTATTATTATTATTATTATTATTATTATTAATAATAATAATAATAATAATAATAATAATAATTTTGAAGAAATGATCATTTGTTTCCCATCAAATTGTTTCGAAGCGATAAGTCCATATTAATGTTCATATTGATCTCTTTTGTATGCTAATAATTGGAAATCGAAGATGATTTTTCTTCTTAGACTTTCGTTGATAATGAAATAATGTGGAAATACGATTTAAAGTGCTTCAAATGCTTAGAAAAGACTAATTCCGCGAATATTTTATGAATTTACTTATTTAAATTACGTTAATTGTCTATGAAAGCAATCCAGTAGTAGGTTATTTTGTTTTTATAAATTTTTTCTTCATTATTACAAAATTAGATTTCTAGTTGTTTTTTTTTAATGTTATTATTTTCATGGAGATGAAACAGGCAGGAATATATATGATCGATCCATCAGTAAAAGACATCTTATATATATAGTTTACACTAACTGTACAAAATGTCTAAATTATATGTTGAGACTTTTCTGGAAACGAGAACCTGGCGAAGGATATGGTGCCTTCAGGGGCCTTGCGACTATATAATTATATCCAGTTGGCCGCACCCCGCCAGTGGTTCTAGGCTTACCTACATCTCTGTTCGAGTCTGCTTTGAGCTTTGTAAAAGAAAAAAAAATCTTTAGACGAGAACTAGAAAGGTATTTTAATTTAGTTAAGCTTAAACTTACCTAACGAGTCCTGTGAAATGAAGCTGTCTATCAACACAGACAACCCAAGAAGAAAATCCACCTTTTTCTGCAGTTTGTTTGGAGTGATTTTTATGCAAATCAATCTCTTCAAGGCATTCATTGTATACATTTTGCAAAAGAAAATATACTACTTAAAATTAACACTGGTACTGCAGAACACCTATCATGATTTCTAAATGCATTTCATTCATAGTTTTAAATGTTAATGAAACATAGAAGCTGTAGCTAGGGAGCCGCAGTAATAATAATAACCTACATTTACTACGAAGTCATTGTCAAGTTTGGCAATGAAACAAATCAGGATAATTCATTTAACATTTTGTTTTCTATAAAATTAAACGAAATTATGACAATAAGTTAGTTTATTATCGTTGAATATTATTTATTTTTTCCCGGAGTTAGAAGCGAAAACAAGATCTAAGTCAAGATAATGATAATAATGAAGCTAGATAGGGATGTTTATATATATATTATTTTTTGACTGAAGAAACTTTACACAATGCCAGACAAAAATGTGTAGAAAAGTGGATCAAATAAAACAATTTGCTCTCCATAAACTCTATAATTCTTCTCCAAAATATATGATGGTGACTACAGGCCTGGACAGAAATAATTTAATTACAAACATAGCAATTCCAAATCCTAACTAAATATAATCTATATTATAAAATTGAAAGTGACTATGTTTGTGACTCTTGAAGCACCAGACCGATCTCGATCAAATTTTCAACATAGATGAGGATGTATATATATATATATAATTTTACTTTGACGGAGGAACATAGGATGGGGGAGGAAGGGGAGATACAAAAGTGAATATCTATAAAAATGACAGTGACCATGTTTGTGAGTCAACAACTCTTGAACCACCCTACTAATCTCAATCAAACTTTGAACAATGATGAGGTTCGAGCCTGGGAATTTTCTTATCATTTCCCTTTGGGAGATGGAGGAGATATATATATAGAACTAAATAAAACCTAATAACTCTTGAACCACCCGACCGATCTCGATTAAATTTTCAACATATATGAGGTCTGAACCTGACATGTTTTTTGTCATATCACAATGACTGTGTAACTTCGGGGAGGTGCAGCGAAGAGATGTATAAAAGTGATCGAAAATGACCGATATTAGTGTCGAGTCTATAGTTTTCGGGGTCACTGAGATGAACAGTGACACTTCTGATGCCATTTAAATTCCAAATTCAGCCACGCAGCATGGGGAGGAGGAGGGGGAAGAAACATAAATATAATCGAAAATGACCAATATCAGAGAGCGCTTTAGTAATAGTAAAAAGTGACTGACTAAGGAACATATTACTATTTTTTCTTAATACATATAATCTAGTGAAGTAAGTAATTGATGCTAGTGACGTGTATATATATATATATATCTTGAAATTAATGTTATAGAACATATAGCGAAATGTATTAGATATTGTTAAAAATAATTATTCTTCGTTTATGAAAACTTTAAAATGAGATGAAATCTTTTAACGTTTTAAGTTATGTCTTTCAGGCCAAAGGAGACGGATGATTAATGAAAGTGAATCATTATAAAGGAATTGTTGGAATGATAATGTGAAAGGAAACGGAAAATCCTGAGAAAACTCATAGTAATGATGTTGTTCAGCACAAACTCACATGACTTGAAATAGAAACCGGGCCCCCTTATACCAGAGGTGAGCGCCCTAACATTGAACCACTGATCCCCCTATAAAAGCTTTAGATTTATTATAATTCTATATATTAAATAGAATTAAAGTTCCGAAATTACAGTAAGGTAATATAGCTCAGTGGTAGAGCGTTTACCTCTAATGTGTAGGATCCCTGGTTCGATCCCAGCTTGCCCTAAGTGAGATTTGTAGTGGATAAACACAGTAGCAAGGATTTTTTCGTAGTTCTCCCGTGTACCCACTTTCTTCATTTTATTATTTCAATAATTATTACACCACCGTCTTTCTTAGCCTCGGTGCATAATCATTCGACCTTAAACAAAAAAAAAAAAAAACTTTCATACTCAATGTTATTTATTTATATGTGGCTTCTTCTTTATATAAAGCCTGTTTCACATTTTCTTTCGACTGAATATTTCCTTAATTTTTCTACTTGTTTATAAACCAAATCAATAATAACAATCATTGGGAGAGCTGAGGAAACAAGTAGACTTTCCAATTCCAAAGAATTAATTCGACTGTTCGATCAAAGGGAAAAATGAAATGAAATTTTTGAGTTTTACGTCCCACGGTTATGCCGGTTAGGCTAAAGGAGACGGTGATGATGAGAGATGAATGAAATGGTGGAATGAAGAAAGTGGGAGGAAACGGGAGAACCCCGAAAAAACCCATGCACACGGTGTATGTCCACCCCAAAGTTCACTTGGCGGGAGCAGGGTTTGAACCCGGAACCCCAAGCACCAGCGGTGAACGCTCTACCACTGAGCCACCGCGGCCCCTCGATCAAAGGGAATCCTTCAAATTTTCGTAATTTTAAATGTTTAATTTGTTTCATTAACAAATTCTATGGCATCACATCCTACAAATAATTTTGTTTCCCCGGATGGCTTCTAGTTGGGTGATGTATTTTATTGTATTATATTTTTGAATTCTACTCCCAATTTTCTGCCCTTTAGGCTAAAGAAGACGATGAGAAAAGAATGGTAAAAGAACAATACATATCATATATGCCGTGAGCAGGATTTGAACCCACGATAGCCATGTCTTGGGACCTAGTCTATTTAACAACCAGTCCTATGATTAGTATTTAACAATCAGTTTTATGATTGGTATATAACAACCAGTTCTGTGACTAGTATTTAACAACCATTCTCTGATTAGCATTTAACTTGCACTTCTATCATTAGCATTTAATAACCTGTTCTATGATTAGCATCTAACAACCAGTTCTATGATTAGTACTTACAAACAGGCTCTCAGGCTCTATGATTAGTGTTTAACCAGTAGTTTTAGTTTTTAACAACTCGATCTATGATTAGGTTTTAATAACCCATTCCATGATAAGTATTTAACAACCAGTTCTATGATTAATACTCACAAACAGGCTCTCAGGCTCTATGATTAGTGTTTAACCAGTAGTTTTAGTTTTTAACAACTCGTTCTATTATTAGGTTTTAACAACCAGTTCTATGGCTAGTATTTAAGAACTATTTATATGATTAGTATTTAATAACTTCTTCTATGATAAGCATGCATTTAACAACAGGTTCTATGATTAGTGTTTAACAACTGGTTCTATGATTAGTATTTAACAACCCTTTCTATGATGAGTATTTAACAACCAATTCTTTGATTAGTATTTAACTTGTAGTACTGTGATTAGTATTTAATAACCTGTTCTAAGATTAGGATGTAACAACCAGTTCTATGATTAGTATTTAACAACCACTTCTGGGATTAGTATTTAAGAACCGGTTCTATGATTAGAATTTAACAACAGGCTCTATGATTAGTGTTTAACCATTACTACTTCTATAATAATTATTTAACAGACAGTTCTGTGATTAGTATTTAATAACCAGTTCTATGATTAGTATTTTAGAATGTGTTCTATGATTAGTGTTTAACCACCACTTCTATGATTATTATTTAACAACTGGTTCCATAATTAGTATTTAAGAACTGGTTCTATGATTAGTATTTAACATGTTCTATGATTATTGTATAGTAACCAGGTTTAAGATTAATAATAAGTTGATTTAGTGCTAATATTACTTATATCAATAATACGATAGTAGTAATAGTGACAAGGATTAAGTCATATAGCATCTTTATATTGATATTTAGTTATTGATTTTTTTAAATAATAGTAGAGAATCATTATATTATTAATGTCATTATTTTGAAAGTGACGGCTCAAGAGGCGCGGAAATGTGAGAAATTCTAACTAGTTGTGGCAAAATGTCCCGACTAAGAGAATGTCCCGACTCACTGCTCGTCTCGTCTTGTGGGGAACATTAGGAACCACATGCATTTAAGGCAGGAATGGAGAATTTAATGGGACGTATACGGGACTATAGGATGTTTATGCAGCTAATACTTTTATAGTCCAGCGTATACTGACCTTAAATTTATGAAAGAATGAGCGTATATGGCGTTAGCATCAATACTGACCTTACCAGAAAGGAAGCAAGATTTCAACGGATGTAAGATTTTACGTTCTTTGCTAGTATCTTGGTATATAACTAATTAAAAAGCATATGTTTCTCCAATTCAGTGAGGGAGGGGAACAATTGCACTCTACCTTCTCCAAATTACGTCTTTGGTATATGGGGTAGGTATGCTACATGTTTTGAAACGGTAGAGCGTATAGTCCCTATCTACCAAAAATTCTTGCATCACATCAGTAACATCACTGTAAGAATGACAACGTTTGATTACGCGTAGTGGATAATTTTTTCAAGGTTTCCTCAAGAGTTTAAGTGCACAACATTTATCTTGAATTCTAAACAGAAATAAAGCGGACAATAATAATAATAATAATAATAATAATAATAATAATAATAATAATAATATGACCGGTAGGGTTTGTGTCTTGTTCGGTACGCTTGTATTGTGATCTCACTAGGTATAGTTCTTTCATTCATACACTGAGTGTTTCCATTTGTAGTGAGTCTGACGGATGGAACGGAGTATAAAATTCTTTTCTGTGCAGTAGTGGTTAGAGATTGTGGGAAAAATTGCACAAGATCATCAATTAAGATGGGTTCGATCCAAGTCAATCTATGCGCGTACCCACGCTCAGTGACACGCCCGATACACATCTGCACAATTTCTACACCAAATAAATATTCTTACCGTTCCAGTAGTGATTTGCGTAAGAAACTGGTATGAAGCAACTGAAACATAATACATGTATGATGTTGATTTACTTAAACACAAGTATTATACATACAGCATACATACTTACTTCAATGCTTTAGTTCATATGGAAATTCTTGATACCTCTGTAAGTTTTATGATTTAGAATTTTCTTTCGTCATTTACCATATTAAATACAAGCCCATGAATTTTATTGGAGAATAAAAAAATAAAAAAAGGATTTTGAAAACTTGAATTTGAATCTTATACTGTAACGACGAAGCCGGCAGATTACTTAACAAAACACCAATTCACACACGCACTTGGGTTTTGGAGATTTCAGAAAAAAAAGGAGGGGTCAGTAGAGGTATTGGAGGGTAGTTCTTTGGAATCTTCTTCCCATTTTTCTTCGAAGGGATGTCCTGTTTTCCAGGTCAGTTTCAATTTTCATTACCCAGCTGTATAGTTGGCCATGTACTTATGGTTCCACTGGTTAACAATCTATAAAATAAATTGATCTCTCATTTTACCTACATTTCTTTATCATAAACACGAGTGAAATTCAACATTAGACTTAATATTTAGGTCTGAACAACGTTAGCACAAAACTGAAACGGTGTGCTCGTACTTAGTTTGAGCTAAGTTAAAGCGTTTTGTATCATTTTCGTAGAACTTCACTGTAACTTGCGTAAATAACAAAATAACATAACTTCTGCAGTTTACTCTTACTTATATTAATACAATTTCACAAAAGATTGTTAAATTAACATTGGATTTTGGTGCTGTGTCGTATACCTCTTCTCTTAACTACGACGTTCATTTTCACACACACCAGTTCCCGCCTTCTCCCTCTAGCGTCGGTAAGCTTGCGCTAGTCACACCAGAGGATTACTTTAAAAATATCCATAAGCAGTATTGTTTACAAGAAATATATATATCATAAGGCGTTAAATGATCTTGCCATTAACATATCATAATTAAAATATTGAAATTAATAAAAACGTCTTAGGATTACTTTTGAAACTATGGCACTATATTTCGTAACATCACCACAACACATCCTTTTTGTTCGGTCAACCGGAAATGCAAGTCACCACTCACAGCGCTGCCAACTCATAGAGAAAGAATAAACTAACGAAATTTGCGTCGACATATATTACAAGGAGCCTTATTCCACTTCAGCCAAGAGAAACTGGGAGAATTAAAATGGAATGGGAGTGAGGGGGGCTACACACTCATAATAATAATAATAATAATAATAATAATAATAATAATAATAATAATAATAATAATAATAATAATAATAATAATCCGCCGTTTAAATATGAACATAAGTTTAGGATATTCTATTTCTGGACATTTAAAGCTGTCGATCGTATTTGCATAAATTGACAAACATTTTTTAATCAAATGCTATCAATTTGTCAAAATGTGTGCTATTTACTTCCAATACTACGAGATTACATTCTGAATTTATCAATCAGTTTATACGTATTTGGGAATGGATGTAGATTCCAAGAGATGTTGGCAACCGAGGTTAAGGTCATCTAGATAACTCTTCTAAATGATTTCCACACTTCAATTACAATTGGCCTATTTCGTCTGTTGGCTTAAATGCGTCCGACAATTATATCCTTTAAGCGAAAGGAGACGGCGAAAAAGGTGTCAGCATTTCAAAACAAACAGATTCATGTTCTAGATGGACTTAGGGATGATGACGTACATAGAAATATCCTGCACTCATCAACTTTGGGATTCAGATCAATTGATTTTGTCAGCTAACTGATCCTAATGCGATCGAAATAATTTTATTAAGGTACCGGTAGTTTTGTTTCGATCTTTAAATTGATATTTTTCACTTTTTGATGGAACTTTTTTTAAGGGTTAGGTGGTAGAGCAGCCATGGCTGAACCTCGCCCACTTTAATAAAGACATTTTCATTTCATTTCATTATACATTGCCTATTATTTTCATAGTTTATTGATAATACTTTAAATAACTTTACAGGATGACAGCAACACGAGAGTTGAAGTCAATACATCCAGTTCATTTCGTATCGTAATTCTTGTAATTTGAAATGTAAAATGAAAATAAATAAATAAATAAATAAATAAATAAATCGCCACACAAGATAATGCATCCCGATAATAAAAGAATTATAATTAGTATACGTACTTGTATAAAATGTTAAATCTTTGCAGAAAAGAAAGGAAAAAGTGGATTTATGTTGCATTTAATAAAACAAGAACAACTGCTTGTGCGGTAGACGGAAGTGTGAGAACTGTTATTAAAATTGGAATATTTTATTCAACCATATTATTCAAAGTATTTGCATAAACCCTCTGTAGACCAGTGGCGTATGCAAGGGACTGATTCGCTCTAGACTACTCCCCTCTTAGTATAGTGATATCAAAAATGAATTCTGCTAACTTCAGTATATTCCATTTGTGATCTCCGATAATACTACTTTCTTATAATTTATTACATATATTGTACAGTCATGTTTAAAAATCTTACTTTCCAGAGGCTCCCTTGTATATGCTTGTCTTGCTCTTTTTCGATACGGCAGTATATTACCCCATGATGTTTTTCCCTCGGCCACTGCTGTAGACGTATGAAATTAATGTCTTTTTTAAAATATTTTTCACATCTTTTAAGTTCTACTTTCATCTGGGACAATTAAGTTAACAGCCAAATATCTTCTTTATTGTTTGATTCCACGTTAAATAATTCGGCACTAAACGACTTAAATTCATATTGTACAACACTGCTTTGATTAAATTTGATTCAGTTCATCATACAATTTTTATTTTCTTGAAAAACTGCATATGAGAGAAATCTCACATAAAACCAGTACCTCTGAGAACCCTACCATGTAGCTGATGCCACTTGTAAACATGGAAATTAATTTGTAATTGTTCTATGCACAAATGCATGGAATGAGTAATACTAAGGTAGACGACATAAAACAAACGTAAAAAAGAATGTGGAGAAAGTGTTACTCGAAGGATATAGACTAAAATTTTTCGAATTGGATACCTTCTGCTGTTACTTCATGATTTCTTATGTAAAATATTTTAACTATTTATTTATTTATTTTCTTTTCCTTTCTTTCTTTCTTTCTTCTTTTTTGCTGGCTTTTTATTTGTTCATCATATAAAATCTGAAAAAATGAAATGAAATCTTTTAAGTTTTACATCCCACGGTTATGCCGGTTAGGCTAAAGGAGACGGCGATGATGAGAGATGAGTGAAATGATGGAATGAAGAAAGTGGGAGGAAACGGGAGAACTCCAAGAAAACGCACGAGCATGGTGTTTGTCCACCACAAAGCCCATGTGGCGCGAGCTGGGATCGAGCCAGGGACCTCAAGCACCGGAGGTGAACGCTCTACGACTGAGCCACCGCTCCCCCCACATAAAATCTGAGTAGGATTATAAAAACAGTGGGAAGTGTTCATTCGTTCTTCACCCACAATACTCGAGTAAAATGTATTAGCGGATCAATTCCATTAATTATTCAACATAAAACAATGGGGCCGCGGTGGCTCAGTAGTAGAGCGTTCACCTCTGGTGCTTGGGGTCCCGGGCTCGATCCCAGCCCCCTCCAAGTGAACTTTGTGGTGGACAAACACCGTGTGCGTGGGTTTCCTCGGGGTTATCCCGTTTCCTCCCACTTTCTTCATTCCACCATTTCATTCATTAATCATCATCGTCTCCTTTAGCCTAACCGGCATAACCGTGGGACGTAAAACTCAAAGATTTCATTTCATTTTTTCAACATAAAACAACAAATATTAATGATAAATAGCATGCGTCGTGCAGCAAAGAACTTAATTCGAATAAAAGTCAGAAGCTTGCTAATTGTGACATTTTCTTAAACCTATAAATTGCATTTAAAAAAAAAACAGAGTAATAATTCTTAGTTCAAGCTATTAAAATTCAAATAAATTTATATTTTAAAATGATAATGTACTTGTAATGCATTATATGGATAATGAAGAATAGTCCTGATAAATTTCACTCACCAGACGAGAAGTACATTTCTAAGTTCGAGACGAGACGAGAAATATTACATTCTGGTCTCGTTATCGAGGTGAGACAAGATGTTTCTTAAGTATCGTGGGTAACATTAGTTCACACAAGTCTTAATTCTCAAACACTATTTTTATGTTACACGCTGCATACTATAAAACTATAAATTGATGAAGTGATTTTACGAACACAATGAAGAGCACTCATTTATCAATAATTACAGATACGCAAGGCATAACACAATATACTCCAATAATAAATATGGTTTGAATGTTCCCATAATTTATGAAACCCTTCGTTCACCTGTCGTGACACAAAACTAACTTCTAGATCAAATTAAGAAAAAATCTAAGCTTAAATTTTCAAAACGAGATGACAAAAATTTCGAGACTAGACGAGAAAGAATTCTCCGACAATCGAAACGAAACAAGAGTTCTACAAAAATTTACGAGACGAAACGAGAAAACCTTATTCTTCATCTCGTGTGCGACATCATTTTTTTAAAACCGTAAACAATTATCTTTCTCGTAGTTATTCTAATAACGAGCAGACCTATCAGGGAATTTTCTTATCACCTGTAGAAATGAAACAGCTAGTTATTGCCCCCAGAACATTCAGCTTGCTGTACGCGATTTTAAACTATGTTAAAATCGTGTTTGTTTACTTTTCATAATTTGCCCATAAACCAAAATACGCTTACGTATTAATGCTCCAATTTATTTATGGTTACGGCCAGGGATAAAATGGATCTCAAAAGGATCAGTCCCCCGTGCCTGTCTTTGTCCACTGCAACTTTTTAGGGAGTGGGGAGACGAAATATATATATTTTGATGGAAGTGAGGTAACGGAGTTAAGTTAGATATTTCATTTCATTTCAAAACATATTAGTGGTGTTCTTCTTCCAAAACTAAAGAGATATGTAGTATCAAACATCGGTAATTCCGTACACAATAGGTGTCGACTGCATGTGTATGGCCTTGGCTCTGAGGCTCAAGCATCTGTTGGAAAGTTTTAATGTGTGGTCATAAAATTAATATCGAAATAACATTTTCATGACATTGACAAAAGCTTAGTACATGTGACCACAAGTTTGGTTTCGTGGGGGCGGATGGTTATACGTTGAATAACTGTGTATCAAACTAACTTTTAGCCTCCTTAGGTATATGGCACATCGAGGATTAGGCGATATAACATTATACAATAATAAATAGTCCATATTCACAAGTGACAGTGATTTTGTAGTTATTTCAAATAACTTAGAGTTTGATACCGTTGTTTTGTATTTCTAATATAGGTCAAAAGCATTTATATAAATTGAATTTACACAAAAGACATAGACGGTTGAATTGTTTTCAGTTTTCACCCAAATTATTCTAAAATATTAAGAGGTTTTATTATAATCATTATTATTTTAATTTTTCTCTCTTCTTTGGCCAATATTGCTAAATATATCATCATCACCATCATCATCAACATAGCTGTTCTGCCATTAGTGCCAGATCGCTTGCTGTAACTGAGAAGGTTGATGTACGGGAGCGTCTCTTTGTCTTGACGTAGCAATTTTCTGTTTTAGTACCTTCCTTCAAGTCCAGTCTCCTTCGCCCCCTCCCTCTCTTTCTCTCCACCATTCCCTCTAGCACGTCCCTCATAATACACTTCCTCCTCAGCCAATGTCCTAACTAGTTCCTCTTTCTCCTCTTAATTACATCTAAAATTCTTCTTTTCTTATCTACTGTTACTACAAACACCCAAACACCTTCGCATTCATTTTCCGTTCAACCCAGTCAATTCTCTATCTTTGTCTCCATGCCCACGTTTCGAAGGCTTTCATTTTTTCATCTCTGCGTGATGTCCATATTTATGCCCCATAGAGTAGGATTTACATGTTGTAATTTGTAAAACAAAATCTCAATATTTAATTGGAAGTTTGTTCATACAAAGATTGACTAATCGTGTTTGAAAAAAAAAATCTGACGCCTTTAAAATGTAAAAATAATTTTGCAATTCATGTTATTTCAGTAATCTGTCGTCGTCTTGATTTTCTTTCATGCATCTCAGGGGTAGCCTTCCCAGTTTCACTCTAGTATTGGATCTGTTAAAAAAAATATAAAAAGATTACGAAACGTCGTGATTTGTCTTATAAGTAGTGAAGCGTGGGCACCCATTAAAAAAAAATAAAGGTCATTCCCTATGTTGTACACTATCATCATGCTTACACAAAGGTAAGCTATATTACATTTAGAACATACATTACATTTCCGTTACTATTGGCTCATTATAACATTTATTATCCCTTATGTCCAGAGTAAAATTTACCTATGAAAACCGTAAGATTTCTTAAAAGCAAGACTTGTAAGACTCTTGCAAGCAAGACCAAGAACAAGACCAAGACTGGGTGTGCAAGACCAAGTCCTAGATAATACAGGTTCCAGCCGTAAGATCCGTAGGAACGGCGTGTCTGACGGCTGTTCTCTTTTGATTTGAAATGTATGCTTAGAAACTAATCAAAAAATCGTGGGTAGACATTTTGAAAACCGGCGGTTTGGTTGCAGTGTTGCCATCTCTTATCTCGCATTTTTCCTCCTTGTCGGATATTACAAAATGGAATTTCCTTGCTATGTTCATGAATACTTTCTTCTAATCTGGAATTCGCGCTTCAAAGCCAATAAAATAACACTGGATAAACATTTTGAGAAAGAAGTTAGTTTGTTTGTAGTGTTGCCATCTCTCATATCACGGTTTTTACTCAACAGATGCTGCCGGGAAAATGTTTCTTGTGTTGTACCTTACTGTACTCTTCTGGTCTAAAGCTTATACCTCAAAACTAATGAAAAAATCGTAAGTAAACATTTGGAGAACAGATGGTTGTTTGCAAGGTTGCCAACTCCCTTCTCACATTTTTACTTCTCGTCGGATGTTGTAGAATGAAATTTCCTTGCTTTGACTATTGATTTTCTCTCTCCTGATCTGGAATTCGTGCTTCAAAACTAATGTTATAACCATTTATAAATATTTTGAGGAAACGGTTAGTTTGTTTGCAGAGCTGCCATCTCTTATATCACGCTTTTTACTCGTCATATATGGTTTAAAAAATCCTTGTTTTGTACTGACTGTTCTCTTCTGAATTGAAGTCTGTGTTTTGAAACTAATGAAAAAATTCTGATTAAACATTTGGGAAACCGATGGTTTGTTTTCAGGGTTGCCACCTCTCATCTCGCATTTCTGCTTCTTGTTATATCCTTCAGAATGACAGTTCCTTGTCTTCTGTACAGACACGATCTTCTTAACTGGAATTCGTACTTCGAAACTTATGAGATTACCATGGATTACATTTTTGAGATAACAGTGGTTTGTTTTCAATGTTATCATCTTTCATGTTACGTTTTTTAGTCATCAGATGCTGCAGCGAGAGATTCCTTTGTTTTGTAGCTGACTGTTCATATGTTTAATACGTCTCATATGTATAAGGTCTGTACTTTAAATAATGTAGAATAAAATAATAAACAGATTCTAGGCGTCTCTAGGAGGCATAGTTGGACAAACAAGGCAGAAAGAAGGGTTATGCAGCTGAATGGGAAATTGTTTATCATGAAGTTCTTGCTATTACCAACACGTTCAAGGAAATGCTCAAAGTATCGATTTAAGATAATAGAGTAATGCTACAAAATGTACTAATGGAATACCTTAACATTAACACGTTTCATTCATTTCATAATGTAATACACAGTGACAGTTGGTAAGGATGGCCCAACACCTGCGTTAGTACTTCCAAGTACTACTACACTACAGACTTCAATCAGACTTGACAAACCCCCATCGAAGAGGAAGATGTACGAATAATTCCACATATACTATACATTTTGAGAACTAGTATACAGCTACAGAACTAGCGCATTATAGTAATGTCAAACGATACTAATGTCCTTGTTCTACTGTTTCATTTCCATTGAATGTCCCGAGAATATGGCTTGTCCAACTTGTTCCGTAAGTCAGAAACGGATATTATTTCCATCCCTGACGACTTCATGTGGTGAATGATGTGATGTCACCCTTGCGACACATACACTAACAGGTTGTGATGTGACTAGTAAGGAAGGAACAGAAGAAGCAGCTCTGAGGGTTCAACCTGAGAGATTTTTGAAATATGTTGGTTTGCGTATACCGCCAACAGACTAGAAATATGGTATACGGACAAAATCTCGCGGCCGAAACATCGCCGCCCAAAATCTCGCCGGCCAAAACCTCGCGGGACAAAATCTCGCCGGGCCAAAACCTCGCGTGGCCAAAACCTCGCCGCCCAAAACCTCGCGGGAAAAATCTCGCCGGGCCAAAACCTCGCGTGGTCAAAACCTCGCCGCCCAAAACCTCGCGGGACAAAATCTCGCCGGGCCAAAACCTCGCGTGGCCAAAACCTCGCCGTCCAAAACCTCGCGTGGCCAAAACCTCGCCGCCCAAAACCTCGCGGGACAAAATCTCGCCGGGTCAAAACCTCGCCGTGCCAAAACCTCGCCACGAATGAAACTTTTCTTTAAAATTTACCCAATGTGTTTCCTAATATGCAATTCCACATTACAAATAATAATAATATAATAATAATAATAATAATAATAATAATAATAATAATAATAATAATAATAATAATAATAATAATAATAATATACAAAACATCGTGTGCGTGGGCTTTCTCGGGTTATTCCCGTTTCCTCCCACTTTCTTTATTCGATCATTTCCTTCATCCTGGTCATCTACGTCTCCTTTAACCTATAAGACATAATCAAAAGACGTCGTAAAAACTCATATATTGTTTCATATTTTCATAAATATTATTAGATTTTTGTTAAAATTTTAAGTTTTTGGATGTTCCAAATTTCACGAAACTAACCTCGTTAGTTGTCATTACTTTCCTTATGCAGACTTTCTTTCCCTATAACCAGTTTAAAAACATCCTGTCGCCCTACCTTCACATTGAAATCCTCTAATACAGAAATAGAATTTTCATATGGTATCGCGGGACTTGGTCAAATACCCGTGATACTTCTTCTGAAACAGCGTCTTTTATACCGTCATCCTTATCATCTGTTGGAACATTTACATTTTGGTCAGGCGATATTTTGGGTATGGCGATATTTTGGGGCGCGAGGTTTTGCCCCGGCGAGATTTTGGCCCGCGAGGTTTTGGGTGGCGAGGTTTTGGCCCCGCGAGATTTTGGCCCGCGACGTTTTGGGCGGCGAGGTTTTGGCCAGGCGGGGTTTTGGCCCGGCGAGATTTTGTCCCGCGAGGTTTTGGGCGGCGAGGTTTTGGCCAGGCGAGGTTTCGGCCTGGCGAGATTTTGGGCCGCGAGGTTTTGGGAGGCGAAGTTTTGGCCAGGCGAGGTTTTGGTCCGCGAGGTTGTTGCCGCGAGGTTCTGGCCGCGAGGTTTTGTACCCAAACCTAGAAATATAAGATCGCGGCGAAGTACTTGGTCCAAGTAATGAAACCGGGCACAGTGTGTAAATCCTGTGATGAATTACGTGTCCACATATAGTAAGATTGTTAATAGACACTATATCAAACCAGTAATCTGTTGACACTACCACGTACTTCAACTACATTGCATGGCCACAGCAAGCGTTCGTTTTACCAAGTGTATAGGTGTGTATCCGCTACACAAAATATGGTCAATTGTACGACTGAATCCGGAAGATTTCGGATATAATTCAGTAAATGGAACGCTTACCTGATTCAAGCCTAAATATCATATCTGACGATTTGACAATAACTTGTGGTTGTAAACAGTGCAATACAAGAAGGTATCGATGCCAGAAATTGTCAACATCTTGTGAATCCTACTGTAAGAGTAACTCTTTCTGCGAAAATAACTAGCCTTCCATATTTGCATCTATCGGCTCAAATGAAATATTAATAGTAATTTTCCCACCACTGTGTAGGTGTTGTAATATGCAGTAATACGTGTAGGTTTAATAACCTGATGTAAGAATACACACAAGTATCACAAACTATAATATTATTCTTTCTTCTTGATTTTGTTATTATTTTCTATTTGGAACAGATTATTAGGTGTTACATTTATATTATTTCTTTGGGAAAGTTCTGTAAGTGTCACTACAATTGTCGCACACTTTTGCCACTATTATTTTGTTTTTCCACATATAAAAGTTATATATATATATATATATATA
Organism: Thermobia domestica; assembly: GCF_964235325.1. Classification (NCBI taxonomy): domain Eukaryota; kingdom Metazoa; phylum Arthropoda; class Insecta; order Zygentoma; family Lepismatidae; genus Thermobia; species Thermobia domestica. The sequence continues at coordinate 266,912,468 of NC_137455.1, forward strand.
TATTACATGTTTACAATTTAATTTGTGTTATAAATTTAATATAGCGTACATATTACTACTATATTGACCATTATTATTATTAGCTTCATTTGTTATGTAAATGTCAGAATTATTACTTCTATTTTCCAGTTTTCAATAACGAGTAAAATGTGACAAAGTTCCAAATTTTCCTACTATAGAATTCAAATCGTATTCTGGCCACACACGATAAATTAAAGACTTAAATAAGCATAGATAATTATTTTCATATTTATCATAATTTTATCCTAGTAATACACAACATATACTTTTCAACCGCTCAACCTACTAAGCACATGTTAGAAAGGTGTTTCTGAACAGAATAATAGTTTCACAAAGAAATTACACTACTTAACGGCAGCAATGCACAAAATGATGAAATATTTTCGTGCAGAATCCGACAAGGAGAAAATGCGAGATGAGAGATGGTAAGCCTGCAAACAAACCATCTGTTCTCCAAATGTTTACTTACGATTTTTTCATTGTTTTGAGACATATACTTTAGATCAGAAGAGTACAGTAAGGTACAACACAAGAAACATTTTCCCGGCAGCATCTGTTGGGTAAAAAACGTGATATGAGAGATGGCAACACTACAAACAAACTAACTTCTTTCCCAAAATGTTTACCCAGGGTTATTTTATTGGTTTTGAAACTCGAATTCCAGATAAGAAGAGAGTATTCATGAACACAGCAAGGAAATTCCATTTTGTAATATCCGACAAGGAGGAAAAATGCGAGATAAGAGATGGCAACACTGGAACCAAACGCCGGTTTTCAAAATGTCTAAACACGATGTTTTGATTAGTTTTTAAGCATAAACTTCAAATCAGAAGAGAACAGCCATCAGGATCAGACACGCCGTTCCTACGGATCTTATGGCTGGAGCCTGGACTAAGCCCAAGACCAAGGGTTCTAGTGCAAGACCAAGACCAAGACCAAGACAAAGACCACCCGGGTCTTGGTCTTGGGCTTGCATCTGCTCATCATTAGATTTTAGCATGACGCACTGACATGTTTGTCTTTTATAAAATTGGATTATTTCAATGGTTACATACTTTATTTAGAGGAAAGTGCGTTCACAAAGATTTGACTACAAAATGCTGCCAACACATTGATTACAAATTTATTTCCTTATATCAGAGATTTTTTTTTTTAAAGTTAAATTCCAGGTTTATAAGGAGGTACGAATCGTGGGCTGGAATAACACTATATGACATTTTTATGACGTGTTGGGAATCTGATAAAGTAAATAGACTTTCAGCACCACCAATAATAATATTGCAATTTTTTGGGGAGGGGGGTCTGGAAGCAAATAACATAATTTATGAAAATGATAACTTGATGTTTGTTACGTCTCTCGCTGGAACAACATCATACGTCACTGAAATTGAACATTTCAGTAATGTATTCCAACTATTGGTTTAAACTTAAAAATATTACACGATAAGGAAATGGAAACGTTAGATACTGGAACAATATGGAAAAGTTCCGACGTATTTGTTTAGGAGAGTTATAAGGAAACAACGATCTTCAGAATTACTGAAGTGCAGCTCTCTGGTCCTCTTACGGAAAGAATTGTAAATTTACGAGAAATATAATTCTGAAGTTACGCATATCAAATTTTATATATATATATATATATATATATATATATATATATATATATATATATATATATATATATATATATTGACAATATTAAGATGGATCTCGCAGAAATAGGAATACAAAGTAGAAACTGGAACCATTTCGTTGAGGACAGAAGTCAATGGAAAGTTTTGTGAACGCGGCATTGAATTTCCAGGTTCAATAGGTCATAGAGTTAATATAGGCCTGTCTCTAAGTCTCCTGAAGGCGAGATAGTGTGGGAGGGACGGCGTATGCTATGTGGATTGATCTTGTATCACAGTCCATGCACCAACTCGGAATCCACGTTAATAGTAGGTCCTGTCTTTCATGACCACGGTGTTGGATAAGGACTCATAAGACCGAAAATGTTCCAGTCCATAACAATTCAATTGACTGGAAAAACAAATGATATTAATAGTTATTATTATTATTATTATTATTAATAAAAACAACAATAATAATAATAACAATAATAATAATTTAATATTGATCACATTCTTCATATTACGCTACGGTTTGACAGCATATTTGCCAATGTTTCGTTGTAATTCGACTAAAAAGAATGTTTACCAGTTTAGATAACCTCGATAGTTAAGTTGCCTCCATAAATCCACATATTCTGAAAATCAGTAAGGTGTTGTAGTTGAAACGGCAGTTAATTGATGATTCTCTAAGTGTGACATTATAATGAATAAATTATTAACTAAGGAGTATGGAATTACGTGTTGTTACATTGTTTTACCAAATTAATATGTACCATAGAATAATGCCATTTATCAAAATCTATACTTCAAGGCCGATCCTAAAATAAAATATACCTAAGTATTTAAAAGGCAAACCCTTTATTACAATTCTTTAAATTATTTGAAATGTCATTTAGTAATTTCCCGTGTAAATTTAGCAATTTCAGATCAGATTTGTTGGTTTTTGCTTCCATATTTCTTCTGATTTCCTTAGGGTGAAAACGATATAATGTGGCATTACTAATAACGAAAATGATAATAGCTGGGACAAACGGTTTTTTTAATATAGATTTAGTATCTGAAGAATAGATTTCATCTCAGCTTCATTCTTTTATTGACAACAGAAGTAGTAAGAACTAGTAGAACTTCCGGTTTCAACATTCGGGAGATAGTGAGATTTTTTTTTTTTTTTTTTTTAATTTGGATTTAGCGTTAGATGTACAGATTCCATCTGTCACATTATTCCTTCATTGCTGCCGATAGTTACAAATCTACTAGTACCGACTTTATATTGAATTTGCATGGTTTGAATGTCTTCCGCACTTCTGCAAGTGTGAAACGAAACTCAGTTATTAATATTAAGGCCATCATACGAGCGTTATCTCGTATTATCAAAGCGTTACTCTTGTCTCGTTGTTACTGAACTAGATACGGCTGAAATGAAAAATCAGCTTACTAAATTTACTGTTATTTACCGAACAATTTCTAAATTTTAATACTTTCTTCATTTGCATTCCTCGCTCTCTTCCATGCAAATTAGACCAGTGGTTCTCAATGTTGGCATTCTCGTTTCCAAAGGGGCCACTGGAGCAAAAAGGGGGATTGGGGAGTGACAGACTATTTAGGGAGCGTATGAGATTTCATGACCTATTTATACTGTTTCCTTATTATTGAACGAAAGCCATTGTGCATTTTACAACTTATCAACAATTTACACTTCTTCACAAATAATAATAATGTAGATTCTCCAAAGCTGATAGCTTTTTTCTGGCTCTTAGACTGCTTCGTCCAAGCTGTATGTTCAGCCTTGTAGATGGGTGGATTGGTTAAAATGACGAGAGCTCTCAGAACAATTGCATTCACCCAAGGAGGTGCTAGGATCGAAGAGGTTCAGAACCACTGATCTAGACTACCATCTTAGTCTGAAGTGAAAGAGACTCCAAAGTAATAGTAAAGATGCAGTTTTTTTCATTTCTGTGAATTCTTACCTGGTTATCCACCGTGTCCAACCAATGGACAAGACGTCTTTCCTCCTTCATTAGTTTCCGGTGGGTTACAAAAGTATAACATACGGAAGTTAAAATAGTAACAATGTTTTCTATAAATACTTATGAACATTATAGTAAAAGATAGATTTGTAATTTTTGTTAAGAGTTTGGTTGATAATAACTCCTTTATACATTTACTTTGTCTTTGGGTCCGCGGGTCTATCCGTCTGTCCGATACACAAAAGCTCTCAAGAACTATTAGATGGATCACCAACCATCAATTTTAACCACGATGTAGACGATCAAAAGTTCGTTGATTGAGGTAATCCAACCAACGGAAGTGGTAGAAATCAACCATTTCTGGGTTTAACGTTGATCACTATAAATTATATTGAACATGAATATAATATAATATAACATAACATAATATAATATAATATAATATAATATAATATAATATAATATAATATAATATAATATAATATAATATAATATAATATAATATAATATAATATAATATAAAATAATATAATGATTTTCGTAAGGCAATTAATGAGCTTCGCCGGGATACTATGCTTGCCGCAGTGATGAATGATTTTCCTTCAATTTATCCGTATGTTTATCAATGTTATGTTCAACTAAGTGACCTGTTTTTCAACGGAAACACAATTTCTTCTCAGAGAGGTGTACAACAAGGTGATCCCCTGGGCCCAGCACCTTTCGCTGTAACTGTACACTCTTTAGTTAAATCACTAAATACCGAATTAAACATTTGGTACTTAGATGATAGAACAATTGGTGGTGAACCCGAGGTGGTTCTTTCATCCTTAATAGAAATAAATAAGAAGGCATCACTTCTTGGCTTGCATCTTAACTTATCTAAATGAGAGGTGAGTTGTCTTGGAACAGATGAAACCACATTCGACGAAAACTTTAGAAGATTTAATGAGGCTACACCAGGCATACGTCCTCTAACAATTCAGAATGCTTGTCCTCTAGGTGCTGCTCTCACGTCAGAAGCACTCACGAACGTGGTATTGAATAAAATATCTAATTTAGAATTATTCTTGTCTCGACTTTCCTCAATTTCAGCCCATTCAGCCTTTTTTCTTTTACAGACATCTTATCAATCCCTCGTTTAACCTATTTTTTACGATGCTTTCCATCTTGGCATGAGAGTTCTTTGCTGGAAAAATATGATACTGTCCTGAAAACTGACCTTGAACAATTCTGAACTGCTACTTAAATGACGACTCTTGGATGCAAGCATGTTTACTTGTTGGCTTGGGCGGTCTTGGTATTCGACGAGCTGTGGATATGGCGATTCCTACATTCTTAGCGTCATACCATGGATCTCTGGGTTTAATCGAAGCTCTCCTTCTACAGGGTTATTGGTTGGACCCAGATGGTTTAGTTCCAGAAGGCTCTAATAAGTGGGCAAGCTTAGTAGATACAAACCTCCCAGAAATTAGCAAAAAGTGTTATCAGTCATCTTGGTATACACCAATTGCATCTCAATTACATAATCATCTCTTATAATCTGTTGTGGTTCCGGAAGATAAAGCCAGGCTCCTTGCTGCCTCATCTCCCGAAGCGGGTGCATGGTTGATGGCGATATCTTCTTCGCCTTTAGGCCTTCATTTGTCAAATGAAAGCTTTCGAATTGTTGTTACGTTTAGGTTTAGCTGTTTGTGAGCCTCATCGCTGTCTAGCTTGTGGAGATGAGGTTAACCAAAGTGGCCTGCATGGCCTTTCATGCATGAAAAGAGCTGGTAGATTCGCCCGACACTCCTCCGTTAATGATGTAATACCACGAGCCCTTAACACAGCTGGAATTCCTTCAATACGGGAACCTTCTGGTTGCTGTCGTTCTGATGGAAAGCGATCGGATGGGATGACATTGGTTCCATGGATGAGAGGTAAATGTTTATTGTGGGACTTCACATGCACTGATGCATACGTTCATTCAAGTCTCCCTCTGTCAGTAATGAACGCTGGAGCTGTTGCTAATCGCAGAGAAGCTGAAAAGCAAAGAAAATACAACAGCTTTCTCGAAATATTTGTTTTCACTCCAATCGGTATTGGAACCAGTGGTGCTTGGGGTACAAGAAGTCTTGAATTCATTAGGGAGGTTGGAAGACGCATTTCTTCTGTTTCCGGCGAAGTTCGCTCCACATCTTATTCAATACAGAGGATATCTGTTTCTATCCAACGTTGTAACGTCTCGTCGATCCTTGGCACTTTACCTCCTGGAAAGGAACTGGATGAGGTGTTTATACTCTGATAAAGAATAGTTTTATATATATATATATATTAATCCATACACAATAGTTTTTATTTGACCTTATAATTATATATTTAAATTGTAATTTATATGATTGCAGTGTCACTTCGGTTAATAATCTTATTATTGTAAGTTTTATTGAGACTTATTGTAATAGCTTGTTACTATAGAATATGTAATAAATATTTTCTAACGTTCTGATATATATATATATATATATATATATATATATATATATATATATATATATATATATATATATATATATATATATATATATATATATATATATATGTATATAATTATTATTATTATTGAGCTCCCGTTTTTGAGCCGATCTGGCTCACCTGCGTGAAGTGAGACTCTAATGACAGTGGTTCCAACCCGATACTTGTGATATTATATGGAGTAATTGGAACAGTATGGAATGCTTCAGCGTATGTTCCGAACGATACAAAATAACTCGTACTGGAAGTGTAAAGCAGGCTAACAGTAAAACAGTGGAAATCGATAAGATTATAACACGATCACTAAAACGTAGTCATAAACTCAACTTCATTCAACCCGTGTTTGGAAGATTAGATTCGATTAATTTATATTATTTAATTTTTAACATTACTATTACTACTAGTACAGTTGCTGCTGCTGCCGCTACTACTATTATTAGTACTATTATTTGAAGAGGAAAATAATGTTATCTTGTATTTAATATATCATAAAAGGTTAAATTCTCCAAACAAATTAAAAATGTAGCGACATCTTTCAACTTATCATACCAGCGAATGTAATAAGTTTGAAAACCCTCCTTGTTGATCAAATGCCCGGTATCCATAGTTAAGCGGACGAAGTTTCAATTTTGTCCAGTAGATGCTAACTGCTGGGGGATTTTTACTATCATTCTAGAATTGTAGCGCACAAGCAGTTGTTATTGTTATATTAAATGCAATATAAATCCACTTTTTCCTTTCTTTTCTACGAAGATTTAACATTTTATATGTAGTTCTTCTATTATCAGGATGCATTACCTTGTGTAGCGATTTTTTTCCATTTTCCATTTCAAATCACAAGAATCACGATACGAAATGAACTGGGTGTAAAGACTTTAAGATGCTCTCGTGTTCCTGCCATCCTGTAAAGTTGTTTAAAGCATTATCAATAAACTATGAAAATAATAGGCAATATAATTTTTAGAATTCTACCATTATTACATTTGTTTCAATAGTACAAAATGGGTTAATGCATATCCACCGTTAACGTCACCGTTATCCGTAAGTATATCGACAGATTGATTCCATTAATGAACTCAGTCGACATAATCGCTCTCATTCTATATATCTATTACACAAGCAGAATTTTATAATTAAATTCCGTTGAAAAGTTATGATGGGGAGTAACGTATGCACGTACTAACAGTACAATCTTATAAGGCCTACTTGAGTGATCCTAATAATTAAATATAATTAGGTGATAAATCACGTTTGTCTGAAGAGAAATTGATACATACGCCTGTGTATGCTTTCCTTACTTAATAGCCGTGTTGATCGGAAATGTACTGTATCTTTTTGAAAATGATCTATTCATCCATTGGAATAATTGGAGTAATTACTTGGTTCACCCATTCTGAAGTGGCGATAGATCGGAGGACTTGCAGCTGCTGAAAGCAGGGAGATAACAGCAGTAGATTCTGGAGTAACAAACATAGAAGTCGAGATACATAGTGAGATTTTGTAGGGAAAAGCATATGGTATAATATTGGAAACTCAAACATGTTTATCTCCACCATTGAATTCTTTTTATATCTAAGGCACTAATTATGCCTTTTCCATGGATACTTTTACAGATGATTGTCTAAATGTGTTAAATGTGCTTTTACAGATGAGTGTCTTCGTTAACTTATACAAGTAGCCAAGTTTTGCAGTGAAAGTATTATACTGTATTGCTATATCTCTACAGCTCTCCAAACAGAAGTTAACTGGATGTCAAATCCTTTTTCATATTGTATTTGTTTTATATACTTGACATAATATTTATATATTGTATAATTTAAACAGTGTGTACTCTACGATCTCGCACGTTGAGATGAAAGATGTGTGAAAACATCCAGCCCACCTACCTAAACATTACCTGTCGTCTCTAATGATACCAAGGCAGACGGAGAGGGCCAACATGCTTGAGATCAAAATGGAAATCTTAAACTAAATATCATTAAAAATCCTATTTCGTACAAAGAAAATTGTATTCTTTATGTCCTCCTTTATGCTAAAATATGCCGGAAGTAAAGTAGTCTCTCACTCATATCTCTGGCTGGGATTGCTATAGGAGACCTCGATAACAAATGAAGAAAGAAATTAGATTGTGAATATAGAATATAAGAAGTATGTATAAAACACGAGGATTTCAAACACTAAGTGAAAAATAGTAATAGGTACTTCTGGCTTTCGGTAGGTTCTACATATGGCTTTTTAAGCCCGTCACGTCGGCGATCACACTACCCAGGGATATGAAGAAGGAAGATTAGATTGAGTGTAGCATTCCATTCAGCAGCGAGGCTCTAAGAGACGTAGACCTACAGCTTAACGTGGTATTCGAACCACATGAGTTTCCGCCGGGAATCGAACCCCGGTCTTCTAAGTCAAAAGCGCGTATACTATCCACATAGCCACGAGGGAGCTCCGTGCTGAAAGAAGAAAATAGTGGAGAAGGAAGGAAGGAATCTGTGTGTTAGGTACCATTCCAGTATTTGCCTGGTGTGAATGAGAAAATCGTAGAAAGAAGTTCACTTAGGATGGCTAGAATGAAAAGACTTTTAACACTTTTCCGACCGGGTGCTCCACCGGAAATCGAACCTGGGAACATTAAAGACTCGCATTAAAGACAAGAGCGTTAGCAACTACGCAATGCAGAACCAAGTACTAAGTTAAGAATAGCGTTACTAGTTATTTAAGAAGACAGAAAATGATAGTGTTCCGATAGGACAGTCCACATTTTTGTATAGCGGAAGCGACGTTCATAGCATAGTAGTTGGTCTTTGTTAAAGTTTAGCGTCCTTCTTCAGCCGAGGCTTATATCAGACCTGGACTTACAGTTAAAGGTAGAATCTGAATCACCATAATGAGTTCAATATTCTCTCATTCATAATCAAACCCAGGACCACGCACAAAAAAGACGCGTTCGATGGCCACTGCACCAGCTGGGTGGCTTTCATAATACCCTTTTAGGCATTCTTTTTGTTTTCTTTTTTTAAATTCAGAACAAATGATATTTCTATATCCCAATTCTTTTGCGACCCCTTGTGGAACGCCCTGTATTGCACATTTACTGTAAATGACAGTTTAAAGGGAGTGGTGACAGGCAGGTAACTACAGTAGAAAACAACACGAGACTAAGTATTACTTATGTATCCCTTTTCGTCCGTGTGTGATATCCATTGTCTTTCTCATGGGCAATCACCAGAAAATTTTCCCATAATTACAGCGAAGCAGCGTGTGCGGTCTTGGAATGATTCACCTGCCCTCACCTGATGACGAGGTCGACCAGATCAATTCATGATTCACCTGGCTGATTAGACCGGCCCTTCCCGTTCCTCTATCAACAACATTGTTGTCATTCGCCATGAATAAGAAATCGCTGCCAACAAGAAAAGAACACACAAGATCCGTGCGTATAACAACACATGAGTGATTTGTTTACATGTTTTAATATTGCATGATTGAAAACGAGACACGACATCACATCGCAGAGTGAAATCGATCCGCTTGTGATGGCATTCACTAATTAAGAAGATCTGCTATTTCTTTATCGTATTTCCTTAAATCCCGGAGATAGAAATTTTAGTTTATTTCTGTATTAGACAGAAATAATCGTTTAACATTTTATTTACAAATACGATTTATTGCTTGAATACTTAATTTTATGTGATGTAAGTAGGTTCATCATGTTTAGTAGCTAGGATATGAGTTCGATTAAACTTAGATGCAAAGTGCATACAGAAGAATTATCTTCAATATATTGGCTCCTGTCATGAAATAGGTCGTAAGCGGAAGAAAGTACACGTGTTTGCCACTAACATTACAAATCATTTCATCTCACTGGCGGATCCATGGGGAGGACGATTGCACACACCAAAGGCTACCTTTTATACATCAATATACATAATAAAATATTACATTACTTTATTCTGATTTGGTGTAAAATTCCGTATTTCAAGCCTACATTAATCGTCCAGGAGGCGATCCACCCATCTCCAAACGATCATTCTGAATTCGCTAGTGTACTATGTGCTTTCAATATCTTTTAGTATGTTGGCTCAGTGGTAGAACTTACTACCTCTGGTACGTGGGATCCCAGATTCGATCCCCACCCAAGTAAGTTTCTGGTGGACAACATCGTGTCCGCGGGGTTTCTCGAAGTACTCCCCTTTCCTCCCACATTATCATTCTACCATCATCATTCATTTACCTTAATCATCCACCTTCTTTAACCTAAAAGGCATAATCGTAGGACGTTAAACCGAAAGATTTCATTTCAACATATTTTAAATCAAGGAGTCAATTTAGGAACTGTAAGCAAGTGAACGGTTAGCGTACTCGATTTCTAATGTATACTCTGTATAGTCCTGAGACAAACATGATATTAAACTGCATCTAATGTTAATGACAAAATTTACCATGTTAAAATGTACTCAAATTAATACATGAGACGGCACTATAGCTCAGTAGGAGAGGGTTCACCTCTAGTGTCAGGGGTCCGTGGTTCGATCCCAGTCCGCGCAATATTGTGATCAAGGTTGCACACGAGACAGAGCTCGCCCGATAGAAACATGCATTTTTCTAGACGAAACATCACTTTCGCGACACTTTCTTTTTTTCTTTTTTTTTTTTTAGACGAGATGGCCTCAACTTTTGTCTCGTCTCGTACACATCTTATTTGTAATGAACAATATTGCGCCCATATGTTTTATCCAGGTTCTGTCGTTTCTTCAGAAGTTCCCATTCCACCAGTTATTTCATTGATTATCCGTTTCTTCTACAGTACAAGGTATAATCGTTGGACGATTTTTATTTTTATTTCATTTTATTTTCATTTTTATTTCTAGAAATTTTTATTTCATTTCATTTTCACATCAATATATTAAAAATAGTGAAAAAGTATTAATCTATTATTTTATGGAAATTTGTCTGAATGTATTAGAAAAGTTTGGAACTACGGAGAACATCATAATGATTAAATCTAAGACACAAGAAACCCGAAATGGGCTATGCTGGCTTATTTTTAAGAGCGGTCATCTCTTGTGCGAGGGGTTCCTGGCTTGATTGCAGCTCTTGCTAAGTCGGCTTTGTGATGGACAAACACCGGTGTCGGATTTACAAACACCGTATACATGGGTTTTCTCGGGGTTCTTCAGGTTCCTCCCATTTTCTTCAACTCAATTCCGTTCATTATCACCATTTTAGGCTTGCAGCGTATACATATGTGAGATTTTTAAGCTCGAAAAGAAAGAAAAGGTAAAGAAGCCCGGAGGTCCGTTAAAGCAGAAATAAAGTTCGCTTTCGGATCTTATCAGTTCCAAGCCAAGTCAGTACGTATTGCTGTTTATAATTACCTGTCATTTTATACGTATAAGTTCACTTAAAGTAATTTTCTCACAACCTTTGTAAATAGAACTTTCGTGTATGTTCCAAACAGAGCAATGTGTTCCTCCATTTAAAGTGTGTCGATTTTACTACCGTATGATATTCCGTGAGAAGTTCAGTCTTTTTTTTTTTTTTTTTTTTTTTAATGAACTGGCCACTTACCTCTGAAAACTCTTATATCCTTAACTAAGATCTAGGATCTAAGAAGCTAGGGATCATAGAAGAAATTAAAAAACACAAATATGATTGTTTTGGACAATACTGGAATATACTGGAATTGTTTTGGAATATACTAAAGTAAAAATATTAAATTCTGGTCAGCACTGTTGCAAAAATATATCATTCTAAATAAAACGAATAGCCAAGTGTCTTTGTGAACAAAATTGTACATATTAAGAAGTTCCGAATTGTCTAAGTTCTACCGGTTGCCTAATATTTCCACAAATTCTTTAAAATTTCGTTAGTGAAAATTCATTCTTTGCAAATTAGCAATCAGCTTCCATACCGACACAATTCAAAGTGCAGAATAATGCCTCTGTAGTTTTAAGCATACAATTCCCTTTCTGCTTATCCCAACAATGAGGTTTTGTCTGGGAAAGTAAGATGCATTTCCTGATATTAATCTACTTATTAATTCGTTGATTTTGTTCCCGTATGTTACCTTAATAAACGTAAGTCACATGAAAAATATTCAAATTTTCTTGCATTAGTCTTATCGTCTCTTACCAACCCTACATCGTGCACATACACAGGGAGGGGCACGGTGACAGAGTGGTAGAAAGCTTATCTCTGGTACGTGGGGTCCTTGGTACGATCCCTGACCAAGTAAGTTTGTGCTAGACAACATTGTGCGCATGGATTTTCTCGGAGTATTCCAGTTTCCTCACACGTTCTCATTCCACTAATTTTTCCATCATCATTTACTTGCTTAAATCAGCGTCTACCTTAGCCTAAAGGGCATGCATAATCGTGGACGTTAAACTGAAAGATTTTATTTTATTTATTTTTTATTTTATGTTATTTATTTATTTTATTTTATTTTATTTTATTTTATTTTTTGCATACACAAGAACAGATAGTTTACTCAGACCTTTCAGTATTCTGTTGCTATCTTCCTTTAATCTAATCAAATACGTATTCTAAAGAGAGACTAGAGCGCATCAAGAATAAGATAACTAAGTGCTTCAGACAATAGCTTTGAACATTTTATGTTACCTGCTAGCACTATAAAAATGGATTGTTGGATGTCTCTTACACTTCTTAGGATATTTTCCGTGGTTAAGTTTCTTCGATTTCGTGCATTAATTATCTTATTTTGATCAAAATGTGAGTGTCTTGTCCGTTTCTTCTTATTATTTTTTCTATCTTTCGAATATGTTCCGTGAATTAAATCTCCCTATTGATATCCTGTGAATCATGCTTTCTTGACGACTTGTTTATTGACTCAGAGGCGTCGGTTATTGATGGAGTAGAGAGGGATTTAATACACTTAAAACACGCAACCAAAAACTTCGTTGTTTTACTCGTTAGCTCGAATTCTATCTACTCCTTCTGAAGAAGATTTTATATAATATTTTTTATATACATGAAAATAAAAATAAAATGAAAATATTGAAGAAGAAGAAGAAATAAGAATAACTACACGAGAATAAATTCTTAAAACGAGACGAATATATCGTCCCTCTCGAGGCAAAAGGGCGTATCTCATTTCCTTAACTTTTCCAGGAGAGAAGTTTAAACCTTTTCTCATTAATTAGTCTATCGTCTTCTTTTAAAATTTAGCTTGAAATCCTTCGTGTCAGGTATGTAACTTACGAGATCAAATTAAATTTTGACAACACGATAAAATACACTTACTTGTTAGGATAACATATTTAAACTTGTCTCCTGGAAAAGTTGAAAAAATAAGATACGCCCCTTACTCTCGAGAGGGACGATATATTTACAAGTCCGGAGCCTATTCAGTTTACCAGTCATCAGTAATTCTGACAAGCTTGTATACCAATACACGATTTCCCATAATACCTATTCTGTTTAGCAATACAAAACTTGGTACACACATTTCTTATCCCCTATAGTATTTTTTGAGATATATTTGGATTGTGTACTTGTACCTGGAGTTACTCCAGAGGGGTCCAAATATGATGGGAGGGATTTCTGGAGGGAATTTTCCCGACATTCTACCCATTTTCCCTGTTCATGTACGTTATCAGCCGCAATACATAGGAAATCTGGCAAGCTTGTTTCATGCTGAAGAGAATGAACTATAAACCATGACGTCCCAATGAATAATGCTGATGCAATAGCTATTTCACTGCGAGTCTACTATTTTCTTTATACTAACAGGGTTAATGGGCCACAGAGACTTGCTCCGTTGTCCATGGCACCTACTATTTTGTGCATGAACATATCTTTGTTATGTTTATCGAATGAACTACGTTTGATTAGAAAATCCCGTTGACAGGTTCATGTCCTTTCGTTGTGAGTTTACTTTCCTTTTTCTCTTCTTAAAATCAGTAAAATTGCTTAACATATTGCCAATTCGTAAATACATATTATAGCAAATGAGTTTTGTTTCACATTGTGAAATTATGGTAGAATTCCAAACTATGTGAATTCAGTACTGAAACTGGAAATAGTACATTTAGAACTTCTGTTAGCAATGGAAGGATAAGATCAGTGTTCGAAGTGGAAAAAAAAAAAGCAGAGGTGGTATGTTTTATTACGATTTTGACTCAACATACCGACTATCTAAATGCTGAAATACAGTGAGGGTATGTTGCCTAAAAGATTGCAGTTTTATTTACATAATGACTGAAAACTACTGGAGAGCTTCTCTTTAGTTACGGGGGGGGGGAGGGGAACATTGAGAAACTTTGATCCATCTTTCATCTTGAACAACTTTCTAAAAAAATCCCTTTATGTTCTATTATAGAGAAGTATACATAAAAATGCTCAAAAACCGAGTTTTTATACTAACAATTTCCTGCGGGAAAACTCCCGGATCCCCCACTTGAATGAGAGGTGTTTCAAGCCCCCTAAGATCCACCCCGACAGCAAACAACTCCTAAATCCACTCATGCTCAAAATATGACATTTATATGAATTAATACAAGAAGACACACACATATTATATACGAAAAAAAACAATTCAATATGGCACATCAAAATACAGTGAAATTCCTTAAAGACGCCTCATTAAAAAAAAGTAGAAAAAAGATTAATTGTCGGTGTTGTCAGCTTAGAAATTATTTCTACATAAGAAACAAAACCTTTTTACATGCGAAGCTATTCGTCAATTACTGTGTATAAAAATGGATTTGTTAAAGATATTTAGTATTTGCTCTTCCGTAATGGTATGTCTTGATCACTAAAAAACCAGAGACGGTATGCCTTCATCACTGGAAAACCAGAAGCGGTATTTCATACCACCGCATACCGTCTCACTTCGATCACTGGATAAGACCAAAGGAAGAATCTGTCTCTCGGACGCTGAATCAACATCAGAAAACCCATTATTCGTTGTTCCTTACTGTTTTGTTCTATGTCGATAAAGATTAAAAGAAAAAATCGTTAAGTTGAACCACTTTCGGTTTGAGTAGAGAGTTGCGGGTTGTGATTATATGTTCTCTAGAGACCCTGATTTGATTACAGTAAACCGTTTGTAGTTATCTGTTATCATTTTGATCTATGACGATAAATGTTGGAACCGAAAATGGTTAATTTGAACAACTTCCGGTTTGAATAGTGGGTTCCGGAGGAGATGGAACCTATTCTTGAGGTGATGAATCAATTGCAATTAGCCGATTGTAGATATCTCTTACCATTTTTGGTCTGATACCTGTCGACAGGCAGATGGACGGACAAAGCCGTTGGAAGTCTAATAAAAACATTGGATCTGCGTTATCCAAGATATTCCAATATATGCCAAAGCAACTTTCCAATGCAGCATCTCAATTCAATTTGTGTCCTCCGGACAAAATTTCCTGGAAAATGTCTGCTCTCAAGTTTGTTATCCTCCTGTAAAAATTTCTTAATCTACATTTACTGCGCGTACTAAATATAACGTAATAAGAACAAAATGTAACGCTAGAGAAACACGGAATATTATTATTAGATACTGAAAATTTATTGTGGTCACACACACACACACACACACACACAAAATTCAACTTCAGTTTGCAACTGTTGTATGTTTCACCACGTAATTGACTTATGGCTAAGATATTTCGCTCAGAAAGGATTTTCTGTTTACTGAACTGTACTCAGATTTATTTTGAAATTGCAGAAGGTATTTTCTGTCCTAAATACGTTTCAATTGAGAATAGGTTCTGTCCGTTAAGAATAGGTACTAAAATGTTAGGGAGGGGAAGAAAAGACTGGCTGTGTCCATATCTGAGAATGTGTGAAATAGAAGTAATAATTTGCCAGGACATAAAAGTCTGTCCGTATTATGATGGTGTATGACACACACCAAACCTATGTTAAAGTGTTTGCTGACCTATGTTTAACATGTTGGAATCAATTTCACTGAAGTGTAAGTAGATCAACTTGTGTTATAGCAAAGTATGGTTCAACGCACAATTAATGAGGAACCCAATAAAAGAAATTACACAAAGTGATATGTGGAAACTAGATTAAGTTTTCCATGACGCCATTTCTCATCCACGAAGTGTTGCAAATTTGCATAGAAAGACGATCACAAGTCTGATCTCTTCAGACCCTGCATCAACTGCAATCAGCGTGGTTTAAGAAGTCGCCATTCAGTCTTGTTCAGAACACCTTATTCTCGATACCAATGAACGACGTACGTATGTCAAGTGTAGTTAATCTTTAGGAATAGAGAATGACAATTCGAAATTGACTTCCTGGAGGGTATACTGTCCCAAATCTGTATAGAAATGCGTTTAACAACCAACTACTGTATAGAAACGCGAATAACAAGCAAATTTTGTATAGAAATAAGTTGAACCAATGATTTGTTCCAATGGAAATTAAGAACAAAATTATTTGTGCTGCTCGCCAATCTCCATTTTCCTACGTACTGTTAGATCTAGTTCCCTCCTGACAGAAGTCAAAACAATAAGTACGGAACTGACAGTAGAGAGATACAATTTGAGAGATTATCTGAGGGGAAAAAAAAATACTTTTTGCAATTTCCCTTACAATTAATTCTGGTCAGGAACATGAATTAGACTTAAGTTATATGTTTGCTGTTCTTTCCATGTTCTGTTAATAATTCGTTTCTCACTAAGTCGCCCCATGCCATAAGTATCCAATTTTGGAACATGCCATTTACATCGGTTCTTAGTCCAATACATACAGTATAATGTTCCGGTCTCGAATTACTCGGCTTCTTCCCTTCTTCACTGAGGGTTTCTACTTAGTTCTCCTATGTGCATGGCGGTATCGTATCTTTAATACTCAGGTTGTAGTCTGTTTCATTTCAAATGCCCTTCTTTTTTTATTGGCCTTGAGTTTTACGTCCCACGATTTTTTTATTGACCTTTTTCAATGCAAGGTAGCTTCACAGTTGCATCTGAAACTGTCTAAATTAGACAATTATGTTCGTATTTCTTCTTTTACCCTTGTTAGCAAAGAGTACAAACTTGATATTTTGCTAAGGGAGCGCGGTGGCTCAGTGGTAGAGTCCCTAGAGCCCCTGGAGTGCTTGTAGTCCCTGGTTCGATCCCAGTTCGCGCCGTGTGGACTTTGTGGTGGACAAACACCGTGCTCGTGGGTTTTCTCGCGGTTCTCCCGTTTCCTCCCACTTTCTTCATTCCACCATTTCACTCATCTCTTATCATCATCGTCTCCTTTACCCTAACCGGCATAACCGTGGGGCGTAAAACTTAAAGATTTCATTTCATTTTCATTTGATATTTTGCTAGGAAATCTCACACAATAAATTGAATAAAATTAAATGAAAAATATATGTAATGTTATTTCAATTTTAGGGTATTCTAGGAAATGTTACACGATATTTTAATATAGGGTATGTAAATACCTAGAAATAAGTATACTCGATATCATGTTTGGGTAGTGCTCATACAATTAGAGCGGATTTTCATGCAAGCGTCCATTGCGTTCGTTGCTTGCGATTTCTATGTGTAGCCAACAGAAAGTTGCGTTGCACGTAGAACCGTACTTAAACAACTTTCTCAATTGGCTATTCAGTCCATCGCAAGCAAAGAACGTATCGGACGCTTGCATGAAAATCCGCCTTTACTCTTGCTCGACTTTTTATTTGCATGAAGCCCATACTGTCAAGGCTTGAATACTTGAAGCTGCACAAAAGAGGTGAGCTCTGTCACTCAGTCACCGTAATAGTTGCAGAGTTGTATCAGCTTGAAGAAAATCATCACATGTTATTAACAGTATAATATTATGAAGAATCCCCCAGAAAAAAAAAAAGGAAATACGTGGGCATTCTTTGGAAGTTAGCGGTTATTTTGAACAAAATTCCTCAGAGGGTATTAGAATAAATATTGAATAAACAGCATGAGACATATCACTGAACTTTCTTCCTCCCGCGTCAAAAATCGAATCATGAACTCTTGTCGTATATCACACAATTAATGAAATTTTTATTTGTGAAATTAGGACATAATTACTGCAAAAGTTTTCGAAGAACTTTGTCCAAAGAAAATTGGATTCGACAGTAAAGCACTATTTTTGTTATTTTTTTTCAGTTATGTATGCCAGATTGTACCATTAGAAATGAAATATTCATTCATAAAATATGAACAGAATTGTTGTAGACGTTTGTAAAAAGTGTCGACGGAATAAACCTTTTATCACAAGTAATTTATCCCTTCTAAACTTTTAGCCCTTTTAACATTTATCCCTTCTAGGAAATATATTATACATAATAAATTATAATATATATTATACGAATTATAAGAGTGTCAATAAAATATGAATAAATTTGCTGTCGTTCCAGAAACTCATTCATAAATAGATCACTCGCGTGAACTAAACTTTTAGAACATATTTGTAAGCAGACATTTTATTAGGAAATCTTTAAATAATGAAATGTTTGTCCCAAGTGCTTCTCCTCTGATAAAGACGTATAATGTAACAAAGCATTATCATTATCTCAAGATTAGCAAATGTCTCCTTGTGTTGCCGGCGTTCTTCTTTCCCTGTGCTCCCTCCTACTACATCATCCATATTGTATTCGTACAAAGAAAATGACAGTTTTCTTCAGAAAGATGTATATGTGCAAATTCTCGTCACGTTATATATTTCTCTCGCGAATGGATAATAATTGCTATAAAAATAATTATTATACAATTTTGCTCCCATTGCTTCAGAAGGTACCGTATATCTCTTGTTAAATGGACACGCGCGTTCTTGCTGACTTCAGTGTGGCTCACTTGTTCCGACCTGAAGAAAGTGGCGGAAGATTTCCTTCAACGTTTGGATTGCACTTTACTAATGTTAGTAAAAGAGTTGTAATAAACGATGTTTTAAGCCTAATTAAATGAGAGATCTATTTTTATGTTTCTGAGTGTCTCCATATTTCATTTACGCTATATATACATTTTTAAGCATACATATACAGGACTAAATGGGTGTCTCATAACACATCATATTGATTTAAACAACAAGTAAACACATTCCTCATTGAACTCCCTCCCCTTACTCAACACAAACACCTAGTTTTTTTTTTTTTTTTTTTTTTAACCTAAATGAACATCAAACAAGTTAGCATAGCTAACAGAAAACATGTGGATAGAGGTACCAAAATTTTAGTTAAACGCCTCTTATCTTTTTGGACCACTGCTCAACATGAATTGTTGAGTCGGGTAATTTTAGAAGGATGTGCCTCTCATGATTCACTGACTGTGTGTGTGCCTGAAGCAAGCTTATGCAGATTCAAATGTTTTAATTAGTTTATTTTACTTGAAGTGAAACTAATCTTTTACTCATTAGCTTATTCATAATAGCAGGAAGTTTAATGTTTATCAACTTATTAAAACCAATCTTTTCGGTCCTGGACTTCCATGTAACCAACATATTATTTTAGGCCCATGCGAACACGTCCCGGGTTCCATCCCACTAGGACCAATCAAATAAATCCAAACTATGAAGAATCCCCCTCCCCCAAAATACGTGCGCATTCTTTGGAAGTTAGCGGTTATTTTGAATAGGTTTTCAGGGAAGTATGGAACCAAGTTAAGTTGTAGGGCCATTTTTCATACATTTGCATCCTGATGTTTAAAATAAACCTTAAACCGCAAACAAGAAAGCAAAGCGTTTCTTGCATAATGTTATAGTAAAGCAGGAAGAACTCTGTGTTTCAACAAATTGTTACCGTAGTTCCAAGAGCTCTTAAGTAGTCTCTATGATATATATTTCTATATTTCTTAATTCAATGCCATGTGTAATATACCGTAGTTATTCGCTAATTTCCTAATACTTAAAGACAATAAGTCCTCTTTAAGTATGTCACAATATATTTGTACTAAATTTCAGAAATATGTTTCTATTAAAATATACCATCGCCTATATTTTCGAAATCAACTTCTTGCTCTGTCACCCATCTCCTATGGAGAGAAATTCCTTCCTCCTAAAAGTTGCGAAAGATAACAAAGAGTTGGAAATAGGACCACAAACTTATTTCAGTGCTCATTTGTTTTCTGTTTATCAACAATGCATTACACTATTCAATTGACAATATATGGTAAAAATCCATTTATATACATGTTTACATGGATATTTTATTTTTATTTTTATTTATATTTATTTATTTATTTTGTTCTCAGAGTAACATCATAGCCTTCATTCCAGTCTTCAATTAGTGTTTACACAACGAATCACTTGTATGAAAACAGTATGGCGTTCTTGATATTATCTTGACATGAACTTATATTTCAATCTTGAAGAAAATCGGCCTGCACGTAATGAACACGGCACAAGACTACCTCGTACCCGAATGGTCACCCTTTTCACCTTCTATGCAATGGACCCAGCTTCACTTGTGAGAGCTTAACTGATGTAGATCCCATGTTAAACTGTGAGCCTCCGTTTTACGTACACTTCTCAATTTTAACACAGGATAGTGGTGCCACTACCAGTTTAATGTGTTATTTCAAGACCAAAGGTTCTGTATGGCGGGGAACATAGGTCTGATTGTACAAACATAGGAATTTGTGTCGATTTTATTTTTTACTATGAACAAAGATTTATACGGTATATTTGGCAGAAGTGATGCCTTCTGTTGTCCATATGTTCACTATGTTTCTCTTCGTCGCCCAGTATATTTCGTTCCTCAGAACTACTTATAAACAATTTATGCCACATTTTATTATCCCTCATAAAAAATCATGTTCATTTAAACTGAAAGACAATGTTTTTGTAAAAGTAATTGTTTAGTAACACAGGTGGTGTTTGTGTCAGGCTCACAACCAAGGTGGGCTATGGGTTCCTAGTTCCCTAAATTTTCTTTCTTTGCTCCCTCCCCCCGACTACAAACGTCATTATGGGCTATAGTAATACCAAAAATCCAATTTAGATATTTGTAAGAGATGTTTTATTCGTAATTCATTTTTTAAAGAAATTTTTAAAATTTTTTTAAAGAAAATAGTTGCGAGACGAAGGAGTTACGAGTTAGGATTTTAAATTTTTGGGCTTTCGGCATCTAAGGCCATCTAGCCCGTCACGTTTTAAGGGATAACGTCCCTCGGCGAGCACACAATCCGGGGAAATGGAAGGAAGAAAGGATTGGGGAAGGAAGGAAATGGCCTGGGACCTATAAGTTAGGTACCACCCCGGCATTTGCCTGGTGTGAATGAGGGCGAGAGCGTTAGCGACTACGCTACGCGGGGCCACTGCGAGATGAAGAAATGTAAAGAAATGCTAAGAGGAGTGGTAGATAGCAAGAATACACATTGGTTCAAAAATTTGTAGTAATTCCTCATTTACATCATAGATAAAGTGTAGGAGTGCAACAGTAAGCGGAATGGCGTGAAATACAAAGCTTAAGTCAGGAAGGATACAAAATAATTCCCAAAATCCGCGATTTCCGCTTTGAGGAATGACGTCCCTCGGCTAGCACACAATCCGGGGAAAGGGAAGGAAGGAAACGGCCTGGGACCTATAAGTTAGGTATCACCCTGGCATTTGCCTGGTGTGAATGAGGAAAACCCAGGAAACCTCATTTTACACTTTTTCGACCGAGTGACCCTAACGGGAATCGAAAACGCCTCAGATGATTTTTTTAATACTTCATACAAAGCCGTATAATACGACATTAAAACATTTCTCCAGAAAAAAATCCATAAGGAGCATTTTTTTTCTCTTAGGAATGATTTTTTTTCGAATGAGATTTTCAGAAAATCTGAGACAACTTTGTTCATATTTCATAGATATGTATTTTATTAATGAAACTACAATGTGGTGTAAATGGTTGCTTATTCAAAAATTCAAATGGTATAACCGTATATACCTAATCATTCTTGGAGATGATGTTTTTCAGATGATATTCTCGAATACGAAGCAAGCAATTTTGTTCGTATTTCATTAATCATCCTATAGTGCGACTTAAGCCATCTACTCAGAAATATTCCAAAGGAAGTAATAATTTATAAAAGTGGTTTTACTTACTGCATCTAATAACCAAATGTCCCAATCAGTTTTTTTTCCTTGTTCTAATTACCTCTAAAATTGTGTTCTCCTTCCCTATCATTTCTAACACCTAATTCTTTTCCCGTTCGACCCAGCTAATTTCTTCCATTCTTCTCCAGGCCCATGTGTCGAAAGCCTCCAGTCTCTTTCCATGTCTCCTCGTGTTACCAGGCAATGTTTTGTGCGCTCTTCTTTCCCTGAGTTCCTTCTGACTGCATCATCCATATTATATTCGTACAAAGAAAACTGCAGTTTTCTTCAGAAAGATGTACTTTCAATTCTCACCACGTTATATGTTCTCTCCAATGAGTGATAATTGCTTTAATAATAATAATAATTAGTAAGTAATTTTGTTCCCATTGCTTCTGAAGGTATATCCCTTGTTAAATTGACACATATGTTCTTGCTGACTTTAATAATGTTTTCTCACTTTTTCCAATTCGAAGAAGGTGACGGAAATTATTTCCTTTAATGTTTGGATTGCCTTTTACTACTGTTATGTGAAAGCGTTGGAATATATGAAATTGTAGCAAAAGATAAACTTAAAAGGTTGAGAACGAAACTTAATTCATTACGCTACTAAAATGCTGAACTAAATAATTTACAACATAGGCCCTACCTCAACAAATAAAATTTTATTTTAGAAATTCTTTAGGTGTCTAACATCAGTGTTAGTCTTTGTACATTTTGAATGTATAATAGGTTAGTTAACGATTTTTGAAATATCCATTATTATTATTATTATTATTATTATTATTATTATTATTATTATTATTATTATTATTATTATTATTATTATTATTATTATTATTATTATTATTATTTGAAAGTATGCAAAATTAGAATCACAGGAATTGTAGGAAATGTGTCAATAAACTATTCATAAGAAAAGAAAAAATATTAAGAAGTTCATTTGTTTGACTTTCCCTTCATGTGTGTAAATAAAAGGCACGAACCCCGCACCGAAATTTATCTCTCTAACTTCTTAAACTAAATCATATTAATATTGCAGTTATGACTGAAACATTCATGTATAAAATAGGAACAATTTTTTTAAAAAAAACTTAATTCGATGAAAGCTCAGTATCAAAATTAAACTACCGTTCGTAGTCTTTTAAATTACAAATGACTGTCGTATATTAGGATTAATTATGAAAGATATACGTATTTGAAATAATAATAATAATAATAATAATAATAATAATAATAATAATAATAATAATAATAATAATAACTAATCTTGAAAACATTTTCATGCCTAGTGATTTCCGCAATATTATTGAGTTATGAAAGACATATGAAAAAATCGTATCTTTTTTCTTTTCCTTTTCTTTCTTTTTCTTTTTTTTTCTTTTTTTTTTTTTTGGAAACTCATATTCAAGAATAAACTTCCCCTTATCAATTTCTTCAGGACATAAGAGTTATGCCCCTTGATTATTAATAAAACATATATTAATTACATATATAAACAAAATTATCTTAGCCGATTCTGTGATAATCGTCCGGGAAAAAATCACCCCCTTGTGGGTTTTTTCGAGACAAACGTGTTATGTTATATTGTGATTTTATTAATGAAATATTAGCTTACGAAATATGAACAAATTCGCCTTTGCTGTTTTTGAGAAAATAGTCTGGAAAACTGGCACTGACTTGGTTCATCCTTCCTCCCTTTAGTACAGTGATACCGAAATGGATTCTGCTTTCATAAGTTCCATTTTTTACTGCTTCATATAGATATTTTGTCACGAAAAACTAGCTTTACACAAATATGTTTAAAGAAAAAGTTACTTTCAATAAGCTCTATTCTTAATTCTACATAAGATTTCAGCAGATTAATACAGGGTCATCGAAAAAGAATGCAGGGAGTTTGATTAGTTACTATGAAAAACCTGTTAAAAGTTCTTAAATGGTTTTACCCTTAAAATGTGTAGAAAATATCAACGTTTTTGTACATAGCTTAGTAACTTTCAATGTGTGTGCTCCGTTTGTTCCTCTGCATACGTCTAATCTGCAGTCAATTTCGGTTCACGTGCGTTGAAACATATCAGGAGTAAAAGTCAAGATAGCGGCAGAAATGCGCTGCTGAAGATGTACTAAATCGTGATTTTTTTTCTGCATACACAAAGTTTTTTATATATCCCAGAAAAAGAAATCCAAAGAGGAAGGCCTGGACTTCTAGCCACTGGACTTCTGCAGTGGGAGCTTCTCTGCCAATCCAATCGTTTGGAAATTGACTACAGATTAGACATATGCAAAGGAACAAACGGAGCATACATTGAAATTTACTAAGGTATTTACTATGTACAGAGTGGCCCAAAAGTAGGTATACAGACCAGCATCGATCTAGTATGACATTTTAATTTATTAAGATAATTAATTTATTTGCTTTGGTTTGTTCCGAGCTTAAGGTATAAGTGAAAATAAATTAAGAACAAATAAGGAAGAAACTGGTACCTGTATGGATAACAATGAGTCTATGATATAAAATCATGACCAATCAGTACGGGACTGTATACCTACTTTTGGGCCACTCTGTATAAGATATGTATTCTTAATCTTTTTCAACTCTTTTTTATTAAGGCATCAACAGTTGCTATCTGCGGTACGAATGGAGTACTGAAAAAGAAAGTGGATTATTATTATTATTATTATTATTATTATTATTATTATTATTATTATTATTATTATTATTATTATTATTATTATTATTATTATTATTATTTATCTCAGGTGTAAGCGCATTGTTAGCGTGTGCGACCTTGCTCTGCATAGTCCCTGTTTCTATTCCCAATGGGAGTACTAAACTTTTCTCTTATTGATCCAGCATCATGAGGTAATTGGGGATCCACATAAATTGAGAGGTAGCGAATTCCGATCCAGAACCACTCATCACGCAATTGAACATAAGCCATCTGGCTAGTGATAATCTTTCATGGCATCAGAAAGTTTAATTTATTACTTCGCAGCATTAGTATTTCAATGATATGTAACTAAAGACAACTGAAATGAATATAACTTGTTTCTTATCTGTCTTACCCGCAATTTGCCTTACCTCTGTGCACTGAAATAAAATAGTAAACTTCGTGGCCATGGAGTATTCTAGCCAGCAACATGGCCCACATTTCATTCGGTGAAGCTACTGAGTGCTTTGTGGGTGTGGGTGTGTATGTAAGCCCATTTCTTTGTTATGGCAATTACTAGCGCTCTCCGTGATATATTTCTGGCTATGCTACTGATGGGTATTGCACTAATTATATTGGGAAGTTCATAATTAATATAATGTGCTGACATGGTTTGGTTTTATATATATCTGTAGTGTTATAGCTATAAAAGTTACTCATTTATCAACTTAAAGACCATACCATAGCTAGAAACATATATATATATATATATATATATATATATATATATATATATATATATATATTTTACATGATACTCCCTTATCATGAAAACAAGTGATAATAAAGCCTTTTTGTAAATACATATCATAAGGGAGGTTCGAATCCTTTTTCCAATAATGAAGTATCTCACATTAGGAGCTTTCCATTACAAGTAACAACTTGTATTTCAATGTTTTCCGAAAATTCTGCTCTTACATAAGGAAAAGGGGGAATTTCAATCTTACAAATTTCGACTCCTTGTTGAATAGTTGCCAAATAGAGGATTCACTCAAGTTTAAAGAATAGAATTAGATAATTAAACTCTTAATTAAAAATAAGAGAATACGTGTTTCAACAACTCAGTTTCTAATGGAGAAAGGGAACGATTTCCGATTCTTTATACAGAAATAAAATATGTGAGTATTCGTTTAAGTTGGAGATATGAAATTTGGTACATAATTCTTAATCGAAACTAATCGTAAACATGTTTCAGATCTTTCAAAACTTTAATCGAAACTAATCGTAAACGTGTTTCAGCTCTTTCAAAACTTCGGCTTCGAAAAGGGGACAATTTCCAGTATTACGAATATTTTCGATTTCTTATTCAGAAAATATTGAGTGTAAGTGTTTGCTTAAGTTGGAGACATGACATTCGATATATAAACAAATAATCAAAAATAAGTAAACGTATGTTGCAACGTTTTCGCCAATTCTGCTTCTAAAGCGGAAAAGAGAGGCACTTTCCAGAATATTCAAATTTTGGTTTTTATATTCATTAAATCTTATTCTTCACATATGACAAGTGAGCATTTCTACATGTTCTATTATAAGCATTCGTCATTTGCTTTAGTATATGGGTGTCTCTGACGGGGGGACGCGTACCCCCAATATTTTGAAGTACAAAATATTCAATATGTTATTCCAATTTAATTTATTTACTAACGACAGAATAGTAAATAATAATAATTATATTTATTTGGAATATATTCAGGCTGTGAAACGATTATAACAGAGTTCTTGATATATCTCAGGGGGCCCGTGAAGGTAAACAGAAAGGTCACAAATGCAATCGAAGATATTAAACAGGTTGGGCTAGGTAGTACCATTTAAATCACTTTTTTTGATGTCCCCCCCAAAAAAAATTACATGCCAGAGACGCCAGTGCTTTAGTAAATATGTTTAAATAAACACCTGGCAGTAGAACTCCATTTGGGAGACCGGGCCCCCATTTGCGCACCTCTCCTCGTAGGTACATTCCTGAGGAGCATGTTTCTATAAATGGGAACAAGTGCTATGTGAATATCCACTGGGTGCTCCGGAGAAAACATATGACGGAGTACACTTCACATTTGACTGGATTTTGAATCGATGCAGACATTGTAAAGATGTTTTACTCGCGCAAGACTTCACGTAGCAAATGAGGAACAGCCGTGAGAGCGAAGCGAAAGGACGACAGTGAAAGTCAGTATAGCAAACTTACGCACGAAACTACTACTTGTCCACCTATAGGGGCTGCAACCTTACTTTACGGATATGCCTTGCAATCAGCATCATGCTTGGGCCATCTTTGCCTTCAGGTTTCCTCAGACACCGGTCGAGTTAACATACTCTTCAGCCCTAAGTTATACTCCCGGAATCGTTTTCGAGGAGTATACTACTACTACTACTACTACTACTAGGCTATTACTATTACTACTACTACACCTACAGCTACTATCGTACATCTGTAATGCAGAAACTTCCACGTGAGAAATTTCTAGAACAATTAATTAATTTATTGGAAGAGGGTCAGGCCCGTATCCACGGGGGGCAAGAGGGGGCCGGCCCCCCCCTAAATTTTGGCTGGCCCCCATAAAATTTCACGTTAGGCTTGCAAACGAACTATAATATGGTGATGAAGTATAATATGATTGGGTCGGGCCCCCCCTAACTTCTACCGGGCCCCCCCTAGATTTTTGGGCTGGCTACGGGCCTGAAGAGGGTGCCAAATATGCCGCTCCTAGGCTAAAGTCTACTAAGCCTAGGTGTTAATCCGGGCCTACCAGGTACCCATTTTATATAAAGTACGAAATCATGACAATCCAAATGCCAAGGAAATCAGAGTGTAAAAAAGAAACTCTTCATGCTGGAATGCATCGATATATAGAATTCACACATTTCAACATCCGTAAGTATTAAACCATGCGGAATTAGGGATACACAGTTGCCAAATCATAATTAACCGTAGTTGGTACCTTTATCTTTTCATGTCAACAGTTTACCTGTTAATCATATATGAAATACATACAAAACTTACGACAATAGTGTCACTTTATTTATTCCCCACTAACTTATTAATGGGAGGTAGAATTAGAAAAGTATTAGATGTAGAGGAGGAATTCACCATACCCTGACCATGCCCTGTCTTCAGGACACCATACCCTGATTTTAACCTAATTAAGCTGGATGAGTCCCTGAGCCATGTAGAAACGAGGATAGAACGAAAATTAAATCCAGCTTCCACCAAGTTGTCTGGTTCGTAGAGAAACACTTTATCACCTATCAAAACACGAGAATTCCGAGAAAATCTACGCACACGGTGTTTGCTCACTAAAGAGCCTACTTGTCGCGATCTGGGACAGAACCAAGGGGCCCCATGAACACTGTAACATTGAGGTACCGCACGCCCCAAAAGAAATAGTCGTGATTTCTAGTGGTAGCTGGTTCTCTGGTTTGTTATTCTGAGATAATTCACCTAAGAATTACGAATTCCTTGGAAAGGATTGCAATTCAAGAATTATAGTATATTATAGCAATCTACAAAGTAACTCTGAGATGGAACGATGAAAAATACATTTATACAAAGAGCAAAGATCCTAGATTTAATTTCTGAATTAAGAACTTCTGACTACTTACACTTTTTAAAGTGAAAGCTTGATACTATTGACAAATTGAACTGATTTCGGTAGAACGAAGAAAGTAGTAATTTGTGGAAGTTGTTAATATGAGATTGAAGCGAGAAAAAAAAAATTAAAGAAGGTTAAAGTGATTTCTTTCCGATCAAGAACATTTCATGTGTTAATTACCACAAATCCCTTAGCTTCAATAGGAACTCATGAGTCTTTAGGAACGGAAATAGATGCTTATGCCATGAAAGCATTCCGGAAAGAAGTGTTTTTCTTGTTTCAACTTGTGCCTAACAAATCATTATTTTATGTAGCTACTTAAATGCGACAAGCATATGCTGTTATGACAGGTTATGGTTCGTACTTGTGAGAAGGGTAAATGTATTTTTAAAATAGTTTTTGTACTCGCTGCACGTCTAAACATACAAAGAGATTTAAGTGGTTCGTAATTCATATGTTTTATAACACTAAAGAGACTTTGTCTTCATCGGTGACACTGTGTGTAAATTGACAGAAAATCATCTCGAGTGCCTTCAAAACAAACTATATATCCGGAAAACTTCTCCGTTCCATCACGTGAAGACGTGGGCTCCGCGAAGAAAATAAACAATTATATTGAGAAAGTGATACGCTGTTTCCGCGTTAAATCCACTTTGCTATAACTTCCTTCCATTGAAATTCTCTTGACTCAATATAACGCTTGTGTGTTCATTCTAAATTTAAATCTGCATGAAGAATGCAACATTTATTTTATGTTGTGCATTCTTCCGTATTTTCCTCTCTGATCATGAGTACGTCAAAAAAAAAAAAAAAAAAAAAAATAGTCAAGGGATTCTAAATTTCACTTTGCTTTTTACCATGAGTTCAATCTAGATGGTTACATAAAAAGAAAACATGTACTTTTCTCGAAAACTGTTTAATTTTACAAAAATTTGGTATAGTCATCATTTGATATTGAGAAGTTACGTTCTACAGCCTATAGTGGGACCATGCCAGGGTCGTAAACTTTCCGTTTGCAGTTAGATATTAGATCTTGAAAAGCTTGTTTCTTCTTCTTCCATAAAAATCGCTTCCACAAGTACCCTTTTAATATCAACAAGCGCAAGTAGATATCGCCCTTTAGAAGCAAAACTGAGCTAAACAACTATATCAAATATCTATCTAAACTAACTAACTCTATGGCTTATGGAACGCGGAGGTTCAATGCCGCGTTCACAAAAGCTCTCCACTGACTTCTATCCTTACCCAACTGGATCCAGTTTCTACTTTGTACTCCTATCTCTGCGAGATCTATCTTAATATTGTCCTCCCATCTGCGCCTAGGTCTTCCCAATGGTCGTTTTCCGATTGGTCTTCTAGTCAAGGCTTTGAAAGCGTTTCTACTTTCTTCCATCCTAGCTACATGACCTGCCCACCTAAGCCTCCTAGACTTGATGACCCTAACAATTTTTGGTAACCGTATAAATTATGTAGTTCCTCGTTATGAAGTTTCCGCCATTCCCCACTCCCGATCCTCTTGGGTCCGAATATTCGTCTCAGGATCTTGTTCTCAAATACTTTCAGTCTATGTTCTTCCTTCCAAGTAAGCGACTATGTTTCGCAACCATATAGAACAACCGGCATGATTATCGTTTTATATACTTTAAGCTTAAAATTCCTGGGCAGAATTCGCGACGACAAGAGATTTTGAACTGAATAATAACATGAATTCCCTGCTTTTAGTCGACATTTAATTTCTTCGTGAATATGATTTTCGTCTGTTAATATTGATCCTAGATATTTGAAAGTATCCACTTTATCAAAAGTATTATTTAATATTTTAACGCATCCATAATTTGCTGTATTACGGTCTCGACGCACTTCTATGTATTTAGTTTTCTCTACATTTACTTCTAAACCCATGTCCCTGCAAGCGTTTAATAAGATCTCTGCATTTCTTTCTATTGTTCTCCTATCATCCCCTATTAAATTTACATTATCAGAATATGCCATAACCTGGTGAATACCGTTCAACTCTAGACCCTGGTTGCTATCTTTGATTTTCCTTATAGCGTATTCCAGGACAAAGTTGAATAATAATGGCGACATCGCATCTCCTTGTTTCAGGCCATTTTCGATGTGAAAGCTCGTGAACAAAAATTTCCCTACCCAGACTTTACTTTGGGATTCATTTAAACATATCTTAATTAATCTAATTAGCTTTCTCGGTATTCCAAGTTCTATCAAATATCTATCTTTGAATATCAAATATCAAATGAATATCAAATATCTATCTTTGAATATCAAATATCAAATGAATATCAAATATCTATCTTTGAATATCAAATATCAAATGAATATCAAATATCTATCTTTGAATATCAAATATCAAATGAATATCAAATATCTATCTTTGAATATCAAGTCAAGATCAAGTAATGAAGATCCTATTAACTACAATTAGTATAAACGTGATGCTTCATAATTATTCAACGAAACCAATGTGCAACAAAAGCAGCAATTAGTTTGTTATGATTTCGTATTTGCCTGCCTTGAACAAGTTTGTACCTATTACAACGTATATGTTTGTATTTGTATTTAATAAGTACCTATTACAAACAAGATTCACTGTAAATAGTTATAGGACGTGAAATTTGTTCAATAATGTACAGAAGAAAGCAATGCTTTTCTACTTTAAGGCTCCCTAATTGCTCACCTATCCATTCAACCCCTAAGTAAATTGCAAAGTAGCTGAATTGCTTTCTTACAACCAAAAACTGTAAAAACAAACAAATAAATAAATAATATAATATAATATAATTGAGAATCGTTTTTAGATAAAATTTCAATTTCATACCCTACCGACGAAACTACGAATAGTTCCTAAGTGAGTTTATCCTTTCGTTTCATTTATTGTCTCATAGTGTTTTCTTTTTGAAGAAATACCTAGAAGAGGAGAAGCTTTGCTCGGTGAAGAGGAGCTTTACTACGCAAATCCTCAAAAAGTCACTCCTAAATAAAATTTCCTCAAGATTGAGGTTTCCTTAAATCACTTTACCCTTCTAAGGATGGGCGAAACTGATGTTTATAGAAACTGTGAATCGGTTTATAGAAAAAAAAATACCAAAAACTGAAAAACCGACGTTTCGGTTTGCTTAAAAATTGGTTCATTTTACACTGAAACTAGTTTTTGATAGAAAACAGAACCGGTTTTGATAGTAAACAGAACGAGTTTTAAAATCGAAACCGGTTTTAATAGACAATCGAAACTAGTTTTTGATAAAGCACCGAACAGAATTCTAAAACGAAGCCGCTTTTGATATAAAAACAAACCGGTTTTCAAAAATCCGTTTCCATTTTTCTGAAAACCAAAAACCGAAAAACCGACTTTTGTGTCCATCACTACTCAATTTTATCAGAAACAGTAAGAGATCATAGATTTTGTGTCCTAAGAATTGATTTCATCTTTGCTCTCATCTATCACTCCATTCTCAATATTAGATCTTTAGACTCTAGTTATCAATGTGCAATGAAACTATTTGTTTATTCTTCAGTATTTTGTTATGCAGTTTTACCTAGTGTTATATCTAGGGCCCGGATTTTTATGTTCTAAAAACTGTAAAATATGTATTTTTATGTCCTAAAAATGAAAAAAGTATTTGCTAAAATTAAAAAAAAAAATTAACAAAAAATAACAAGGAAAAGTATGTAAAAATGGCCAACATATGAAAAATAAATACCAATAGCTCCTATTCATCAGATGTCGAAATTCCATAGGCATTCCAGTGAATAACTATCGTCTTTTCCATATTGTATATCGTGAAGTATGCCTATTGTCATGGAATAATGCCTTATATTGAGAAAAAAAATGTTCTACATCACACAATGTTAACCTCGTGTATTTGAAAAGGGGCATATCACGAATATTCACTCCATCGACTTCACTTGTGTTTTGGCCTTCCAATACTTCAGATATTTTGCATAGGGTTTTATAGCCAAT
The DNA here is from genome assembly GCF_964235325.1 of Thermobia domestica. NCBI lineage: Eukaryota > Metazoa > Arthropoda > Insecta > Zygentoma > Lepismatidae > Thermobia > Thermobia domestica. The sequence goes on from NC_137455.1 coordinate 266,944,865, forward strand.
GTTTTTTCTAACAAATCCGTAATTTTTTTCTTACAACTTTAGCTTTCAAAACAGAAAAAAAAACATTCATTTTTCTTTCAACGCGTTGTAGTTCTTTAACCGAAGTACTCAATAAATCTCCCGTAGTTTCTTGTTTCTTTATAGAGTGAGTCAAAAACCGAAACTGGCAAATATGAAAGCCAAGTTCATATTTCAAGCCACTGTCACTAAATTTTGAACAATTTCAATGGATGAAGCATCGTCTGAATGTTACTACAGATACAAATGCTTCAAAATTCTACGCATAATATAGTACTGCATTAAGCAAGGTACTCCACCGCGTTATTACGGGTGTTGGAGGAAGTAAAAGATCGGGATTTGTTTCTATACTTGGCTCTCTATATAAGACACTAACGTCAAATGTCTAGACTGAAATCCGATAATGTTACGAAGGAAAGAGACGTTTGGTACCAAGAAGCTTCTGGTAAAAGAGCGACAATTAGGGTTTGATTTTGAAGCCGGACTGAAGTCCTAGCATCACCACGACTGACAAATCACATGCCGGTGAATGCAAGGAAAACGCACTGCAACGAAATCCTTCTCCTTCTTTAGTCATATAATATATATTGCTGTGCCTACGATTACCTCCCCTTCACCTACGGCCACACGTCCTCCCCTCAGTTTTCGCTTTAAAATACAAAGCTCTCATTTAGAAGCTCTTTGACACAAGTTACCCCAGCGCTGATAATTAGAATTTAAGACCACGCTGTTTCTGCAGGTGGGAAATTGCTTGTAAATATGATGAATCTATTTATGTATCCTATTCTTTTTTCGATGTTAATTTATTTCGAGAGAAAGAAAAAATAATTCGTTGTGAAATTTAGAATAAAATAACGGAAAATTATTAAAAATATGTATTTATTACAAAAATATCCAAAATATTTATTTACATAACTTTTTTTTAGAAAATATGTATTTTTATGTGAAATAAAACTTGTAATTTACACTTGTAAACTCCTAATTGGGGCAATAAACTTTGTTTTGAGCTTGTACGTGTTTAAAAAAAAAATGTTTTTACATACAAATCCGAACCTTAGTTATATCTATATCAATATACGTATAATATCGACGCATAAATCACTAGTAATCATTCAGAAGATATGCGAGCAGCTAGAAAGCCTTAAAGAAAAAAAACATTACTTTCCTCTGTATATTATTGAACACATTTCGCGTCTTATGACTATTTACAGTCAATTATGTTTATAATAAGCACGTATTAAATGTTATTTACAAAATTGTTCAAAACAGGCAATTGCGAAATTCGAAATCATAACAAGATAATTGCTGCTTTTGTTGTAGCTATATATTCTTTTTGTTGAATAATTATGAAGCATCACGTTTATACTAATTGTAGTTAATAGGATCTCAATTATAGGATGTATATCTGATATCTCATTTTCTCTTTCAATGAACAGCGTTCTGTTACTCATGGAGAAAAGAAAGCAATCAACAGAGATCAATTCGATCCTGGTTGAAATCATCCTGCACTTGAAACTTACATACTCCTACCACAATCATCGTTGTTAGACATGACATGTTAGTATCATATTATACAACCATATATTTATCAACACACATTCAGAGTGATATTATTCAAGATTCAATATTGTGCTTAATCTCTTTCAAATATTAGTATATTACCTTTATTGCTATAGAGTTACAGTACCTACAGGATGTAATGAACAAGCCGTTTGTATCCAGAACAAAATTGGAGATATATCTTAAAAAATACACACACACTTATTAAAAGGACTTGATAATAATTTGAGATGTTATTTTATCATGTATAAACTTAAGAATTTTGGAGAGTTCCATTCTTCCCTTCCCTCACTTCTGTTTATGTCCTTACATTATGTACACTTGAAGAGGTTTCTTTGGTTCAAGCCAAGTATAGTGTAATAGATAAATGTAGCTTTAAAATAAGAAATATTCCTAGTGTTTTTAAATGCAGAATATCTTCATAATTAATGTCAGACAGAATGCTATAAGCTGCATTACTGATAAAAACATCCTATAAAATTAGTTATTCAGAACTATCGCTTACCATGTTCAATTTTGATTATTTAAAAAAAATCACTACCAAAGAGATAATGTAGATTTCTGAAGAAAATTGAAAAAAATTTATTAATCACTTATGAAAATCATGAAGAATACGCAGTATATATATATACATATATATATATATATATATATATATATATATATATATATATATATATATATATATATATATATATATATATATATATAAAATCGAATGTAAGTTTCCGTCCGGTAGCATCTCGCAATAACTAATGAAACTATTGAAGTGATACTTGGCATAATTTTCAACCATAGCCTGCTCAAGTAGAAACGTTTTCAAATTCTTGACTGGAAGACCAATCGGAAAACGACCATTAATGAGACTTAGGCGCAGATAGGAGAACAATATTAAGATGGATTTCGCAGAGATAGGAATACAAAGTAGAAACTCTATCCAGTTGGCTAAGGATAGAAGTTAATGGAGAGCTTTAGTGACCGCCGCATTGAACCTTCGGGTTCAATAGGCCATAGAATTAGTTAGTTAGTTAACCTCCTCAAGAATAATATGATATTAAAGTAATTAAAATACATATCCAAAGGAAGGATCGGAGGATCATAATTTATGCGAAAAATTGAGTATCTCACATAGAGAGCTTAGAAAAAGCATTTTGGGAATGAGTTTATTATTATTATTATTATTATTATTATTATTATTATTATTATTATTATTATTATTATTATTATTATTATTATTATTATTATTATTCAGTCCGGGGCTGGCTGTCTTGATTGGTTTTCAAACTGGCATTGCAGTTATTGCCAGCAAGTGTATGCTATGCAACCACCATATTCTAAATGTCGTTTCGGTAGAATGACCATCTTGTCAAATATCCATAAGTTGTACATCTTATGAGTTTTACTCGTTGCCTAAATCCAATCTAACAGACAAAAAAGGAATTACTATAAACCAAGAAACATATTAATACTTTTTTTCTTTTCCTTTTTAACTCTTACCAACTTCTCGTTCTCTGTTCAGGAAACATTTTATCCTGAGTTTTGAAAGCTCAATTTACAAAATTAAAGTCATAAAATGTTGTTTTGGATTTGACATTAGTTTAATATCATCATACACGGAATTCCTCCTTCTTTATTGTTCGTGAATCCTGTCAAAATTTATGAAATTAGAAATTTAAGAATAGAGTTTTAAACGTTCTCTCCCTCGTATTTTAGCAGCCTTAGTAAATGCCATAAAAGTCATAACGAAGTTATAATCTATTCATAAATTTTAAATGATAATTTTGTACCATGAAATTTACTACATTGTCGAAACAGTGATTGATAACAGTATTACAATTTTTACTGAAACTTTTTGTCGTTGAACGTTAATCTAATAGCTTTTTAAACAATTCGATGGAACTAGAGTGAGCCCACCGATTTACGCTTTTTTCTGTCCTATCGAATAACCGGTTTTCTTTCACTATTAAATTCTTTCAAGATTTTTCTCTTCAGAATACAGTAATTAAATATATTTTTCGTGTTATAATGGGAAGATGAAGGTAGAATGTACTCTTATCTGTTCACTAAAATTTATTTATTTTTTTTTTTTAAAGTTGAAAATTTTCCAGGCAAAGAGGCCAAGGGGAAAACTTCGTTGTTTAGAATTTTTTTTTCGAAATATTTCTAATGTGAGTCCGTCAAGTTAGGAAGATTAGACATGGTATACGTGTCCCAGCGGTTTTGAATATTTTCATTCCATCTGTCTATCTACGTATGTGTGTTCGAACATAACTTTGGAATGTCTTGAGCAATTTCAACCAAACTTGGTTCACATATAAATTATAATCCGGAAAGAGTTGCTGTGGGGATGACACTCCTATTACTCCTAGAGGGCGAAAAGGAGGAAATGTGTAAAAGCAATTGAAAATGACTTGTATTAGTGTCGGGGATAGATTTCGGGGTCGCTGAGATGATTGGTGATACAATGATGACGTTTAAGCACAAGTTTAGGCAAGAAGAGGCATGTCAGGAGCTTGGAAATCGAAGTTCTTATACATCATTATTCATTTCTCTAATTTCTTTATTTTGATAGGGGCAACACCAAAGGCGCTGCTCTTCCTAGTTCATTTCACTTAGCGTTGTCAGGTAATTAACAAGAGCTACTCACAGAGTGCCGCTATTCGTTATTTATTTCACTCTATTATTTGTACCGGAAGGAGCAACGCGAAAAGGCGTTATTTTTTATTCATTTCATTCGATGTTGCTCGGGAATTGACATTGGCAATGTGTGAGGTTTTTATTTCTTGTTTTTATTTCTCTAATTTCTTTATTTTGAAAAAATGTTTACACTTTATTCTTTCGGTGCATGTCAGTTTGCTTTGGAACCCCAAAGGCACTGCTCTTCATTATCACTTATTCTTTTACTTTCAATGAAGGTGTGAGGACTGCAGTACCGAAGGCATGATGGGGTGAGGAGTAGGGATGAGAATGAAGTGACATTAGAGATTCTCATCATTGCACTTTCATTAAAATCCGTAACCTAAGAGGGTAAGGGATTCACATACTCTACATAAATCTATTCTTCCCCTGTGAAAACGGGACATTTCAGCTGGTTTAAAATATATTTGGAATAAAACTGCATAGTACTGTACACATATTTTGGCCACGTTAGCAAGAGTAAAATGCCAATTGTTCGAAAAATCGTCGATGATACAACTTTCACTTTGAGATCTGTAAATAAACTTTGAAATTGGGATTATTATAATAAGTATATTAAGCATAAAAATGCCCATTCCATAACGCTCTCTAGTCAGATAATACAACCCAATTGTTGTGGATTAAGTGTTTAGAAAGGTTTTATATTCACACAAATCTAGATATCATAATAATCTTCACTCTGCATATCAAAATAGATGCCATGAAAGAAAGCCACTATTATAAAGTTATCCTCCATTTCCCAGCAAATCTTCATTGAAAAAAAAAAAATATATATATATATATATAATATTTCAGTGACGAACAAGTACTTGGTCGTACTCATGATGCCAAATGGCCGTACTTATAAAGGAGAGAAGGATAATGTATTCAAATGAATCTCAGTAGTTAATTTATCAGCAAGTTTCTCAATTACATATTTACGTATTTTGGATACAATTATCAGTACATGTAAATAAATAATTATACGTTCACTTAATTATTATCACTCCTAGAAAGTGCTAATAACACTAGTCAACATGTTTTGAAACTTTTTGTCTGTTACATGGGGGAAAACAGGTCATTTTAACTAAATCGACTCTCCTAAACACAAAAAATGGTTCTAACGTGCAACATTTTGTGTAACCGAAGCGAGTCGGATTCTGATGAAAACTACAAATTAATAATTTCCTTGATACACAATTTTAATTAAGTCATTAATTCATTTATTTAACTAGGGAATCTGGTTTAAAAATGCATTCACTTTTCGGATAACAAAGTATATAATAAACTAATATTGTTCTTGCAAAACTAATCTTGGATTGGAATATAGCTCAATTTTTATATATATTATTGACAGTTTAATATATACTAAATAAAAATTGAAATGTTCTAAATTACAATTTTAATCAATATTTAAATTTTTATTTAGTACATTAACTCAAGAAGTGTTTTTGAAAAGTCAATCACAAAAGTTCAATATTAATATTTTTGTAATATCTGTAGTATAGTAAACCAAAATATGTATTATACAAATATACTAATATATAAAGTATAATAATAAATTTATAATACTAATATACAAAGTATTATAAAAATGACGAATGTATTTAAACGCAGCAGTCTTTCTTTTTCTTGTAATGAACCTCAATATAACCAATTGAAAATCAACAGTAGTCGACCATCATGTGAAGATCCCATATATATCTTGATATCTCTGCTCCATTTTTTGAATGCCATGATAGAACTTTTCTTTTCGCTTGTAGCTCACAGCTCCTAAGTTCTTGGAGAAAAGTCTGGATGAGTACATATAAAGTGAATTTCCAACTGAACTGTCCACGATTCTAACATTTTTTTCCCCATTAAGCTTAATTTTGTATGTAGAGAAAGTAGCAACCAGTATTTTGTGTGAATTTACTTAAGGAACACAGTTAACAATGTGATATCTTGGCGTATATGATTTTCTCAGAAACCGGTCTTTCACAGTGTACTCTGACTCAATTCCATCCCAGAAGCGAAGAAAACAACAGTAGTTTCTAAATTACTCCCGTAATCCTAGTAATATAGTAATGACCTTCAAATTTGCCAGCAGTACTTGTAATAATGATTCATATCTAACAATATAACCTTTCTATGATATGATTCTTTCATGTGTGGAATATGCCACTGGCATTCATGGCATAGTGTTCACATTGTATGATAATAGTATTTTGAGGTTTAGTTTAGAAGAGTCGATAGAAATTTCCATTCTTCAATGGTGTGTTGGGAACCTACTGCCTAGATCAAACCATCTATATACAAGTACAGAGAGGTTTCTTCGTTACATAGTAAGCTGAAAATTGTTCCTTAAAAAACGAAATTCTAGTATGGAATCCAGTAAATTACATTCCTGCAATCTATACCCAAACATTTCAGCTAGATGCACAGTGAGATTCAGACCTCTAACTAAATTGTCAGTTTTAAAAACAAAATTAATCCCAGGTTCTTAGGGAAAAAAACTATACACTCAGACTCTGGACTATAGTTTGAGTTAAAGGGCGTTGATGTTCCGAGTGATTAATTTACCTGTTCTGTTGAAGAGAACTCTATAGCTTTAAAAGTGGAGTAAGAACTGGAGTTTGGGTCCATGTGGTGTTTTTTTTTTTTCTTTAAGTGGATGGAACATTAGGGTACTCAATGTTAGATTTTGTAATTTTCGAATATCTCCTCAATTTCTTTTAGAGATAACAATAAGTCTTTACTGAAAGAAAACAAATCTTATCATTCAGGCACTTCAAACCACTAATCAAAGGGAAAACCAAAACTTAAACCACGAAGTTTTAACATTAAAATACCTTTAGCCAATTACCGTTGCCCAGGCTTACAGTTCAATAAGAATTTAACATTCGCTAATGTAACACACTCCTTATAATGTTTGATGTAGTTTAAAAAGTTACAATGAACTGAACACGTTTTCTTTTTCTTAATATAGTGATATATGCTAGGGTAAGGAAATGAATCACTTACTATATTGATTTCGTCGAAATAAGTTCATGAGGTAAGAGGCTAACGCCTTTGCTGATGCCATGTATACATGAAGATAAGTCATAAACAGAAGAAGGAACAAGAAATGTGTTTGGTGCGTTTCTCTACGACGTTTATGTTAATACTTACCGCTTCATGTTTGTCATTCTTAAATGAATCAGAAACCAGTGTTTGCACCTGGAATATAATATTTGAAAACGAAAAGGGCTTCCCTTTTCAGTGGAATATATATAATTTCTTCTGACTAATTCATTCGATGTTTATAAAACTATTCAGAGTTGTTCATGATAAAACAGAGATTTTTGCAAGGCAATCTAAAGCGACGCGGATGAAAATAATAATAATAAAGGGGATTTCTGTTGGGAAATTTCATAAGTTTCCCTTAATTTCAGCTAAACTAGCCGTTTTATTTAGAAGTTGGTTGACAGTATTTTCGAGTCAATTAAAACCAACAAAATTAAGCACAACTCATTAAAATACGATAATTCAGGTAGCAGAAACAGGGAAGATGCATGAGTTTCATAGAAAATATTCAGTATAAAATTTACTGTGATACGTTACCCATCTGAATGAGATTTGTGTCCAAAATGTGAAATATATATATGTATCAATGCAAAGACAATTTTTCACTCCAACAAAAAATGTCATGCCTGGATTATCATAAGTTAATAATAAATTGTCGTATAATTGGCAACGTTATATTACATGCATTCCAAAGAGCATTCAAAGTACTTATTGTTAATGCAGAATTATAATGAGATCAGCATAATCCTGGTCCCAGATTCAAGATGATGAACTACATCAGACTGTAATGTTTATTGTAAGTTGTGGAACACAGTTGAATCAATATACCATTTCTGCATGAAGATTGAGATTACACAATACTTTTCCTAAGCCACCAGGCGTAAAGAATAACTTATGTCATCAAAGGATGATAGCATGACCTAATTGACTAGTCTTACTGTCTTTTAATGCTCGACTACTCCAACCTCACAAGAGTGGGAATAATGGTTCAAAGGAAGCAGAGACACGTAGTGGTGTGACATTCTACGAAAATCCTATTAAACAGATTTAAACAAATATAGCGTCTTTCTTATCTGGAATGACTCAGTTGTATGGACTGTCTCTAAATCTGGAAATCTGCGTACACTTATGCTCCATATAATTAAAATTACTTATTGCTATAGGCCTAAATATTGCTATTTGTCTTCAGAAATATTGCTATAAATACTCTTACCATGGAAACTTCTTAATGGATTTAAATTTGTAGAAACGTTGCATTTTTTGTAGTGGTTTGGATTTAGGATTTCTGGGCTTTCGGCATCTATAGCCATTTAGCCCGTCACGTACGGGGGACGACGACCCTCGGCGAGCACACTATCCGAGGAAGGGGATAAGGAAAGGATTTGGGGAGGAAGGGAGCAGCCTGGGACCTATAAGTTAGGTACCACCCCGGCATTTGCCTAGTGTGAATGAGGAAGACCAAGAAAACCTTATTCAGGATGACTGGCCTAAAATATCTTTTTAAACTTTTTCGACCGAGTGCTCCCACCGGGAATCGAACCCGGGACCGCTCGTACCTATACTAGTTTGGAGTAAATCATAATCTTCCTTCAGTATGCTATAAAAGAAATTCGCAAAAATTATTCATATTCTATATTGAGCTTATTATATAAAGTTGATAAGTTTACAAAATTTTAAAACAGTTGTAACGTTCCATAACTAAACTTTTGAAGGTAAACTATCTCACAATGTAGCCTAGTTTTTAATTTTATTTTATGTCCTGAATAGACAATGATTTGGGAATACTCTGTTCCTTAACGCTAAATATTTAGTGATTCCTAAAGTATTGAAATTGACACAAACGACACACGATGCTTCTGCAAATATATATTCTCTTTGAAATTTCTTGTTTTATTTGTTTAGCTGCTACACAGTAGTATTTACACACATGGGCACACAATACATTGTATGAATACATAATGCATAACCATACAGTAGTCAACAATACTTAACAACAATTTTATGCAAATGATTCTCATTCATACTTCGTAAGCTTTAGTGCCATTGCCAAGTTGTTTGTAGACACTGTCTTATTGCAGTTTCTTCATCTTGTCCAGCATGTTCTTCAAGACACTCGCAATATCTTTATGTCATACAGGTGTCATAACTTTGTAAATACTTGTCTATAATAAAAATAAACATGCAAGATAAAACATGCTTGTTAAAAAGAAAAATCAACTTTTGCCAGGATAACTGAAACCTGACATAGAATATTTATTAATGAAACTAATCCGTGTACAAAATATTTAGGCTCTAATCCTTGTAATAATTTATATCTTAAAAAATCCTTTTATTAATCCGTTTAAAAAGCTAGTGATTATCGTTGTTATACCGTAATTGAGAGCTTCCGTATTGAAACCTGCGGCCAACTATTCTGTCTGAAGAGTTTTCGAAGTTTACTTCTCCGCTTCATCCGATGAACGTCTGAGTATTATCTTGACAAACAAGTTGAAGTCTTTCTATTTCATTTATCCGTTATCGTTAATGTTGTTGATTGCTAATGATCCCAGTGTAAATTGGCCTTGTATTTGTAGGCTTGATAATAATAAATGTGATTTATATTTACTTGAGTCCACTAAGAAAAACAGATGATCCTAACAAGAAATTGTCCAGGGACATTCCTTATTTCAGCACTGATGGGTTTGGAGTAAAACTTGTACTTCCCGCTTCCACTCCACATTCTCATACCACTAATTATTTCATAATCATTCACTTTTAATAATAATCCTTTTCCTTTAGCCTTAAGAGCACAACGTGAGACATAAAATTAGAAATTTTATTTCATTTTATTGCTATAAGTTCTTGTATAAGTGAAATGTCAAGTAATAAACGAATACACATCAAATTATGGCTCAATTCAATATTTTCAACAACGGGCCCATTAAGTTGGCTGAGTAAACCTGACCCAGATTATTTAGAAGAAACATAGGTTAACCGTAAAGTCTAGGACCAATTTTGCAACTATGGATGGTCAAAATTTTCCGGAATCCCGATTTTGGAATCGGAAATTTCACTTTCCGAATTTCGGAAAAATTTCGGAATTTTTCCGAAATCGGATTTTTTACATTCCGTGATTTTTCTCGAATTCTGGAGTTTTCCCCGGAATTGGCCATCCCTACCAGCAACATGTCACGTCTGTGGAAAATGTAGAAGTGGCAGTTTACTGAAGGTAAATTTCTGGAAAACGGCGATTTTATTTTTATTTTCGTTAATTTTGAAGACTTGATGAACAACTCAACAATATACGTAATTGATTTCCCTCAGAAAATGACAGAAGCAGTATTTCTTTCAGAAAAAAATTCCAGGGGTCACACTTAGTATTCGGAGGGGCACATATTGTTATCACACTGTACTATTTTATTTATATTATATTATAGACATATTATTTTGGGCTCCTCTGGTGGAGCACACTCAGAGCTCCCGTGAGGCTGTGCCTCAGAAAGAACATGCTTGGAAGAAACACTGGATAGAAGATATCAAGGGCGGATCTAAGGGGGGGCTACGGGGCTATAGCCCCCCCTTGACGCTCAGGTTTACACTGGATAAAATGGGCTTCAATTCTGCTTTACACTGGATAAAACGGCAAATTATGGTTTAGCCCCTCCCTTGATCATATCCTGGATCCGCCACTGGAAGATATAATTTACCGGTAAAGAAGAGTTTTATTCCAAATGAGGTATTTTACTGATAAAAATAGGTTTTGTTCTTACTGTTTTCTCGATAATAGTTCAAGTGTTGCAAACACTGCTCTCAATATTTGATAAAAGGTCTTAAATAAATTCCCGCGTTTTTTTTTTTTTTTTTTTTTTACCGTAGGCTAAAATTATTCTCAGCTTTGCATGGTTAATGTGTTCCTCCCATTGTTGTTTAATGAATTAGCTATAAAACCAATCTATTGTAATGTTTTTTTATAAATTCGTATTAAATCTACCAATTATCAACATATCGCACACCCAGTGGAAGACTGTTACAAGTCAAAACTACACATTTGTGGGAACATGACTTTTAAAGTTTATTATTCTATCAAAATCTCTCTCTCAAATACTGGTATTTCTGCCATCTTGGAGTTAATTTGTTTAGTTACGTTTCTGCGAAAATACCACTAGGTAAAGCTTGTTTCTCTCTCTCTTCTCTTTTGAGCGATGATAACTCAAAATTTCCATTTTTTGAGTTGTAACACTCTTCCACCGTTTATATGAGAAAATTAAGCAGTAAATGCTTCTTTGTTGAATCCATTATGGGACTGTAATTACAAGAGTAAATAAATGATAAAATGAGAAGGAAAGAACAAGAATGCTTGTTGGCAGCCAACAAGTTTTTATCGAGAGCGTCATGAAAACACAAATGGCGCTTCGAGAAAACAATGGTGCCCTAACACGAAAAATTTGAAAAAGCGCTCCGAAATCTGAAGAAATCGAGCTGTCGATGGCCAGAGTTTTGAATGTCAACCTATATTACCCCTGTTCTTCACCGTCAACGGCATTTGGAATCGACTGCTTAAAATTGTAGATACGCCTCTTATCTCCCTATCTGCGACTTTTTCTATTTTCTCGTAGTTTTCTTCTACTCATCTATCGTATATGAAGTCGTTCGTACGAAAAAGTGTATCAACTCCTGATTCTTCTTCTTTTTCAGCCTTGGTATTGTTATCCTATTACAAACAAATTCAACAACCTTATTACCATCTCTTTCAACCACTTACTCTCACATGATAATAACAACCTTTATTATCTGAATAAAACATCATACATTCTCTGCTTATTAATTCTTCATTATCTTCCTGTTTCACATTATCTAACAAATCCAAATTTACTTTGTTTCATTTTTCTTTCAGATTTTCAAATTTTTCTTCCTGTAGCACAATGCGTACATATGTTCTATGTTCCTGTCTGAATTCTTTAGCTCTTAAATTCCGTTTTTTTTTCTTTTTTTTATGAGGCTTAACCTTTTAAAAGAAAATCTTTCTTATTAGGGATGCGCAAGAGACAAGATTTGTGGCTGTCTCGTCTCGAAAAGGTGCTGTAAGAGTGATGTCTAGGCTCGAAAAATGTATACTTTTCTATTGGAAGAGCCGTGTCTTGACTCGAATTTTGTCAGGAAAATCCAGTCTCAACTCGTCTCGTGCCCATCCCTATTTCTTATAAACATTTTGAAAGCGAAAATGACAATACCAAGACGTTAAACTAAGTTACAGTCTAGGCATATCTTAAACATTTAGTATAGATAAAAATTTTATCTCTACTCAATGTAGAAATAAGTAGATTTCATTATCAGGATGAAGATTCATAATTTTTCATCAACAGTAACACATGATTTAAGTCTTTACAACGATCAAACATCCTTGAGTAAGAAGATATTGTTAAAATAAGATTAAAACTTTTTTTCAGGTACAATATATTTTCATGATTGTGTAAAGGAAGTACATTGGAAAGATAGAAGTTAAAATGCATAAAATAACGAAAATCAGAAATTAATGGTTGTAAAAATAGGTAGTAGATGAAGGTAATTATATTTCATTCCTAATCTAGTGCTGTTGACAGTTTCTTTCTTAATGTAGATTATCCAAGCCTCAGACGTAGATTATTAGCGTACGCAACAGTACTATAGCAACAATCTTAATTAAAGCAATGTCAACGTGTGATGGCCATTTAGACAGAAAAAACAATATAAAGATTATGACGCTATTTGAATCCTTTACGTAACAATTTCCTGTGCTAAGTAATAAAATAAATATCTTGGCATATTCTCTACATATATAGTCTCTTCCTAGGAAGATGCCAGAACTTATTGACGTGTTCGTTAACTTGTTTTTATTACTACAAGGTTGCATAACTGGTATATTTATAGTTGAAATAAACCATTGGTCATCCATTAGAGTTGGAGGGACGTATTTGCAGCGCTTCTTTCATCTTCTGCTGCAGAATCTCAAAAGTTCTTTCGTCGCCTTCGGAGCTGAATCTTCAGCAACAACTGTCTGACTGGCTGGGAAATTGGGCTTTACGATCCTTTTTCCTTGGCCCGCCATCTGGTTTATAACACCTAGCCATTAGATACGGTCAGCAGCACCCTCTACAATCCGATGTAATTTTCCAGCAACCTTTATTACATACTTTGTTATTTTATTACTCTACAAATGACGAGAAGACTCACACTATCCTCCATAATTGCTGACCATTCTCGACATTAAATACTCCCCGAAGGTTTTGTTCTTTGTCAATGATGGCCGAAAGCACAAGACATTCGTCCTTGCAGCAAGTACTGTATATAAGTCTTTAGTTATACATTATTTGCTGTTTCTAGGAAATGAGGGAGTATAGCATAATTGTGTGAAGAAATTAATTCAAAAGTATGAAATGTAGTTAGTCGTAAAATCAATTAGTAAGTGTGCTCCACCTTTTAGTAAATGAAATAATGGGATATGTTGCATTAATACACCAGATAAAGTGGTAGCAAGAAGCACATCATGGATTGTAAACCTGTTCAAGAGCTCCATAAGCTGCGAAAATTGCATTTTGTGTTGTAAAAGAAAGAAAGTGTGTCTGAATTACGTATAAACATAATTTAAGTGTACCACATTATGATAATTCTAAGCACCAGTGATTATTTTGTGGATGGTCCAGGATTTCAGCACACACAGCGTTTTTAAGAACTAAATTAGTATGTCCAAAATAAGTAATTCTGTTTGAATGTTTATATTGAAATTCCATAAAATTTTCATTAGAGGTTGGATTTTTTAAAGTATCATCTACCATAAAACATTTCAAAATTTCTCATTCCTCACAAAATTACGGAAATACAATTTATTGGAATACTGTAATATTGCATTCGTATTGATATGGTTAATATTTTAGTTTAGCAAATCTTTTTAAGAATTTTGGTTCAAATTCCAAACCAAATTCAACTGCATTAACCTGCTTTTGACTTCCAATTTCCATAGAATGGCATATAATCAGGACGATAATGTATTAACTTTATAACTTGTGTGTCTCGAGTGTGAGGTCTTAGAATAAAGAATTTGAGAACAATCAAATATATCATACAACGTATTGTGTCGAACAGGACAAAACCATGCATATTACGAAAGAGCGATTAGAAAGATAGAAGCACTTTAAATGAGTGTATGGAGAAGAAAGGATAAATAAGCTGGTTGGAACAGAAAACCAAGGAAGAGAAAAGCAATATTTGAGATATGAAACAATTCTTTTAAAAGGAAAGAAACTGATGACTATATTATTTGAAAAGAATCTGTATTCTGAGACGTGTGATAGCATATACTCTTATAATAGAAGGTTTGGAAAATAAGAGTGACGAAGATTATTCTAATAGATGATATTCAAGAAGCAATTGTTACGTCAACGCCATAGAAGATGATCGTAGAGGATGCAATCTACATTTTGTATCAAATAGCCTACCAGTAGTCATGGGTACTAATAGGATCATGATTTTAAGAGAGCAAATATGAATAATGATAAAATATTTGCTTACCAAATGAACAAAAGGAAGATTATTCTATTAAAACGAAAACTTCTGGATTACAACCTTTAAAAACCCATAGTCAATTAGACAGTTTTTTAGTAGGGTAATGTATAATCATATTATTGGTTCTGATAGAGCTTTTTGGCTTTCTAGATCAGATTTTTGCTACCGCCTAATTTCAGTAACTCCCTAATTGCCTTATGATGCTGGTGTAATGGAAATCAAATGAGGAATCATGTGCAGTAAAGGAACGTGCGCTAACTTGATGCTTGAACGGATCAAACATATTGCTGCACTATAGTCTTCGTTATGCAAAATTAGTGAAGAGTTCAAGAATTTTGAAAATTTCGTGGACAGTCTTTATAGAATTTTTAAAAGTATTTTTTCCTCACAATATCATGTAATGCAGGGATTGCATCTTCGGCAGTAGTTAATGTAGCTTCTTCCTTTGTCACAGTTACGTGGACAGGAGGACGGTTACGGGACTGGATGAACAAAAATTTACAAGATATTTTCTTTTAAAAAAATGAAGGAAAAAGAAAGAGTACTCGTTAATAAATCGCGGACTGCCAAGCAACGTTAATAAAAACATGGTCAATGTTCTTTAACCTCAATATGAATTAAGTTCTTTAAAATACCGTAAATTTTTCCTGCACTTTTTTTTTTTTTATCATGATGCGTAACACTGTTTTACGTAAGATTTTGTATACATTTTACAAATAAGGAAGAAATGGGATGTGTATTATCCAAAAGGCATGTGGGGTAGCTGTAGGAGTACACTCTGTGGCTCGCACTGCACGTATTCAGCATCACGTTCTATCACAATGAGCCACCGCTATAGTCAATATTGTTCTTCGTTGCTCTGATGTATGGAATCCCTGGTCTTATCTGCTTGCTCAGTGTTCTGGCCTCCAGTTAAAAGGCCTGTCCCAAAGGATATTTATGTAGATCTTCCACTTCGATTGTAAGTGCGGTGCTCTGAGTCCCCTCTTTTTTTCCCTTGCTTCTTCAGAATTCCAGAAACATTGCCTATGTACTCTCTGTGGCAAGGTATTCGTTCATATTCTCTCACAAGTCTACACCCCACCCGTCTCAGTCATAGGAAGAAAGTGAAAGAATAAAGAAAGATAAATCATCCTCTCGTCCTTGACGTGTAATAAATTCTGTTTTCCCGATAATTGGATAAGAAGAGAAGCTGGCCAACATTTACACATAGGTAATCCTCACTGCTAATTCACTTTAGTGACTAAATGTCTCCAATTATTTCTGGAGATAAAGTTGTGCTTCTGTAAAAGTTACAAATTGTACATATAGTGCTTACTCTTAATACAAGATGATTTGCTGTAGGATATTCATTTCTGCAGCCTGGTTATGTTATGGTTCGTTTTTTATTGACACAATATTAAGAAAGAGAAGAGTTTATTCTCTAGTTCCTACAGAGTTCAGATAAGAAGGAAAATACAGAAGTGTAAAAAAAAATCTTTATTTCAAAGTAATTATACTTGGAATTATAAGAAGTATTTTTGATACATAGGCTTCACAACCGGAAAGTACTTTGTTGAAACCTAGCAACCAGCCATCATGATTAAATTTCCCCAGAATTTACCTAAATTTCACCGGGAGAATACTAGAATAATACCTACAAAAGGTTCTAGCCAACTTCCTACCAATATTACTTTCCGTTGTTTACGGTGTTCAGCTTCTATAACATATATATATTTTTAAAGCCCATTGATTTGTATGGGAATTCTTCTAATCTCTTCTTTGAAAGTAAATTGATATTTACTGGTATGATTTTAGTGATCACTTCATCAAGTTTAGTTAAATTACAGCTATTTTTCAAAATGAAATTACCTTATTTAGGTCTATATATGCAACTTAAGTTACGTATCACAAAATTTAATATTCAAGAAATAAGGGGGTCGCGGTGCGTTCACTGATGGTGCATGGGGTTCTTGGTTCGATCCCAGCTAGCGCCAAGTGAACTTTGTGCTGGACAAACGCCGTGTGCGTGGGCTTTCTCGAGGTTCTCCCGTTTTCTCCCACTTTCTTCATTCCACCATTTTCTTCGTTTCTCATCATCACTGTCTCCTTTAGCCTAGCCGGCATAACCATGTAACTTAAACTTTAGAGATTTCAAGACATTATTATTATTATTATTATTATTATTATTATTATTATTATTATTATTATTATTATTATTATTATTATTATTAAGTATTCTGCCCTTTGGCAGGTCCTAGGATTTTTTTTTTTAGAAAAAGTTTAGGCCTTGAAATATTTCTTACATGCTTCTCGATCTTCAGCTTCCTCTTTTAACTCTCAATGTTTTCTTCTATTCTTCAAGAAATCACCGAACAGTTATGTTCTTCTTCTTCCTATTCCTCGCTTTATTTCCATCTTTCTTTTATATCGGTATGAAGAAGACAATTTCGCAAGATGTGTCCAATTCAATTGACCTTCCTACGAACGATGCTGCTTAAAAGCGTCCTCCTCTCTCCTTCCCTTTTCAAACATCTTCGTTTTTTATTCACTCTGTATATTGTATCTTCTGCATCTTCCTCCAACAACACATTTCGAAGCTCTCTAAATATTTCTTCTCTAACTTGCATATTGTCCAAGTCTGAATCATACAAAATGAAATGAAATCTTTAAGTTTTACTTCCCACAGTTATGCAGGTTAGGATAAAGAAGACGGTGATGATGAGAAATGAATGAAATGGTGGAATGAAGAAAGTGAAAGGAAACAGGAGAATCCCAGGGAAACCTACGCACACGGTGTTTGTCCACCACAAAGTTCACTTGGCGCGAGCTGGGATCGAACCAAGGACCCCATGCACCAGAGGTGAACGCTCCACCACTTTGCCTCCGCGGTCCATGAATCATACAGTTCAATATCAGGGACATTTAATTAAATTCAAAGAAGAAACCAGTAAAATCAAACCATCAAATTCCCCACTCATTTCAAAGGAAAAAAAGAATTCCCACACAAATCAATGAGATACAAAACAAAGATGGTTCAGGTACTCAGTACCGTTAATCATTTTCAATATAAAACTATGTTAGAAATTACCCAAAAATTTGTTAATAAGTAAATAGATAAATAAAACGTTTCTAAGGGAAGAATAATATTCTTTTATTTGGTTGCATTCTTTCTGGTGTTAGGAGCATAGGACTTCTGCATGAAAAATAAGTGTTTCAGTATTTTTTTCTTTATTTTCTTTTCTTTTTACATAATTGTAAAAAGAAGACTCATGCTATTTAGTATTATTTAGCGATTGAAATTATCCTTTTTGTTTGGTCTTCATAGAACAGACTACTCTCCTATCATGGAATACATGAGAAAGGAACAGCAATGAGTACATTTAATTTGACAACAAACATTTCATTTCTCCGCCGCCTAATGCTTTTTAAATTCAAGTCCGAGCTGGAACGAAGTGTTTCTAATAATGAATAATAAAGGAAGTCATAAAATAGAGTAACAAATTCCCTGTTACATTAAATGCCAAAATGTCTTTCGCTCTTTCTTTAATCATTCCAGGACAACATTATATCACGGAAGTGTGATTGCCACACAACACTAAAGTTCTTGCAAGTCGGTAGGCTATTATGTTCATTGCGCCGGCGCATAGCAATAAAGGGAACTTTTTACTATTGACTCACACTTAAAATTGTCGCTGAAGATGGCTTGATATTTCACAGTATAGTAAATTTATTAGCCAACCAAAGGAAGAACAAAAAGAAAATCGAAGCAAAGATTGCAAGTTTTAATTTTTCCCCTTCTGCTTCCTGAATGAGTCCTAAAATTTGAGATCTGTTGTTTTTAGTGTTGAAGCCGAAATTGCAGCGTCTTCTCAATGATAGGTAGCGTACGCTGTATTAAAACTGCTCTTCTTTTTTTTAATACTGAGATTCTTTCGCTTGTATTACGACATAACAGCAGCATAACAGATGGAACGGGAAAGCAGATGGTCCTATCCTCTTCAGGTGAAGACCTGGCTCATCAAAAGCGTGCATCGAAAGACCACATTTTTTTATTGATTGATTCAAGCAAATTGTTGGTCTTGAGAGCATCTGGGTGTTTTACTAGTGGCAAAAGGGAAGAAGGAAATTGGTAATTGGGATTGGTAACAAAGGAAGAATGGCATACAGCAGATGGATACGTTCAACAATCAGACGAGGGGGGTGAAATCTTTGTGTTCCTTATGATTGGATATTTCGTGATCTTAGTGGAGGCTTTTCCATTTTAACGGCATCAAACTGTTAACAAATTTCACCCTTTATTGTCCATTTTCATTCTTATATCTCAAAAGATAACTTCTTACGGAATTGCTTTGTCTCCCCTCGACGTAATAAAGTATCTCGTCTTCTCGACAAATGTACCAGTAAAGTCAGCCCTTCCAATGATATATGAATGACGCTCTCATCTATTCGAATATATACATATCTCTTTAGGAAAGAAACAAAGTTAAACATGTACACTGAGTATATCTAATTAGACTTATAATTTTTAAAATGTATTTCCGTTTACCGTATCCTCTTTTCTTTCCTTTCCTTTCTTCTTTCTCTTTTTTCTCTAGCTATTACTCTATTTGTCTTTTCACTTATTTCCGGTATTTTACCATGGAGTTTGCAGCAATGTCCAAAGCACTTCCTGACTATTCTTTATAGGAGATAGTTCCTAGGTATACAATGTTTAAAATAATGAGGAAAGATTGTTTTCAGGCCTGCAACCAGAGGGGGGCTAGGGGGTCTGACCCCCTCTAAATTTTTCGTGGCCCCCTCCAAACCTTAACACAAAATGCTATTATTAATACAAGAAACACAATTTAGCTATTTGTAAGAGAATTTTTACTGACTTGGCCGTCCCTAACATATTCATGCCCCTCCCCCCAAACCTCTGTGGCTGGTTGCGGTTCTGACTGTTTTTATTCCAGTTTTGACTAGCTATGTGTATAAAAACACAAAAACTACTAAGGTAAAGACTAAGTCAACTTGTATGATACTTTATTCTTAATCTAGAAACGAAGTAATTTTTTAAATAGAAAATCAAGAAGAATAGAAGTAATTTGTACAAATACTAGGGAATAAAATTGTGTAAAAGCACTAGACAAAATAATACACATCTTACTTCTAATATAATATATATACTCCCTTAAAACGACGATTGAGCAAATCTAAATGAAATAGAAATCGGAACTTAAATATTTTAGTCCACTACAATTTCTTTTCTTTCTTGAGTTTAGCGTTCCACTAGCCGAACTTGCGCTCTCTTCACAGCGTATCATTCACACATGAGCATGAATCTTCTTGTCACAACATCTGTACGGAAACACAAGTGAAAGACCTCTTGATAAAAACCGACAAAAGGTACCATAAAAGGGATATTTTTACGATTTTTTTTCAATATCTCGCACTGCCGGTTGGAATTTCTAATTCAGGCATGATCGGTGTTTTCTTTCTTCTTGCATGCAGTATGTAATAAGCAAATACATTACATACACAATTAATTATAATGTCAGTGATATATGGTGTTCATTGGTCAAATCACTCCAAACAATAAAGATTCATCTTAGACTGGAGAAATAGTTATCCGTTTTTTTTTTTTTAAATCAACATTTGGACATGAAACAAATGCCCGAGAGATTACAACCCCTGTGACATTGGAATGTATAACTCGTAAGATATGGTGCTTTTTTAAAAAAATGAGCCCTTCCACTGTACCCCTAAATATGTAATAAAGAAGTAATGGCCATGTTTTTTTTTTTTTTTTTTTTTTTTTTAATATTCAATTAGAACTGGACAATCTACAGAAAATTTGGAATCGACCAGCGGAAACGGCACGTTTCTAGCACCTGTGGTTTTCGAGATCTCATTGTCGAAATGATTGGAGACAAACATATAAACTTTTCTTTGAAGACAAACATATAAACCTAACATACATATTAATATATAGATTATTATGTATCGAGGCTGAAAGAGAGACTGTGATGATGAGGTGGATGATAACTTTCGAGTGACGAAAGTGGGAGAAAACGGGACACTTGTTGGCTGCGATCATCGCAGTTCTTGTAAATATTCCAGAATTTTTTTCTGATGATGTAATATATAAAAATAAATAAATAAAAAAGAACCGTGTAGTTAAGGGCGCAAAGGACTTGGACACATATACAATGCTAGTTTCAGCCTAACCTATTCAGATGCAGGACGAGTTTTCGCTTCGATTTCCTTTATTTTCGGCATTTTTATATTCAATTTCTTACCTAATCACAATCTAGCAGTTGCACTCTCAGTTCTCAAAGAGATAATCACCTCATAAATTGAGTAACTTCTATGTCCTTGAAAGGTGATCCACCAATTTCCATAGAACCAAACATGCTAACGGAGGCATTTGTAAAATGTGGAATATTATATATAATATCAAAAATTGCTAGAGAAATCACAATTAAGAAAAGAAGATTTCCAAGAAAAGATGTTGCATACTGTTGCGTACCAACATAAAAGAAACAATACTGGTAACCCATTTAAGCACGTATCATGCCAGTTGTCCTGCATGGTTGCGAAGCATGGTCGCTTACTCTGAGGGAAGAACATACGTCGACTGAAAGTATTTGAGAACAAGATCCTGAGACAAATATTCGGATTCAAGAGGAACGGGAATGGAGAATGGCGGAAACTTCATAACGAGGAACTACATAATTTATACGGTTTACCAAATATTGTTAGGGTCATCAAGGTTTGGAGGCTTAGGTGAGCAGGTCATGTAGCTGGGATGGAAGAAAGTAGAAATGCTTTCAGTCTTGACTGGAAGACCAATCTGAAAACGACAATTAGGAAGACCTATTCGCAGATGGGTTGACAACATTTAGATGGATCTCGCAGAGATAGGTGTACAAAGTAGAGACTGGATCCAGTTGGATAAGAATAGAAGTCAGTGGAGAGCTTTTGTGAACGCGGCATTCAACCTCCGGGTTCCATAGGCCATAGAGTTAGTTAGTTAGTTTGTTCTAGACTTAAAATGATATTATGAGCCAATTAAATATTTTAATTATATAGATATTAAAATAAGCTAGGTAGTGGGAATTGGAATACGAAATTGGGCAGAGCAAGTCACTAACGATGGGTAGGCAATACGCAAATTGCAATTCCCTCATTCTGATATAGCTACTGGAGACATCATTGAAATACAGTCTTTAAGGATACGGTCGGTCTTTACATCTTGACGTACAAAAGTAACCGTCAATGGAATAAGTAACAGACCTTAATTTTATATCCCGCTTTGGGTGCACAGTCTTGTTTTATGAAGTTTTTCATATTCTGAACTATTGACAGTAGATATATTCGTTGGAACCCCGAATTTTAACGCCCAGACCTATTCGTCAAATGTACTTTCTAATTATACAATGTGTTAATGAACTCAATACCATAAATTTGTTAATTGATTCTGCACACCAAAGTACAAAATAATATGCACATCAACGGATATCCGAAACTGCACAGTTTCGAATGAGAGGTTGTTAAAAATTAGGGAAACGTAGCATTAGACATGTCTTTCTGTGACAAGTTATCTACCTGGCGGTCTATGAGTTCATCATAGAAAGCAACTATGTACTGTCCAATCAACACCGAAAAATCAAAAGTTATGAGAATAAATGAACTTACGGGTCAGAATAGAACAAAGTGAACTTGAATAGTTCGATTATTTCAAGTATAAGGGAAGTATTTTGACGAGAGACGTTTACTGCACCAAAGAGATCAGGTCAAGAATTGTCATAGCCAAAGAAGCATTCAATAACAAGAGATCGTCGCTCTTAACTAGCAGACTGAGTATGGGACTAAAGAAGAAGTTGGTCAGGTGTTATATATATATATATATATATTATATACATAGTGTACTGGACTGTATGGTTCACAGACTTGGACATAATGGAAGTTACAGAAGAAATATTTAAAGAGCTTCAAAATGTGGTGTTGGAGGAAGATGGAGAAAATAAAATATACAGACAAACGAACAAACAAAATATACAGACAAGAAAACAGGTAGGAGAGAAGAGAAAGGTTGTAATCAGCCTCCTTCGTAGAAAGGCTAATTGGATTGTATAGGTCTTGCGAGGAAATTGTTTTTATGCCGCCTTAGAAGCAAAGGTGGAAGGAAAACGAGGAACAGGGAGAAGAACATAGCTAATCAATGATTTGAAAAACAGAAGAAAATATTGTTAGTTAAAAGAGGAAGCTGAAGATCGAGAAACATGGGAGAAACATTTGTTTAGGTTCATATAATCCAATGTGGTTCCCCACATAATATGAGAGATTCTCCAAAAGTCTCTGAAGAAAAGATTGGTCGAAATAAGCATGGATGAATGAGCGCATCACTACGAAACAGGAACTCGATGTTGGAAAATCGATTTGGCAATGAGATTCAGTTTGGCGGAAGATTTTTAAAAGTTATGCGTGGTTGCATAACTATAGAGAAGACGCGACCGTTGCACCCATACTATAAATCTCGCAGATTGAAATAATTTAGACGGTATAACTACATGGATTGCTAGATATTTTGGCATATGCTCATCATCAGGTGGAGGTGTGACATGCCTAGACGAATAATCATGGGGCAAATATTTAGCGAATGAGCACTAAGCAGATCTTACATGAACTGCTAAGCATGTAAAAACCGCTAAGCAAAACTTTCAGTTTAACGTCCAAAGATTGTGCGCTTTATGCTAAGGGAGAGGATAATTAAGACAAATGAATGATGGAACAATCGGTGGAATGAGATTGTGGGAGCAAATGGGAGAACCTCGAGAAAACCCTCGGACACGATGTTGTCTATCACAAACTTACTTGGCTGGAGATCGAACCCACACATCAGACGTAAGCGCTCTACTACTGAGCCACCGTGCCTCTCTGAACCGCTATGCGATCGATATTCGTTGTACAGGCACCTAGACCTCAAGCGATAAGGCATAAGGAGAATTTGAACCAACATAATCCGAATGTGAAGTCAGTGATCTATCAACTGAGCAATCGTCACTTGGTTAGACAATAAGAAACAATCTAAAGTGTATACGTTCATACTTAAACACTGCAATTGGTTTTTGCCATGAAGCCAAAATCTTAATTTCAGTAATGGCACAAGTGGACATAAGTTTAGTATCCTGTTCAGCAGCGATGCTATATGAGACATGGACCTACAACTTAGCGTGGGATCCGAAAGACATGAGATCCTGAGAATCATACCAGGGTCTCCCACGCCAAAGGCGTGTACGCTATCCACATAGCCCGAAGGAGCTCAAGGGTCACAATGACTCAGTGTACGATGTTCACCTCTGGTGCGAGGGATATGTGGTTTTATTCCAGCCAATGTGAGTCTTTTGTGGATAACATCGTGTACGTGTGTTTTTTCCAGGTTCTCTCGTTTCCTCCCACATGTTCCTCCAACCAATTCTTCCATTTCATTCACTTTCTTAATCATCTGTCTCCTTTAGCCTAAAGAGCATAACTATGGAGCGTAAAACTAGATATTTCTACATTTCAAAACGTGGGTTGGAACACAGACAAAAGAATGGAGTTTCAGAAGCAAGAAGTAACCGATATGTTGAGCTTCGCTTTTATAACCTGTTCCGTGTTGTGAATATGACAATATTTTATTTAATTCAGTTTATGGTTAACTGGTAGGTATGGACTTAAGAGAGGAAAGTAACACGTCGATCTTCTGACGGCGAATGATCAGAACGGAGTGTGCCCTCCTACTTGGCTTCCGTGCTCACTGGACTTGTCTCTCGTAGACTTTGTTGACGAGGATATGTAAAGTGCCTTGTATACAAAATACCTGTGAAATTTTGAGGATCTCACTGTGCACAGTTCAAGAGCATTTGGCACCATTTGATATTAGGGTGGACTCTTTCTCATAGTACAACGAAACAACAGACGTTCTGAAGTTTGTGGCTGCTTATCTGAATACATGTTATAAATGTGTCATGTAATAAAGTTCCACATACGACAATTAAGCTCGACGGTTCTATGCCTAGCAGTACTTTGTCCTCCTCCTGATATAGTTGCTACTCTGTGATCCGCATATTCTCTACCTCCACACATCCAGTGCTTACACCTATCATGCTGCTGCATAGACCCTTCTTGCATAGCGTTTTCAAGAGTATTTGCGGTCTCATCAGTCACCTAGTGGGTAGTACATTTTTTAAGTCCCTGGTGCTCATTCACTGCACTTCCATCCAGATGGTTGTTCGCCTAGGCGTGTTATGCCTCCGCCTGACAACGGGAACATGCCACAAATACCTAATAATTCACATAGCTTTACTGTGGTCCCTAAATTATCTCTACCGTTGAGATTCGTTGCATGTCTACAACAGCACTTCCCCTATGTGGTTATACAACCACACATAACATTTAAACTTCTACCATGTTGAATCTGAGCAATATTCACTTGCCGATAAAGAATTCCTGTTACGTAGTGTTGTACCCGTTCGGTTCATGCTTATTTCTATCTACCTTTACTTTAGATATTTTGGGGGAATCCCTTTGACAGTCATTTCGTATGCTTTCCATTCACAGTTTTGGATAATACAAAGCTGCTTTTTGTGATTAAATCCTAGATTGCCAGATATACATTGATAGCATGTCGAAGAAACACATCTGCGGGAATTATAAGGTCGATAGAGCCGGGAAACAACCCTCCTCTTCTCTTCAGTGTCTCCAGGAATTTCCAGGTATCGGTTGGACTCTGCTGGGCTGTGGTCACACAGTTGGATTCGGTACATTTGTGCTTCGGCGCCAATTGGCTATTTAATTTAATGTTTCGCCGCCCCTTTGGAATGCTATAAAAATCTTCAGTTTAAAATTTGGTGCAGATACGTTGAACGGTACGGCCTTTAGGCAAGTGAACACATTTACATTGGGACGAACGGACGAACAGACATCAAAAAATCATTTTTTGCTTTCGAGTGAGATAGGAAAGAAGAAAATATTGTGATCGTGACAAAAATCGAATTTGAGATTCACTGAAAGGCTGTACCGTTCAACGCATCCGCATCAAATTTTAAACTTAAAGCTTTTAAAGGATTTTCCAGAAGTGTTTTCCGAATTTTATTCCTACCTACAAAATGTGAAACTTAAAAAAAAAGTGACTTTTCTGAAAATAGCTCTAACAAGTTTGTTTATATTTCATATTTCAATATTGCACAAGTTCTGCTAGTGCAGATAATAGATGGAGCTAAGTTGAGTAAATCAGAGTCCGAGATCGAATCCCACTACCGGTTTATTATAACAACAGTATTTACAGAAATACTTAAATACAATTCTCACTATTGTGAGGTAGAAATTAGACAGCCCAAGACCGTGCAGCCAAGGACAGGGCCTCTACAGAGCTCCGGGCAATATAGGTAGAGTGGCTTAGGAAACCCCAATAAAACAGGAAAACAGTGTGAGAGGGTTAAAAGTCACAGAAGCCCGAAGTAAGCTAAGCAACTGAGGTTGGAATTCCGACAGCTCCGAGCAAGCTAAGCCAGGCAGAAGGGAAACCAAGAGTCCCGCAGCAAACTTGAGGCTGAGTTTCTCCTAGTGCTTCAGACAAGCAAGAGGAGGGGACACCAATCGAAGACTAGTACTTGTCCGTTGAATGCTCTCTAATATCGTTTCAGGCGGCGACAACGCTGCTGCTCCCATATAGTCATGTAACTTGTAGGTGGTGTTGGTGATCTGACGTCTTCTTCTTGTAGTAATCCTATATGACGTGTAGTACTCTAACGTAAATACATGTGGTTGATGTTTACAAACAGGAGCAGGTGACATTGTTTACAAACACTAGCACGTGGTACATTACAATATTTTATTAACAACTCTACACTGTGGTATAAGTCCCTTCTCCTGGAAAAATCTACTATGGGTAGTTTATTCTTGGGTGTAATTTACGAAAGATTCTTCGAAAACAACTCAGACAATTTTGCCCATAATTTGTAAATAAATATTTCATTAATAACTTGACAATATGGCATAACTTATTTTTCATGAAAGATATATGAAGGGTAGTTTCTTTTCTTTTCTTTTTCTTTTTTCTTTTTCTTTATTTTCTTTTCTTTCTTTATTTTTTTATTTTTATTTATTTATTTATTTATTTTTTTGCTGATGAGATTTTTCGGGCATTTTTTCGTAAAGACAACTCAGGTTATTTAGTTCATATTTCATATATAAATGTTCTATTAATAACCTCACGATATGACATAACCCATTTGCTCTGAAAAATATGACAGTACTCTATTCTTAGGGGTGAGATTTTTTAAATGATTTTCTCTAAAATGATCCAGGCCATTCTTTTCATATTTCATAAACAAATATGGTATTACTTGGGGTATAACTTATTCGATCTTTAAAAAAAATTAAGAGTTAGTTTATTCTTGGGGCGAGTAGTCTCTAGAACCACTCAGGCAATTTTAATCGTATTTCATAAATAAATATTTCATTAATAACTTTACAATATGGCATGACTCATCTTCCATGAAAAAATCAACGAGAGGTTATTTATTTTTCGGAATGATTTCTTTTTCGAACGATTTTTTCAAAATCAACTCAGACAATTTTATTGAACATATTTCTTAAATATATATTTTACTCTACAATTTTGCATAAGTTACTTGTTACGAAAATATCCACAATGGATAATTAACTCTTGGGATAAGTTTTCTTCGGGTGAAGCTTTTCGAAAGGTGTTTATTCCATACAATTTAATGCAATGACACATACCAAACAAGATTACCATTATGTTCGTCCGAGGCGTTCACTTGGATACAAATATTGATTGGAAATAGTGTGCACACACTGAATCTAACTATTCTGTGTACACCGAGAAACAAAATGGAAAGACGTGTTTTCTTCCTTGTGTGTTATTTCTTGAACAATAAGCGATACTTATCCATCTAATAAAATTCACGATAGAAACAGTGAACAAAAGCGACCCTCTTCCCAGGATAAGATTGTGAATCTAAATTACGTAATAAATATGTCATAGTTTGATAGCCCTTTAAAAAATCAACTACTAGTACATTCGCCCTCGAAATCACCTTCTACTTCGTGAATATTCCGCAGAGAAGGGAAGAAGAGAACACAAACTTTTATAACTAACGGGAAGACAACATATTCTGCTCCTCTGCTAATAAAATTCAATGGCTATTCTTGGAGTTAAATTAGTAAGAATTTATTGTTACAGCCTCCACATTGCAACAAAGCAAACAGCTGTTTTATTAATCTATAATGAACAATTCTTTTAGATTAACTTCCTTTGTTTCGTACGTTCTTCGTGATGCTTTTAAAAATCGAAATTTGTACAATTAACGTTAAGTGTGGCGATACTTTGAATAATTTGTTAATTTATGATTATGTGCACTAAAACAGTAAACTGTCCTTTATATTATGTTGGATGCACAAGACATGTCTGCCATTTTGTAATGGTTGATAAGGAACTTACTGGCGGCTTTGTTTCAGAAAAGAGCGGTAGACTTCAAATGCCTTTTACTTGTCGAATGTAAATACTAGCACAGAGCTTTCTGAAGAGGCATGCCATGTAAACATACCTAAAGTAAATACTTGTCGGCCTTCATCTCCAGAAGATACGGAGCTCTTACAGATCAAGATCTTCAAGACCGGGCGTGCGGATCTTTTTTTCAGGTCGGGTCGTTCAAGTTTTTTTTTTTTGTCTTTTTCTTTCCTGTTTCTTTTTGTATAGATATTTGCCAATGTATTCTTTCTCTCTTGTTAGTTTTATCGGAACCTAATGGGTGAAATTGAATATTCAGAATGTGACATAGATAAATATAAAAAAAAAACAAAAACAATCAAGTATATGGATGTCAATGTAATGTAAGCGTATACGTTTTTTTAAAAAAAAATAAATAAATAAATAAATTGTTGGGTTTGATCCAAGCTTTGGGAGTGGGGTCCAACACTATAAACCACTACGTCTATGAACTATTGAACGGGTATTATTCTGCACCCGAAAAGACGATAAGTAATTGTAAAATACTTCCACCTATATTTTCATTGAAAAATGATAGAACTAGATTATTTTTATGAAAGAAAGAGTACAGATAAAGTGTAAGATCAAATTTTTATGATACATCAATTATTTCCCTGTTAAACAAGTATAGTTTTATTGAGAAAGTGCACAAAGGTATACTGAGTTAGGAAGTTTTTATTTTTTTTCGGACTCTGTGGATCCCCCTCATGTGTGCACTTCTGAAACTAATGCATAGCATATCTTTCGTATTTTACATGAAGATTAACTTAACTGAGCGATAGAATAAATTCTTACTGTAAAAGTAACTTACATCAATTTTGCACGCAAAACAGGGACATCGTGCGATACGTAATTTTTCATCATTTTTCACGTCCGAAATTGTACATTACACTTAAAAGTAGAAGAATATCAAGAAAAGATCTAAGAAACCAGTACATACTTTAGAAAATACTATTTTGAGGATATTGAATAAAGAATAGAAAAAAAGACTCATAAAGTGCTTCGTGTGGAGTTTTGTGCTGTATGGGTCAGAAACATGGACATTACGCAAAAGCGATGAAAAAGGACTTGAAGCTTTCGAAATGTGCGTGTGGAGAAGAACGGGGAGAATTAGCTGGGTCGAGCGGGAAACGAATGACAGAGTGTTAGAAATAGTGGGAGAGAAAAGAACAATTTTAGATATTATTAAAAAGAGAAAGAGAAACTGGTTGAGACTTTGGCTAAGAAGGAACTGTATTATGAGGAACGTTCTAGAGGGTATGGTGGCATAATGGACGATAGCAAAACAGAGAAATCTTGCGTGAAGACGAAGAGGTTAGCGGAAGACCGTGAAGCATGGAAGCTTCTCAGTTGCAGCAAATGAGCTGCCAATAATGGTAGAATACCTATAATGATGATGATTATGACATACTTTATAACTGTAGTGAATCTTGAATCTTTTCTTTCCAAATACCACAATACTAGAACGTAGATTACTATTACTACTACTACTACTACTATTTACTAATGTTTTAATAATAAACTATTAAATATTATGACTTAGCGTGTACATGAATGACGTTTTTTAAATAGTTTTATTTATCTGTATTTAAAGCTACTTCCTCACACGCATTAAATATTTGATAACGAATTATGAAAAAAGCAAAACAAGATATTTGGATGTAATATCTTTATTTATTATTTTTTTTAAAGTTGCTATTTCCATTGCATATCATTGTTTCTTTGAGTTCCTTTCTGGGGGCTTGCGTTTCCTTCGTCTCTTCCGTGGATGTGTCACTGTTCTATAAACAATTCAGAATTCTATCAATAACTTTGATTTCTGGAGTGGAGCATCGTCATGGATGATGTAAGGTCTTAGAAACTGCATTTAAAAAATGGTTTTAAGCAGACTACATGTATATATACTATGAGTACATTCTTTAGCTTAATGGGTTTTGTTTGTATGTTAAAAAACAAAACTAAATGCAGGTATATATAAATTTTTAGCACTACGTTTCTGGTGTACATTAAAATCCCTTTATGTAATCTTTCTTCTATTCAGTTTGAAAGAGTCAACTTCACACATTAATTAACGATTACATTTATATTTTAGGACAGAAAGAAACAATTCTCTTTTAATGTTACCTCATTTTCCTGAATGGAATAGCCTGAAACAGCAGATTAATGGAGACCAATCAACAAACGTATAGCTTGCTTTCTTTAATGGATCTTGTGGCTATGAAAATAAAGTGCAATGCCTTATGCAACCACCAATACAGACAGTATTAACAGGTTGCATTTAATAATCCTTTTAAATTCCTTGGTTTTTGGGTAAAATGGTAGACTCGTTTAGATACTCCTCTTACCCTAATTATTATAGGGTTGTAATTCATACACGATTTTCCTTCATTTAGAATAGATTTTCAAATAATACTATAATAGAGGAATTATGTTGAAATTTTGTCGTAATGTTTACCTTCTTTTTTTTTTTTTTTTTTTCAATTTCGTGATTCGTTGAAAAATGAGTGTAACGAAACAGCATAGGAAAAAACGGAAAGAAAATATGCAAATAGAGTCACTTTTCAGGGTAAAAAAAGGTCTATAATAAACATGTGTTTCAATTTGGATGTGGGGGCAAACAGCGACTTTACTCGACAACGGGGTCACGAGGTTATGTGATAGAGCGTTCACCTCTGGTGCGTGAAATCCTTGGTTCGATCCCAGCCCGCACAAAGTGAACTTTGTGGTAGACAAACACTGTGTGTGTGGGTTTTCTCAGGGTTCTCCCGTTTCCTCCCACTTTATTCATTCCACCATTTCCTTCATTTCTCACCATCACCGTCTCCTTTAGCCCACACGGAAAAAATGTGGGACGTAAAACTCAACGATTTCATTTCATTTTTTACTCGACGATCCCACAGCACTTCTCATGAGTTGAGAAAGCAACTATTTACGACTTCGATTTAAAACATACAAGTTATAAATTATATATTTTATTAAGGATATTTTTACACACACGTATATATATATATATATATATATATATATATATATATATATATATATATATATATATATATATATATGTATGTGTGTGTGTGTGTGTGTGTGTTGGTATCATCCGTATGATGTAAGGAACTCGAATAGTTAGAGAATGACCTTTACCTTGACGACGACAATCCTTAAGACCCACAGCATGTCGTATGTTACAACAGAAGTTAAATTACATTTCCAGGGTATACTTCCATTGACCCAGTCAATCCTAACCAAGATACGATAGCTTTTACTGCCAAATTTTTGGAAATTGAATAATGACTTTTTCGGTTTGAACTGTTCTTCAGGTTTTCTATTTCTATCTTCCTTATTGTGATTGTTGTGTACTATTGCTTAATATCGTAGGATACACTTTAATTTTGAATTTTCTCCAGCTATTATTATCATTATTACCATTAAAACCACACAATTATTACCATTAAAACCACACAATTAAGATTTCAGTTCATTCCAAAGAAACCAAACAAGATAATTTCGTATGTAAGTCAAGATTTCCCCATAATATGAAAGAAGGCATATGTAGTCATCACCAGCAATATGCATACATTATTCACTAAATGTTTGCGAGCTAGTTATTTGACCATGTTTATTCCATGCTTAGAATAGTAGGTTTTCATTATATCCAGTGAAATAAGAGCCATAGTTTGAAACAGAAAGAGAGTGCTCCGAAACTTGGATATAATACAACATATCGACAGATCAAAGAATTCCTTCGTTGTATGTTGTAAATTTGGCTCATCTATATAGTTGTCTTTAGCAAGATATACTATCTTCTGTCTATCAAAGAAGCAGTACTATCCGGTGTTGAGAGCAGATTGGTTGTTGGGAAGCATGTAACCGAGTCAAGAGGTTGGACAACATCGATGTCAATGACCTTAGTTTTGGGTGGGCCACGTACCCTACCTCAAAATTTTGGTAAGTGCTTTCGCTTACCCCTTTAAATTTTAGAATTCCCGAGAACTAAGGGTTTGGGAGGGTCTATGGGGTGAAAATAAATACCTCTAAAAGTCTGGAGCTTATAGCTCGTCTCCTTGGATCGGTAAAATTTTGTTATAAAATGAAAACTTTCATGTTTTTGACGTTATTTGTACTTCATCATGAGTGCTCTTCATCATGGAGAGGTACCTCACTCCCTATCATGGGCATCTAAGACCAGATACATACCCGTATTGCCAACTTTCCTTTGATGTGTGGGGTAGGCTAACTTTGCACCCCTTCTTTAAGATGGGTGTTTTTGGTCCTGTACTTATGTGAAGTTATTTGTGATCTATGTAAGGGTACCTTACTCCATTACATGGGTATACAGGACCAGATATGTAGGCTTGTAATCCAGTATATTCCCTTCGTTGGATATAGTGGCCAATCCTGCTCTTATGCTCTACTCTTATTCCACTT
Organism: Thermobia domestica; assembly: GCF_964235325.1. Taxonomy (NCBI): domain Eukaryota; kingdom Metazoa; phylum Arthropoda; class Insecta; order Zygentoma; family Lepismatidae; genus Thermobia; species Thermobia domestica. Next base: position 266,977,629 of record NC_137455.1, read on the forward strand.
ATGCTCTAATATGAGCGCTTATGGTACTATACCTGTATTTGAACGTTTGGTTCAATGGATGGGTACTCACTCTCTTCATTGAATGTTTAAGAGTAAGTACGTATCCATGTGGTCCTTTGAATCGTTGAGCTCTTCCCTTGGATAGGTGAATGTTGCCAAAAGTTTAAAATTTCAGAGTTTTTAACGTTAATTTTACACTAACGTGGGCGTTTATGGTCTTTCAGAGAAGTATCTTAGTTTCTTTGATTAGTGTATAGGATCAAGTATATCCCTGTGACTCCCTTGGATGAGCAGGTAGGCGAACTCTCCTCCAACTCTAACAGTCTAAGATGGTGCTTACTATTCTAAGGTTAAAACTCTCTGGATTAACATCTTACTCTTTTTGGTGGGTACCTAGGACCAAACATGTGCCCTTGTGGTTTCTGTGGATAGGTGTAGGTGCACCCCCTGCACACCTTATCCTATAAGATTGAGTATTTATGGTTTTCTGGATAAGCACCTTATTCTGGTTTATAAGTGTTTAAAACCAAGCCAGATTCAATTCTGTTGCAGGACTACACACACAAACACACACACACACACACACAGAGAGAGAGAGAGAGAGAGAGAGAAATCACTCTGATTAGCTGTTGGGAATCACTTGACCAGGTCACATGGTAATCCTGCATCCTCATGCTCTAAGATGGGTGCTCACGGTTTTATATCTATATATGAGGAGCGTATTTCCAAAACATGCTAAATCCAAAAATGTCCGATTTTGAATTGAATATGGAATAGTTTACTATGAAAACTCTTACGTTAAATTTTGTAATTATTATTATTATTATTATTATTATTATTATTATTATTATTATTATTATTATTATTATTATTATTATTATTATTATTGTCAAAAGGCATTATTTTCTGAGATAAATTCTGTTTAAAATATCACTTGCCATAGTGTTTCAATGTAAAAAGATATAGTTTTTTTTCCTTTCTGAATAATTCTACGAAATGGATTTAGCATGTTTTAGAAATACACTCCTCATATATGTATCACACTCTATGAATAAGTATTTTACTCTCTTTGATGTGTGCCTGGGACAAGTCCGGATTAACTCATCTGCAGGCCCGGGCTAGAAAAAAAAAAATATGTGACCTATTGACTTCGCGTAACACTTTTCTATGAAAGTACAGTAGGAAAGTTAAGGGAATTTTTTTTATATATATTTTTTGTGATATTTTATTTTATGATGATGATTGTATCTTCATGGTTCTTTTTAGATAGCCAGTTGAAATTTTGATCAAAGTAGAAGCCCCTGTCCACCTGGAGACCCGGGGCTACAGCCTCCTAAGCCTCTCCCTTTAATCCAGCCCTGACCTAGGATAAAATACGTACCCCTGTGGTTCCCTTGAATAGGTGAAAGAGTGGACCAACCCAGCATTTCTTATGTTTTAAGATTGGGTGTTTATGGTCCTATGGATGAGCACCCCACTCTCTTTTAAGAGTATTACGAGAGTAAGACGAAAAGAATAGACTTGTCTCCATTAAACTCGTTATTAATGATGCCGCGCGGTTAACGTTAATTCACATGTGTGACGTCGGCTGACAGAAAAAAAATCACTTCCGAAGAGACGGCGTAACCGTCTGTGGAAAGCAAAAGGAAATACATTTACATCTTAACATTTTCATTAGACTGTCCATAGCTGAAATTATCTGGACAAAGACATTAGCATTATTTATCAGACCTGTCTCGGATACCAATTCTTCATATGTAAATGTTAACAGGAAATTGTATGCATGAAACGTACAGCAACAACAAAACAGAAATAGTGGATCAATTAAATTGTCTGTAGAAGAGTAAGCGTGAATCGACTGATTCGTGTTTTGTGAAGAACAAAATTACAAACCGTCTGTTGAATATGTAATCGCATAGCATGAGCACTGTCCAATTTCCTGTGAATGAATGAATCAGCACTTCAGTGCATCAGGGTGGAATGGAATGCTAGATCAGGATTGATTAAACTAGAAAATATATTAACTATTAACTAATCGTATATAAAAAGCACGTTGTGAAATCAGATAGAAGGAAAATACCCTTATATAATGCATATTTTACTTTGCAATGTAATAAATAAGAAGAAACTCCTAATAAATTGTTCCTTCTGAAATAGTTGTTGTTGACAGTCAAGTAAAGACAAGCCAAAAAATGTCCTCTGACTGGAAAACATATGTGAATATTTTATCACTCCCCTACGAGCAGCATGTGAACAAAGTCACATATCTACAATATATTACAATGGTTAGCAGCTTTTTAGGAAAAGGGAGAATTTAAATATAAAATAAAAATGACAGCGAACAATTTTTACGTGTAAGTTGTGGTCGAGAACAGTAGTTTTCGTGATTAGAAAGAATATTTAAATACGATACCTTAAACGCAATATATTAATTTTGGAATAGTACAGTAATCTTACCATAGTAATAGCATAGTGTATGCAAACTTTTTCAGTTTGCGACATATGGTCTGTTGATGGGAAATTTAATATAGATGTTGGGCAGAAACATTTGTTAAATACAGGTGTTGAATTGCAGTTGGGTTGGAGTCCAACTGCACTTGATACAAGGGCATGTTCACTTTTTCAATTATGGTGTAACAAACATTTTGATATAGACAATTTTACGGTGAAGTTATCGCTTTAATAATTATACTGGCGTGATTGCTTCCGGAAAAGCACTGTAAATTCAAGAATTTCAATTTTAGTGAGGAAATAATCTTTGGAGTAAAGAAATTAAATTAAAAAAAACTTATTCTCGACCAAAAAAAAAAAGAACTAAGTTTCTTAATTTTTAAGTCTAATTATGTACATTATATAGAAACCAGTATTGATGAAATATCTAAATCTGACAACCTCGAGATTATAGAATGCATCTCTTGGTAATCGCATTTACACTTTCACACATGGGCTCATACAGCAAATTCCTCTCAGTTTCATGCATTCTGTATATGAGGTAGTAGATAGAAGGTAGGCATGACAAATTCTATTTGGTCTAGGAATTAATTCGTGCGGTTGGTACGCACACATTGAAGCTGTAGTACAAACACAAAATACATAAATACCTTAAGAAAAATATTGTCCATCGCTAGCCAACACTTTCGCCCATCTGTCAGGCAATGTACGGATTCCGTGGCGAAAGAAGTCCTCATCCTTGGAAGCGATCCAGTCAGAGACCCATGTTTCGATATCTTCTGAAGAAGTAAACCGCTGTCCAATCAAATCGTTGTTCATGCAATCGAACAAGTAGTAGTCCGAAGGAGCAATGTCTGGTGAATACGGCGGGTGGGGTAAAACTTCCCATCCGACATTTTCTAAATAGGTTTTGACCGGTTTTGCGACATGTGGGCGAGCGTTATCATGTTGAACAATAAGTTTATCATGTCTGTTCTCCCATTCTGGTCGTGTTCTGGCCAGAGCTTGCTTCAAACGCATTAATTGTCGTCGATAACGTTCTCCATTCATAGTTTCACCCGGTTGCAGCAGCTCATAGTACACCACACCTTTCATATCCCACCATATGCACAGCATAACCTTTGCACAGTGAATATCTCGTTTTGGTTGTGATGGACCTGGTTCATCTGGTTTCACCCAGGCCTTTTTTCGTTTAGGGTTCTCGTAATGGATCCACTTCTCATCACCCGTAATAATTCGATGCAGAAACCCCTTTCTGCTCTGTCGTTGAAGCAGCAATTCGGAAATGGTTTTTCGTCTTTCAACGTCTCTGTCTTTCAATTCATGTGGAACCCAATGTGACATCTTTTGAATCATTCCCATGGCTTTCAAGCGTTTGGAGACTGTTGTTTGATCAACGCCTAATGCTGCTGCAAGTTGTTCCTGCGTTTGACACGAATCCTGCTCGAGCAATGCTGTCAATTCTTCGTCTTGAATTTTTTTGGCTGTCCAGCTCGCTCTTGGTCTGCCAAGCCGAAATCACCACTTCTAAACCGTGCAAACCACTTCTGACACGTTCGCTCAGCTAGAGCATGGTCACCATACACTTCCACCAAAATACGATGACTTTCAGTCGCACTTTTCTGCATGTTAAAGTAATGCAGCAGGACACCCCGCAAAAACACTTTATCAGGCACAAATTGCGCCATGTTCACTTAACTACAAACTGGTGTTGTTGACGCTTTAATCCACTGCCCTATACTACGAACGATACGCGATGACAGGGGTTGCAACACATGTGTGGATACACGGAACTGTGGGACGCTCCGTTCGTTGCGCCATCTCTTGTCCACCCGCACGAATTAATTCCTAGACCAAATATTTAAACGGTCTATTTTAAGATGAATACAAAATTTACTGGTGTTGTCGGGTGCAATTGCTATACTTTTACCGAGCTCGTCTGTTTGACTGATAAGTTACCCGAGTCCTGCTCGTGCTCAGGATCGACTTGACGCAATATCCCAGAGGGACCTACAAGCTGGCTTGTGACACTCATGCCTTTGGGGTGATGTGTGGTCAGCATATCATCTCCCTTAATTCTTGTTTATAGATCGGAGGTCGCTACTTCTCTCAAGTAGCATCCCAGTTGTTCTCACAACGCTGGGTGGACGCCGCAATGCCAACACCATCTGGTGAGTATGAACCATCATCCATGTTTCCTGTGACCAGACCCGGTACTGCATGACTTCACTGATCTCACGAAAAGCGGTACTCCAGCGCAGCTAGGAATTGACATCGGTAATTACATTACTTTATTTAAAAATTCGTGTCAACGGAAGAAAGAACTTATTTAATTTTATTATGATGTTCGCATGTGAATGAAATCCCTAGTAGATTTGGTAATTTAGGACTGACAACGTTTTATCACATTCTCCAAAGAACAAGGAGACAAATGAAAGTAATTGTAATTCTTTTTATATTTGGTGACACTTGTTTATTTCAGTGGAACATCATCAATGGCTCTTTACAAATTACATTAAAACCACTGTAAATTACATTGTATATTTTTCTGTGATTTTTTTAACACAATGAAATATTTCATTTATTTAAATGTTATTTATAGAGCAACCCACATTATGCTTTATTTTTTGTTCAATTATGCTTTATTATTAATTTCAATCATTGTTTTACATTAATCGTAAAACATTAATGTATTACTATACATTAAATATTCTAAATATCTTGATCTATTTATTAATATTTTATGCAACCAGTTACTTTCATATTTAATGAACTTTCTATTTAATGCACTGTAAAGAGATATGCTTTACTCCAGTCAGTTTTTTAATCACTTCAGTGCGCCTTAGAGATGCATATGTACAGAAAGGGACAGTAAAAGATGCCACCAAAAAGTAGAGAAAGTGCTCAAGTTCAAGAGGTACACGTAACAATATAGTGTGAAATTCTTGTGTACTATTCATTGTTGGCGTAAGTTTTCTTCTCCTTTTTCCTTTTCTCCACATCAACGGATTACATCAAAAAGTTTACAGAAATAAAAATAAGCTTTTCATTGTTGCATTGTTATGTTCTCAATGATTTTGTATTGTAAATATTGGTTTTAAAAAATATTAATACAATATGTTAAACTTGAGTTAAACAGAATTTTCCAAGAATTGAGCTATCTATTTTAAATTATTCGTTATTTTCTAAAATTATGCTTTATTATGCTTTTAAAATTAGTTTCTTCTGGACCCTTAGACAACCACAACCATGTTCAAGGTGCTGTTATGCTTTTTACGCTTTTTATGCTTTTGAGTTGCTCTAGTTATTTATAATTCACTTGTGTAAATCACATCTATTTCTATAATCACGGTCGTTATTTTACATGATTACAACAAGGAAATACATAATATAGACATGTAAAGGAAAACTCGTTAGCAAGGAAAGATGAAGAAAGCTTAGCCTCCTGCGTACAGGTTGATGACGAACTTCATATAGATACGAATTTACATACAAGCACTGTATAATACTCCGACAGTTGCAGCATAATTCAACATATGTCAGTATTTATGGAAATGTGAAGAAAAAATTGTTGCAATTCAATGCAAAGTATATTTTACAAATATATATATATATATATATATATATATATATATATATATATATATATATATATATTCAGTGAATTCCTGTTATTGATGTATAATATGTCAAGAACCTTTCTTTGCATATCTCTAATTTGCTGTAAAATTCATAATACTCGAGTTCTGAAGTGACTTAGAAAAAAAGAAGACTATATAGTTTGTTGATATAGTAAGAAATCTATGTGCTCCTATATCTTCGTACAGAAATATTAATCCAGAATTCAGTTAATATATAAAATCATATTGTGTTTAAAGTTGATTCAACTACTACTTTGCGATCAAATTTTTTAATGATGTATGGCAACTTGCAAGCGTTGTAAGGCTCAACTTTCTAGTAAATTTAAATCTGTTCAACGAATTTCCTGCAAAGGTGTTGTACCGTCTATATTTAAAAATGTTGTTCCATCTGTCCTTTTAGCTGGCAAAAACAAGCAGTTAACAGTTCTCATAGTTGATTTAAAGATGGATTCGAGTCCAATGTATTTAATACTATCAGAATTACACTCAAATGAAGATTAAAGACAACAACCTATACTGATCTACTTAAGTTTACTAACTTGAAATTGTAGGCAGATTATAGAAACCAGCCAACCTATTTACACCTAAGAAAATACGTAAAATACATTTGATCATTTATTGTTTTTACTATTTAATATATGCCACACCAATTCCCCCATTGTATCAGACCTTAAACTCAGATAGAGCTGTACTTTCTATAATAATTAATATTACCAGTATTAGGATAATATTCAACTGCTAAAACCAGTTACACTATTAAAAATCCGAATAATGATAAAAATAATTTACAACCATTATAAATAACAGTTCAGTCATTTCCTTTGTTCATTTTCAGTTCATATATATGTAATTTATATGACATATATATATGAACTAACATATATATGAACTCAGCCTTTCATTTTCATATATATCAGCGTTCTATTAAGCGGTAACGCATCGCACTTTGCTGCAAAAAAAAAAAAAAAAAAAAAATCATAGAAACGCCATGCATGCGTCTATGATCACCATTTATTAGCGAAGTGAGATATTTTTATGAGAAAACAAAGCAATATAAATTATTATCAATCCTTCATGACAAAACGATTCTCTTCTAATTTCTAATGAAGTGCAGTGATAAATGTCATCTCGAGAAACCACTTTTCTTTTAAGTGCCTTTTATGTTCTGAATAGCACAGACCAATGTACTATGGACTACACATCACACGATTAAAACTTCCCATAAACTTGATGACAACGAGGTCAAGTGTTCTTTGCTATTTTATTGGACCTCGAAATAAGGTATCAATGTGCTTTTGAATACAGGTCCCTGGCTTACTTCTCAAAAATTAGATCACTAAGAAAAACACGAAATTTTACCTTTTCTTCTGCCCTTCTATCTTTGTTATGGTCATTTCATATAATTTACCGAGAAATCTGCTTTTTTGCTGCTCCGCCTAGCTCTTCATTGAAATAATGAAATTAAACTAGTGTTCGGTTTAGAACGCTTAAAAATATGGAAAAACGAACTAGACTCGAGTAGCATTTAACTACAGTATACATGTAAGTTAAGCAGTGAATAACTGTAAACTTAATTTAAAAAAAAAGAAAAAAGAAATTAAGGTTCACTTCGTTTCTAGATTGCATTACGGATTCAGTATTTAATGAAAACCTCCATATGAACACATTCAAAACAGTTAAATTCTTAGGAAATGACATAATGACACAGTTTTTTTTTTTATAAATATAGTTGTCATTACTTTTTCTATTTTACTTTTTATCATCATCCTTGTTTGTAATATAGAAAAGTGTTTATTTCTTATTTCATATCCACGTAAAATAATAAAATACATACAGTACTACAACTAAATTACTACCAAAAAAGTAATATTAATAATAATAATAATCCTTCACTGACGAGAATCCGATACAAAACTTATAAATTGATATGCAAATTTAAATTTGTTTAGCAATTTGCCACGCAAAAAGCAAATAAATAGCCCGTGAATAAATGTAATATACATATAGTATTATAGTATAAATAAAGATTCTGGTGTGCTGGTGGTTACGTCTTGTTAAAGCAAACTTGCTTCCTAATGAAGGTATTGCTTGACGGTATTGCTTGACGGTATTGCTTGAAGGTATTCCCTTCTAATACCTTATGTAATTACTTTTTAGGATGCCCTCGCACTGTGTTGTAGATGCATTTATTATAAATATTATAGATTCAATATTCATATTGGTACTTTATTTTTGAATGTTTTTTCATTTTTAAGTGCTTTATTACAAAAGATAAATCTCAAAAAGGTGATGATACAGCATATCGTTGAGTATTGCCAGGAAAACAACTATGCAAATCACTACATTTTTATAAAAAGGACATTCAATTGTTGTTCTAGCGCCATATTTATTTATACTAAAACAATGTGATTCTTAATGGATTGAATAATTTTGGGATTTCATTCTTTGCCTACGTCTTTGTGTATTCATTGCTTAAAGATGTATGATAGAAAAAAAAAAAAAAACGAATTGACATAATTTCATTCAAAGGTAATATTATTAGTTTTCATAATGTGACAGACAATTTCTCGAAACCCTGAGGCTAGTATAAATGTTCTAAACTCATGTTTTAAGGATGGAAAAGAGTAAGCAGGATCCTCGGATAACATTTCCTAAAGATTTTAGCTTCCTGCTCGTAAAATAAAGTAGGAACAATGGTTCGTCTAATATTATTCTTATATTCCAATCAATGGACCCTATCTATCCACAAATACTGTAGCACTAGTTATTCTGATCTTTAAATACATTTCTATTTTATCTTCATCGGGTAAATACTTTCACAGGATGATGGAAGCTGAAAAGTAGAATGCTCACTTTTGAAGCCCACAGTTACAATCTAAAGTATACTCGTCGTAAATTATCTATTATAATATCATTGTGAACTATTTAAAACAAATTAATCAATATTGGCTAATTTAGAATAAGTTATTATATCGTCCATAGTCCCTTTAAGTTCGTTGAGCCAAAAAGTTTAGAAACAATTAACTTTGAAAGAGCAGAGATGTAGAAACCAATGTCAGGAAACGTTGCTTTTTTTTTTTTTTTTTTTTTCGAGTTGTCAAGTTTCCTCTTTGGTCATGAATAGAATACCTAGAATGCTAACTTTGTTGTTTCAAAATAAATTAAACATTGTTAAACTTTATTGACACAAATGTTCAAATTGTGACATAGAATTTAAGAGTGATAGCTGACGTAGTTCCCAAAGACCTCTGACGCAGTTCCTTCCAGAAGTTCTTCATCAACCACTCTCTCTGTTTAGGTTGGATTTCAAAGCAAAAGGCTAATTTCTGTTACTTCTGTATTCACAGTCAACAAACAGAAGTCAAAATTAGAGAAGAGAATGTGAACAGACTATATATATATATATCGGTGAAAGATCTTTGAGGAATTATTGTAACCTCTTACAAGAATACCATCAATCAACTTTTCCAGTTAAGTTTTCAAAACACGCATTTCTCGTCCATACATTCAGATATTTATTATCCATTTTCTCTCACATTTACTATTATATAAAAAAGAGAAGCTTATTCACGTGGGATCAAAGGGAGCATTGCCCTTTCTGGAAAATTCTATAATAGGAGAGATTCACTTGGTGTATTGTTTTACAATAATCCACTCAAGAATTGTTTTTAGCATTTTTAGTTGCTAAAATTTTCACACTTTTCTTTTTAAACCACTTCAAAAGAAAGGGGAAACGTTCTAAATTTGACCTCTTTATATACAGGACGGGCACAAAGTCACTTTCCCCAAAACAAGTAATGAAAGAAAAGAAATAAGTGAGCTATAAACAAGCCTCTTTTTGGTACTAGAACTGGCATCACTGTGTCTCTTAGTGTAACGAGGACTGATAACTATCTTTTCGTATGTGTTTTGTTTAAGAGTTGTTTACTGAATGAAGTTGTATCGAATAGCACAGGTGTTAAGATAAATCGTAAATTAACAAAAGCACAACGTCTTTTCATGCTACAAGCTTGGTGGACACTCGACAAGAACACAAATGTGCTTATAGTAGACTCAGTAGATTTCCAGGAGTGAATAATCATCATATCAAGAAACGTGAAACTTGACCCAACGATTCGACGATACAAGTTCTGTGTATGATTTACAGCAAAGCGGACGACCACGAAGTGTGCGAACTGAAGGAAACACTGAACTTATTACTCAGAATTGTGTATTTAGCTCGAAGAAGTCTGCCAGAATGCGCACACGTGACCTGACAATCACACTACTTCTCTAAGGAACATGTTAAAGGATTTGAAGATAATATTTTACTTGCCAAAGCTTTTACATGCATTGCACGAATGTAATGCGGACTGGCGTGGTGAGTTCTGTGAATGGTTTCTCATTCGCAACGAAGCTGACAGAGACTTCTGGAAACGAATTTTGTGGACAGATGAGTCCTTATTTCGGTCGCGTAAACAGACATAATTGTGTTCATTTGGAATGAATCAAATCCACACGAAATTGTAGTAGAAAAGTTAAACGCCTCTGGTGCCATTGTTTGGGGCGGCATTTAGAGTGATGGTGTCATAGGACCATTTGACACTTATCTTCAGATGTTGCAGGAAATTGTCTTTCCAGAACTTTAAAATGATCCTCGTTATGAAAATATTTCGTTCACTAGGCAACACAGTGGAGCACTTCCTCACTTCGGTATTGTGAGGATTATTTTTGGATTGGCCACCCTATTTATATGACCTGGCAACATGAGACTTCTTCATGTGAGGTATTGTCAAAGACGAGGAATTTTCCGAACAACTGCAAGATTTGAATTACTTGAAACAACTAATAGAACAATCATTCTAAAGATAGGGTGAAAACTCTCCGTTGTGTCATGATATTTGTAAATTATGTTGAAGAGGTGTACCTTGTACATTAAACATAGTGAGAGACAGTTTGAACAGTATTTGTAAGTACAATAAAGATTGTTAAGTCACCTACTTTCTTTTATGTTCTTTCTTCATATATATTTGAAAAAGCATACTTTTCCGGTGATCCCACATAAATTTCATCACGATGTTACGGTAGTCTTTGAAGCTAGCGCATGGAACGTCTCAATGGAAGTGTGGAAACGTTATTAATCAACTTTAATATGCGTATGTCCACGTATAACTTCGACGTAGGTGCACCGATTTTGATCATTCCTTCTTTTGCTTGAAAGAAAATTCTTTCCACATGTTTTCATGTAAACTTCATAAGGATCTAACAATAGCCTTCGGAGCTAGACCATTAAACTTCTCAATGGCTGACAGTGTTCACACCATAATTGTATCAAAACACATAAATTCCACAAATGTGCACGGATTTTTTTGACGATTCATTTTTATTTGGAAAAGAATCTTTCCTTGTCGTCTCATGTAAACTTCATACAGAGCTATCGGTAGTCTTCGGAGCTACCGTGTATCCATAAAGTTGCGCAACTCGAACTTTTAAATGGGCAGAACTTTTCAATTATAAGTGCGAATGAAATGAAACTTCCACCCAGGGAAGGCATGTTCTTGTAGATATGTTTGAGATATAAATCGCGGGGTGTGGGCTCCACGTTTGTCGTCACGAATGCCAGAAACATGAAGGTGAAGAATTTTCTTTTCACGAAACGTGAAAAATTAAGAATCAATGGTAGTTGCGGTTTGTGTATGGACAAATCGGAATGTTAATCGGTAGGCTGAGTAGGAATGTATCGTTCTCAAACAACAACGACACATTGACACCAAATGTAGACATCCTACGGCCGTGATAATGGCGAGTTGAAAAGATAACACCTGTTGTCTGGCATTATAGCGTAACATGGCAACGCTGACGGTACCAGACGGTGTCAACACTTGTGGATAAATACCAACTACCCTACAGACAGACAAAACTTGCAAATCATTGAGAAAACGTAATACTCAATAGCCATTACTTCCTGAATGATTTGAAAGTTTCTTATTTGTTTGTAACAGTCTATCTTTAGAATATTGATGGCCAGTCACATATGTTGACACCGTCTGCTACCATCGGTGTTGCGATATTACGCAATAATGCCAGAAAACATGTTTCTTTTTAAGGCACGCCATTATCACGGCCGTGGGATGTCTACCCTGGTGCCAGAAGAATACTACCCTGGTATTGTTTTTGGTTCAGAAGAATACATTACTACCCCATCTACTCATTAACATTCCTATTTGTCCACATAAAATCCATTACTGCCTTTAATTCCTGACTTTTCGCGTTTCATGAAAAAAAAAATCTTCGTCTTCATATCTATGTTTCTAGCATCGTGAGGATTAACGTCGAACCCCTACCCGACAGTTTATATCTCAAAAATACCCTTCGTGAGAATTTCATTTTATTCATATTTATGGTTCAAAAAATCTGATGCTCCAAAGTTCAGGTTGTGCGACTTTACAAACACCCTGTAGATCATAAAACACCTCATTTGGTGAAGTGTGAAAACTGTAATTAGCCGGCTTTAGTAAGTGTATGTTCACGCATAACTTCGACATAGATGCACTAATTTTGATTATTCTTTTATTGCTTGAAAAAGTATTTCTTGTAGTTTCACATAAACTTCGTAAGGATCTAATGATAGTCCCTGGAAGTAAACCATGAAACTCCTCAATGGCTGACAGTGTCCATACCAAAATTATGTGTATGGTTAGGCATAACTTCGACTAGCAACGATTATTGTTATTATTATTATTATTATTATTATTATTATTATTATTATTATTATTATTATTATTATTATTGTTATTATTTTGTTTGAAAGAATATGCTTTCCTTGTGATCCCATGTAAACTTCATAAGGATTTAATAATATTCTTAAGGGGTGAACTATGCAGATCTTCAGGGGCTGACAGTGTTAATGTCGTAATTAAACGACTTCGTTGTGCGCATGTTCACGCATAACTTCGACATAGTTGTACCGATTTAGATTAGTCTTTCTCCAATTTCAAAGTGTATACTTTCTCGCAGATTCCGTGCATATTTTATCAGAACGTTATTACAGTCTTTGGATTTAGCCTATGAAACTCCTCAACAGATGATAGTGTTAATATCATGTGTATATTCACGTATAATTCTGTAACGCCTGTACTGATTATATATATACTGTATACACGCATTTTTTCGTAGCCTACCCATTTTATAGAAAGTTAGTGTCCTATCTTCAGTTTAGGTATCTAATTAAACTACTGGGGTAACGAAAAACTCGAAAAACTAGATAAACATAAAAAATAACAGACTTCAAAAACGCACTAAACAATAGAAAATGATTCTTTTTTTGAAAAAAAAAGCAATTTTAATCGATTTCAACAAAAAGCACTAGAAGTTATAAAATAATAAAAGCTCTAAAAAGCAGATAATAATAATAATAATAATAATAATAATAATAATAATAATAATAATAATAATGATAATAATAAAACGTTTAAAGTAGAAAATATTTCGTTATCTATAAAAAAAATTAAGTCTGTGCCAAGCCAACAAATTAATGCCTTTTAAAATTACCGCCCACTGTATTTTTATATTTAACATTAATTTGTTTGCCTTAGCATAAATTTAAAAAAAATATAGGTAATAATCATTAATTATTTTCTACTTTTAAGCGCCTTATTATTATTACTTTCTGCTTTTTAGTTTTTATTATTTTATACTTTTTAGCGCTTTTGTTGAACTCAGTTAATATTGTTTCTTTTTAAAATAACATATTTTTCAACAGATATGATAATTTTATGAATTATTCATTTCTTCAGAATAAGAAACTATCACTGATTATAGTACATAGTCATAAACAACAATATATTTTACATACTATTCATATTATTGGTGGCTCTTCCTGTTAAATTGAAAACTTCCTCATTGAAATAACAGTAGTATAATTTCTCTGAGTTTGGAAGACGAGCCTAAGAACCGGTTGAAACTGCGGATACAAAATACAATGAAACCTTTCTGTGATGGAACAAGTCGGCATTCGGAGAAACGAGCATGCTGACGCAGCAGCCAACCACGCTGCGTTGGTAAATGATGCATTGAAGTACTCTCCTCTGTGTTCCAATCTCTATAGTTATTTCCTTTATATCCTCCAATGGATGTACTCTCACTGGTAAGATGATTGGAATCAGACCAAAGAAAATAACCTCCGTGCTATTAAATATGTTGTGGACAGTTAGTAGACGTCATCGTGCATTAGTCACCGATATGTAGTGATTCTGGTACCCTTGCGTATCGGACACTCTGATCACACACACTCCTATTTAGCATCACCGATACCAACCGTTCGTACTGTGTCCCACAAAGTATTTGACACAACCGAAGAATATCCGGAAATAACCTTGTTTCGATTACCGTACTGTCACTTTTATTCGTGAGATTGAAATAGTTGCATTCTCTAAGGGCTGTCTTTCTAGCATGTATTTGTTTTTTTCATTATTGTTTTTCTTTTAGTTACATTTCATTTTCTTTTTTATTATTTATTCTTTCAGCTTTTCCAAAACCTCTGCTTTAACTCTTCTAGATTTTTAACTCTTCTAGATTTTTATTTGAAGGGCAGACCGAGGGGGCAAGCCACAAAAACTAAATTCCGAGAAATCAAAGGGTAAAGTGTAGGACAAATAACTGCAACCCCATCAGGATTCTGCCGCCTATAGTCGGACAATTTGCCCATGCCGACCAGATGCCGCGGTCGGATTGCCGGCGCCGGACGCCGGCATCTTTCAGCGCGATTTTCGACCGCGACGAATAGTTGCCTTGGCGAGCGGTCGGCAAACAGCCGGAAATGAGCATTAAATGCGCCGGCACCGCCGTCGGAAAGTTGTCTTGCCGAGCAGTCGGCAAACAACCGTAAAGGCGCAGTAAATGCGCCGGCGCCGCCGTCGAAAAGAGGCCGGCATAAGGAGTCGGCAGAGGGTCGGAAAGAGGCGGCAATCCATCTTTCCGACCGCGACGTCCTGATGGGGAAATTTTCCCCTATGAAGGTGGTTCTTTTATTTCCGCATACCACTCTACAGACATCTGTGCAACTTTTAACCAGTAATACATGATGTAAAGTGTGTTGTATAAAGAGTAATAAACGAATATTACTAATGTAACGGAAATATTTTGCAATGATGATATCTGGAAGTTTATTTAATACAAACTATATACAATAAGTTAAGTTAGATTTGTTACCTAACCTAACCTAAATTCACCAAATTGTCCGTGTTATGGTCTGATTTCAGATTTCAGTAGAATGGGTGGTACACGGGTGGAGTAAATGGCATCATTTTTATCAGATCAATATATTTCAGATAGTTGATTTTCCTACCATCAGGAAACTTAATCTTCCATCCATACAAGCTGTCCAACAGAGGCCATAGATCATTCGTAGCGGACACAATACATTTGTTCCCTGTGCCTGAATGTTTCTGGAACACACGAAGTTTCTTCTATACCTCAACTGATGAGTAGGTACACTTAACCAAGATGAACCCAGGTTCAGTAGCCGATACTCTGACGGCAGTCACCTTTCGCATTTTCACGTTGCTGCCAGATTCATCCACTGTGTATTTGAATAACATTTTGGAAATGGATTATACATCTTTCATATCAGATGACATGCGTATTATATGAAATGGATTATGCACTCTGGCTCCTCCAACAAGATTGTACCATAAGATCGTTCAGGCATGTACATATGACTTGTTTTTCTGATTTTTTCTCGATAACCACAAAATCAGCATCACACGGCATAAAGGTAAGGCTTCGAACCAAGTAGTAGTAACAAGTAGTTATACCCATCCATAGTCCATTTTTGACCTTGAAAGTACTTATACTCTAGGTACATACTGTCGTTGAAGTAATGAATATTGTAATTACTCTAAGTACTCTCATTGAAGTAATAAATTGAAGTACAAAGGTTCAATTGAACTTGAATTATTACAGTTTTTTTACCGGTACTTTAAGAACAATTACAATATTCATTACTTCAACGACAGTATGTACCTAGAGTATAAGTACTTTCAAGGTCAAAAATGGACTATGGATGGGTATAACTCTACTGTAACATATTTCTTCAAGCTTGTATGAATGAAACAGAATGTAATACAACAAGAAAATAGTAGACCTAATTTTCTTTTTTTGTCCAAAGCAGGAGTCCGAAAAGAAACATAGTTCTATCTTGTGTAGAACATGGCCCGGATTCAGAAGAAATTCCAGCATGTGGGATACGATTTCAGATGAACCACGGGATGCTACTGTTTCTAGCCACATACATATGTATACATTTTTCACATTGCATTGCTGTTCACTGTTTCATTGTTTTTAACCAACATTTCGTTTCCGCATTTAACACTTGTTTACGAACTTTCGTTGCAGTTGTGTTTGGTAGCGTGCTACCAGGCTCCGCCATCTTTTTTTTACAAGCAGACATGTCTTCTGATTGGCCGTTATAGCTGGACTGTGGTTTGACCCCTTCTCTCAGGACATGAGTAGTTGTGCTGCAAACCGTCACATATTTTCATTCCTATTTTTGAAGACACAGGGAACAAATTACAGCCACACTTTGTTCGGAAACTGATAGACAGATGACAAAGCAATGCATTTCCACCATAATCTCATTTTTCGTCGGAGTGTGATTTGGCCCCCTCTCTCGGTCAGCCCTTCATTTTATTAATTTGTCACATTTTGTTCGATTTATCTTTTTAGAGGACTTACTTTTCACCATTGCTTTTATTTTGGAAGTGCTTTTTTTTTCTTTTTTCAATGAAAAACAAGTATTCAATATTAGTATATTCGTGACGGGGACTAACGTCTCGATATTGACTTCTCCATCAAACATCCCAATCAGATAAGTATCAGGGTTGTTTTGTTTAAAACAGTATGTTTAAAACAAATGATTAAAACTTGTTTAAACAATTGATTTTGTTTTAAACAAATTTCATATACTTTTTAAACATTCTGTTTTAAACACGTGTATTTTTTAAGACTTGTTTTAAACATATACTTATTTTTATTTTATTTCATTTTTGTATTTAAAAAATCTGCCAGAGAAAGAAAATGGTCAAAAAGTGCTTCTCATTCAAAAGATTATTTTCTTCCCATGTGAATGTTTTGATTTCTCGTGGCTACAGCAGGTCAATGTGGTGATCTACAATTTCTTTTGTCTCTTTTTTACCCTTGTTTTTAACGTTTATTGTACTGTTTAAATGATTATCAGTTAATTCGCGAGAAAGTGTCGTAGTCGAAGGTTGGACTTCTTATAGAACTGATATTAAAAAATAAATAAAAGAATTATCATGGAAACGAAGTTTTTGTGTTGTATTCAGAAAACAAACAAAGGGTTCTTTGCTAAATTGTGCTTCTGAAATATCACAGGCATTCGTTGATACAGTGTTGGTTCTCAGTCTTCTTCTTTAGAGAAAGAAAAAATCCGAAATGAAAGAAAGAAAAACTACATGACAAGGTGCAATGGGGCGTCCGTTTAGAGGTCATCCGCCCCCTAGCCTCAATTTCAGATGTTGGGAGCAGTAATGCAGATTTAGAAACCCTTTGCTGAGCAAAATCCGCAGAAAAGATTTGAAGTCTTTATACCGAATAAATACGGACTTTGATCACTATTTCTATTGACCGTAAGGAACTATAGGCCCTAATTGCTCTCTTGTTTATTTTTTGGACTAGGATTTTAAAGGTGGATCTACTTTCGAGTTTCGGGCCTGCTTAAAATGCTGGAAATTGAGCCTAAGTAACGTTCCAATTTTGATCATCTATATTTCATCCGTATTTATTCGGTGTAAGGACCAGGGTTGCCTACTTCCCTTAAGAAAAAATCGGGACGGAACAATCAGTGTTGGAACCCGCTTCCCCTCCCCCCCCCCCGAGAAAACTACACATACGGCGAGTCGTTGAAGACAATGTAAATAATCAGCTGAATAACACGAACCTGAATGAATGCGGCACCTTATTTTTTTTTATTTTCCCACCCACTGCTCATCACTAAGTATAAGTAATATATGCAACAAATTCAAACCAAAACAACTGTAATTTATTTAATATAAACAAAGTTTAGAGAGAAAATCAAAGTAATTGTAATTTACTTAACATAAACAACTTTTAAAAGAGGTTGCAAAAACAATATTTTTAGTGCTTCATGGAATATACTATTATCATAATCAGCTGGATTATCAACTCAAAACAATTAAGGAATAACTATAAATTAAAGACGAGCTGTTACTTTTTTATTGGTCAAATTAAAACACACATTTGTTACAAGTGATTCTGTACATAAAACTGCATATAAAAGAATGTTATTTCTGCGTAAAAATGGCCTAGTAAAATATTATTAACTTTGAAAATTGATAAAACGGGACAATATGCTTCCCGACTAATGTCCGGTCGGGACGCGGGACAAATACCGATTTCTGTAAGTCAGAAATCGGTACAGTCCCGACAGAATCGGGACGGTTGGTAACCCTGGTAAGGACCTCAAACTTATTCTGTTGGACTTTGCTTATCAAAAGGTTTCTAAAACTGCCTTACTGTTCCCAAAATCTGAGATTCAGGGTGGGGTTGGGGCGGCTGCCTCCTGTCCCACTGATGTCCCTCTCCTGTCTAGCGGCTGTCATATGAAATTACCTACGTCATTTTACGTGGTTTTAGTTACATTTATTTTGGAATCTTGACTGCGAAGATCTTGCGTTTTGTAATAGAATTCATTTCCTGACTAAAACTGAACCTTATTGAAAATGGACTTGGATCCATTGTGCTCTGAACGCCCCAAACATTACTTTCTTCAATAAATTGTTGGTTTGAAAGAAAAAGGAACAATTACATAGGCTTGCAAAAATATTCTAAAGTTAATACAACGCGAAATGTATTCAAAATATTACTTTTCAAAAATTTATTATTTTAAAATAGTTTTATTAGCATTAGTGTTCTGAAATAGTAATCAAATTTTGCAACTAAAATCTCACTCGCCTCACGATACGTGAGTTTAGCTCCTAAGGACATAACTAGGAAACTTTCAGAAACAGTAACTTTGAAATGACTTGACTTGACTCTATACTGAAATATTCTGTACCCAACACATAGTAGTCTTAATAGGGATAAAATAAATGAAAAGATCGGTTACAAGCAGTGGTGCTATTCAGCCGGTTCCGATCGATTCGCTAGAACCGGTTGTTAAATGTTCCGAGTTCGCAGAACCGTTTGTTATAACCAGACATAACAGTAAATTTTACCCAGTTATACTCAGGAACAGTAAATTTTAGTTTAGCTATTTTTGTTTTTAGAAATTCTCACAGCTAAAGGGTTAAACATATGATTCCGAGAAACAAAGTATAAGCGATTTATTTCTTAATCTTAAATGCTCAGATATCAAGAATGAAAACTGGGATTCCATGAGTGTAGTGATGAGGGTTATTTAGGTCTACGTATATTTGAAAGGCATACATATTATCAACACTTGCCGATCCATTGCTGGATTAAGGTCTTTCCAATACTTTTTGACAACCATCTATTTTGAGTAACTTGTTTCCTAGAAATTTGCAGTAGTACCTAATTTCGTCACACCACCTTGTATTAGAATGCTGTGTAGGTCGCTTCTTGTAACTTGTGGTATCCACTAAAAAGCTACTTTTGTCTACCTTGTACGGTTTGTTTCCTAAGAGTAATATCTATTTATCTACCTATCCATCTACTCTCTCTCTCTCTCTCTGGTATATATAATGGTATATATACAGAACCGGTTGTTAAAGAATTCGAATAACATCACTGATTGCTAGTAAAGAGCAAGAAATCTTAACAAATAAGTTATTACCCGACTTTGAAATATATGTTTAAAATCATGTTTTAAACTGTTCAAAATGTTTAAAACATTTTAAACACGTTTTTCATGTTTTAAACACATGTTTGTTCTTTAAAAAAAGACTATTTTTTCCAACCCTGATAAGTATATATGTTTTCTCGAAACTTATTCAACAGATGGAATCATCTAAATACAGAGCTTTGAATGATACAAAGTAGGTCAAGATAAACCAAACCGGAATGGGGGATGAGAAGCCGAAAAGTGCTTGTATATTCGATGTAACAACACGCAATAATAATATTTCGTATACCGCGTAGTAAGTTATGAACGAAGCACTTGATCTTAAACGTAGAAGAGGAACAGCGCGGGAGGAGAAACACGAGCTGCAGCTGTGAAGATAAAGAGTTGAGGTAAAACCAAAAGCCAATGCAGACAGGAAAACGTTGCTGACGAAGGAAGCCAAGATATTTACAGTAAAGGAATGTTATTCAGATAGCAGATCACTGAAAGGACTACACGGAAAATTCTGTCCCGATTTCAATCGTGCTTGATAAGGAGCATGAATACCCTCCTTGGAAAAGGACCAAGACAGAAGAAAAGTATTCGCCTGCGAACGTTTCAGAGCTTTACTAAATGCACGAGGCTTCATAACAGACCGTGGTTCCACCTCAGAGGCAACGTTAGTTCGCAAAATATGTGGCATTGGTCTGTTAAATAGAAAAAAAATATTCAAGCTATCTCTGCATTATGTAAAATTTAGAGTGTGGTATTCTATGTGCAGAACGAGAATCACTGGACCCATTTTCTTCGGAGACACAGTGAACTCAGATGATTCACAGCCGATATGTTCGAGCCTTTCGTGGTTCCACTGACCCCGGAGAAACGAAGTTTCGCATATTTCCAGCAGTACAATGCGGAAGAGTATACAGTACACACCTCCGTGGAAGCAGTGCACTCTGTTTTTACACCTGACAAAACTGTTTCCAATAGGACTGGTATTAATTCAGTCAAATTGTGTTTTTACCAGGAAAGTTGTGGGGTAGTTTTCATTTTTTTCATTCTATATGTTTTTGGGGGTGCTGAATCCGAATCTGAGGTTTGCTAACAAAATTTCGTGACGCAACATCGAAACAAAATGCGAAAACAGGTGAAAAATATCAGTCCTGGTGGTGTTTTGCTTGCAACTCTGAAAGTATCTGGAAAGTTGTGAGGTAGTTTTGATTTTTTTTTCCATTCTGTATGTTTTTTGGTGTGCTGAATCCGAATCTGAGGTTTGCTAACATGTTGTTCAACTTATTAAAGGAACTCCGAAATTGTACAAATTCGTTACAAAGAAGTTGAAAATCCAACGAAAAATTATTACATATTGTTATTTTACACATTATTATACATTACATTATTATATGAGCAAAAATTATATGAGCCGTTGTCGTTTAGATGGTCCTGGCTGAGATTCTTCGAAGGTGGCTGGTCCTGGCACCGTTCGGGTTTTTCTGTCGTCAGCGTCTGGGCTTCTTCATCTGGAAAATGAAAGAGGTATTCAGTCTGTTCTCGATCTCCTTCTTCGGTCTCTTTTTCGTCGATGTCAGCGTTTCCCTACCGATGTGCCGTGAATGGGCCGTTGGTGTGCCGCGAGGAATCGAAACAAAATTACTAATTTTATAGCAATCAAATTTTAAAACGTAGGGAAGAATGTACATTTGTATTCCACATTACTATGAACCTCTACTATGAATCTACAATTTTAAGTTTTATACCGTGTTACTGTTCTGTACATTTCTAATGTTGAAAAAAGTATTTGTTGCCATTGTTATGACCATTATTGCTTCTTTATTGTTGCAGACTATTTCGTAACTTGAAAATTTAAAATATCATTCAATCCTTTAGGCAAATTACCTACATTTGTGTTTTAAAAGTAAATGAGATTTGTTTGTTCGTTCGTTATTTAGTGATCTTCCTTCTTATTAAAAAGTTGGATACAGTTTTTAAAAAGAAAGCGTATTTTTAAAAACTTGAGTCCAATATTTCATTGCAATTGTTTTCTATTTTTAAATTAGAATGGAAAATAAGCATAATGATTTACCACGGGGAAAAACCAGTGTTCGAGCTTTCTTCTTTGTGAGAAGGAGATCAATAATCACAGAAAAATACCACTGTCTTTTATATTTACAAATAATATCTATAAGTGTGCCGCGAGAATCCAAGTAACACCCGTAGTGTGCCGCAAGTTGAAAAAGGTTGGGAAACGCTGGTCTATGTCAATGCTGCCTTCTGGGTGCTCGACGTTTTCACACAGCCCTTCTCACGATGTGCAGATTGGGGAAGAATGGAGGCCTGATTTCCTGCAAGTGTAATTGAGTTGGCATCCTTTTTACATTTACGGGAAATGTGCCGGAGTATCGAGTCCGGTGCAGGGTTGAAAGTGGTTAGCACTGGCACGAGTAGGGCTGTTCCGATAATCGAGTAATCGATAACTATTCGATAAAATTTCAAAACCGTTTGATCGATAAAGAATTTTAATTTTATCGAATTATCGAACTTTCGAGACTCCCGAAATGTTTGAGACTCTCGAAATGATCGAGACTCCCGAAATGTTCGGGACTCTCGAAGTGTTCGAGGCACTCGAAATGTAAGAAACATTAGACAACTTCGAGACACGCGAACTGTTCGAGAATCTCGAATTGTTTGAAAACAGCAAATACAGAAATATATCAATATGATCGCATTTATCGAGTTGCTTGAATATTTCGAAAAGTTCGGGATTATCGGAGTGTTCGAAAGAAACGATGTATTCGAGGTTATCATAGTTGTATATAATATGTATTACATATATGCAGAGTGTTCATTTTAAAACTTCTCTCCTTAGTAATGTAGTGAAGGAAAAGTTTTTTCTCCACAGATCTGTACAAGATTTAAGCAGTCTGTCAGAAGAGAGAAAGAGGAAGAGAAAACATGCATCACCCGAATGGAATTGGAATCCAAGACAACATTAGTCTACTAATAGTCACTTTGCCGATTGCGCCAATAACGGGGCAGGCAGAAAAATAATTTTACATATAATTTCGACAAATACAACTTTGCAATAACTTGACAGATGAAAAAAGTTGTTTTACTAGTTTGGCTGCAAGAAGAAATCAGAGGTGAAGGAACCGAACTGTTCATCACTACTTTTGATAATACCCGAAACTTCGATAATAATCGAAATGTCGATAGTACCCGAAACTTCGATAATACTCGAAATTTCGATAATACCCGAAACTTCGATATTACTCGAAACCTCGATAATATCCGAAACTTCAATAATACTCGAAATTTCGATAATACCCGAAACTTCGATAATTTCAAATACTCGAACGGTTTCAAGTAACCGATGACAACTCGATAAATTTTCACTCTCGAAGTTCGATAGGTCTTCAATCTTATCGAACACCCCTAGGCACGAGACCACGCCTTGTCTTTTTCCACCCCCACTCGTTAGGGTCTCTTTGTTGCTCGTCGAGTGTGGTTTGACCGGATAACCATTGCCGCACCTGAAAGTATATATTCTGAATAAATATTGTCGTGCAGCAATTTCGGGGGGTTAGTGAGGCAATGTTGGCTTTACTTTTTACGATGAAGATACGTATTACCTGTATCTCAAATCGTTCAGGCTAGTCTCGTGTCCTTTCCCATACAGAGCCATGAGAAACACCGTTTCCCGCTTCGGCAATCTCGTCTTGATATACATGAGGGTCTTTGAAAATATCAATGACTGGTTGCAAGTTTCTTTTCTTCTTCAAGACCTTGAGAAACTTCAGTTTCCCCTGATTATAGAAAGCAGAATTCATTCATCCCCTGATTATAGCACTCACTCATCGCGTGCAGGAACAATATGTGGTCTGATACGGTTTTGTCAGCGGCAAGATGAGGATTGTAGAGGGTTTCAGGTGCCTTTCCTTTTTCTGGTTTCAAAAAGAAAACATTCTTTACATCAGGGCTACACAGGCCAATCAAAATCACCAAAAGGTCAATATCTTCACCCACCACTGTCACATATTCATTTGACGGAGCCAGCATAAGAGCTGTTCTGATAATTAGGGTATCAGCGTCTTCCACAGCTTGCTGTGAATCAATTTCTGCATCATCAAATTTTTCAATTAGCGTAGATATCAACCGGCTTTTGTTCTTGGAGTTTGCAAGGGAACTCTTCTGCGAGACAATGGGAACCATCGATTCTGTAAATGATATTGATGTTGATTGTTTTATTTGCACTTTTCTCAATCGTTCTGTGCGCTTGGTGCTTTCACAAGTTTCGTTAGGATACCCATCGAAAATGACAACGATATTCGATTTGTAGTTTTACTTGACATGTGATACATAATTGCTGCAAATTTCAGTATATGCCTGACCGTTGTGCCACTTGACCAGCTGTGATATTTTCCATAAGCCAAAGAGTTAGTTGGCGAAACTGTAACACGTGTTGAATTTTAACGAAAATATATAGTTTTGCTCAGCAAATAATTAGTTTATACACTTGACCAGATGTAACAAAAACTCTCCGTCGATGACGTATTTTGTACCCTTCAAATCCACCTGTTCAGTCGGTGCTAACAAGCTCGATTTTATTCCATTCCTCATCCCATGCTCATCGAAAAGAGAGAGCGGGTAAGGGCTAAGTTCGTAACGCAAAAATTCTCGCAGCTCTTCATCTGAACGTTTCACGATGATCATTCGTTGGAAGAGTGTGGTAGGATTGATGACTACAGTGCTCTCTTGTATCTGAATAGAGCTGTTCATGATCGCAAGAGGCTGCACTCTTTCGCTTCGTTTAAATTTTACAGTTTGAGAATCACCACCAACAATGCGCTGTATACCTTTCAAGCCTTGGACAAGTGGCAGTTGATCCTCTCATCTGCAACAACACCTGTACTTAGTGACATTAGGTCATTGGTCTCTGGGAAAGAAGGAGGCTCGTGGAACGAATTCAGCAAAATATGTGCGTCGGTGTTGTCTCTCTTTTGCATAGTATCTCTGTTGTCACAGTGTTGATCTGATGTTGCGAGTTCCACTCCCGTAAAGTGCTCAATCTCTTGGCATACATTATGTAGTGCTGTCATCCCTTGTGTCCATCTTGCCACAACTCCTGCAGTTATTCCACGGCCATGAGTGAGACCACCACTTGTCTTCATTGACTTCATTAGAGTTTGTTCAACCGCCATATCACTCCAGGTGCCACATCACAATTTCTCACTCCTACGAATGATGAAACTTCCTTAGGTAGTGGCAGATGGCATTGTAGATTTCAAGTTGTGCATGTCCTGGAGGTAAAGATGGCTGCATTTAGCATACAGATTATGGCCACTGGAGTGAAAGAAAGGGAGCATTTCATATATGGTTCGGAGGTGTAGATCCCAGTTGCTGCTTCTTTCTGCTTCAATAAAATGCTTAATCAAAATCACCATTTCAAAATATACAACCCAGAGCTTGGCAGTGGCGTTTGGCCAAGCGTTGAAGCTGTACTTTGAATTCTTTTTGCACATCTTTCACAATCACCTTAACAACATTAGAAAGAATCACTGTTCTGTCCATGTTGAATAAGATCTCCAATTGATCCACCATTGTTGATGAGAGGGCGTCGAACCACAGACCCCACGCACCAGAGGTGAGCGCTCTACCACTGAACCACCGCGACTGAACAGAGGGAAATGACTTATAAAACCAGGTGGGGCATCTATAAAATCATTTGGGGAGGCAGGGAGGATATAATAAATAAAATGAAAGCGTACGAAACAGAAGTATATTTGCCCAGAATTTAAATATGTGATTTTGATTTTTTTCTTTTTTACTACTGGAGACTGTATAACAGTTCAGATAGCGCTTGAGCCTGAACGGTTCGTCGGAGAAAAAGACTAAATAGTACCATTTATAGGAAATTTTATGTACTTTTATTTTGAATAGGGAGCTTATTTATAAAAAGTTGATAGTTTCCGAGTTATATGCAAAAAAAAAAAAAAAAAAAAAAAAAAAACGCCAAAAAATGAAAATTGTTTACTTGTTTTTTTTTTTAATTTTTTTTTCGATGTTGCGTTATGAAATTTTGTTATCAAACCTCAGATTCAGATTCAGCACCCCAAAAAACATACAATGAAAAAATCAAAACTACCCCACAACTTTCCTGCTATGGACCATTTTGATTACAAAGTGACTGTATTATATCCAGACGAGAGGACACGAGACTATATACAGTCTCGGTTGACAAATAACGGTCTCGTCTCAAACGACACATGATTGTCTCTATCTCGGTCTCGGACTCGTGACCCAAATGTCTATCTCGTCTCTATAGTCTCGAGATAAATTGTGTGAAATTAAAAATGTATATAGTTATATAATCTTATAACCTGTCGTTCGCTGGTTTTATTTTTTCAAAATACATTTATTACAACATTGATTAAACACAATACCCAGCACCACAATCCTACTTTACATTTTAAGGTTTAAACAAAATTTATCCCCAAATTTAATGTTCTCTCCTATCTTCCTCTTCATTCCTATATTTAATTTCATTGGTAGGCCTATACACCTTTTAATATTCATTTACTTGGTAACACTGAAAGAAAAGCCTCAATAGATATTTTGTACTTACCTTGCTTTAGTAATGAAGCCACATATAACACATTTATCATTGCCATTTATACACAAACCTACCTGGTGTATGTGTATACTTTCTGGTGTTGTTTTCACTGCTTATTATTACAAACTTATAGCGATTTTAAGTGTTTCCCAAACGTAAGACATAAGCCATTGCATGCAAAACGAAATAGCCTTTTTCCATGTCTTGTATGACGTGCACAGCATGGCATATTTATGGCGTTGGATCTTGTAGGAGAAGCAAAAGACCCATTTGTCACAAAGTTGTTAGGTATTTCTAGCATCTCGGTGGAAAACTGGAATTGATTCTTACTTTACTGTTGGTTAAAAATGAAAGAAAAAAATCCGAAAATGTTTAATAAAGTACTGGACATTGTTCGTACATTATTTCATATCTGTTACCTTTTTTAAGTCGATTACCACATAGTATAGTTATTTACTGATATAAGTAATAGTTTCAGTCATCCTTCTTTCTTTGCATTTCTCCCTTTATTTCCCATCCTATATTTCAATGCGGAGGCTGCTAGGGAGAGAGACATGTGTACAGGAGTAGCAGCCTTCGGTAATTGTTCTGTCAACTGCGGTAATAATTTACAGCTTGACAAGGATTATCATAAAACCACTTCTTCTTCTGAGTGCGATTTATTGTGCCGTGGAAGTTAAAACTCGGAAAAGTGTTGTTAGGGCTGTTTCGTGTCTTCTGTTCTCAAATTAGACCTTTATATTAAGTATTATGTCAGAGTTTTCTTGTGTTGGGATGGGACCTTTTTATGGTTTAATGCCTCACACATGGGTTGTTCAAATCATCTTTAATAATATGGGTAATGATAATATTGTGTTTCTTAGGGCTAATGACTTTATCAATGTTATATATATTATATTGCCATCTCTATAAAAATTTAATTTTTTTAAAGTTTTTTTTTTAATGTGTGTGTGTTCAGTTCGAAAAAAATAAATACAAGCTCTAAAATGAACAAAATACACATTATCCTTATTTCAAGTATCTGAAGGAAACAAAGTTCATTTTTGAGGTAAGTTCAGTTTTCGTACTTGAGTTTTTTTTTCTTTTAAAGTCGTGTATTGAAAATTTTTTTTTTTTTAATTTTTAGACTCTGTATTCAAAATTATCAGATTGAGTAAACTGTATTTCGTGAGGTACAAATTTTATGAAATTCAATACTTTCAGGAAAGGAATGAAAAAAGAATTTTTAGAATATATATTGAAAAATTACTATATAATAGTTTTTTTTAAATTATTTTTTTGAGAGCTTGCAAATATTTAAAAGTTTACCGGTACCTTAAAAGGTGTGACCGAAGAATTAGGCTTATCTAGATGCTCTCAGTGGAGGAACAAGTCATTTTCGCACCCTTCCTCAGCTTCCATAATATTTCACCCTCGAATTGTTTTCTGATAATTGTTTGTCTATTCAGAGTTTTATATATATATATATATATATATATATATATATATATATATATATATATATATATATATATAATAATAATTATTATTATTATTATTATTATTTGAAGAATACACAGAAAACCCTGAGTTGGAATCTACAGTTCCTTCAATAGTTTACAAAATAATAATACGCTTACAAATATAGTATTTTTTATTTCGTTTCAGAAAAAAATGCACGAAGATGAATGTCAGTATGAAAGGGATATCCAATTTCAGAGATTTTACTAATATTAAGCACTCAATAATCTGTAGGATCTAAATATTCGTACAATGCAATATTAATATGTAAAATACTTACAAAGTAATCACTTATACTATAGTCCTTCAGCGTAAGTCCTTATCCAATCATAGTTGGAATTCATTATAGTGGAGTCGTAGTAAGTAGAGTAGTGATGGACCGAGCCTACCTTATTTTACGAAACCAAAAACTCTTATTTTACGAAAAGAGATATATTAGCATTCTTAATTTTACAGGGTTTTGTACAAGAACAGTATAGCATAAATATATTATATTTTATTTTTAACCCAATTTACTTTTTAAATTAATTCATAACATAATGTTATATTATTACTTTTTTAAAAAAGTGTAGTTTTTAAATTGTGCACTCAATCTTCCAGAAATTATTTAGATTAGAAGTGTTTTATGTAGTCCTAATTTCGACATGTCTTCTAGGATTACCTCCATCACAGACACATGGGGCGCTCAATGCACAAAGAATTCAAGTCCACTTTCGGTCATTTTGGATGTACTTCATATTTAAGATTTGTACCTACAGATCCTTTCAGTCCTTAAAAGTTTCATGTCTAGATATTGTATATAACTTTCATAATGTAAGAAACGATGTTCACTTTTCCATGTATGCAAACGAAGCGTACCAACTTAACGTTTCTTTTTCTCACAATTTTAGCAATCGGTTTTGAATCTCTTGTGCTCTGAACGCCCCATATTCTGCAAGATTTTTTAAAAATGTTTTTGCCTCAATCTAATCTCCGAAGTATGTCTGACTTTGTTGAAGAACAAACTTTATTTTAGCACTGTCTCTTTGAATCAAATACTCAGACTAAAACTTGGCATAATATAAAACGAAAATTGAGGAAATATCTTTGAAAGAATCAGAATTTGACTGAGGTGGTCAGGGAGAGTAACGTTGTTAGGATATCTAAACAACATAACCAAATTCAAGAGCGCGCTAGGAACGGAAATTCCGTTTGTAAACGGCTTTCTGAACTTTGTGTCTATTGCCATCTACGTGATTAGATATGATATCTATTTAAGAACTTTTTCGAAATAAAACCTTTCGAAAACAGTAGAATTTTCAATTCTTTGTAACTTTTTTCTCTGTCTATTCAAAAATATCTCATATCATTATCAGAGTATTCGACAACTCTGGTGATGTGCATTGCTCCGTCCATCTCATTGCATTATTACTGACGTAGACGCCTCCAAGATTTGGTTGCGTTCCGATGTTTGTGATACTGCAGGGTCCTTAGTTTGCAATACTGAACAATAAGTGAATTGTGTATTTTCGTTTAATTATAGAAACTTCGATTTGAAATTTGTAATAACATGATGTAATGATATTTGAGAAAAGTGAGCTTTATATTGGGTTGGCAACATTGTTAATCTGGTGGTAATCTAGAGTATGTCAAACAATGTCTCCTGGAGACGTTTGGATGGTGCAAAATTTCAGTGTTTCCCATCTATTAGTTTACATAGAAGTTACAAGGGTGTTCTAAGGTGGATAACTGGTCTACCTGTGCGAAGTGACTTTTTGAACTCACTGTATAAAGAGGGGAGACATTTTATCTTGATACTCTTTTGTAACTTTTAAACAAATGGATTTAAAAAGGCTGAAATTTTGTACCATGACAAATATGACAGGGGGACATTACTTGGCATACCCTGACTCTGAGATCACAAAGTTAATACTGTTGCTAACACAAAATAGTTTTTTTTTTTTTTCAAATGACACTATGTCAGATTATTACATATTTCAAATCTTTAGTTTACAACAGTGCATGACAAGTAGGTATTGTAAGTTTTTCCTCATATAGAGTTGAAATGTGTAATAGCCTCAGGAAGGCAGGTATTATTTGAAAAAAAAAAATACAACTCTGTATTGTATTGGTCACACTGTTAATCTTGTAGAATGACTAAATATGTCAAGTAATAAAGATAATGTCTTATTGATATTTGCATTGTACAAAATTTCAGCGATTTTTTTTTCAGTAGTTGAAAAGTTACAAGGGCGTATCAAGATGAAGTCCACTCTGTAAATAATCACATCATTTAGTACGTTCACCAAATCATTCGTCTTAATGTACGAATCATTATTTTATATGTCTTGATGTTTCTCGCACTTAATCAAATTCCAATACACAGTAACTTCCGAAGATATTTAAGCCTCATCATGAAGTAACAATTGGAGCGAAGCTCCTATTTTTACTTGACTTAGGAGTTAGTTTGTCGGTATACTCCTAAGAGAACCATGAAGCTTTCTTAACTAAATTTGACATGGTGATTCGAGAGCGCGCGCTGTGTGTCGTAAGGGGTCGCATTTCCCGATCGGACTTACCATTGAGGAATAATCACCGAAAAACGGGAATAATGCCCATAGACTTAACATTAGAAAAGCATTTGACCTAATAATTCTCATTGTAAACAATGGAAAATAGAATTCTCAGCATTAGAAATAGGGCCAAGGCCTTTACGTTTTGCTCTGCGAACACAATTTTTCAAAGCCTTTATGCTTTTTGCTGATATGCCAAATTCAACTATTTGCATGTCGTGTTTATTTACTAAAACAATTGATGCACTAAAAAATTCTATGAATAATCTATAATAGTAGATCGCTTCGCTCCAAATTTGCAATTATTGCATATCTTTCAACAAAATTGAGTAAATCATTGAAAAATAATATAGAAGGTAGTGATCTTAGATTTGATCCATTATGGGCTCTAGATTCAATTTATATTTTCCTAGAAATGAACTATCCCCAAAACCACAAATTTCTTGTAGTTTTCAAGCCGAAAATTGTAGTATTTGTTCCGTCAATTAAATAAGCTAAGGTTACATACTAAATGGATTAAATGCCTTATTAGTATCAGTGTTCACATAACGTCTCACCTTAGAAAATATTCTAAGCAAAATTAATCAGCAATATTATATTGAACAAGTTGATTTTTTTACTTATTAAAAATATGTTGTGTCGAAACTGCAAGAGCAGTAGGATTAATAATTCTATTAAATAAAATGTTTGTATGTAGTTAGATGGAAGGAAATGCCAAAGGATCACACTCGAAATCGGCCATTAGTTGTTCATGTATTCACAATCTGATTTTGGTATAGAGTCAGGGGTGCCCACAAGGGGGGGCTATGACGCAAACTGCGTCATTGAAATATTTGGGGGGGGTTAAAATCTATATAAATATGTTTGATGAGGGGGGGTAAAATTAATCGAAAAGAAGATTTTTTTCATGGAAGAACACCTACGGATAGACAATTGGGGGGGGTGCGTCATAGACATAAGGGGGGGTGGGCACCACTGTATAGAGTAGACAAAAATCTCTCTCTCTTGCTTTCGGAAACTGGAACTTCGATTCCGTAAATTTATTTGTCTAGAATAGAGTTCCAAGAGTTTCAGACTAAACATCCGTAACACCGTATGAAACTTTATAATAAAAATCGGGACTCTCTATGAAAGTTTACAGTATTGTGGTAAGTGTGTAATTGACGTCATAGTTACTGAAGTCGGTATAGCCATAGTTATGCAGTTGCCTTTTGCTGAAATATCAGAATTAATTAAATAATAGTCAACACTCACTAAAAGTGAGTGACTGACAACAGATTATTCCTATCAGTTGAAAAAAAAATGAAATCTTAAAGTTTTACGTCCCACCATTATGCCGGTTAGGCTAAAGGAGACGGTGATGATGAGGGATGGGTGAAATGGTGGAATGAATAAATTGGGAGGAAACGGGAGAACCCCGAGAAAGCCCACAAGCACGGTGTTTGTCCACCACAAAGTCCACATGACGCGAGCTGGGATCGAACTAGGGACCCCCAAGCACCGGAGGTGAACAGTCTCCACTGAGCCACTGCGCTCCCGCTCCTATCGGTTGAGAATCGATGACTGACCCCATCAGGATGCCGCGGTCGGCAAGAGGGATTGCCGCCGTCGACGGTGGCAGGCCGCCGGTAGGCAGCCGGCACCCGTCCGCGGCGGCACGACGATCTACTTGTTCAAAATTGCCGACCTTTTGCCGAGGCGGCAAGCGGTCGAAAATCGTAAAAAATAATGCCCTTTGCCGACTCTTTGCCGACTGTTGCCGACCGCCAGAGTCGGCAAAACAGTCGGAAAGACCTCTTTCCGACCCTCTGCCGACTTCTTATGCCGGCCTCTTTTCGACGGCGGCGCCGGCGCATTTACTCCACCTTTTCGGCTGTTTGCCGACTGCTCGGCAAGGCAACTTTCCGACGGCGGCGCCGGCGCATTTAATGCTCATTTCCGGCTGTTTGCCGACTGCTCGGCAAGTCAACTTCTCGACGGCGGCGCCGGCGCATTTAATGCTAATTACCGGCTGTTTGCCGACTGCTCGGCAAGGCAACTGTTCGACGGCGGCGCCGGCGCATTTTATGCGCCTTTCCGGCTGTTTGCCGACTGCTGGAAAGGACCTCTTTTCGACGTCGGCTTCCCGATTCTCCACTGGCGGCATCCGACTTCTTGCCGCCGTCGAAAAGTGGCCCTTTGCCAACTGGAAATCAACGCTTCAGGAAGGCAAAATTTTCATCAGCTTTTACATTAGTCTTGCCTAAGTCTTCCTCCATGCTATGATTTCTCGACAAGGAGCACCCTTGGAAGTTCTTGAAGTATAAACTTGCATTTTTTTGTGTGTCCCAGTACAAAGTTTGTTCTTTTTGCTTTTTTGCAGCACTTTCAGCCAAAAAACAAGAAATTGAATGGGATATGGAAGTATTATATACTTTCAGAACTAGCAATTGTGCCCTTCATGAGAAATCATAGCACGGAAGCAAACTTAGGCAAAGCTACTCTAAAAAGTGGTGAAAATTTTGCCTTCCTGAAGGGTTGATATCCAGTCGGCAAAGGGCTACTTTTCGACTGCGGCAAGAGGTCGAATGCCGCCTGTGGGAGAATTGAGAAGCTGACATCGAAAAGAGGTCCTTTCGAGCAGTCGGTAAACAACCGGAAAGGCGCATAAAATGCGCCAGCGCCGCCGGTGGAAAGTTGCCTTTCCGACCAGTCGACAGACAGCAGAAAAGATGCGTAGCACTGCAATGAAAATCATGGCGGATTCCCACCAGTAATAAAAATCAAATGAAATCTTTAATTTTACGTCCCACGGATATGCCGGTTAGGCTAAAGGAGACGGTGATGATGAATAATGAATGAAATGGTGGAATAAAGAAAGTGGGAGGAAACGGGAGAACCCCGAGAAAACCCACGCATACGGTGTTTGTCCACCACAAGGTTCACTTGGCGGGAGTAGGGTTTGAACCCGAGACCCCTAACACCAGAGGTGAACGCTCTACCACTGAGCCACCGCGCCCCCCCCCCCACCAGTAATATTGCACTCGGTACATACGCAGTACATTTCTACAATTCTCAGTACGATTTAAGTGCTATATAGAGGAAAAGTATCTGGGAATGACTTACAAATGCTTAAAAGCGAACCAAAAATAACAACTGAGCAGCTAATAATGAACGTTAAGAATAATTCAATTAACATGTCTGTGCGCCTAATGTGAAAAACTTATAACAGTCAGTACATTTTCCTCCTGAAAGCACATCTTTCACTATCACGACCACTAGGAACAACACTGTTCTATGCAATCAAAATTTGCTAGTTGCAAACGCTTTCTTCGAAAAAAAAAAAAAAAAAAAAAGCCGCAGCAATCCGTCGGAAATACGGTCTTTTTAGGTTGTCGTTTTCCCATCAACTATTGGAAAAGGATTTTAAACGTCAATGATTTTCTAAATTTTTTTAAAGTACAGGGGTCACACTCCCAATGGAAAATGAGATTTAAATAAAAATTAATGAAGTAAAAATTATAAATAAAAATACTGTAATAAAAGGTATGTGGTGGCGGAGAGATTCAAACCGAGCCTACACGCAAAAAAAAAAAAAAAAAAGGTTAAAGTAAACAAGAAAAAGGTGGAGAGTAACCATGTTAGTTTGTCAATATATGGAAAACAGAGACGTGTATCCAAGCAGCCAAGCCAAAATGTCTCTGCATTTGTTGTAACTTTGGTATATATAAAAAAAAAAAAAAAAAAAAAAAAAAAAAAAAAGTGGCCGGAGCGATCACTTGTCTGCTTACACCCATGACTATATTCGTAGAAACCAAACACTGAAATGCACTAAATACAAGTTCTAACGACTAAGCTGTCAGTTCTAACTCTATGCCTTAAATATTTATTTAAATACACTTTAAAAGTGGAAATCATATTAAGATAAAATAACAATTAAGTAGGTAACTAATTGTTCATTTAATGCGTTCCTATATGATTTATACATTAATTGTATACAATGAAACAGAAAAATGTGAGAAAATAATTTATATCGTAAATGAAACAGCCACATGCACAGTATACTCATAGTGCATACCCATTATATAGAGAAAAAAGGTTAATGAAGTCATTTACATAAAAAATGAAGTGTTTTAACATAATACTTTGCAAAGATCCTTTGTTTTAAAGGAATTCTTTAAGAGAATAAATGAAGGGAAGATCACAATTTTTTCTGGTCTATATTAGCACTAAAAACACACCAAATTGTATTAACAAAATACAATGCACATCGTATTAACTTATATACATTAGCCTATGTAATGAACCTTATCATCATTTAGAAGTTATATGTAATATACCTTCGGATGTACTACTACTTTTTTTTTTTTTTTTAAAACAGAAATTTGTAGCATTCCATAACATTGAGTTTTAACACGGATAGCCTTCATACAGTATGTAAAATCAGAAAAGCAAATATATATGAAGTGATTACAATGTTCAAAAAAGCACTATATTATTCTAAAGAATTCCTGCTATCCATATTTTGTCTTGAATAACTCAGCCATTTTTCTTTTTTAGCCCATTGATATATACGAGGAAATCTTCCTCTGTTTCTTTGAGATTTTAAGGGTTTTACTTTTTATTATTTTTCTTCAGGTCTATTTAAATGTCTCTTACTTTGTGGAAATAAAATTCTGTGTTGTATGTTTTTAATATTCATAAATGACATCTAATTTAAATAATAATATACTTATATATACTAAAAGATCATTTTGACAAAGCAAGGGACATTTAAATAGATATTCAGAAGAAATCAGTAAAATCAGAACATCAAAAATTTTATTCATTTCAAAGAAAAGGAAGAATACTTCCCCTACAAATCAATGGGATAGAAAAGAAAGGAGGCGATGGTACTGAACCTCACCGTTAAGGAGCTTGTACTCTGAGAAATATAATTACACTTTCTCTCTTAACTGATTCCACGCAAAAAAAAAAAAAAGTTAAGAACAATATCAAACAACAGTTGTCTTTATAATTGAAGAAAACTTCAAACCTATGAAATAGTAATGTAGAATTTAAATAGCTCAGAATCAGGATTGTGAGAATATAGAGAGATACAGAAAATTTTACAACACTGCATAGAAAAGATGAAGTAATAATAAGAAAAGAATTTAACGACAAAAACTGGGATAGGGAGACTAAGGTAATATTGGCAAAACAAAAATCAATTTCAAAGCCGTAATTCTCAATATTCGCTTCAAAGGTAAGTGATGACCATAATTCCCGTGTGATTTGAAATAAACCGCATTAAAATGGGAAATGTTTTACAAATGTTATGATTGAATGAAATTCACCCGTTCTAAAAGGAAAAAAAAAAAAACTGTAGTCCCACATATATCCTACCACTCTTCACAAATATCTTTAAGGATGTTAGTACATATGATTTTTGTCAATACTCTCCGTTAGTGGCGTAGGGAAGGGGGGCCCAGAGAGGCCGGGCCCCCAAAAAGGTCCGACAATGTAGTTTGATGTTTGTAATTTTTTAGATATTTTTGTGTTTATATATTTTTTTGTTTGGAATTGTTCCATATGTACCTATAACAGCACTTGCCCCACCAAACACACATCCTGGCTACGCTACTGCTCTCTGTGGGTCTTCTTCCATTGCAACACTTCTGTATTTCTTGAGCAACATTTCCCCTTGCTTCCAGAAATAAATGAACTATCTAAAATAGAACAAATATAATGCTTTGTAAAATATACTCTTCAATGTGTACGGCGTTGGCACATCACGTATATTTATTACAATCGAAAATATACTTCATCACACCAAAACCAAACCAAACTACACAGTGTAATAGACCTTGTTGCAATGAACCGGCTTCAACGCTATATGTTAGACGCTATATGTTACAAGAAAACCTGTAAGAGTAATGAAAACTATAGTCACTGATGAAGAATTCAATTACGTCGAAACAGTTAACTTTTACTTAACCTTTTGTCACTCGCGCTGTTGGAAAAAAAGCAAACAGGTGAGTAAAAACTAATGATTTTTACGAATGGGGTCGCATTAGCGGAGTCACCCTCACTGCTATTCCTCAAGTGGCTCCTTCCCCTCTTTCACCCTAAAGCTCGCTGACGTGCTGCAATTGTAGTAGCTTCCAGTACAGGTTGAGGAAATAGTTTCGTCTGCGTTTGCTTTTTTCAAACGCGCGAGTAGTTCCGTGATAACACTAGCAAACATATATTTTTATGGAGTTTGAAATTTTCCAACGCGCGATCGTTAATGTGATAATTACTGTTTATGAGTGAAGTTTTGTTTTTCTAAGCAATGTCTCGCTTCTTGAATAGAAGTGAGATAGAGAAGTGGCTTGACAATATTAGTGATGAGTCTGATGTTAACTATCGAAAATTAGTGGCTGCTGAAAGTGATGCGAATTGAAGTAATGAAAAAGTGAATGAAGATGATATTGATCATGATAGTGAAGCAAATAAGAACAGTGTAGATGCAGATTCAGATGCAAACGATATGGATGTGAATTACAGTTACAGTGAAAATATTGTTTCATTGGGAAAGACAGGAAAACAAAATGTAAATAGTAACTGGCAGCATCAGCAAAGACAAAGTGTAAAAACATTGTGAAAAAGATGCTAGAACCGAAGTTTACTGCTAAGGGTATCACTGAGTAAACAGTTTTTTTTTTTTTTTCGAAATTTATCGATATAGCCGTGATTGATGAAATTGTAAAATGTACTAACAATTATTTGGATAAATTACGAACAAGTTTCGGCGAAGAACGCACTGCAACTGTACAGCAACTTCAAGGGCAAAATTAATGACTTTATTTCGACGTCTTTATTTGATTGCCAAAAGAAAGGAGCACGTGATGATGTACGATCACTGTGGACATGTGACGGAACAGGAATTCTAATCGTAAGAGCAGCAATGAGTTACACGAGCTTTTTACTGCTACTCAGGGCATTAGATTCGATGATTTCGAAAGCCGATCTCAGAGAAGAGATATTGACAAGCTATAGATAAAACACACTGACTTGACACCTAGTTTTCTGTTCCAAGCGTTGCTATCGGCTGAAGGAATTCACTCCCTTTCGCCAAGGCTCTCTCGTTTAGCAACAGCTGAACCCTTATTGGCTCAACGCGTGGATGTGTCGATGGTTTGAACTTTAGTTCGCATTTTTGCCACGGATCAAGACATTTTGACAGCACTATAGCAACAATTCCAAATATCCTAAGTATTTACTCAACAATTGCATGCATTACTTCAAATAAGTTTACTAAATATATTGTTTGTATCTCAAAATGTCAATGTTGGAAAAAAGCAAACGCGCGAGTAGTTATGTTACTAAATTTGGCGCGAGTGACAAAAGGTTAATCTTTATTACAACAGTACGGTCGCCACCCCAAACGAGAATCAGAAAAGAAAAGAAATCCTGCCGTATATCCAATGGTAGGAATTTGAGTTTCTTGAGAAATCTTTGAAACATTACCTTGAAGCTGCAAGTTAAACAATAAATCCCTAAGTCCCTCACCAGACAAAAAGATGTATTAAAATAGAATATTATATTTAGTGAAGATAGCATTATATTACTTTGAAATAGAACTTCGATACGCGTCAGGGTTTTGCGACACTATTGTATTGGCAATTGAGAATTTTGTATTCGGCTGAATACAAAATATTACATCTTAAAATAAAACCTTGTTAATGGAACAAATAAAATGCACATATACTTAAATAAACTACAGGTAAAATCGATCAGGTGGGCAAAAATGATAAAAGTTTCAAAACAAATACATTTTATGTTCTCCTAGGAGTCAATTTGAGTAACATATCTAAAACACAAACCATCTGTAATAAGAATTCAATCGAATGAACATAACTTTGAGAAACGCTATTAAAAAAAAATCACAAAACTATAACTTTACATTTGTTCGTTTGTCTGCCAAGCTCCTTTATGGCTGAGCGGTTAGTGTACGCGTCTTAGGCGTGGGTGACCCGGGTTTGCTTCCCGGAGAGAGCTCACGTGGTTCGGATTCCACCTTAATCAGTAGGTCCCGTCTTATATAGCCTCGCTGCTGAAAGGGACGTTAAACACAAAATCAACTCAACTTTCGGCCTTTTAAGTTAAAATTTTCAGAGTACAAGCACAAGACACTCTAAATTCCCTGTTTAGATTTTGGCGGCATACCAACGTAATATATCAAAATGGCGGCCATTTTGTCAAATGAACGAGTATCTACGCTACGAAGCGCAATTTTCAGTCTTTTAAGTTGAAATTTTGACGGTAGAAGCACAAGATATGCTAAATTTGCTGTGTAGATTTTCTCGGCGGTCCAATGTAAAAAAAAAAAATAATCAAAATGGCGGCCATTTTTTCAAAACGGCAGTGAGTAGAAAATTGTTGCAAGTTGTGACAATGACAATATTGAAATATAAATCACATTTTAACACTTTTACCCCAAAGACATTGAAATATTTCGAAAAAAAAAACGATTAAACCCGAAAAAAACCCAATTAAACTCGAAAAACAGCCGAAAAAATGGGCCCAGGTGGGTTTGGTTTTTTCAAAAAAGCCCGGGGTTTTTTCAAACCCTCGTTCATGATGAGCTTTTCTCCTCAAAAAAGTTTTAATAGTAGTCGCTAATGGTTTTCTACAGATGTTAATGTTAAATTATTAAATTTTTTCAAACTTCCGATGTCCAAGTTTTTGTACCTACACATCGTGAAACAGTGTCAGGAGAAAGGGTTAACACTCGGAAAATGAAAATGAAATATTTGAGTTTTACGTCCCACGATTATGCCGGTTAGGCTAAAGGAGACGGTGATGATGAGAGATGAATGAAAATGGTGGAATGAAGAAAGTGGGAGGAAACGGGAGAATCCCGAGAAAACCCACGCACACGGTGTTTGTCCACCACAAAGTTCACTTGACAGGAGCAGGGTTTGAACCAGGAATCCCATGCACCAGAGATGAACGCTCTACCACTGAGCCACCGCGGCCAGCAAAAAATCAAAATAAGACAGTCTGGTGCAGGTGTAGTTTTGGTGCACTACATTTTGGAAGATTTACAG
This sequence comes from Thermobia domestica, assembly GCF_964235325.1. Classification (NCBI taxonomy): domain Eukaryota; kingdom Metazoa; phylum Arthropoda; class Insecta; order Zygentoma; family Lepismatidae; genus Thermobia; species Thermobia domestica. The sequence goes on from NC_137455.1 coordinate 267,017,237, forward strand.
GTAAAATTCAATACTTTCCATGAAAAGACATGTTTATAAGGAACGAATTTCTACAGGTAACTTAATTACATACAATGTAATACAACTGTATCTTACGTTTACTAATGTTAAACCATTACAAGTGCTTTACGACGAATAAAACAAATGAGTGCATATGAAAAATGGCTCTATTAGATGTTATTTTCCACGGGCGGCTTATTTCTGCACCGTGTACACCGGCATCATATTTCTGCACAGCGTGCAGAACCTGTATTTTGTTTGCAAGTGGAGAGTTACTAGTATGAAACAACAAGTGTTGTTGAAACTTGTATTATTCTCAAAACGCACTTCCTTCCACTACCCTCACTTCTCCGCATACACACTATCGCAGACGTGCCTGCTTCCTTCGGACGTATTCCCGCGCGGGCCCACCAGCTTCGCCCTATCTGACTCGGTTCGATAGCATTCGTGCTATTTAGTGGCCACCCAGCACAGATTGTTTTGTGCTTTTTTGTGCTGTTTTTATGCTAGACATCTGGAACCCTTATTTATACGCAAATCGTAAAGGTCCCCTTGAATTTTATTTATGCCAAGTAAAATATATTCCGCCCATTTGAAACCGACTAGGGGACAATAAAAAAGAAACTGGTGAAAGAATTATAATTTTTCTTTTTTTTTTTTTTTTTTAGTATTGCGCCACAAGTAAACCTGTACACAAGAGCGTTTAACCACTACCTCATTTCTCCTTTTTTTTTTTTTAATTGGAAGTTTTCGCTCACATGTGAAACAAGTCCTGCAGTATATAATCTAGTGGATCTTATTAGGTTACTAAAGATACACTAAATACTAGAGAATACTAAAGGAACACAAACCTTGTCATGGCACAAACATTATGAGAAATTGTCCACGTTTCTCTAAGATAATTTAGCACCAGGTGCTAGTTGGCCACTAAAGAGCACGAATTCTATATAACTGAGTCAGAGCAGGGCAACGCTGATGGGCCCGCGCGGTAGCGCGGGGGGGTGTCCGAAGGGAACAAGTGCGTCAGCGACGGTGGGTATACGCGTAAGCGAGGGTAGTGAAAACATATGGGCTTTGGTAATCATACGTTTTTCAATATCACTTTTTATGGTTTCATACTAGTAACGCTTCAGTTGTAAACATAAAATACAGCTTTCGTACACTGTGCAGAAATACATTGGCGTTGAGTTAGAAGACACTTATCTTAAAAACTAAGACATGTAAACTTTTGCAATTTCAAGAAGAAAATAATGTACTACAGTTTCTTAACTGTCCCTCGTTTTGTAAATAAAAATTAAGTGAAACCTTTAAGTTTCTTGTCCAACGGTTATGCCGGTTAGGCTAAAGAAGACGGTGATGATGAGTAATGAATGAAATGGTGGAATGGAGAAAGTGTAAATAAACGGGAGAACCCCGAGGAAACCCACGCAGACAGTGTTTGTCCATCACAAAGTTCACATGGCGATGGCTGGGATCGAACCCGGGACCCCAAGTACCAGAGGTGAACGTTCTACCACTGAGCCAGCGCGGACCCTACAATTGTAAGCGAGTTCTTGATATACCGGTAACTCTTTACTTTGGGCAAGGCAATGATATCCTGTCAGTACATAGTATTGCCGAACGAGCGTAAGCGAGTGAAGGCGGGTTAGAGCCCAGCAGGGCACTTTGTCTTTCCTTCTTGGGAACTGTAATTATAATTGCGGGAACCAGTTCAGATGACTTGGTTATTGTCACTGCCTTGCCTAAAGTAATGACTTGCCGATATACCTTAGGGGGTTCGTGAAGGTAAGCAGCAAGGCAACAAATAGAATCGAAGTTAATACACAGGTTGGGCTAGGTAGTACCATTTAAATTACTTTCTTTGATACCCGCCCCCCAAAAAAATTATATGCCGGAGACGCCAGTGCGCGGGAACATACTATAACCGAATCTTTTTCATGCGCAGCAACAATTAACATATGTAACACAACATATAAAATTGATGACAATTTGAAATGTATATGCATAATATTAAATTAACTCACCCCATGTATATGCATAATAAGTGCAATAATATATGCAAATGTATATGAATAATATTAAATTAACTCACCACTCTCTCACTTCATGTTTTCGTGGTATTTGCTTAACCAGCAATTGCGTACAGTTCCAATGAATGAATATTTTTATGATAAACATTCTTTTCACTATTTGTAAACTTATCTCAACGAATTTTTTTAAAGGACTTTACCCACACTGCATCACAATGTGACAAATGAAGAACGCGAACCGAACATAGAGGCAGCGCAACCAGACTACGATTTCTGCAATCAGGCTCTTCAGCGGCAAAGGCGGCTCGGCGCCTGTCCGAGCATCTTTTCAAGGTCGGTCCATCCGCTGTTTGCCGACATTCTTTCGGCTCCTTTACTTGTCGGCACGCCGCCAACGTTTCGGCGTCTTTCCGACAATATTTGCCGCGGTCGCCGTCCGCTGTTTGCCGTCTCCTTGCAAAATGTTTGTCAAGGATCCTCTCGTACTTGTAATTTATTTTAAGTATTTACTTCTCATATACCCTTTACGTGCAGTCCCTTTACTACATTTCTTTTCATGCATTTACCTTTTTCGTGGTCGGCACGCCGTCAACGTTTCGACGTCTTTACAACCATCCTTTGACGCTGTCGTTCCGTCCGCTGTATGCCGACTTTCTGCCGACTCCGTTTTCACAAGACATATTTTATGGAATTAGTGCCCACCCACAAGAAAAACCTTCGGACAGTTTCAATTTTTACTTCATCATTAAAGAAGATACAGGCTCTATTCATTTTCCAAAATTCGACTCTTTGCCGCTGGTACGCGTTATTGCAACTTTCGCCGACGTCGTGCCGACGTCGCTTTTCAAGAAATTGCCGGCAGTCTCTTTTTGCAGTCGTCGTCCGACTGTCTGCCGACTGTTTCGAGAAAGCTTTATACGAGGGAAATATAAGCCCTAATTCGTATTTTAAAGCAATAAATTACCTTCTAACTCTCTTTGTTTTCTATTGGTGAACGAATCTCTTTTTGCTCGTCGCGGTCGAAAATCGAGCGGAAAGACGCCGGTGTCCGGCGCCGGCAATCCGACCGCGGCATCTGGTCGGCATGCACAAATTGTCCGACTATAGGCGGCAGGATCCTGATGGGGGAGAAAAGAGTAGATTATTCCTATCAGTTGAGAATCGATTATTAATAAAAGAGTAGATTATTCCTATCAGTAGAGAATCGATGACTAACAAAAGAGTAGATTATTCCTATCAGTTGAGAATCGATGACTAATAAAAGAGTAGATTATTGCTATCAGTTGAGAATCGATGACTAATAAAAGAGTAGATTATTTTTATCAGTAGAGAATCGATGACTAATAAAAGAGTATATTATTCCTATGAATTGACAATCGATGACTAATAAAAGAGTAGATTATTCTTATGAGTTGAGAGTCAATGACCAATTAAAGAGTAGATTATTCCTATGAGTTGAGAATCGATGATTAACAAAAGAGTAGATATTTCCTGTCAGTTGAGAATCGATGACTAATAAAAGAGTAGATTATTCCTATCAGTTGAGAGTCGATGAGTAATAAACTTAAAATAATAGATTATTTATGATATTAACTTATGGGTTTGGAGGAAAAACCGGGATAGATTATGTAAATCCGGTACTGTCCCTGATAAACCCTAGTCTAGAGAGGAGTTTTCGAGTATCCAGTCTAAGGAATAAGACCTGACTAATCAGAACATTTTGGTTTCCGTTTCTTTCTAACTACTTCTAATGTTTCAGTGAACAGGTCTTAAAGGTTTTGAATTTATATTCGGTGTTCAAAACTATCTCAGTTTTACATAAAGCCGGATTATTTTTATGATTTCTATGAACTGGAAGTGAGACACAATAAATTTTCTAGTTCTTCATTATTTGATAATTTCCTTATTACGATTTATAAAGCTAGAATTTGTATGAGCAGGTTTATCTTCTATTAAATTTCCTAAACTTACTAGAGTTAATTACTATCTTACATTCACATTGAGACATGGAATCATGAAAAGCATAGAGTTCATTTTATAGTGTATGCTTACGTAGTTTAAGAAATTTGTTCCAATGTTGATATATATAGCTACTTACTTATTTCTGTTTCAGCTTTCTAGAATTAATATGATGGATTTCTGTTTCAAATTATACTTGTCCTGAATCAGTATTTAATATATTAAGAGTAGGCTCCATTTATCAATGTATTAGTGGGTCTATAGTATTTCTTTAACCTATCTACTACAACGTTAACGTTCTGATATTTATTATTTGATTAATTGCTAATTAAATATCAATTATAGATAATTCACTAGCTAACAAACACCCTTATACGTTATTACTGTGGACAGTATTTTGCGTTCTTTTGTCTCCACCTTTCATATGTATACAATTTGCCTGACATCGAGGTCTAGGGAACGATTAAGATACCATCTCGTTTGGGAATCTTAAGGAAGCATCCTCAATCTCTTTTTTTTTTTTTTTTCATTCTATGTCAAGTATCTAAAAGTGACTGAAATAAGTGTTTAATTATTTTAAAAATAAGAAATACAAATACCAAGAGTTTCGAGATATGTCTATATTAAAATAATGTTAATTGTAATTCCAGTCTTTTTTCTGCCCACCCCATTTTCTTCCCTTTTAGATCAAATATAGAAAAGAAAAATGCTGAAACGTGTGTCTTAGTATTTTAAATAAGAAGTTCAAAAACCAAATTTTTTGTCTCAAGCGTTAAAGATTCCGAGTTATAGACTGTTATTATAATAATTTAATCCTCGAGTACTTTCTTTTCTGCCCCTCTTTCCTTAAATTCTACGTCAAATATCAAGAAATGCAGTAAACACGTGTTATCAAAATGGTATGGGTGAATGCAAATATTGGTGCATAGTTTGCGAGAAAAGGAGAAAATATTATTATTATTATTATTATTATTATTATTATTATTATTATTATTATTATTATTATTATTATTATTATTATTATTATTATTATTATTATTATTATTATTTTGTAAGTTTAGAAATTGTTGCTGTACGAGAACAATGCTAATTATTGAAGCGAAACTGATATGAAATATTCTTATTAAACTCTTCATTGTAGCAGTTGCAGGACGACAGTACATAATATGGTAATGATATATAGCAGCCTGCAATTATCATTAACACTCACAGTTTAGTTTTTGTGTAACTGAAATATTGTCAGTTCAGGGCAGGCAATAGGTCGCATCGAGCAGAACAAAATAGCATGTCAGTGGTAATTCTCATGTGTAGTTTTCGAGAAAGTACTTTTGTGGCGCTAAATGTATATCGTTCGTTACCAGTATTTATTTATTTATATAACAATCACCAGAAAGGATTTGGGAAGGTATCAGCCCGAGCCTGTTTAGTAGGTACCATTTGCCTGGTAGGACTGAGCAAAACAATGTAAAACCCCAGTCAGGATGGTCACCAGCTGGAATCGAACCCACGACCTCTCGAATGCGAAGCCACTCTACCACTTGAGTTGTTTCGCTTGGTAATTATGGGAACCATTGGTTACTCAGTGGTAGAGCGCTCACCTCTGGCGCGGAGGGTCTCTGGTTTGATCCCTGCTTCCGCCAAGTAAGCTTTGTAGTGGACAAACACCGCGAGCGTAGGTTTTCCCGTTTCCACCCACTTTTGTCATTCCACCGTTATCATCCATTTCACCATCACTTTTTTCCTTAAGCTCAGCACAAAATGAATCAATCAACCAATAAGTATTGTCAGCATTGTTCAGCTGGAACTGATGGTTTTTATTCATTTATGTATTATGCGAAAATACAGTGTTGAGTAGCAGATTTTATCTATTGTTGTATACCGTCTCCTATCAACGGCATATATTCCTAGCACTGATGCTCATACTACCTGTACTTAACACAGTGTCTCATCATCTTCTGTTATTTTTTATTCTTTAATATTGTTATCCTGTTTCCCTTTATTATTATCAAAATTAGTGTTGGATGTAGCTAGATAACTTAATAGAGCTTTTTGATGGAACCTGTTAGTTTCTTGAACTAACAGCATATTTTAAGGCACCTATAATGTGAAAGCAAGAGAATTAAATATTTGAGGATGTTTTACTACTGTTTCTTTATTGGTTAAACAGAATTGTAATAAAATAAAAAGCAATTTACGGACTTGTTAAATGTACATTTACGATAAATCGAATTGTGTGTATGTGTGTAATGTGTTGTTGGTGTAGCATGTTTGTAAGATATTGCTGTAGGTGTGAGTGTCAGGCTTTAGAATGTTGCAGGTATGTTTTTAGTTGAAAAATACATACCTTTGCGCTATGTATATTTTTTGAGAATGGGAAACAACGTATTTTGTTTTAGCGTTTTTCTAGAGTAACAAACTCAGAATTTTGGAACAATTATGGTTACAATGAATATACTTCTGTTTGATAAAATGATTTTTAAATACAATTTTTGAATGTTAATGACGATAACTTTTGAGCAGGGAAAAAGCTACAGAGTTTGAGATTTGTATTTCTAAAATGGCGTGAATCTTTTAATGCTTCTCTGAACAATTTTTTATCACTTTGAATAAACCAGGAAGTAAACTGAAGATTATATATTACTGGAAAGTGCCGAATTGCAGTAATACGGTCTTCATAATCGAGTTTAAAATTTTACACGTGTGCCCAAGATTTTTTAAATGAATATTAATTAACTAAAAATTGCCCTGACATCATCTGACAAACTTCTCTGACATTACACTAACATGAAATATCTTTTAACATGTTGTGTGACGAGTGTGTTGTTGTTAACAAAGAGATTATACAATGTTTTACAATAAGATAACAAAAGTAGTTTACAACATTGACTTACAATACCAGACCTTCGATAATGACATACAAATACCAAAAAAAAAGAAAGAAAGAAAAGAAAAGAAAAAGAAAGAAAGTAATAAGATTGAAAAATAAAGCTAAAACCTTTTCCCAAAATTATAATTTTTGATAAATTAAAACCTGAAAGCTATGGCTTCACAATATTAATAAACTATATTCTGCTCCTTATTGAAAATGGACCCTTTCTGGTGTAAATACTGTCAGAAGAATATCTGGTTCTTAATAAATTAGATACGCTGTCAATATTCAAAGATTGTTAGCTCTTGTCTTAAAGAACTCTTGTCTCAAGTATTATCTATAGGAAAATAGAATGAAAGTATTGATAAAAAGTAATCAAAGTGTTGAATCAAATATGTTTGCGTAGTTTAGTAAAACCAACGTCAATCTAGAACGCCTTAACTCCAAGAATTATCAAAACGTTGCATCTTATTCCAATTGGGTAAAGCTAAAAACTTTTTTCCCTAAAACCGTAAGAAAAAATAAACAGTAAGAGAGTTTGTGATGGTAGTGTTAACCCTTTTCCCTCTTGTGATAGAGCAAAGTCCCTTGAATAAACAGTTGGTAGTAAAAATCAGCCTCCCTGGCTTCTCCTACTGTTTATTTGCTCTGAGTGTGAACTCTCATAAACATGAAATGGCTACAGTTTCCAATGACGAACCGTTGACAGAAGTTAAAAAGTGTCAGAATGAGAAAACAAATTGGCTGCAAGTGTGATGTTCATTTTTTCGTTGCGTTTTTAGACAGATGAATGAAATTCTTGTACAGAATTCTCTATTTTCATGAGATTTTGATGATTACCTGGAACCTTAATATCTTACTATAACAATTATATTTGCTATATATTCTCACGATTTAGATATTTGGATTTTGTTCATCAAAAAATAGGCTCTTTTTTTTTTCAATTTCAGAGCAACATTTCTAGACATTCCACAGGAAGTACTGTACGATCCACTATATATAATAATTTTAAAATTTCAGAAATTATATTAATGTGTAGTATAGTTGAATGAATCATAATTTAGCTAGTTGCTAATAGTTGGGTGTAAGTTAACTACATTCATCAATGCCGCACATCTTAGGCTAAGTCCAGACTAGAATGTAATTTCAACATGTTCTTTAATAGATTGCTTAACATGTGCATGCCATTTCTTGTACAAGTGCAAATTAACACTTTTTATGAACGAAATTCATGAACATGTTGTACTGTCTGTCCACATTAGTTGTAAACTACTTTCTAGAGAAGAACTTTGTGCAATTGGTGGTTATTTAATAATGCTATGTACTTCTGCACAGAAAATGCGAAAAAGAAGCACAGTTTGGGAAAGATCATTTTTTTTAAAGAGGAAATCAAGAAAATATAGATCTATCATTAAAAGCTTTCGAAGTAAATAACTTGTTGGTATTAAAACTGTTTGAGAATATCTCCTAACATCTTGAACTATTTTCTAAAATTTGACTCAGCAGTGTAAAACAAGCTACAAAATTTAGAAAATCAATATCTATTCACAAACAGGCTATCTTCAGCTGTTGATAATTTTCAAGTGAATTAAAACTAAAAATAGAATAGTTTACGATCAGCCAGGTAGAACAACAATTGTTTATAAACAAGATAGACTAGCAACAACTAACGGACTTGAGAAGGCAATAGATAGTTTTGGGATGAACAATTAATATTTTCAAAAGTTCCAGGCATTTGAACTAGAATTCAATATAGTTTTTCCTGTTCCACATTTTTAAAATCAGGAGCAAAACTTATGAAGCTGCCTTCGAACTTCCGCATGGAAACATATATAGCTGTAGTTTTATTTTTCTGTGTTATTAGTTTGCAATTAAATTAAAGTGGGACTATTTAGAGTACTGCAAGACACGAAATATGAGCTTACCAATTTAGGAGCCTGCATATGATCACATACCAGAGCCTACATATGAAGTTATATCTACCAGAGAAGTCAATATAAAATTTTGAGAAGAAGTATAGCATTATAATTAATTATATGTATAGTTAAGCAGTTAATATATAAATTTACATAACATCATATTTAGTTTTATTGCACCAAAGAAAAATGAACTATCTTGACAGTCTTAAAATTAATTTTATATTGTTTCTCATTGATGTCTTTTATTTTAATTCTGATATTATAATCACTCAGCTACTATCCCACAAGGCTGAGTAATTTACGTTTAATTTAATTAATAAAATTATTGTTTCTTTCACTCCATGTTAACTCCATGCAATCTTCCTTCTATGATCAAATATTAATTTCCTTGTTAATTGTATTCTAGTAGTGGAATCATGAAAATATCAACAGAAAGTGAACAATAGAAAACAAATATTACCACATCGAATTTGCAATTGGTACATTCACTAAATATAGTAACAAATTACTACATAATGAAGGTTTCCAAAAATAAATTATTGAAACTTGGAAATTTAAGTTTCTTTCACGTGTTGTATAAACATGTATAATATTCAGTGTCATAAACCTATGTTGATCAACTTTTGTGTTATAAACGTAGTCATTTGTGCGTGAACATTAAAAATATGCATGAACTTCATCAAAATATTGACAAACTTTTCGTCAAGATGTACACTTACAGGAAAGTTTATAAATTCGGTCTAGTGTAGATGCACCATTATACTATCCTATATAAAATGAAATAAACATATAACTTTTTCCTTAGACGATACAAACACATATATGAAATTTAAGAAAAACAACCAGCACCGGCTAGAATTATAATAATCAAAGAGGTAAGAAGGTACTTACACGGGAATAAGAATCTGACCACAACGGCGTACTTAACAAGCCGAGAATCTCAACTCAACTTTTTACGATCCGGCCTGTAACTATATATATATACACACACACACACACACACACACACATATATATATATATATATATATATATATATATATATATATATATGTCATGTTTCTTTTTAAATTAAGACATTTAACTCTTACATATCGGAGATTGAATAAGATAGTGTCTTGCGCATTCTTGAATAAGTTGAAAGGACAGTAACTTACATGTGTAAAATTTTGCGCTGTAGTTCAATGTTGATATTTCAACATAGCTAACAATAAAATCTTTGAAAGTTCGTAATTTCAAATTGTCTGATTTCTCTTCATGTGACTTATTGCCCTCTTATATGTGAAAAATCTAGGGAATAACTTCATATCTTCTCATATGTTCTCAAATCCAAAGTAATTAGCTAAAAATATAATCCTTTATAATATAGTAGTTACTCGAATTTTCCCAATTTTATTTGTGGATAGAATTGATAGTCAGACTTTACCAATGCTATCAACATTTAAAACTAAATTTTACACTCACATTTCTCTGGTTGCTGGATTGAAGTTTAGCGTCTCATTCAGCAACAAGACAATCTAACATGTGGACCTACAACTTAACGTGAAAACCAAATCACATGAGCTCGCGCTGGAAATTGAACCTGGGTGTCTCTCACCGAAGATGCATACGCAAACCATGTAGCCACGAGATTGCTCTTACATATCGAATAGAAAAAATATATAGTAAATGAGTTTTGCAGCAATATATCGAAAGATGATATATAGGGTGACCATATTCTGAAACTAAAATGCGGACTTATTTCCACCTGGCTAACTCTGTTTAGGTTCCACTTTCTGTGGCTGATATGCTAAAAGTACGTAATAAGCATAATAATAAGAAATCGAATCACGATGTGTTTATATTTAACCATTTAAATATTTTGATTTGACAATATTGTGGCAAAACAATGTGTATATTCACTGTAAATGAAGGAATTTTTTATTCTCAAAATGCGGTCGTATTGTAACCAAATTAATACATAACACAGGTTTTGCTTCACAAATCAATAACTGTAAGCGCTTATCTACCAATGTAAACTTAAATATTTCTCTTAATGTCCATGGTTTAAAATTTGATTGAAAAAACCGTTAATAGGGAACGATGAAAACCTATTAACCACAGTATTTACTATTAACTCTTTCCTTACAGACGTAATCTTTGTTGAGACCTCTTATATGTCAGGCTTGGAGTATTCCATTCAATCGTCAAGTTTAAAGCTATGGAGAAGATAGTTTACTTATGTCAAAAATTCATCATCACCACAAGTATTCTGTCATTATTGGCGGCTCATTGCCGCAAATTGATAAGCTTCCAAACAGCACGGTCCTCAAGTAACTTCTTCTTGCATCCTCTTTCGCTCCATCACTCTTTTTCCTGCCGTCCCTCATGATACAGTTCCTTCTCAGCTAATGTCCCGATCTCTTTTTTTTCCGTCTTTTCAAATATATGAAAATTGTTTTGTTCTCCGCAACCATTTCTAATACTTTCAAATTCATTTTCCTTTATACCCACCATTATCTCGATTTTTATTTGGCCCTCCCCGCTGGTCTAGTTGGCTAGCGCGTGTGACTTTGGTACATCTAGTCCCGGACTCGATTTCCGGTGTGAAATCATAAAAAAATAATTTCATAATCATTCACTTTCATTCATCTTCCGTATTGTTTAGCCTAAAGGGCATAACTGTAGAACATTAAATAAAGAAAAAGAACTTTTAATTCTTTTTCGCACCTACATTTCGAAAGCGTCCGAACTCTTTTTATGACTTTGTGTAACATCTATGTTTTTGCTCCATATAATACAATAATTACTTCACACGAAACATTTTGTGAGTACTTGTCTTAAACTGTATTATTCTGTAGGACCCATAAAACATTTCCCTTCTTCCTAATTGCTTCTTACGTCATTTCTCTTTTTGCTTTAACTGCATGTTTACATTTAATAATCTCACTAATAATACACCCATGTATCGAAAACTAGTCACTAGTCACTAGGTTACTGCGGTATGAAAACCAACGAGATACTACTCGACTACTTTCTCTACTTTGCTGCCAAAAGTAAAAAGATATATTAATTTCTTAACAGATTGTGTACGTTTCTTATTTGAAAACATAAAAACTAATCATTCTAGCAAAACATCCCACAAAGTTGAAAAAGTAGTTTATTTAGGCAACTTAGAAATGCTATGTGTATCATAACCAAGAATGTCAATATGCTTATTCGTTTACATTAGACTTCCGAACTATGCTCTGCATAAGTCTCGAAAGTCTTATAGAGCGACTTTGTCCGTTCATCCGTCCGTCTGTCGATAGGTATTAGAGCAAAAACGGCAAGAGATATCGAGATGCGTTTTTCTGCAATCGATTCATTGTCCCTAGGGATAGATTCCATTTGTTCCATTAACCCTCTGCTCAAATCAGAAGTAGTTCAAATCAACAATTTCCGGTTTCATCCTTTACCACCATAGCAAAAGAAAGAAAGAAAAAAAACGGTGAGGGATAGCGAGTAATGACTTTTTGATATGAATTCAGCGTCCGAGGAACAGGTTTTATCTTTGATCTTATTAATTTATTGCAGCCGATAGTTATAGAAATGTTACGTCAAGTTTGAGTACTGAATTCCCATTGTTTGATAATCTAATGTAGTTACATATTGTAAAATGAAACTCCCTTATTGTTTACTTTGTTGTTTGTGAATGAAGAGACAATAAAATTAATTTCTAAGTTTAACATTTTGTTTATTGATTTACAATGATTTTATCCAAAAGATTTAAAAATTTTGTTGGTTAAATGTAAAAGTCTGACAGTATGGTCCACTTACATCCAAAATACACAGTGAAATCTCCATAGAAATTAAAATACACAATGAGATCATGTTTTATGCACATGATGCGTATACTGTCTATTTGATGTACTTTTTTCTATAGTTTCAATAAAGTTTTCCCAAAACAAATGAAGAATAACTTACAAGTACGTGGAAGGTAGTAAAATACTGATTAATGAAATAAAAATAAAATTTAGAAAATCGAATCACAAAATCATCTTAATTTGAATTTTTCATTCATCAGTAATCCACCATTATTTGCGAAAATAAGGAGAATTGAACAAACAAATAAATAAATAAAGTTTAAAAATGTACTCAGGTCTTTTGAATGAGATTGCTGCAAAATATTCAGACATATTGAACAGAATGACTGGTCATTTAAAACTCACTTTTGCAGTAAGTAAGGGACGCAGGTGTGGTCATGGAGGGACTGATGTAGTAGCATTCTATTAGATTCCTATTGAACAGCAAAGAGATGAAAACAAATTTAACATCCTTTTATCTGGAATGACTCAATTATAGGGGTTTCCCCCTAATCCAGTAATTTTAACATTCTTATGAGCGAGGTTCATCAAACTAGTACATCGTCAGAATTGATTTTTAATCTTTACAAAAACTACAGTATGTTTTTTTCCTATGAGAATTAAAGAAATCGAATTTAAAATGTATTGACACACACATAATATATATATATATATCACAATTTTCAGATTTTACCCTTTAATAAACGATCCCTGTTTTTGGAAGTATGAAAAATTCGAACAATCCGCTCCTCTTTCCTTGACAAACTTATAAAAACCTTAAGTTCAAAATTTGATCTGGATAGAACGAACGGTATCGTACATCGGGTGTGCGTATGTATATACATCGGAACGAACAGACAAACAGAAATTAAAAATCACTCTTTCGGCTTGAAACGTGAAAAGTTGAAATCCGTTGGAATCTCGAGTTCACTTCTTTCACGATCATTTTACATTGCCACTCGAAATTCACGAATGAAACTTGAAAACAGGTAAAAGATTTGTTAGAAACGATAATTTCGTGACTAAGAAACCGAAAAGGAGAGAATATGGTGCTTATAGAACGATTAGTCTCAAATAGCATGCGACGAACATTCTACTAGGGGCCCGTGGTACCTTAATGATAAAATATTTACCTCTTGTGCGTAGATTTTCGCTCACCCCAGGTGGACTTTGTAGTAGACAAACATCCTGTCCATGGGATTTCTCAGAGTTCTCCCGTTTTCTCCCACTTTCTTCATTCCACCATTTTATTCACGGTCTTCCTTACCTCGGTACATAATCATGGATCGTAGAGAAAAAGAAAGAAAGAAAGGAAAAGATAATCCTGCTGCAAATAGTGAACAGAATTATATGTACGTACGAATCAGGAAGTTGAGAAATGGTACTTCTGATTTAGGAGGAAGAAAGAAGCTAGAGATGTTATCAACGTAGCCCGTGCAATCGGTGAAAGACTTGGAGAAAAGAAACGAATGTGGACAATTTTTATGGAAGTCCTGAAGAAGATTGAAATGGAGTGGAAACCTGGAAGACTCATAAAGAACCTGTATATGAACCTGCAGCTAACAATAAACTAGAAAAGAAAGAAGTGAAATTGGAAGCGATGATCGACAGAGATGTTTTCTTTCACTAGTTTTATTCAATAAATAAGACTATTTTTAGTTTCAGAGGAAATGGTAAAGAAGAGTTTGACTAGAGAAGATGGTATTTCGGAAGGAGACAGAAGATACACGATGTAACAACTACAATGATTCTACAATTCTCCAAATTAGTAGAATGATGGATGCAGCCAGTGCGTTTAAAACGTAAGCTCAAATAAAATAAAGCCCAAACGGGATACCAAAACAAATTTATTTGATTAATTATGCCATTATTTGAAAAGCTGTTTTCTAAGATACGTGCAAGAAAACAAGAGTAAGAAAACATGTCCGTAAAATATAATGGTTTTTCCAGATCGATGGAAAGAAAGTTTGATTTGCCCTATTCCAAAAACTAGCAATGGTAAAAATATAGAAAAGTTTAGACCAATTGCAATTTTGTCTCCATTTGCAAAAAAAAAAAAAGAAAAAAAAAATATGAATATATAATACACAATCGCTTACTTAATCACGTTAGATCCAGCATCTCTGTATACCAACACGGATTTCTCAAGAATAGATCCACATTACTTCATTTGGCGATTATAACAAACTTTATAACTTTAGAACTAGACAAAGGAAGGCAGGTGGATGTAATCTATACAGACTTTAAGGCGTTCGATTTAGTTAACCTCGACATCTTACTTGAAAAACTAGCTCTTATGAATCTTTCTAAGTAAGCATTAGTACTTTTCACATAATACATATGTGATCGTAAACAATCTGTAGCTTACAAAGGTCATATCTCCAACAGTTTTAATGCTAAATCGGGAGTACAGCAAAGATCAAACCTTGAACCTTTATTATTTCTCATCACTATCCATGACATAAATAAGCACATTAAGAAACCGCATACTTTACTCTTTGCAGATGACTTAAAATTATATGCTTAAACTAAATCAGTTGAAGACTGTGAAAATCTCCAGGAAGATCTAGAAAATGTAAAACACTGGTGTCACGTGAATAAATTTAGTCTAAACATAACTATGCAAAGCTATCACATTTACTACAAATGGAAAATACATAAATTATGAGTTGAGTTGATTTTAGTTTAGCGTCCCTTTCAGCAGCGAGGCTATATGAGACGTGGACCTACTGATTAACGTGGAATCCGAACCACATGAGCTCCCGCCGGGAATCGAACCCGAGTCTCCCACGCCAAAGGCGCGTACGCTAACCGCACATAAATTATGATTACACAATTGACGGTGTAAACCTTTGTGGGCGGGACACTATTAAAGACCTTGATGTTACCTTCGACCCAAAACTGACTTTCGCAAATCACATCGAAACTATTGCAAACAATGCATATGAGTCTTGGATTTGTTTATAGTGTAAATAGAGACTTCCGTAGCCACATGACAATTTTGTAATTATATTATTCGTATATCAGACCCTAACTGGAATACGAATGTGTTATTTTGACTCCTTATAATGAAAAATATACCCAAATGATTGAAAGAGAACAGTGCAAGTTTTTGAAATTACTAATGTATATAAAAAAAACTGGACTGTACTCTGCATACATATCATACCTAGAACTAACAAACAATTTAAATATACTGACATTAGAACAACGTAGACATGTTAATGATTTAGTTTTCTACATAAAATAATAAATAATAAAAATGATTGGATAGAACTAAGTTCTGTTATATTTCTGCATGTTTCGACCTCTAGAACGAGGTTGAGCAATAGTAGTACAATGTACTGTAAGAAAGCACATACTGACGTCTTATATAAATCCCCTTTATGGAGAATAAGCTCTTACTGCAATAATATTGAACAAAAGTGTGAAATTATAGATGTATTCGATATGTGTGAAAACGTGTTTAGAAATACAATTTGTAGTAAGATAAGCTGAGTCAATTAGTGAAACAATAAAATTTTCTGTATTTTTTTCTTTCTGTAAAAGTAATGGCATTTCATCATATATGTAAACTAACACTGTAAATGGGCAGAAAGCCCCTGTTTTGTTGTTACAATAAATAAATAAACAAATAAAAGATATTAGAATTGATACATAGATACGTCAAGGCAACGTGATTGGCAAGTAACGCACAGATGCTTTTCAATTCACGGAAACCGACTGCCAATGATGGTCGAATTCTTAAGATAATGGAATCATTACTCTACTGATAACGAATTTCTGAATAATTTATTGATTTTGATCTACAAGAATTGAAAAATGTATTTGAAGATGTTCAACTGCGTATTCGTTTCCTTAAATACCTTTATTATTATTATTATTATTATTATTATTATTATTATTATTATTATTATTATTATTATTATTATTATTATTATTATTATCAAAATTTGTAATATTTCATAAATTATAATTTTTGAATTTTTTTTTTTTAAATTTAGGATACAAAATAACCTAAAATCCAAGGTACAGTAATGAATGTGTAACAGATTGCAATAACACTTTCTCAGTTCCTTTTAACTACGACTATAAATTCCCTCATGCAATGTTTCTGTTTTGGACACGCTCCCTTCTCTTGGAAATGTTTCTGAATCTCTTTAGTATTAACAAGAATATCCCATTGTGTTCCATTTCAGGAACAAGAATACGATACTTAAAATACCTGGAGGCAAGCAATCGTAGCAGCAGGTGAAAATTATTGTTATTTGAAAATTAGCTCCCTTCTTCTCGCTATCCCTCCGCCAACCATTTGCATCTCTATTATTTTGAGTTTGCGTCCTTGTAAATATGGCGGGATATAATGAACCGGAAACAGCCATGTTGGTAGGCTAACAATAGTGACCTGAACGAAACAAGCTCAAGCTTTGTTGTGACGAAACAATGCATGTATGGAGGGTGGGTTGGGAATTTCTTTCCCTTCTAGTTGACCAGAGGGAGAGAGATAGGGCTACTCAAGCACCATGCTTAAATGCTTTTTCCTCCAATGCAGCTAATTACCTTTGTCAAAAACTCTTCTTAGATAATTAGTACACTGTATCTCCAATTAGGTTTTGTTTTACTATTTTGCACTGCCTCATTCAATAGTTTACTCTTTTTGCCCTCAAGCTTTTATTAGCAAAAAAGAAAAAAGAAAAAGAAAAAAATATACATTTTTTTCTCTTCTGAATAGTATTCGAATAGTCCGAGATTCATCAACAACCAGTATACAATTATGTTTCGTAATTTATATAATAATTAGTCCATCTAGAAAAATGCTTTTTTAATGAAAATGGGCAGCATTAACACACTTGTTTAAAAAAAACTTCCAAAAAAACACGAAGTTTATCAATAGTAGAATAATTAACAATTACCAGAAATAACAATAATGGGCATCACACGTGGAAGGCAGTCAACTAGGACCTGTATTTAAAAGTATCCCGGCATTCGCCCTTGGAACTTAGGAAAAACCTCAGACAGGATGCACGCCCGGTAGAAATAGTACGTACCATTTTACTTCTAGTTAGGAAAACTAACATCGTCATATCTTTACTTAAGAAGGATAGCTACAATTCAGGAAATTCTTAGCAATCTTTCTTCATTACTTCACTGATATACCAAATGATCTGTTTGTTAATTGAAACGACAGTAAGTGGACTTCTATTCTACTTAACAATGTTGTGTACGTGCACTACCTTTTTTTTCTATATCCCATTAATTTATATGAAAAAAAAATACGTTTTGTTGTTTTCTTTGAAATGAAATGAAATTTTAATTACAAGTAATTTTACTGATTTGTTCTTTAAGTTCAATGTGTCTTCTTTTAAAAACGGAAATTTGCATTCTATATAAAATTACTATTAGGCTCTACTTAAATTAAATTTGATTATTAAAGGATTAAAGATAAAATAAGAAAATTTAATTTTCACGAAGTAAGAAACATGCAGCTAGCCTTAAAGAATAAATCAATAAAATAAAACCATTAAAATACCCATTCTTATTGAAGAAAACAGGAAAATAATTCCCCATATAAATTAATGGGATATAAAACAAAGATGGCGCAGGTATACAACACCGTTAACATGCTCATACAGTCAGCGACAAAAGTTCTTTCCGTTTAGTAAATTTTAATTTGGGAATAACGGTGGTATGACTTGAACGTACAGAAAATTACAATCTTTTTAATTTACTGAAAACTATATTGAAATTGTCCTTCCATTCTGAAGTTTTTACGAAACTAATTTCATCAAACGGAAATAACTTTTGTCGCTAACTGTACATTTATGTGTCTGTCTCTTTATCTGTCTGTCTGTTCCTCTATAATTTCATACCGCTTAATTAAATCCGAAAAAAAAAATGTGAAGAATGAGCAGTGGCGAAGCGTACTATGAGGCTCTGAGGCCGGGCCTACCCTGTTTTCTATGATATATTTTTCGTTATCTTTAATTTCTTATAAAATAAAGTCAATACTTTAACATTCTGGTTTTTTCGATAAAAAAGTAGTAGGCTGAATACATTTGGAGACTCTTCCGTCTGAGCCTCACTAGCTCGCTAGATAGGCCTACGGGCTATGCTGCTCAGGGAGCGAAGCTATTATCGCTGGGGATTACACGCATTATTGGGAAGGTGCGAAGGCTCGCCTCTGGGAGTTTAGTTTTAGCGTTGAAGACATTTTTCAATGCTAATATGTTATAAAATGATTTCCTTACCACAGAGTAATAAGTTTCTGTGTAGAATTATATATTTCTATTACTGATAACTTGTTTAATTTAGGTATATACTCTCAGGAGTTATTCAGAGTAGCTTTTTCCCCACATGGGGCCTGGTCTATAATAGCTTATAAAATATGTCTGATATATTAAACATATGTATAAATTTACCAAACGCTACCATACAGGATAAAATAATAATATTTGTGTTTAGTTTTAGTTGAGTTTTCCATTTCATAGAATCAGTGGAGTATTTACAATTTTGTTTCGAGGGGCTTTGCTAACTTTGTTCCTGGAAATGTGAAAATTCTGCAATATATATAAAACAATAAAAAAATTGCGATAAAATTTCTGAGAGTGCTTAAGCCCTGAAGCCAGCCCCTTAAATATGCCATTGCATATAATACAATATTAAATATCTTGTGTTGATTCAAATAAAGT
This sequence comes from Thermobia domestica, assembly GCF_964235325.1. Classification (NCBI taxonomy): domain Eukaryota; kingdom Metazoa; phylum Arthropoda; class Insecta; order Zygentoma; family Lepismatidae; genus Thermobia; species Thermobia domestica. The sequence continues at coordinate 267,036,527 of NC_137455.1, forward strand.
TCATTGTGAGCGTAACATTTCTAGTGAGGTCATTATCACGTGATGCATTAATTAAATGCAGTTTAAAGTGCGAGATGTAAATAAAAAACGCTTATCGAAGAAATTTGACAGCTAACAATAACAATGTACTTTTTTTCCTCTCTCCCCATTTCCAAATATGCAGGAAATGAAAACAGCAATTGTGGAGGAAATTTCCCTCATCCCCCTGCAAATTCCAGACAGAAAAATATATATGAACTCCACTTCAAAACACTTGTAATGGAGCTAAATGGGAATATTAGTTTATCGGGTCTACCCTACTTGTGCGATTACGCTTCGCCACTGAGAATGAGGTAAAACCTACTTGAAATTGAAAGTTGAAATGCTTCGCCTTTGGCAGCATTACAAGTTGTATCTTTACTAACAAATTGTTGTTACGAAATGTTAATCTTATTCAAGACGCGCATGAACTTAACTTGCACCCGTTTGTTACAATTATGTCGTTAAGTTACATATTTGTTTTCATTGAATGCAATCTACTTTGTTTAAATTACTTTTACATCCTTGAATGAATTTGTTTCAGTCTTGTACAGACACTAAATTTGCTCTTAACACGATGGCTGTGAAATTAAATGCTATTTGGAGAATCTGTAATAAAAAGAAAACTAAGGTAGATTTTTGAATTGCAAGAAAAATAGTTTACATATAATAATTAGCAAACAAGTCAACTATTTTAAAATATAAATATAAAGAGAACAACATTTTATTGGCCCACAAAGATATAAAGGCATAATTTATATACAAATTTCAAGGCGAGAAGCGAACTTAAAGGTAATATTTAATAATAAATTTGTTTTGTCATTGATGATAATGAAGCTAAACATATGGATTGTAAAATATCGAACCCAAAGGTTGCTCACATTAAACAGTAAACAAAGCAGTAACAGTCAAAAATTAAACTCTAAGTTCTAGTTGGAACCAATATTCCTTTCTTTTGAGAATACTGAACATCTTAGCAGCAGCAACTTACTGTTTATCAATCTTATACTGTATGTGTCTTGTCGTTCATGAAGATCTTACGCAGTGACGATTTCATTGTTTTGAGTTCTACAATATGAAAACGACAGCCATCATATAATCTTGAAATAATATAATTTATATTAAATAATGCAATAAAATAATTTTCTTCAAATGGAATGTAAAGAATGTAAATTTAAAAGTTAGGGGCAATTTATACACATGTATTTTCACCCATGGTCAGAAGAATCCTTTGGCCAACACTTTCAACCTTACTAACATCGACAAAACCAGTGAGTATATTTAACTTTCTATCCGTTCGGAATGGTTGACATTATTCTGCGAAATATCAATATTTTTATTGTATTAAAAGCTTTTCTTTATATATGGTTTTGTGTCACATCTTTATGTTACTAATTGTACATTACGATAATCCTGTGTTATGAAAACATATAAATTTAAAATGTACCAGTAAATTATAACAATACCTGATTTTTCATACTGAAAATTTAAAATTACAAAAATACAACAATCATTTTTTTAACATTTAGAAAATGTTATTTCCTGCACAGAAACAAAGTATCTTTTCTTTACTGTATATAAAACTACATGATCTGACATAAATTATTGAGCACTTCTTATAGGGCTACAATGATTAAATTTGGCATGATTGTAGCTTTCCGGAACTAACCGACAGGAAAATTGCCAAAAGTGAATATTTTTAATTTTTAGGGGGTCTAAAGAGGGGATGAAGAATTTCCCCATGTTATTTAAATGGGCCTTTTTCTGGACTTATAATCTCTTGTGTTAGGTACTTAGAATTGGAATATAATGTTGAAATTCGTACGTTTGTTGTACGTTTTCGTTAGCTAAATAAATCAGTAAAAATCGTTAGCTAAATAAATCAGTAAAAATCGTTAGCTAAATAAATCAGTAAAAAAAAATCCAACTTTAGAGTAGTTTTATAGGAAACTGAAAAATCTTTCCCATGTTATTTATATGCAACATATTTTACACCCCCAAATTATTGAGTACTTCCTGTAGGGCTACAATGATTAAATTTGACATGATTGTAGGTTTTCGGGAGAAACCGACAGGAAAATTGCCAAAAGTGAATATGTTTCATTTTTGGCGAGTCTAAAGAGGGGATGAAGAATTTCCCCATGTTATTTAAATTGGCCTTTTTCTGGACCTATAATCTCATGTTTTAGGTACTTAGAATTGGAATAAAAACTTGAAATTTAGTATGCTTGTACGTTTTTGTTAGCGTTACCTGAGTGAATCATCAGAAATAAAAATTTCCAAACATAGAGTGGTTTTATGGAGAACTGAAAAATCTTTCCCATGTTATTTATATGGGACGTCTTCTACACCCCAAAATGTTTAAACACTTCCGACAGAATTAGAATCATGCAATTTGGCATGATTATAGCCTTCCAGAACTAACCAACATGAAAATTGCCGAAAGTAAATATTTTTAATTTTTTAGGGGTCTAAAGGGGGATGAAGAAATTCCCATGCTATTTAAATGGACGTTTTCTTGGGATACAAAATTTTATCCTTTAGTTAGTTGAAATAGGAAAAGAAACGATAGAATTATGGGTTCAAGAGGTACGAGGCCGTAGGCTGATCAAAGACAGTGCGTGGGGAAAGAAGCCCCCGAATGGGCAAATTCAGGAAATATGAAGAGCAAGTTCACGAAATTCACTGTTGATGCAAAGGCCGATAGATAAGAAATGCGAATCCGTAGGCCGAGCAAACTCGGGGGGCTGGGGGAGGAGCCCCCAGCTAGCCAAAGGCTAGTTTTATTATAAATTCACATAACATTATTTGAGTTCATAAACCGCCTACAAAACAAAGATCTCTTCTAATTCTTTTCCGGTTGGCAAAGTTCCCAAAATAGCTGATACATTTCTTCGTTGAATGGCTATACTAATTCTCTTGCTCGGGTATTTCCCGATTTTAGCGACATGCGTTGGCCAACTTCATTGATGAAATTTAACCCTTCTTGTCCCCATGAACCACTTGCTATTGTAACAAATCAATAATTGTTCAATAGATTGATATATTGATTTCTTTTTTCGACCTCTCTTCGAGCTGCTACGAGTCCTGGTCGAGTCGATGGGTCTGAAACATTTAAAGGAGCATAAGTATCTGCACAGGTGAAATCCCAAACAAGTTCCTTCCCTTCCTTCCATGGCTCTAACGTCATTCCGTCAGGCCGTTTTCCGTCATTGCGGCTGCATCCATTTAATTTTCTCACTGATGAAACGCCTGCTGAAATGAGAGCTCTTAGAATAATGTCATTTACATTGGTATGTTGTGAAATCCTGCCAGAACTATCTTTACATGACAAGCCATGCAATCCTCTAATATCTACATGATTGTTACATGCGGAGCAACGGTGTAGCTTGCAAATGTCTACTCCTAAATATAGAGCAGTGGCTACTCGAAAACTCTCGGTAGAAAGATGTAATCGCAGAGAAAGTGAAGGTAAAGCTTGAAGCCATGCTCCGTTTTCAGCTGATATGACAGCAAGAAGCCTGGCTTTATCTTCGAGCTTATCAGTTGAGCTTAGTAGTGAACCTATATGATGGTTTATTATAGGTTCATCCCAGGCTGACTGGATATTTCTTTTTCGAGTGCTGGGGGATTTAATCTTACTAAATCAGTCCATTTGGCTATGCAGTTCTGCACATCCTGATCCGTATTTATATCGATTTCCCCTGGAGCAGAGATTTTATTAATTGTCTTGAAGCTAGGAAAGACGGAACAGTAATATCTATGGCGCGACGTATGCCAAGACTTCCATTTCCAACTGTAAAGAAGCTTGTTATATTGTATTCTGAAGTATACTTGATAGTACGCAGACATCATAGTCCCGTAAGATTCTCATAACTGTCAAACACCAAATCACCTGTCATCCCTACCGAGAATCACTTACATATTTTCACTACACATTTGACTTCATGCATCTCAGAGTCTACCTTGAGATGAATATCTCCCAGCTTCTTTATTTTCTGCAAATAAATAGAAATGAATTTAACATAGTGGTAGTTGTAGTTGTGTTGCATAGCTGCAAGATACACCATTCTTGCTACATATTCCAATCACCTATTCGTTCAGATAGCAAATAACTTCCTAATGGAAATTATTTCTGGGCGTGGAGTTATATAGTTTTGCCACTCAGAGATCGCTTCCACTTTTCTCCCCCTTCTTGAGCAAGACAATGTTCATAAAGTGATATCAACCTGAGAGCTTAATACTCCCCCCTTTCTTACGAAATTCTGCGTACATTACTGCTGTGAACTAAAATATTTCTACATTGTACTTTATTATAAAATTAACAAGTACTTTCCCTCAAAAGCTTTACTAGGATTATGCTATAGGAATGAATATTGTTTTTCTAATCTTGCGTCCTGGTAGAATATTATGAAACACGTATAAGATTAGAAACACATACTTAAAAGCAGCTTAAAGGTTTTCTTCTGTTTTGAGAACAAAAAATGTCTTCTGACCTATTTCAGTGACAGTGACCACACACAATAGCATATATAGAATGAATAATACTGTGTGCATAAGCACAACTTATTTCTCCCGGGAAGAGATAACAGCATTTAAGTGACAGCAAACCTCACTTATGAAATATTTGAAAATTAGACAAGATGGCTGAACTAAGAAATCTTACTGTAAAGAGTTACTGTCCAATAAAGATAAACATCTGTCCGTTGCATTAACTTCATCTGGCTCACCTGGGAACAGTTGTAAAGGAAAAGTTAAAGTTTGATAACAAAGAGCTATTGAATGTCGGTGAGAGTTTTGGGAAGAAACATTCCTCTGCAGGAAAGGTTTATAAGAGTTTCTCAGCTCCTCAAAAGGGGATTGAACTAAAATAGACACTGAAAAGTGGACCGGATTCACGGCCAGTTATTGCTGTGACGAAATGTTGGGCAGAACGCAACAATCACAACAGAACTTTTGTTGATAATTCACAGGTGGTTCCTCCACGAAAGCAACACCTTCAAATACAAAATCATAGTTTTTTTTCTTTTCTTTCTTTCTTCTTCTCTGCCTTTTCTCTAAAAGTGAATTTGAGAGTTTACAACGCTATTCTTCCAGGGTGGTCAGCGAGCATATTATTCTTCCTTCTATAAGAGATTTACTCTTCTAAATATTTTTTACGAATCTTCCTTTTTGGTGCATGAATAAACACATCAAAAGATAAAATTTTGTTCTTTTCTTCCCTTTACTGACAATGTATAGATGTCGCGCTTTACTATTCAAAAGCGCACAGTGTACAATGAATCATGGTACTGCATAATAGCATTAAGAATTCCATCTAGAACAACAATAAAATAAAAGAACGGAGGTCATCTTTTTAGAACAAATTTATGTATTCATGTTACTATTTGAATGTTGATTAGATTAGAGGAAAAGGTGTTAATGTGATTACAACGGTAGAAGAACGAATTTAATGCAACATAAAACTAAGTAATAGAACATATTTTCAAATTATGCTCTTCTATTGGTTTATTCTATCTTCATAAAATTATTATGGATATTTTAAAAAGATTTAACTACCAATCAGTGATTTATACAGCTTAAGTTATAAATTTAGTCTACAGTTTTCAGCAAGAAGACAGTTAAATATCTTACATAGGTCAGCTTTCAGTGTTACATAGGGCTACAATCTATCAATTATATTCCTGTATGAACCCTTGGAAGAAAATTATCCCTAAATCACCCTGACCTGCGGTGGCCAGACCTGAGGACAAGGGGGTTTAAATATTGAATTACCTTATTATTTATCTATGCCATTTATACCTTATGATATGATATACCTTATGATACGCTGGCCTGATACAGTATATATAGTTTATGTTATTTATAAGCAGTCGCGCACCTTGAAATTTCTGTTGAGGGGTCCAAACTTTTTTTTTGGGGGGGGGAGTTCAATACTACAAGCTAGTACGTCTATGTAGTATTGGATGTATTACTCCGCACCGAAAATGTGGTAAGTAATTGTAATATACTTTCACCTAGATTTTCAGAAAAATTGATAGAACTAGATTTTTTTTAAATAAGAAATACGTTTAAAATGCCACTCTGTGATTATACTACTTGGCTGTGAGCCAAAACAGGGCAGTTATCATTATTATTTTAAAAAGTACGATTTTGCAACCGGTTTGCATTTTTTGCGGGAGGGGGGGTATCGGACAATATTCTGAAAAAGGGAGCAATTCTCTTAAAGTCGAGACGTCTTACTTTGATCCAATATGTTGCACAGATGAATCTAGGGCTGTTCTATATACACTGTTGGCATGATTAATTCCTGTATCCTTCAACTGTCACTACTCATGGTTACACAACTCCACTACATCCAGACCAGTATCGGGGAGGGTTGCATTGAGATATTGTTTACTTTAGCCATTTGTTCCCAACAACGATGTTGAAAAAAACATCAATGTAATACTTCATATAGGATCGAAAACGTACTAGCAGATCCTGAAAACGTTTTGGGTGAGCAGAAGAGCAATTTCAATTATCTGCTAATATACTTGTCACAACTGAGGAAAAGAGCAGAGACGTTCAAACAACATAAACACCTAATTGAGAAGCTGTCTTTCCTAGATGTTGAATGTTTAAAAATTAAAGATCACCAAATCTATTATATCCGAATTACTCAAGACAGACTACAGAAATTTTTAAGGAAACAAAAGAATGTTTGATAGTTCTTATAAGTAACAAAGAGTACAAAACTGGCTGCAATAATTAACAAGAATTCTCACTATTCCCAGTCTCCTACGTTACATTGTCTAATTCTCTTGCAGTACAGTTAAACCTAGAGGTAGAATAGTTAAAATAATCAGAAATTCTAAAATGCAATCTTTCAGTTTTACGTCCCACGAATATGCATTTTAGGCTAATGAAGACGGTGATGGCGAAAAGTGAATGAAATGGTGGAATGCAGATAGTGGGAGGAAACGGGTTAACCACCAGAAATAGTGTTCCTCCACCAAAAAGCTTATATAGCGTGAACTGGGATCGAACCAGGGACCCCACGCCCCAGAGATGATGATTTTACCACTGAACTACCGCGGCTCCCTCAGATATCGCGATTAAATTCCCCTTCACCGTACGTGGTTGCGAAATTAAAGATAGCATACAGAACTAACACTAAAGAGTCTCAATCAGTGACGATATCTACTTGCTAGGCGAAGGAAAGTAAATGTGACTATCCTTTTGATAGCATAGAGAAGTCAGTCATAAAACCAGTGTGCACAAAACAATGTATACAGCTAATAATAATAATGTCCTGGAGGCGAATAAGCTGAAATATGTAAACGTAACGATAACAAGTTAAAGAGAAAATTAGAAGTAGATTAATGAGATGAATGAATTATAGTTGCCAGTACGATAGTTGCTGTAATCGCGTTTGATATCGAAAGATACACTTTAAAGTATAATTTTGCTCATCGTACTATATTGTTGTGAAAATTTAGCATTCATTGGCAAGAATGCAGGTTTACGAGTATAAAGTTTCGAAGAATATATTGTTAAAAGATACAAATATATGAATGGATCAAAACACAATATATAGCCATCTTCGAATATTACAGAGTTGAAACGTTAAAAGACAGGAGATACGTACGTCACTGACATGGGGTATCTAAGGTTCTATACTTAAGAAGCTGATCGGAAATATACCTTTGAAAAGACCAAAAAGAAGTTAAGAAGGTATTTTGTTTGTTTGTTGAAGTTTAACATCTGTTTTCGCCACCGAGGCCATATGAGACGTGGAACTACAGTTTACCGTAGTGCGCTCAACGCTCTCCCACGAGAAATCGAAGCTGGGACCACATGTACGAAAGTGCAAATGTTAGCCAGTAAACCAACTAAGAATGGCAAAAACAGGGTCTTAGAAAGGTGGATAACAACAGCCGTAACCGAACTGGCTTCATAGAGGATAGCATTTAATAATGAGCTTTTGTCATGGATCATTGAGTTCCTAAATCAGGAAGATAGCTACATACACAGACATTAAGTAATAAGGAAGACCAAGTATCCAACCTCAACCCCTGGATAGGGCGCCACTGGTGAAAATATTCGAAGCTAACCCATATACAACAGAAATCTTAAGTATTTCCGCATTAGAAAATAACCACAACGATATGGAAACAGTTTTCTTTTCCGAAGGTCGTTGTAATTATCAGTAATTTTTATGTCCATCTTCGCGAGACTCAAAAAAAAAAAGTACTTTTTCCTCTGAAATAAGGCAGAAAGTTATTAAGTTCCATAGTTATTAATGTTATTTTTCTTAGAATTTCCTTTAAAGAGTTCTGTTCTAATATTGGTCTAGTGTCCTGTCCTTCGACTATTAAAGGAAAATAAACTTTGTGGTTTTGGTGGTGAATTTTCTTTTCCCCTTGATGAACCCGATGCAATTCTTTTCTTTGAAACAACGAAATTTGTCAATTCCTCTTTATTACTAAGAACTTCTTATTCAGCAGTAGTTTTCAAACATCCTGGTCTTAGGAAAAGGTAAAAAGTGGGCGAATCCCAGTCATGCTATAGACGTTACCTTTAAGAAACTAACTTCAAAGTAAGATCAAGAGTTTCATAACGTTAATTAACTTGAATGCTCTAAAATAGAATAATAATACAGGGTGGACAATTTATCTGGAACATCCGTGATAACGGAGAAACCAGAAGAGGAAGAAAAGCGAAATTTTGCACGAAGCAACTATAAAGAGGGGGACATCGTTTTACCTATTAAACAATACCACCCAGTGAACAGTATTGCCATCCCAATATAAAGTTATATTTTTCAAATGGCACTACGTCAGATTATTACATATTTCAAATCAACATGTTAAACGAAAACTTAAAATACCACATTTATTATTCAGTGTTACAAACTAAGGATGTTATAATATCACAAACATCCAAAGTTTAGAAGCCTCTATCACACATAGGGCAAACGGAAATGGAGAAGATAATGCACATCGGAAGTATCTTAGCGTTGGATGCTATGGTCATGATATGACTTGTTTTGAATGAATAGTAACGAAGTTACAAGGGCTTGAAAATTTAATTTTTTTGAAAGGATTTATTTCGAAAACAGGCTTATGTAAGTAGCATATCTAATTACTTGTGTGCTTTTTAATTGGAAAATAAATCATTTGCCGTTCACAATACTTCGATAGCTTAAACAGTTCCGGAGATATGATAAACATTGATAAAGTTGGCAACATTGCTGAAAATGGGTATTTCTGGACAATATTTAAACTGATTGTTGTTTTTCTTCTCTTTTATAACACTGCAGGAATAACTTTTAGTAGATATAATTACAACAAGTCCTCGAAATTACATGATTTAAACAGTGCTGCAAACTTCAGCAATGTTTTTCATATCTCCGGAACGGTTTGAGATATCGAAGTGCTGTAAATGGCAACTTAATTTGCCCAAACATTGCAAACCACACATTTTTTCGAAATAAAGATTTTCGAAAAAAACAAATTTTCAAGCCCTTGTAACTTCGTTGCTATTCATTCAAAACAAGTCATACCATGACCATAGTATCCAACTCTATCCAACTCCCGATATGCGTTGTCGTGCCTATGTCCGTTGTGCTGTATGTGTGTTAGAGGCTTCCAAACTTTGGATGTTTGTGATATTATAATATCCTTAGTTTGCAATACTGAACAATAAAGTGCTATTTTAAGTTTTCGTTTAAAATGTTGATTTGAAATATGTAATAATCTGACGTAGTGCCATTTGAAAAATATAACTTTATACTGAGATGGCAACACTGTTCACTGGAGGTTATTCTTTAATACGTAAAACGATGTCCCTCTTCTTATACTTGCTTCGTGCAAAATTTGGTTTTTATTCCTCTTCTGGTTTCTCCGTTATCATGGATGTTCCAGATAAATTGTCCACCCTGTATATAATAAAGAATATAGCAAATTGTTAAAAATAATATCCTCTGGTATAATCTTTCGCTACCTAGAAAATTTAGAATGCCTAGATTTACTATGGTATTAATCAAAGTCGAATCCATTAAGAAAAATGTTGAGGAATGTACAGTGTAAGCCGACGAAAATTTTAGGGCTACTTCTTATTCCCAATATTTCCTTTCCTGAGCACAATCTTTTAACGACTCAGGAATACAAAGTCTCACCTCCACTGCTGGGCGAAAGCAGCACCTTGAAGTTTGTCAGTGGCAGTCTTCGTGTGTATCCGCGTTGTGCTGAGTGAAAGAAGATCAGTTGAAAATCTTCACGTACATTTTATACACATATTGTTCTATCCAATTATACATTCATATTTTTCACATTATTGTTTTCGTTATATTGTTCTTGTTGTTTTATCTCAATTTACTCTTGTTCATCTAAGTATTTAACTCTCTTTCACTGAATTAATTTCATTTCTAACTTTAACTTTTTCTAACTTGATTTTTCTCTTGATTGCTATCCTTTTTTTCCTAAAACTAGTTTCCACTTTGTATTACTTTATCATAACTATTTGTTTGTATCATGGCCTGAAAATTGTAGAAGCGTCGGTTCCCCAGAGTAAACAGAATAATTCATTAATATAAATAATGTAATAATGGAAATATTAAGTATAATGCATTAAAAACAACAGCGTCTCCCAAGTAGAAAACCACGTAGCTACTTTGTATACTTTTTATTACCTGTGTAAATTGCGATAAGTTTTTCTGAAGACATTTTACATGGCTTTTGTGACACTTAACTGAAGAAGAAGATTGTAAAGGAAAAGCAATATTTCACTAACATAAGTTTTACGCTGTAAAGTTTTTGTTTAAAATTATAACGAATATCCGTTCGGGGCTGTCATGATATTAGGACCCTTTTTTTCATAACTCGGTAGAGAAAATTTTGAGAAACTAAGATATATACGGGATAGGTATGCTTTTTATGGTGCCAATCGAGCTGTGAAGTCAGAATTGGCAAATCTCGAAATGTTCTATGTTTATAGAATATTAAATCATGAGCGTTTAGTCAGAACCCGATAGAAGTGATGTACAATAATGACAAAAATGCAATTCCTGTATATATATATATATATATATATATATATATATATATATATATATATATATATATATATATATATATATATATATAAAGTGCTCTTTCTAGTTTTGAAGAAACGCTTCTCATATGATCGTTAAATTAAAACCGAGTGTTACATAAAGATGTTGCTATTTAAATAATAATGATTGCCAGAAAATTACCATTGGTAATAATGTCGATATCTGGGCAAAAATCGTTCTTCGTTCTAATATTAATTGCATTTCCCGTGCTACGAAAGATTGTAATTTAACATCAGTAGCTGCGTCCGAGACTTCGGCCTGCTGCACACTATGATTGTATAGGTTAAAAATCATGTTTCATTAAAAGCTCTAATTATTTACATTTATCCATTTTTTATTTTTTATTTTTTTTTTTAGATAGTCCACCAACCAACATACTTTTACACAAATTGTATTGCTCAAATCTAAAAATAGTTACGGCCTTTGTCCTTTATAATTAAACTGGAACAATATAATACAGTTTTAAGATACAAATGAATCATCTTAATAATTTTAAATCGGCAAATTGCCTGGACGTGAGTGGCATCTATTATTGTCAAGCAGGGAAGTTATAGCGAAGATAGCGACATCTATTAGCATGAATGTTTACCGTTAGGAATTTACTTAAAGCTCTGACATACTTGCCTTTTATACAGTGAACAGAATGGTACCATGTTCGAAGAGACGTAACTAGAAGGGGGGGGGGACGAGTCGGTTTCCCCGGGCGCTGATAGCAAGAGGGCGCCAAACGAATAAGAAGAAAGGAAGAAAAGTGTTGGAAATGAGTAACTATGCGTCGCCACAGGAAGATATTGGTGCCCTATTCAATATTGTCGTTTGCAAAGAAATAGATTTGGTAAAAATTTTCTTGCTCGCTTCGCTCACAACCCAAACGTTTCAATAAGAGTCACAACAGGTATTTACTTATTACTTAAAGGATTATATATGATTTGTTAATGACGATGTGATATACAAAGTACCGAGTAATCACTTATAGTGTACACACCAACGTTTTCAAAATCAGAAACGGTCTAAGTCTGAAATAAGTGTTCGGCGTTTTGATGGTGATGAGTTTGCTTAGTTAATCATGCTTTTCTAAACAATCCGATTAATCACAACGGTGAGAACGAAAGTATGAAAATGAAAGGAGTGAAGAGACACGCAAGCACATGCAAGCTACTGTTTGCGCGATAATATTAAAAATGAAGATAAACAAAGGTAATAATAACATTTTCGAACTTGAAGCAATTGTAGAATAGAGGCTTAAGAGGGTCAGAACTTAACCCAACGAATTTCATCGTTTCCAAAGACTGATCACTACCAGTGATTTTTTATTTATTTCATTGACACATGAAATGCTTCCAATTTGAAGGAATTTATTGGAATAATTTCTCCACGAACTACTTGTATATATATATGTGGGGGGAGGTGTATATGTGTTAATGCATTTTAATATGTTAATTAGTAATAAGTAACCTTAAATTCAGAACTTTTATCAGAACTTTCATTCACTTAGAAATTAAGTAGTTACTATAATTTCAAGCATATACAGTAGCCAAACTATATTTTGGATTTTAAATACAAACATTAAACATATTCTTCACCTTCAGTGATCAATATTGAGAAACTCGCAAAGAAGGCTCCTTCTAGATTTCCGTTACATTTCACAAAATATTTTTACCGTAAGAGAAACGAAACTTAAAAAAAAAAAAAAAAAAAAAAACTATTTGTGTGGTTACATACAGAATAACATTATTACAAAAGTTTAAAATTATTACTGGGAATTAATGCTGTCATCCTTTTTGAACATTAAAAAAATAGTTTCTAATGTATTGAAATTTCATTTCTTATCGATAGTATGAAACTAGTTTTGTCAGGTTTAAGAAAAAATCGGAAAAGACCTTCTTGGAAATAGCTCGTATTTGTAAGAGAGTACATAAGTTGCTTCTTTTATGTGCAAAAAAAGATAGAAAAGAAAAAGAAAAAACTTGGCAAGGTGTGTAGGGGCTCATGCTCCATGATCTTCCACTAACTTCTTCGTCTTTACGAACGAATTTTCTGTTCTGATAGTCTATCAATTATAGTCTTCTTCACTCTCTCCCTCTCTTTCCTGTCACAATATCTTCTAGCACGTCCCTCATAATATAAATCCTTCTCAGCTGATGTCCCAGCCAGTTTATCTTCCTCTTCTCAATAATATCTGGAATTGTTCTTTTCACCCCCACCATTTCTAACGCCCTCTCATTCGTTTTCCGCTCTACTCAACTAATTCTCTCCATTCTTCTCCACATCCACATTTCGAAAGCTTCCAGAGATTTTTAAAATCATTTTTGCGTAATGTCCATGTTTCTGACCAATACAGTACAATACTCCTCACGAAGTACTCTATGAGTCTTTTTTTTTCATATCTTTATTCAAGATCCCACAAAATGAGCTTTTCTTCCTCCTAAAGGCTTCTTTCACCATTCCTATCCTTGCTTCTATTTCACGTTCACACATCATGTCATTAGTAATAACCCTATCCAGGTATCGAAACCCAACCCCCTGTTCTATTCTCTCCCCTCCTATTTCTGTATTTGACATCGATCTCTTCGTTCCAATCAGGGCCGGATCCAGGATTCTCTCAAGGGGGTGCACCAATAATTACCAAAATAGCCAATCACACTGAAAGTCTTCAAAGTGATATGTGACAACATTCTTTACCCCTGACAACGCTGATGCATAGAACGGAGAGGAATATTTTACAGAGGGTCGCAAATGTTAGCAGGAAAAAAATGTTCTCTCTTCCTTGCTTCTGTTTCCTTCCATACTTGACAAATGTTATATTGTTTTGTTTGGTGAATCCTTTTCCTTCTATTTTTAGAAAATCGACTCAATTTTTTTTTTTTTTTTTCGTTGCAAAGCTATGCTTTCTTTTGAGCCCCAAATGGAAACATGATGGCAGAAAGTTTCGGAAAGTGTTGCTATTTTCCTTGCTGGCTTCTCATTTTAGATATTGTATATTTACAACGAGGAGGGGGAGATTGTACACGTGCACCGGTGCACCCCCCTAAATCCGGCCCTTGTTCCAATCATAATGGCTTTTGTCTTTCTATGCTTCATACTAGAAAAGCTATGAATTGATTAAGTGATTGTAAACATATAATGAAGAGCATTTATTAATGTTTAACGATACGCATCCTCCAATAATAAATATGATTTAAATGGTGTTATTTCACACACTTCATGGATCTTTAGTTACGCGGAAGGATTCTGTTGTCTTCTAGATGAAATTAAGACCAAAAAAAGGCATAAATTTTAAACATAAATTTACAAAATGAGCTGAGAAGTGCTTTCCGAGAATCGAGACTGCAGGACAGTTGAACAAAGATTAACGAGATGACAAAAAAAAAAAAAAAAAAAAAACTTTATTTTTCGCCTCATCTAGGTCTCATGTGCAATATTAGATGTCAAGTACACAGAGAGGGACATCCGGTAGCCAATCTTCCTCTGACATTTTTCAGAAAGAACTGAATTCCAAATTGAAGAGTAAGTGACAGTTACTCTATATTTAACAACTAGTTTTTTTTTAACATAGATTAAAATAGCAGTAATATATATATAAGTAAAGATTAAGCAGTAGTATAAATAAAGAATACACTCCAAATAAATAATATCATATAGCCATGCTTCAAATGTTAGGGACGTTAACAAGATTGTATCGGTTTCATCTCAGCAGCTGTTTTTATTACAACATTGTTTATAAAAAGGTATAACCTCTTAAAACAAAAGGAGGCTAATTTAATTTAAATGTATAATTCTTTTCACATTATGAAACTCGTATTTAAAAGTTCTTATTAGGGTTTTCTAAAGATTCTCAGATTTTTTTCAAAATACTTCTATGAATAAGAATAGTTTTGAATTTACTGTTATTGTATTATGAAGAAATTCCCATTTTAAACTGAAGGCCAACAGGCATCTAATAAATTCAAGTACTGCTTTGAGAAGAATGTTACAAATTGGTTGTCAACTGTGAATTTATCTTGCTGACAAGGTCCATATTTTGTTTCAAACACGAGTTTTACGAATTGGCTAAATATTTACTGGTAAGTAAAATAACTTCTTACTGAGATAGACAACTTTCAGTACTTATTGAACACGATTATCGTGTCGAAGTGCGATGTTGAAACCACACGCTTCTCACGAGAACATGGAAATTCCTTTAAAGCAGGTGCAAATTGCAAATCTTTAATAGGATAGATATGTTTATACGAGCATATTGTGTATATACAGTAACAGGTTTAAAAAGCTTGACACTTTTCTATTTAGAAAGGTTCATACTGTTAGATAAATCTAGAACTTGTCCATGATTACATCATATGTGTTTGATATTCGAAAAAATAATGGTAATTTCACATTTCACAAGCAGCGTGTAGTAGGCCTATTAAAAAAATTAGGAAAACAATAAAGTCGTTTGTTTGGACACTATATCAAGCAAAAATACATAATGGTGGTTGGTTGTTGTGTATGATAAACTAAAAAAGAACAAGATCCCTTCCCTCCCCCCTTAATATCAAGTTTGGAGAAGAATAAAAGAATGAAAAAGAGAAGCAAGGAAAGCGGTTGCGCAAAAGAATCATATTCCGGTTGGTTAATCATTGAACGTCCGGTGTGGTCCATCAAGCAAAAGGCCTTGACCCATTGTGCTGCCATGTTCACTTGACTCAGTTGAATGAATATCTAAGAGGCAGCCATGTTGTTCCCCATCCAGCTGGCCAATTTCCTTTCCACCAATGTTTTGTGTGGATGGGTTCGGTGCTCGTTGGCTGTCTACTGGGCTTTGTTTCGCATTGTTCTACAAACACCAATAACCTAACGATCTGAACTCTTGTAGCAGAGGCGGGCGGGAATTAAGTTTCCCATGTATACTGAGAGACGTTCCGGTTTGTGAGATAGAAAGAGCCTGCTCGTATTACATCCACAACTCTTTCACTGCTATCCCCCTGCACCCGCCCCTGTTTATACAGTGTTTTCATATGCAGAAATCAGGTATACAGTTTTCCAATGTTCTTTCCATTTTGAATACTAACGTTAAGCAGACCCTAATTATAGATTATGAGTCGTTTATTTCTTTCAAATCTACGTACTACAAGATTTTCGCAAGAACAATGAAGAATGGATGCTCTCGTGTTTTTCTGTTGCAGGATGAGACAGACGCATAGTTCTGAAACTAAAATTTTGTGTTTGTTTTTCGATAATGGGTAACTTTTGCATTAAAACAAAGAAAGAAAAAATGAATTTTTATTTCTGTATACTAGGGTTTATGTACTGGGTTTCCTATTAGGATCTCAGTCTTTATGGCCTACGATTGCAAAATCTGGCGTAAAACCACTTGGAACTTCTACATCAGAATTTATATTACAACCTATTATGATGAATAATAAGTCTCCAGCTTATATTTGTATAGGCCTAAATAAGAAAATAGTTTCAGTATAAATCAGATATTAGATAAGAAAAATATATATGTGAATAAAATCAAAGAAGTGTTTGTTTATTCTAGGCTTATGGCATTATTGTGCTGCAACCCAGTCATTGGTCTTTCATGTGATTGGTGTATAATGTATTAAAGATGTAAAATGAAAAACTAATCCCATACTTGTTAAAACAAGGACGGAGAATAATATCAAATTTTAATCTCAACCTTTGTGACTGGTTTGACTATTTTTTCTTGAAAGAGTGAAATAGTAATAATAACTAAAATGATTACGTTCTATTTCCTCTTTTTTTTTTGCCAAAAATACAACGATTTAAAAAATAAGGTGTAACTGATACAATACATGATTTTCAGACAATCATCGAACCACTGGCAAATATACTCTAATAATATATTGCTAAACGAACGTGACTACAATATGAAACATATGCTTGATATTAAAATAAACAGTAATTGATGGCTATATTAACATCAATTATTTTGGTTTTAACAGCAACCGTGTTCTTGCTGTTATATTGGCATACAAAACCATTGTAACATCATATTTGTCAGTGATTCTTTGTGATCTGACTCTTATAATGTGTATTGTAATGACACAGCTAATACAAATGAGGACTATGAAAATAAATTGTATAAATAGAACAGCAAAACAATAATTTTGAAAAGTGGAATATTAATAAAATAGTAATGCTCGAGTTGTGCTTAAGAAATCTCGTTGTGGACTTCAATAGCCAAACATTTTTAGCGTTTCAGATCCTTTCTCAGTTCTATCAGGCGGACTTTCTTCCTGTTTGACCTCTCAGACCTTATTAAGGTGATGCATAAAGAACTGTCCTGTCCCAGTTGTTGTATCTCCTAGGTAATCGACTACTCAACAAATGGAATGTGTGTGCCATTCCTTTTGAGTGTTAATTGTCTAAAAATTGGTTTCAACATGCTTCTTCTCCATTATTATTTTTTCTTAATCGTCACGGTACAGATGAGTGAATATCAAATTAATAATGCTGTATATTATTATTATTATTATTATTATTATTATTATTATTATTATTATTATTATTATTATTATTATTATTATTGTTATTAAAGTGGAAAATCACTTTCAGAATGATTTTGCAAACAAGTAATATTATATTTAGTTGAGATAAGAAGTAATTCTGTGAGAAAAGATAGTAGTTTTGCTTGCTGTGTATTTTCGTTAAGTTCGTAGTAACTCTGCAGAAAATATTCGTACTGCGTCGTGTGAAATCATATAAGTTGCTCGAAAGCTACTAGAGACGTCTTTAAGTAGTGTGCTAAATGTATAACCAGGCGACATCATCAGAAGAGATAACGATAAAATGATAGTTTATGCCTCTATTTCACCATAAATTTATTACATGTCAGAAACATAAATATCCATTGTGGCTCATGTTGTTAAAAAATATACTAATACATAACTAACTGACTCACTAATCTCTATTTCTTCGGAACCACTCAACAGAAATGATTACGTTTGGTACGGGTAGTTATTCGTAACCCATAGAAGTAAGGAATAGAAGCTCACTAAGCAAGGAATTTTAAAAATGTATCTTGTAAGAAGGGTTAGAAAAGGGATAACTTTTGAAAATAAACTTTTGAATCATTGACTGTAAGGACATGAAATATGTTTTGCGGCCTTTTTGTTGCAAAGACACAGATAGTTATAATACAATTGAAAAATAGAAAATGGGAGATAGAATTTTCTGTATTTTCATATATTGCATTTTCACGTCAAACCTAAGGGAATTGTGGTTATTTTTTGTATCATGATCAATCGTTAATTCAGAATGGTTTATATAATTTACATTAAATATTTCATAATTCAATCTCTAGTAACATATATAAAAAATAATAAATATAAAAT
Organism: Thermobia domestica; assembly: GCF_964235325.1. Taxonomy (NCBI): domain Eukaryota; kingdom Metazoa; phylum Arthropoda; class Insecta; order Zygentoma; family Lepismatidae; genus Thermobia; species Thermobia domestica. The sequence continues at coordinate 267,054,980 of NC_137455.1, forward strand.
TGATTTATAACGGTGTAATATTAGTATATCACAATAATTGAACGGGTAGTATAGTGGGATTAGGGTCTATAGTTATAGTGTATTGTTTGTTACATGGAGATTATTACCTAAATGATTTATGACATTTTATTTAGGTGTGACAGATAGTAGAATAAAAGAGATTGAATAAAAATAATTAGAGTTGATTGAGTTGATTTTTAGTTTAACGTCCCTTTCAGCAGCGAGGCTATATGAGACGTGGACCTATTGATTAACGTGGAATCCGAACCACATGAGCTCCCGCCGGGAATCGAACCCGGGTCTCCCACGCCAAAGGCGAGTACGCTAACCGCTCAGCCACGGAGGAGCTAAAAAAAAATTAGAAAAATGCATAATGTAATTAATTAATATTTAGAATAAAAGAAACAATTATATATAAGCCAAATGCACACATATATCACGGTACTAAAAGAAAGAAGCATACAACTATAAAAGCATGTAAATTGCTAATAAATAATTTTGACTTGTTATACTATACCATACATTAGTGGGATTTTTTTTTTTTTTTTTTTTTTTTTTTTTGAGTTTATACTTAATGTCCTGATGACGGCTACTCAGAGACTTTATGTCGAAGGTTTGAATGGAACGAAGTGAATTTGAAATGGTGGAAGCCGAATGAATGATTGTTGAATGATTCCAAAAGAATGATTTTTGGTTTATAAAATTTATCTTTTTATACTCGTAAATGTTTTTGTTTGCTACAACTAGTTGGCACTATATTTTTGAATTTTAGACCAGTCAAATAATAGTTTTTTGATAAATATTATTGTTATGTATACGGATATAAAGTGTTTGTTATTTTTGTTTTTATGTTTAGTTTTGGGTTCAGCCATGTCTGGAACTTCTGAATGTTCCAGGCATGGCTTTACTTCATCCATAATCAGGCACCAACTTTCCATTCCGCAATAGAAAAAAAATTACAAGGTCAAACATTTACAGTTTTTGAGATAATTTCTGTTTTATATGATTTAAAGAAAAAAAATTAGCTTCAAAATCTCAAGATTGCTTCATTTCAGCAGCTGAGAGGAAAATTTTTGAGAATTTGGATAGGGAGGGTTTTATTTTTGAAGCAGCTAAGTTTCGCCAATATGTTCATACTTTCTATCAAACTGCAATTGAATATTTAGGTAAGTGGATAAAACACCTTGAAACTTTGAAGCAATTTAATTGGATCACGCTTAAAGGTGTAGTACCATGTTTGGAAGATATATAAAAAGCTGTAGATTTTATTAAGGAAATTAATCCTTTCGTTCAGATTGATCATACTGCTCTTTACAACGAATGCGTGTATTTAAAAGAGCACTTGACACCAGAAATATTGACTAAGTGGAACTCAAATAGAGTATCTCCAGACAAGTGCTGGAGATTCCACTAACGTACCGTACTAAAATCTCCTAAAAGTTCTGGAGTTCCTTCTCTGTATATCCGGGACTAATGCTCCAACTGAACGTGTATTTTCGCACATGAATGTTTTGTGGACAAATGAGAAACCCAACTGTCTGTAGATACTTTGAAAGCTGTGCTGATCAGTAAGATTAATTTTGATCAGTCTTGTACCAGTTTCTACAAACTGTTGCGTACAAACAGAGAAATTTTAAAGATCCATTTATCCCAATAATATCACTGAAAGTTACGCTAGATGATCTAGTAGAGAATAACGGATATTCAATAATGAGGTAAGTAGTCTATTAGAAGTTAAAAGTATTATTGGGTACTACTTTGTCGTCGCGACTTCTGTCGAGGAATCTGAAGCTTAAAATATACAAAACGATAACCATGCCTGTTGTTCTGTATGGTTGCGAAACATGGTCGCTTACTCTGAGGGAAGAACATAGACTGAAAGTATTTGAGAACAAGATCCTGAGACGAATATTCGGACCCAAGAGGAACGGGAATGGGGAATGGCGGAAACTTCATAACGAGGAACTACATAATTTATATGGTTTACTCAACATTGTTAGGATCGTCAAGTCTAGGAGGCTTAGGTGGGTGGGCCATATAGCTAGAATGGAAGAAAGTAGAAACGCTTTCAAAGTCTTGACTGGAAGACCAATCGGAAAACGACCATTAGGAAGACCTAGGCGCGGATGGGAGGACAATATTAAGATGGATCTCGCAGAGATAGGAATACAAAGTAGAAACTGGATGCAGTTAACTAAGGATAGAAGCTAGTGGAGAGCTTTTGTGAACGCGGCATTGAACCTCCGGGTTCCATAGGCCATGGAGTTAGTTACTTAGTTGAGTACTACTTAAGTTACAAACGCTGTGTTATCACACTTACTTGTGTATTTTATAATACACAAACACTGCTGAGTCCCAAAATGCAAACTGGAAGTCAGATATTTAAACCCCGTCGCCGATTTGTATGCGTCTCGTTTTTGCAAGTAAAAATTCTGGTCACCCTGCCGTATACGTATACGTGCAACTTGTGTCTGAGTCCAGATATGTTCGCACCGTTCTATCTTTAAAGCTATACGTAAAAAGTCGCTTTAAACAGCGAATTGAAGGCCACGGGCTGTACATCTAATCATTCTTTTAATGGAAACCGTAAACTCACATATTAAGGAAATGAATGCCAAATAGAAATACCTGTAGAAATGTGACATTTTTGTTCTTTCTTTTTAGTTTAATGTCCCACAATTTTGCACCCAGGCTAAGGGAGACGTTGTTGATGAGATTGATGATAATATGGTAGAATGGTGAAAGTGGGAAGAAACCGAAGAACCATGAAAAAACTTACGCACATGGTGTTTGTCTACCACAAAGCCAACTTGGCGAGAGCTAAGGTTGAACCAGGTACCCCATGCGCCAGAGGTGAGCACTGAACACCGCAGCATTAACATGTGAGAAAAGAAAGGTAGAGAAGTATCGCACCGAAACACACTGCATTACTCTTTCTTTCCCTTAATGAGCAATACTTTTCAAGTGAAAAATTGTACTGATATTAAATGGATATGAAAAATTGTACTATTTTTTTAAAAAAAAAAATAGGAAAGGCAATACACCAAATTCCAAAATTGAACTCAAGTCTTTCATTATTTGCTAGTACGGAGAATTAGTAACTCTTGTTATGCATGCAATCGTTAGGGATATCTTCCTTTGGTAACTAGAGGAGTTAAATTTTGGTAATTTGGAAAATTAGATGATATTTCATTACTATCTATAAACAAATAATGTGAGGTCTTGTAGAGATCGTGGGACGTTCATATTATACAAATGGAAAACGAAGAAGTGGAAAAAGACGTTCTGCCTCCACATCAAACACTAAATGTTAGAACATATCTTAAACGCATTATTCTGTTGCTTTAAAATATGCTCATTGCCTAATAATGACAGTTAACTTAGGTAATGATATCTAACAAACGTAACAAATCTACCAGTAAGTAACTTATTCAAATCATGTTCATGACATTCAACTTTGTATTGGACAGAAAATGATGGAGACAGAAAATTTTCCATTGTAACTTCGAGTAGTGTGGAAATCTATAAAGGAAGATAATTTTCACTTCAAACTGGGTGCTGATTTCGAAATACCATATGGTAATTGTGAATGTTCGTTGTTACTCGTGCTGAATTTTTCTTCCGAATCTTCCTTTAAGAAATCTTGTTGTTGAGTTTGTGTACTTGTACTTAAATGAAAGAAGTTCTACTTCCGTCTTTTTTCTGTGTGTGGCTCCCTTGCACTATTTCCCTCTTCATGTTGTTTTGTCCTTTTTTTCTTAACTTATCTTCTGAGATGTTGGCCACGAACAGAGGAAAATATGATTCCCCCTCTATCACTGATCCCATGCTTGATAACTAGGGATATTTCCGAGTCAATATGGAGAGTCTGGACTTTGAATGACTTGCAGGGGTAAGGCAAAAGCCATCTAAATCTGTGCCTATTTGGACCACAAGGACAACAGAGGGTGGGACGAGGCGGTCTTAACGTAGATGACCACTTTCTGGTTATAGCCGTCGAGAAGCAAGAAGCAAGGGCGAAGAGATAGTTTGTTCATGGAAATCTTTTCTCTGTGTTTTGTGTTGTGTTCCTCAACAGATAAAAAAGTATATATATATATATATATATATATATATATATATATATATATATATATATATATATATATATATATATATATATATATATATATATATATATATATTCCTATGTTACCCCAACTTTTACATTTTGCCTTTCCTTTGTTTAACATTGTTGGTGCTCGCAAAACTTTTAAGTAAACATCTATATGTATGATGTAAGAATTAAGAATAAGACTGAAAAAGAACATTGCAAGTGGTATGAGCGTTATGTTTAGGACTAGCAGAAAACTCGTTCTTCGCACGGGAAGAATACGTTTCAGTTTGGACACAAAGGGTTGAACTTGGATTTAAACGGCATCGGAAGTGACACTGTTCATCTCAGCGACCCCAAAACTGTGGATTCGGCTCTAATATTGGTCATTTTTCAATTCCCTAAGTTCTAACGTCAAAGTGAAATGATAAAAACACTCCTAGATCCGAACCTCATCTATGTTCATTTGATCGAGATCAGTCGGGTGGTTCAAGGGATTAAGAGTCACGAACACAGTCACTTTCGTTTATATATAGAAAGATTATGTGCTCACTGTTGGGGGGAATCAAACAACAATAGATTGCTACTTAACAGTATATTCTTTCATATACAGTACAGAAATAAATAAACAAACAATCTATTCCAGGAGAATAAAAAGCTATCAACTGCATCAGATTGACAATGCACAAGATCCAGTTAAGTTTCTTGGATAGTTTTATCAGTTAATTATTTACAATACCTTTATATTATGTGTTTACTATATGTCAAAAGAAAAATTCGACAAGAATAACGTAAATATGTCTGCAAGTAATCGTCATTACGATTTGTTGGTTATGAGGTTCATTAAAAATCTTCTAGCATTCCTTTACTAAAAAAAAAATCAACTATTGATATTTCATTACTGAATTTGGAAAATAAAATGCATATATACTTCTATGACAGTTAGTAATATGTAGATACCAATTTAGTGGCAATTTCTTATGACAGGTAAAGTTGATGTATGTTCACCTGTTTTCGACGAGTAGAAATACTAAGGTCAGCATCAATCTAGACTTGTTTCTGAAAAGGAAAGTGTGGTAATGATAATTAAATAAATAATTGTTTTAATGAATAGTTAATATATATAATAAAAGGTTATAGGAGAATTTGTAATCAAAAAGTAATTATAATGAATGATAAATAAATACTATATAATAAAGTTTTCGATAATAAAGGGAAAATGAAATAAAATAGACTTGTCTGTAATGAAGAGAAGTAACTGGTGATGCTTAGAACATCTCGACATATAGTCTCGACGGAACATCTGAAAAGAAAAATACAGGATATTAATAAGCAAATAACAGAATCTAACCTAATCTAAACCTTATGATATCTTCAGAACACATTACTACAATTGACTACTAATAACTACATAATACGTCTACAGAAATAAAAGAATACTTACGAGATTCAGTACTTACCTCAAGGTAGAGACCTGCACGGGCCGGGCTTGGGCGGGCCGACTCTGTTATTTCTTTGGGCCGGGCCGGGCTTGGGCGGACCGACACTGTTATTTCTTTGGGCCGGGCCGGGCCGGCTTGGGCTGGCCGACACTGATTTCTCTTCAGGTCGGGCCGGGCTGGGGCCCATCAATTGCAATTCTTTAATAATTATTGACTTTCGTTAAACGATAATTGGAATAAAGCCAAACGTTGAAGAAGTGTGTCCGTGAAAAATGTTACAAAGAATGCAATAGTTATTTACAGTTTGTGTTGCTTAGCGGCTCCACTTTCACTATAGAAGATTGCAGGCATTATGCGGTAAATTAAGCTCTGACCTTGACCTTCACTGAACTCAAAATATAACAAGAAGGGGTGGGAATGTTTTGCCTGTCACTAAACAATATTGCCATCTTCACTTTATGCTAAATATCAATTAAGTTAGATTTTTGTTACAGGGAATGGAGTTTTTGTTCTCTCGATGACAGGCAAAGTTCTAGGAGGCAATGGTACCATTCGGGAGGCAAGCGTCAGGTTGTGAACCAGAGTTTAGAAAATGTTTCTGAAGGTTAGGTCAAATTTAGTACTAAATTTTGAGAAAGATTCGGGCTCGAGCTAATTTCTAAAAAAATTATCGGGCCGGGGTCGGACCAAAAACTTTTAAAATTTATCGGGCCCGGGCAGGGCTTGGGCCAAGAATTTTGAAAAACTTATCGGGCCGGGCCGGGCTCGGGCCGAAACATTCGGCCTGTGCAGGTCTCTACCTCAAGGCTATTGTCAAACACCATAATGCATGGTAGGATGTTACGTAAGGACATTGTTGACACTATGACCGATATATTAGTCTGAATTGAGCTTATTAGTTCGATTGTATTATATTCATTTTGATTTGAAGTTATGTTGATTGAATTCTTCATGTATTATCCAGATCCGCAATATAACGTTTATATATTGCATTTCAATGTTTATGAGGTTATTTTTATAATTGGTATTATGATAAGTCTATATTTTCTTAGCTATTGCTAAGTTCGTTGCGGAATCTATTTATCCATACAATGTGATTTTTATACGGTATCGTCTTTGTGTACTCCTGTGCCCACACGAATTTGAAAGTTGCGTCTCTTCCGCGGCGAGTTGCTGCGATGGCGACTGCAGCAATTTTTACTGGGCCAAAATTGTTTAGTTCCAGCGTATTTTCAGAAATGCGCTGGTGAGCTATCTATTATTATAAATATGTTGCGCAAACACTCACATACAGCTGAATTGCCTGTCTGCTACCTGTGACGAGCTGTGGCCGGAGCGTGGTTTGGAGGTTTTCGTGTGAGTCGTCCGAGCTGCCGCCTCGGCTGCCAATACAAATACAGATGAGTGCTAAGAGGGGCAGTGCAACTTCCGTGACTCAAAGTTTTCTCGAAACCACATCTCTCATTTCACACATTGAATCCCGGATCTAATGTTGTTTTGTTGGTAATAAAACTCCCCTATAATCACCACAAAATTGTCTTTCTGATGGTTCTTCTTTGTAATAGGCTGATTTAGACTCACACAGAACTTCGGATGAAGAACATGTCTTTCGAATTGTCTGGGTGGCCCAGTTGTATTGAATTCCATTTTTCCGATTTTCTTTGAAGTTTATGATTACGATTTGGAGACTGACATCAAACAGCATATTGTTACGTTATATACGAAGTTGACCTATAGGTAAACATATGTGTATTCACTATATTAGTTATAATACTAGATTAGGCCGAAGTAAAACACTATGTTAAGGTACAAACTCAGGTACCGATAACAGGTTATTTAGATTTAGACAAATACAGCAAGTCCCTAAACACAAAGGGGGCGCTCCACTACTTGCAATCGTAAGATTAAAATAGAACTAATTACGGGTAGAATAGACATAACTGAATTGAAAACAACATGATAATTTTAGAAAATGGTAGCAGCTCTAATGAGGAATAAATCGGTAAGTAGGTCCTTCTGTTGAGCTTTCAATGTCTGACGGCTGTGAATTCAAGAATATTAAACTATGATAAGCTTAGCTTTACAGAAGCCGTTAGTATATGGCAAAGTCGTAGTCTTTATTCAAAATTATCAGCAGAGCATTTTAACTAATCCTTGTCTTCTATTCTAATTGTAAGCTTTCTTTTGTATTACATATAGTTCCGGGACCACTAAATTTTCACCGTGAGGAGACTCTGGTTCGAACCAAGACTATGCAAACATATGGTGGACATTATCATAATGTGTGTGGATTTCCTTGAGATTCTTTTATGTCCTCTCTCACTCTCATTCCACCAACTTTTTCGTAAACAATCACCTTCAAAAATTATCTCAAGTCTCTTTTAACTTAACTGGCATAACCGATTTCATTTTACTTCAATTCTCAGTAGAGAAAGCTTTAATGTTTTATACTGTAGAACACTGACGCCACGGGTTACCTGGGCAATTAGGGTCTCCTGGATCTGTTTCTCGCTTCTCAGACCAGGACTGAACCGGTAACCCGGAAGTAACTGATATAATATCAACTCTAAAATATCAACTCTATAGCACTACTAGAGAGTTTTATAATTGATTAATAGTCTGTTATTCGAGCTCTAGTATTTGTGTCTTCAATTCCTGATACGACATTTCTTAATAAGGTATTATGTTTTCAATATTTCAAATATAATAGTTTTACAGGCTTGCTCATAAAACTTTGACATCTCTTATAAGAAAATTATGCAGCTTTTCTTTTCTGTGTTTCTCACGTTCGTATACATATAGTTCTTGCAGTTATCTTTTAGTGTAGTTTTTAACACATACAGACACACACATAAGATAGAAACTGATAAGATTCAGTAGAAGATAAACTCTAGTAAAAATAGTAAAGAGGATCACATAAAACTAAAAGTTAATTAACTTTTTGGAGTAGCAAAAGCTGCATATACTTTTATCATAGGCAACCAACAATACTTTGCCATTATACAAGTTGCATACGAGTAGAATCAAGGGATCTCGTGGGTTTTAACGATGAAATATATTGAAGTCACCGTTACCAGTGAAGATGTTGACGGATTGACTACATTAACGAATTAGACCGAGATGATTGCTTTCGATATCTATTCCCAGAAACAGAATTCAAAATTTCGCTTTTGTACAAGAGTAACTGACGGACGTACTAACAGTGAAGCCCTGAAACTTCCACTGTTTTATCTTAATAAAGAGGGAGTAGAGGTAGATGCTTGTTCGAATTACATTATTAGCCTCCTCACATATACCTCACATATGTATGACAAGATTTTATTGTCTTCGAATCATATCGGACCTGTTCGGGTCATAGGTCTATCCGAGTCACTTAGGAGAGTTACGGATCCTATTGTTTCAGGATTTTCCAAGAAACCAGTCATGATGTTCGTGATCCGTTCCATTACTGATGTAAAAGGAGTTTCTGAATGCTAAGTGTATCTTTGCTGGATGACCTCCTCAATCTTGTGGTAGTTACAATTCTGAGTTGATCCAGACGTTTACATAATATTTAATAAATAGCATAATATAGTGTTTCTCAAACTATAGTCCATGGACCACAAGTATTTCTCGATGTGCCCTGTTACATTGATTATTAATATAGAAAGATAGATAGAGAAAATCAAGTAAGTTTCGCACATTATTCCTTAGAAACTGAAACATAGTCTGAATTACATAAGCAAGTGTAATCTCTCTCTCTCTCTCTCCCACGAATGATATTTTATGAGATTATTTACCGAATCTACTCTATAAAATAAAGTTGATAGCCTTCAGTAATTAAAAGTAACTAATATGTCTTTTCTTCTATTAATACGAAACAAAAAGAAGAGGAACTAATTAATACTAAGCGAACTTAAGGGAATCCTAAAACTTTAAGTATACTGGTATTAACATTTGCTCAAAAGATTTTGTTTAAATAATAAATTTGCATTAACAGTGGACATCAGTATTGTGGTCTTTACAACATTATGACTAATAAAAGTAGTTCTCACTTGAGACAAGTTTGATTTTTTCAGTTGATTTCAGTTTAGCGTGTCTTTCAGCTACGAGGCTCTATGAGACATGCACTTACAGCTTAATATTGGAAGTGAACCACATGAGCTCCCGCCGGGAATCCAACCCGGGTCTCCCACGCCGAGAAAAGTTTCAGAAATGAAGGCATAATGTATTGTAAATCACTACGAATTCTGGAAATAGCTAATAAAATAAACATTCGATTCACCCTTTCGTGAGTAGACATTTGTAATCAATGATCTACAGAGGCTATGTCCAGAGATAGTAGTTGCATGCAGAATATTAAACTAAGACAGTGACGGGGCCCAGGCGCGGTCTCCTTGAATAAGGTTCTATCCGGCTCACGATTAGATTATTCTTGATCTCGTGAATTAAAAGAAGAGTAGAAGGAAGGAAAAACAAGCATGTCTATTTTAAAATACATAAATTCAGTTATGAAAGAAAATAACACTAACACACTTGAATTTACAATTAATAAATATTTCAAAATTAACATTTTGTCTTCACTTCGCGTTCAAGTGGCTAACGTGTATATTTTCCTGTTTCACGCATGGTTCTGTGTTTAATTCCCAGTGTGGGTGCTTGTCCATGAATATCAATAGTGGTTTAGATTTAGTCACATATACCTTCGGGGGTAAATAGGGATTCTGAATTCTAGTCAATGAAGAACATTTCCTGGAAAGGTAAATATAACTTTAAACTTACTTATTGGAGACACGAGGAAGTTGGAAAAGAGAATGAAAGAGTTAAGCACAAAAATGTGCGTGTTATTATTTAAGGTTTCGAACGCACTTTGAGAGGATATGACCAATCTCCGTTTGTCGCCACATTTAACAGTGTTAACATAGACAGTACATTTCCATTTGTATTTCCACTAACTTAATCCCGCCTCTGCTGCAGGAACCCCCCTCGAAGGTACGATTCATTCATAAAGTAGCATCCAGTTGAAGATGCATGATTCTATACGAAAAAGTTTAGCGACAGAGTAAGCATTATAGTTGTTATCTCGGGCAGCTGTCAGATGTCAGTAATTTGATGTTGTCAGTAGTTTTAAAATGTTCCGAGTGGCCGGGTGGGCCTTCATCATGAAGGAAGAGAATCTTGTTTATGAAATTGGTTAGTTAAAGTAGGCTGTAAAACTATTTAATAAACGCCGTATATAGTTGATACGGAGATCTTCGAAGAAATATTTTATAATTAACCTACTAAACTCTCTTGTCTTCTGCGAATACATTTCGTTAACAGATTAAAAAAAACTTATTGATCATCATTATATTGTTTTCAAGAGGTAGCTGAACACACACTCACACATACAAATGTTATAGAAGAAACCAAAGTATACACGAAACAAAGAGCACGGTGCCTCAATGATAGAGCGCTTACCTCTGGCGTGTGGGGTCCTTGGTTCGATTACCGGCTAAGTAAGTTTATGATGGATAATATCGTGGCCGTGGGTTTTCCCGGGGTACTCCTGTTTCCTCCCATTTTCTCATTCCACCAATTCTTCCATCATCACCATTCACTTGCTTTAATCATCGTCTCCTTTAGCCTAATGAGCATAATCGTGAGACGTTAAACTCAAAGATTTCATTCCATTTGTGCGAATAAAGATTGGCACTATGTCATTTTTTTCAGTTTTCTGTCTATGTGTAGACTCCTAAAATATTTGTTACTTGTTAAACTTGGTCTTCACGAACATCTGTAAATGTGATTTCACCTTTACTGTGTACTTTACATTCTAACTTCGACAGATTGCTATAATTTATCAGAGTACAGTACACATCGCTGCAGATTGTTCGAATAATCTTAAAGAATTTATGTTTCACCTACAATGAAGATCAATATTTAAAATGATAATAATGATTTAACTAATATTTTTTTCTTGTAATCATTCCAGAATTCATTAATATTCCAGAATAACTAACAGAAAAGTTCTGAAAAATATTCAAAACTGTAACATATTTGCCATATGTTTATGTTAAATGTATGTCGTATGATGGTAGTAGATAGAGACAGGAGAAAAAGTGAGGGGAAACGCGGTGGACACCGTCCCTGCACCTCCAAAAAATATGTACGGCGTCACCCCAGTTCGTAAAAAGTTACAATGGGCGAAGATAGGCAGAGGAACGACGTAACGTCATGCCGCTACCTACCGTCCTCCTACCTTTTCAGATCCATTTTAACCTCTGGATAGAGACACATGAAGATCAACGAAAATGAAGAAAAAATAACTGAACAGGAAAATGAAACCGTATATGTAAAACAAATATAAAGTTAAAAAATATGTCTGTATATGTAGTTTTGTTTATAGTAGAGTAGTTTCTATGTATATTATGTATTTTGTAAAAGGTCAAATACATAAATAGTCTAAATTGTTTAAAAAATTAAAGATGGGAATAAAAGAGCATGGTTTAAATATTAAGGGACCATGTCAGAAAAGATTACCTCGCTTCTTCTGCAAAAAGACTAAAGGCCAGAAACAGAGGAGAAATGACTACGAAAAAAGAGTAATTTTCTGTAGTGTGCTTGGTAGATGTAGCTAGTTTGTTGCAAAAGGCTAGATGTTGCAAAAGTGAAGGTGGCACATTAGGTTGGGGTACTGAAATCAAGGTGGCAGTGAAAGAGTTTGTGGCATTACTCATTTGTTCAAGAAATTCAGAAGGGGTATTTTATTCTTGGAGTAATTTGTTTTCAGGCGATTTCCTCAAAAATGGATCATGCTATTTTGTTCATAAAATGAAGTCAACATTTAATCTAAAGGACACGGGTAATTAAGGAAAGTGAATGACTATGAAATTAGTATTTCTGCTCTTCCACCGGGAATCAAACCCAGGACCATGTGCATCAAAAGGAAACATGCTAGTAGACTAGTGGTGAGGGCGCGATTTTGTTTAAGGGCGCGTATTTTTTTTTATTAATAACCTGATCATGTAGAAGAACTCATTTGTCCTGACAAAAATCCACAAGGTCAGAGGTCTTGACGGTGAGATTTTTCGAACGATTTTCTCAAAAATAACTCAGGCGACTTTTTCATATTTCATTAATAACCCTATAATATTGCGTAAATCGCTTCTCGCTGAAATACCTACAAGGGATACTTTACTTTTTATTTTTAAAGAATTTCCTCAAATACAACTGATGAAATTTTGTTGATATCTCATAGATAAATATTTCATTAATAATCCTAATATACGTTTGACATAGACGCTATGTCATTTTTCATGAAAAAGTGCATAACGGGTAATTTACTTTCGGACTTTCTTTCAATGAAATTTTCCGAAAATATAATTTTGTTCGTATTTTATAAATAAATGTTTCAGTAATAGGTGCAGCACAACGTGCTTTAGTTTAAGAAGTTGGAACGAAGGTTTCGTGTCTTGGCCAGTACTTTTTATTTAAAAAAAAAAAAAAAAGCCTGGGTAGAGCATTTGAAATCACTGGAGTTCATTGTTAATGGTAAACTATATTCGACGCTGTGCACTAAATTTTAATCAATGTTGTGGATTAATTTAACGTAAATGTGGTGCGAAGGCTATACGTCGTACGTACCAAGGTAAGGCTAATGTGGATGACGTGTAGTTGAGTTGATTTTGAGTTTAACGTCCCTTTCAGCAGCGAGGCTATATGCGACAGGGACCTAATGATTAACGTGGAATCCGAACTACATGAGCTCCCGCTGGGAAGTAACTGGTAGTGTATCATGGTAGGTCACGATAGGGGTGTAAAAAATGTCACAATTGGTATTGATCCAAGCTTCAAACGTGACACCTAAGCCTAATATCCACTACAATTTTGTTAGAGCCGTACTATTGCTGTACGCCTTCTATGTAAAATAATTTAATTAATAATGAATTCTGGTAAAGATAGTAGAGAGAATCAGTTACCAGTTAATGAGTTAAACGATTCACTTCATTAACGAACTTGATGGAGATAATCACTGTAGTTATATGCTGCAAAATAACAGAACTAAAAATTTGCTAACATGCACAGGATATGGGATACAGATAGCCGCCGTTAACATCATCGTTATCTGTTAACAGATTGACTCCATCAACGAACTCGATAAAGGTAATTGCTGTAGCTATATAATTGCAAAAAACGGAATTAAATAATCACTTACAAGTCTGGGACATGAACTATAGATAACCACCGTTGAAGTCGCCATTTCCAATCAATATATTAACGGATTGACTGCAGAAGGGAATCCGGTCAAGATAATCAGTCTAGGGTCTATCTGTCTGCTGCAAACAAACACACAAAAAGAATTAAAAATTTTATGTCGGATATGGGTTGTAAATAGCCACAGTTAAAGTCATCGCCATCTGTTACGATGTTAATGGATTTACTCCATTAATGAACTCGGCTAAAAAAATTGCTTTAGCTATCTGTTACAAAGACAGAATTCACAAATTAGTTTACATGTATGGAATGTATGATATAGATAGCCACCGTTAAAATTAATTCGTTAACGGATTGACTCCATTAACGATCTCGGCCTAGAAGAATTTTTGGAATGAACAAAAAAAAAAAAAAAAAAAATGAAACAAAATATTGCGATCTTGCCCAATAACTAATTTTTGAATCAGGGAACAGACTCTAAGTCGAGTTATCGTATTTATTACGAAATAAGCACATCATATTGACTTTCGATGTGGCTACACTCTATGTAGTTTTCTAGATATAAGGCTTCAAGAAAATTTTTGATTGAAATATATTGGATCTTTCGATCCAAGAATTCACTGAGATGTATGGGATATGGGATAGAAAAAAATATGGACAGCTGCTGTTCAAGTCACCGTTATCTGTTAATACTTTAATGGATTGACCACATTAGCGAACTCGGTCGGCATAATCGCTCCAACTATCCTTTGCAGAAAAGAGAATTCAAAGTTTCGTTTACATATATGCGATTTGGGCTACAGATAAGCACTGATAAAGTCGTCGTTATCCGTTAATCTGTAACGGATTGAGCCCATAACGAACTCGGCCGAGATAATCGTTCTAGCTATATATTCCAAAAAACAAAATTAACGATTTCGCTTACATAGATATAGTTTAGATAGCCGCCGTTATAGTAGCTGTTAACGTTAATCCTTTAACGGATTGGCTCCGTTAACGAACTGGTTAGAGATAATCGTTTTAGCTATAAGTTGCAGGAAACAGAATTCAAAACTTCGCTTATGTGTATGAAATATGAGCTATAGATAGAAACCGTAAAACTCCGTTATCTAGTTACCCGTTAACTCATTGAGTCCATTAACAAATTTGGCGAGAAAATCACTCTAGCTATTTAGTTACATGTATGGGATATGGTCTATATAGATAACCACCGTTAAAGTGCTGTTAACCATTAATCCGTTAATGAATTGACTCCAGTGTTGAATTTAGGCATGTTCAAGGGGGCTGAGCCACCTAGAATATCTATACACATGCATTGAAATATTTGCTTATTTTTTCTGTTTAATTTTTACTTAAATAAAATAGTCTTAAAAGTAAAGATTTTTGCTTTTTAAAGAAAATTAGTTTCTTCTTTTGTCCAAGCTAATTGTTCTAATTAACAAACCGCGTTCTCGAATAAAGTCCAAGTTAAATAAAAACTTGGAAATTAGATACAGACGCAGACAAACACTTTACAACGTTAGTTAGGGGAAAATTACAATATGTTGGTTATTGCAACCAACCAGATATAAAAAGGTTGGGAAATGAAGCATTATAGTAAGGACTCAGTAAACAAAATAAAACAGCCTCGAACAAGGTTCAAATTAGCCTTCATCTTCCTATTTCATTCTTTACATATGCATTGCGTATGTTGCGAGACATGCTGTTTTAGAAGCCTTCTTCCACTGTTCGGAGCAAGATAGGACGGCAAAAACTCGAAAAAGAGAGTCTGTCATATGTACAGTAGGTGTAATGTGAGGGTTTTCCACACTAGCTTTTAAAGAAAGGTTTCTGTGTTCTGTGTACTTTTTATCTGGCATTCGCCTGGTGGGACTAAGGAAATTCTTCGGAGAAATTTCAGTTAGAAACTTAGAATGTCCTTTCTGGACCAATTCAGAAGTGTTTTCTTTTAATATATCCCGTAAATTTTTATTGCCTCCCCCTCTTGTACAAAAGTCTGAATTCAACACTGACTCTATTAAGAAACTCGACTGAGGTAGCCTAATCACTCTAGCTATCTACTGAAAAAAAAAAAATTACAAAGTTTTCATCCACTCAAGAGTTACCTTGCGGAGTAACAAACGGACTAACAACATAATCTTATGTCTCACTGAGTGATCCTAATAATTTTTAAATAATTAAGAACAACCAAACTAAGAAGATCCCAGGTTATAGCAAGCAAGATTCGTCACTTATAATTTTTACATAATTTATACATTTTCTAGGCCAGTGTTAAGTTTGATATACTAAGCTATCCTATTCGAAAATGTTTTGGACTGATTAAACATTTCGTATTCTTACCTACTTCTCAAATGTTCACTATTACTTCTTACTAATAAAGCTATTGGGGGGAAATTGTTAATAAAGATATAAGCTTCAAAAGAGCTAGTCATTTTTTATTCTACCCTGAAGATTGATTATGAACTATAAACGCATGGCAGTGGAAAGAAGAAAGCTCCTCTGCAACACCCTGCGGCTGTTTAAGCAGCTGCAAAACGCGGTTGGTAAAAGTTCCCTGGCGGCGAGGATGCAACACCGCAGTACATATCCACTTTTCTCCCTTCCCCCGCCTGCTCAATATGGAACAGAAAATCTGATGATAGGTATCTTTGACTAAGTGATGCTTATCTTGTTTAATATCTTACATTTAATGTATTTCTTCAAATAAATTACATACTCAAGAATGGTAAAATTAGAAAAATTATATTGAGGTATTTTACAAAATAGGCGCTTCATGCCTTAAGCTTTTTTCCCGATTTGAATAATTTCCAGCCAGAAAAATTTATACTATCTTTAAAACATCTTCATCGCGGCACGAAAATGTAGAAACATCCAACTTTAATAATGATAATAATAATATCAATACGGAAATTGGTGAGTATTTTTATTTAAAAAAAAAAATATTATTTGTCGACAGCGGGGAAGAAAATTATAACCATTGCTTGGGCTTGTATCTAAGGTAAGCACCCGTAATAAGAATTGAGTTCCAGATCACGTATTAGCCACGTAGCCATAAAGAATCACATTTGCAGAAGGTTAATTCAAAGTTGTTAATAAATTAAAATATGGAGATGCTCTATGGAGTAGACAATCTTTCAATTTTACGTCCCACGATATGCCGTGTAGACTAAGGGAAACGGTGATGAAAAATGAATGAAAATGGTGAAATAAAGAAAGTGGAAGGAAACGGGAGAACTTTGAGAAAACCCACAAGCAAACTGTTTGTCCATCACAAAGACTACATGGCGCGAACTGAGATCGAACCAGGGACCCCACGCACCAGAGGTGAATACTCTACCACTGAGCCACCGAAACCTCCAAGGAATAGAATTTGCAAATTGCATAATGTAATTATTTTTAATTAAGGTCTGGGAAACCCAAGAGAAACGTGAGAAAATTTGTAGGTCACTAAATGATTGCTGACATTTCTCGAAATATGGTTACAAAATATCCGTGGATTGCAAAATCAGTGATGTCGCGGGTCACCTGGGTCACTTCGGTCACAACTTGTGTCTAGTTATCCGGGTCTGGATATCACTTTTCAGACCCGATCTGGCCCGACCAGACCCGGTAGATCGGACAGATAAGGCAACCCAGATAAACCAGTTGGCCTGTAAGTAGATAATCAAGTCTACAGCATTCCTGCATCATTTTATAATGCACTAATGATTTTTACCACTCAAGCTCGATAACTTACGTGTTTGATTTCTGGTGTGACATTTCTTCATCATGATCTTAATTAAGATACCATGTCTTGAATATTTCAAATTTAATGTTCATTCGTCTTCCCATACTGAAAACTAATACATTGGTTTTCAACACAGGCCACATAAAACATTTAACATAACACTATTTGAACTCAACAGTATATATTATATTTTACATGAGAAATTTTACAGGTTCAATCATTTAAACTTTGACATTTCCTCAAGAGTAAAAGATGCAGCTTTTCATTTCTGTATTTTCAGTGCAATGCTTTGATACATACACAGTCATGCACAAGAGAAAAAGAAAATTATCAATTTAGTGAGAAGAGAAAAAGAGAGAAACGGGAATCGTGTTTGTTAAAATTGCATTAGTAGCCTTATACGTACTCTCAATATACATGTATGACGATGTTTCATCGTCTCCGGGTCATACCGGGTAACAGGTCTGTCCGTGTCTCCAGGTCTGACTACTTTCAGGTCTTCCGAGTCATGCGTCATGAACTTGGTGACTCGTTCCATCACTGCACAAAATACGCACCGTAATAAAATTTTGATAACTGACCTATTTTTCCATGCAATTTTTACGTTAGCACAGTGATTAACCATACCCGTATCATGTTAGTTACGGCAGTATTTCCACTGAAGTGTTTCATTGCTCCCTGAAACAGATAACATGAAGTCTAATTTTCGACTCAAAATATTTTCTAACTTGAGAATGAAACAAAATCAGATTCCCTTTAATTTACAATACGTAATGTTCCTGGACAGTATAAATACATCTATTGGGCTCCGGTAAACATCCAACCTAAGGCAAATAAAAAAACCAAGTCTCCTACACAGTGCTTGCCTTGGCTCTGCATAGATACTTATTCTAAAATTTCTTTAATGTTTGGAAACATTTCGAAATTTTATTTTTGAGATAACTACGATTTTCCCTGTTACATTGTAACATCAACAGACAAATATTATTTTGTTACCTCAATTTCATTAACACACACACACACACACAGACCCCCCTCATATATATCACTTCAAAATGAGTGGGTCCTGCAGTTCCTGTTGCTTAGGACACGCTCTCATACAAGGTGGTGTGACGAAAACAAGACAGTCTGTGGAATAATATGGAAAAGAACTGCCCGAAATATCTAGATGCTGTGGGAAAGAATTACATAAAATTTACCCATTCACACAGCAGTGAATTGTGAATTGCTGATTGCATTCAATCATTTCATAGTAAATGTAAGTTGCGGAAGTAGTGGAACCTATTCTCCAACCGAATGGAATGGAATGGTCAATGGAAAAGCTTTAACACACGATTAGGATGACAAAGATTGTTGCTGTCATTACTCGTACAATCTCCATTTACTTTGTATCGCTGTTGCAGAACCTGCCATCTAGCGACTGAATCTGGAACTACTAGATACCAGCTAAGAGGAAGGTTAACTTCGTGGGTTTTCTTTCTTTTTCTTTCTTTCTTTTTCTTTCTTTCTTTTTTTCTTTTCATTCCGTGTGGTTATGCTATGAAACACTGACAAACTTTTGTAATTACTTGGGCAACCATAAAGTATAAAAAGCAGTAAAAGCATAATGGAATTTTTCACCTATGGTTGATACCATATCTGATTTTGATACTTTACATATCAAAATTTGCTAATTTTATAAGCATAATAAAGCATAATTTACAGAAATAAAGCATAAAACATAATGCTTTATGCTTTTTATTCCAGAACCTGTATATGTGTACATTAAAGAAAAATATGTTAATATATATGGTGGCAAAGGAAAAATGATCAACAAAATATGTTATCAATGCCGCAAACAATGGATATCAACTACCAATTGCCTTTACGCGTAACAATGGAAAGTTCGAATTCCTCCTCTCTTCGCACCTTCCGCTCAGAAGGATTTTTTTTTTTTTTTTTGGTTTTGTTTTCTCCAAGATGCCAAAATTAAGAGTTTATGCAATCTCAGGGAATAAGAGAATTCACAACTAACCAGTTCAAAGTATAAGGCGGTTATCTACTTTGTACTCTTTGTTCTGAATTCATTAAATATGAGAAGTCTACTGTGCAGCTAGCTACATGCTTCTTCTTCGAAACATCGCTTAAAGAAAACTACACAAAATGTAGTATCTATTGATGTAATTTTAGTGGGAAAAATTAATAGTTTCATATAGTTTCATATTAATAGTTTCATAGTTTGATATATTATAATAGTTTTTAATAGAAATGCTTAAAATGAAGTATAATTCAGGGAACATATTAAGGCATAATTTAGGAAAAAGCATAATAAATCATAATCTAAGGGAAAATAAAGCATAATATACAGCTGTATAAGGCATAAAGTTGGTTGCCCTAGTAATTACCATCTATAACTGTATATAAATTAGACATTAGGACTACCCCAGGCTAAAACATTTGCATTTTGCTAATTAAAATAATAATAATCGAGCGCAATTTAGATTGTAAACAAGAATGATTATCGATTCTAAGGCTATATAGATTTTATATCAAAAATATATAAATTTGTAATATTTGTAATTGTAATTTTTGAAATACTTGTTATATCTGTTAGTAGTTAACTCATACGTGTTTCCCCATTTGTTTCCCCATTTAGTTAACTAACAAAGAGTGTCCTGACCAATACAACTCTCCTCTATATTTTACTCTGCTTACTTTATATCTTGACTATTCCAGAGTCTTAGGCGCTTTATACGTAATACATTTATACAATTTTCATTGCAGGTACCTAGGACTTCAACAAAACTACGAGGACGTGGTGAACGTGAACTCGAAACAGAATGACTTTGGAGTCGTCCAATCGGATTATTGTGGTCACTTGTCATATTTAGGAGAACGACAAAAGGAATTGTGCAAACGAAATAGACAAATTCTTGATGTAAGTATGTTTTACTGATTTAATCAATGGAGGGGGGTGAAGGGGATTTCTTACCCCAACGTCATGTAATTTCCATAGCTCGTCAAAGAAAGAATTCCTTCATTCCCAGGGAAATTTGTTTCCCCATTTCGTGTACACATTGCATTACTGTAAAATAAAATAAAATAAAATAAAATAACAACAAGATTGAATATATATCTGCCAAATTGAGTGAGGGGCCAAATTCAGCCCTTTACTTATAAATTTTGATTAAAGACCGAAATCAATCGTTTGGTATGGGTTTATTGTTGATTATTTTAAAGAAATGTAGTTCGTTTCGAAAAGCATAAGGATATATTTACGAAATAAAGTTGATGAAGGTGATTTGGTTTGGTTGTTTTGAAGAAAGAAAAAAAAGAAACTTGTTTCGAAAATCCAAAGGAGATATTTACAGGATACATTTGGTGGTCAACTTTACATCGCTTATTTTACTTTACTTTTAAATTTCGATTCAAAACTCAAGTCAATCGTTTGTTTTCCGTTTCTTGTTGATTAGTTTGAAGAGAAAATAGTTTATTTCGAAAAATATTAAATTATTTACAAAATAAAATTGGGTGCGCAAACTTCACACTGATCTTTCAAATTTCAAATATGAAACCAGAAGTTGTTGTGGAATTCAAGTACTTAAAGTTTCAATAGGGAGTTAAGGATAGAGACCTAATGTGTTTGAATTCCATAACAACTTTCGGTTTCAAAATAGATATATATGGAGCAAAAATGATAACGGGTAGCTAGTAGCAGTTTTTTGGAATCGATTAAGCGTTCTAAACGTAATTACTATCTTCTCTCTCAACCCTTTGTTCAAACTGGAAGCGAGAGAAATCAATCACTTCCGGTTTTAACATTGATTGCTATAGAATACAAACTGTAATACATAGATAGCGAGAAGCAGTTTTCAGTAATCAATTAGGCGTTCCAAAAATATATTCTTCTTCACTATAATCTCTCTACTTAAACCAAAGTGGCAGAAATCAACCCCTTGCGGATTTAACGTTGATCGTCATAGAATGTAAATGATACTACACTGAGAAAAAAAAATTATATGTGGTGTATTTAAAATCACGTTACATTTGTAAATCCTGTAGTTTTTGGACTTAACGTATAGCAAACACATAACTAAAAACGCATATTTTATAATACTTTTTGTATAAGGTTCCATCTGTACGCACTTTCCGTATAGGCGGTCAGGATCTCACACAAATGGACGTATATGATATACAGCTAACTAATGTAATATACAGAAGATTGTTAGATAGCAGACATCCTACAACGATAGGGATGCGCACGAGTCGAGACAAGTCTCGAATCTCGAATCGACTCGACTCGAATTCAAGTCGAAATTCGAGTCGAGACACACTCTGTAAAATTCGAGACGAGTCGAGACTGCTCGTAAAAATCTCGACTCGACTCGAATGTCTCGAAAATCTTTCTATAATTTTTAATATTATTTTGAAGAAAGTACTTACTCAGAAACAGTCTTGAAACTAATTCAAGTGAGCAGCCATGCATAGACGTAACTTAGAGGGGGGCAAGGGAGGCAACTGCCCCCACATTTCTGAAGTTTATTAGGATAGTCATCCAGTGTTATCTATGAACTGAGCTGAAGCAAATACAACACAAGTTTGCTTAATTTTATGTTTTTGTTTCACAGTATTAAGGTCTTTAGGCGACTAACGAGGCCAAGAGAAAGGAGGGGCAAGGAAGTGAAAAAACAGCGACCCTGTTCTGACAAAAGATACTAGGTTAAACCTCAGTCACTCAGTCAGGATGGGCGATCGGAACAGAGTTCGTGGCCATGCTCCACCTTTAAAATGCTGCTTATTAGGCATACACACTGCCGTATCGCGACAAAACGCTGTAACTTGAGTTACATCGTTTTGTCGCTATAAGCATTTTTGAATTTTCCGTCACCGATATTTATGTTCACCAGGCTCAGCATTGAGCTGAGTCATATACTTTTGAAAATATACCAAAGAGAATTTTGATGTAAGTAGGAAATTAGCCGGTCTGTGCCGACTTTACGGCTCTTTTTCTCAAAACTGCTCCGCCAAAGTTACAGCGTTTTGTCGCGACAGGGCAGCACACTGCCCATTGCCCAGGGCTTAAAGTGGTTTCAGTGAATAGCCACCTCACCAGAATGCTTATCCACAGTGATTTACGAGAATGCAGTCAACAATGAAAGTAAATAATCCCTGACCCAGGTTCCAGATCTGGTTTGATAGATCATATTAATAGTCGTTTCATAGACGGAACCAAAATAATTAAAAATTAATGCACAATGTTTGTAAAGTGACAATTGTTGTACACGAACTAACTTCTGACAACAGGCTAATTTGCCAGAACTTAGTGCCGAGCGTTCCGGCTCACTTTAAGCCTTGACACTGCCTCTCTACTACTAGCTGGGTAATTGTCACGCACTTTCGATGCATGTGTTCTGAATTGATTCACACCTCACTTTATTGCTTTTTTCGTTTTTAGACATTACATGTTCCTTTACGACGGTAATAATAATTTATAAACTGTATTGTCATGATTTCTTTATTTTTCTGTTACATCAGAAATGCTTGTAATTTGAATAAATATAGGACTTATTCAGAACATTTTTGGGGGGTAGGGGTGGAGGATCACAGAGGCAGTGTAAAATTCTGATTGAATATATCTTTTAAAAAATGCTCAGATTCAGAGATGTTCATATACCTTCTCCCTCACTGATTCTGGCTGTTTCTTAGGCAATGGACAGTTATTAAAAATGTTGTCTTACGGTATCTATGCTGATATTATCATAAAATGTTCGACTGTAATAACAACGGGAATGGAACTCTAATTTTAACCATATCTGGTAATGTCTTGCAATAAATGTTTTGCCACATCCATCTTAATAAAGGTCAGTGAACTTTGAGCGTGCTGGAGGAAGGGGATGTGGTGTTTGTTGATGGTCAAAGGAAGAACAGGTCGGTCTGTTGTCTGGGATACAGGAAGTGTTTTATAAGGATAAGCAGAGACATTCAGAACGTGGCTTTTTGTCGGAAATCTTATGGTCCTAAATACAAAAGATATACAAAAATACAAAAGACAGCAATAAGTCAATTTTCAAATCAAAAGGCCGATTTTTTACTACGAAAGCCGAAAATCGCAAATGGGGCACTGCCCAATCCAAATATGAGGTTCCGCCGAAATTCGTTGTGCTGATCTTCATTCTATGAGCCTCCCTAACAATCTGCACAAACATTTTTGAAAACTGAGATTTACACTTCGGACGCCCTCCTTGTCGGAAAATAAGAATTCAAATGCCGGTATTACTTTGGAAACAGTGTCACAAGATGAAGTTTCAGAAGATCGTGATCCAGTCAAAGGTTGTGAAAAGGCAAAGACATTTCTGGCAGTAGGTCTAGGTCCCTTCCAACCGCAAATGAAAACGTGTCCCAATAAAAATGGCCGCCAGTTCCGATCTGAGTGATATAGGCCAGTGTTCGAAGTGGAAAAAAGCAGCGGCGGTATGTTTTATTATGATTTTACTCAACATACCGGCTATTTAAATATTGTCTTGATCACTGAAAAAACAGAGACGGTATGTCCTCATTACTGAAAAACCAGAGGCAGTATGGCATACCACCGCATACCGTCTCACTTCGACCACTGGTATAGGCAATTTAGTATGTTAGAATATAACATTTCTCGAGATAGTGCTTTTTGCTTTTATTGTCGCGCATTCTCCGAAAATTTTTCGAAATCTGAAGACATTTTACTAAGGAGAGTTTCCGTAACTGGAAGAAGGTCGTGGATAAATTCGGTACTCATGAGGCAAGTAACGCTTTTAAGACTTGTATTTTTAAGGCTGCGGAATTCCGAAACGCATACTATTGCACGGATCAGTTGCGCATAAATTAGATTTGCAGACGAACCAAATAGTTAACGGCAATAGAATATATTTGGAAGCACTTCTAAATAGTATTTTGTATTGTGCTCGCCAATGTGTTCCTCTTAGAGACCATAAGGAAAATAACGAAAGTGAAAATAAAGGCAATTTACTAGAACTCTTATCGCTAAGATCCAAAGACAATGACGTGATTTTTCGGTATTATGTTAACAAAGAGAAAACATTTAGATACGTTAGGCCCGAATACCAAAATCAATTTCTAGATTTAATATGCGAGTGTGTGCTGAGAAAAATAATCGATCGTGTGAAGACTGCAGGTACATATGGTGTCATCATGGATGAAACCCAAAGTTTGAAGGGACTGTTTTGCGATACTATGATGAAACAAACGTTCACGAAAGTTTTATCGGGTTTTACAATACAGAAAAATCACGGCGAAAGTGTGTCCAAACTGTTAACAAATGTGTTAATATCATGGGTCTGACCGTAGATAACATCCGAGGACAATGTTACGATGGTGCAGCCGCTATGTGTGGTCAGTACGCTGGCGTTACAAAGAGGATCAGGGGTGTGCGGAAAACTGTCTACGATTCGAAACATGTTTGGTGTTCTGAGCAGTTGCATTCCTTCATAGTAGCGCCGTCAAAAAAGCACGCTATTTTTGGAAATGTTCAACGTCAAGGAGAAAACTTAAAGCATTTGGTAACATTACAATCTTTGAGCGAAACTAGATGGAACTGTAAATCGGAAGCTATTCGTGCAGTTTTAGAAAATTTTGGACCTGTAGTTGAAGCTTTAGAGGAAATAGCACTATCAAATTTACGGTCCAGATGCGCATTCCCTGTTAAGAAATGTTCATGATTTTTTATTTTTGTTTCGTCTTAAACTGATGAGACGTGTTCTTGAATACACGAATCAACTGTCCATGCACTTACAGAATACACGTACCAAATTTTCTACTGTGAAAAATTTGTCGCAAGCCAATATCTGCAGCCTTCAGTCCTTACGGAGTGAGAAAAGTTTCAAAACGCTGTGGACAGAAACAGAAGAAATTACAGAAACCATGGGATGCAGTGCACCGAACGTTCGCGAAGACGAATCCCACGAGCATTGGATGGTGGTGATACTTCTTCGAGTGTGAGACAGCAGCTGAATATTACAGACGCGAAGTGTATTATTCCGTTATTGACATCCTTGTGGCAGATATTAGTAATAAAAGTTCAAAGAAAATGTTATGCAGGTTCTTCATTCCCTCCACGACGTGTTGAACTAACACAAGCCATCAGCAGCAAGTATCACAATTGTCAGCAACACCTACAAAACCCCCAAAGTTGAGCTGACATCAGAGTTAACAGTCTTCTCCAATTTGTGTGCAGAGAGATAGACTGAAAATGATCTTTCATCGCTTCCAAATTTGTTTTAAAAATTGAACCTTTACGCATGCTTCCCAAACTTGAACAAAGTTTATAAGACTTTTCTAACCGTGCCTGTCAGTTCCGCAACCAGTGAACGTTCCTTTTCGTGCCTGAGACGGCTAAAAACCTACGTTCGTAGCACTATGGGTCAAGAAAAATTTCGTAGTTTAGCTGTGTTGTGCATAGAAAGGTCTTACGACATGAACGTTTCTCAGATTATTGACAAATTTGATTCAGAAGCAACACTTCGAGGAAGGCGGCTGCAGCTCCATTAACAGTTCAGGTCCAGTATCCATATCATTACATTTAGTGGTAAGTGAAATATTAACTTATCAAATCAAAATTATAAATGTGATATTTACTGGCTAATATTTGGATTTCCTAATATTGTGACTTCCTTGTATTATTGATCAGCAGTATTTCTTTCAGAGGGTGAGCCGGGGCTTTCCCCTTTATACACACACAGTCAAGTGCAAAATACACTTCAGGCAAATTTTCAGGGAAAATCAGGATATCAAGAAACATTTGTTTAACTATAATTCCCCTCTTTACTTTTAAAATACCCTCTTTGGAGATATTTTCTGAAAGAAACACTATTAATGAGCTGGGGTAAATGAATATGTGGATGTTGTGCTGATAGGTTGTTCCAGGTAATTCCTTAACAACATTTAAGGCTCAGGTCAATATGAGGGATTGGGTAAAGATCAGGGAAAGATTGGTTAAGCGGGGCTTAAAATGGGCCGGAACGCACCAGTTCTGCATTTCAGTAAGTCAGTGTGTTGTCCGAATTCAGTTCCTGTGCTGTACTTGTCACGCTCCAACTTTGTATATTTTAAGTTTATTATTGTCATATTTTAAGCAGATTAATACCCTTTTAAAGCACGATAAAGAACTAATGTAGAACTTTTCGATCTGCGTCATTGTGTTCCACGAAATTATTCTAGGGAAAGGCGTTCCGGCTATTGACTAAAACAATTTTTAGCATAGAGGCAAAGGCTTAATTTTAGGTCTCATCCTCAAAAACTGACGTAAAGTTAGGCTGGATACCTGCCTGAGTAGTATTTATATCATTCACACACTCCAACTACATAATGGTGATCCAAAATGAGAGAGGGTTTCTCGAAACTACGGTACTAAATATTTGGTTAAAACATTAGAAGCAAATTTATGGTTGGTTTCAAAAAGTGACAATTTAAGGTCGAAGACTACCTGCCCAAGTGGAAATTTGTGAATATATTTTTGTCGAAACAAAGAAAAGTTTAACGTGCACAAGTGAGTAATGTATATTATATACTTCTAATTACAGATTGTGAATCTGAAAGTCAATAAATAAAACTTGTCGTCTCTTAATAATGAAAGAAAAGAAAAATCGCAGTTCACACTCATGCCATGTAGCTGCCACCGCAAATTCAAACTTTATAATCGATTTTTATATCAAAGGCAATAATGTGAAATATGTTGCTGCTTCCAATCTAAAGTAGGAATTAAAATCTAAGCTTGGTTGAATTCACAACTTTCTGTGATCAGTTGTTAATGTATAATGCTCTTTCTTCCAAAGGGAGAGAGCATATACAACTCAAGGAAGCATAGAGAGATGTATGCTTGGAATAACCCGGAGAGATAGAAAAAGAAATACATGGATAAGGAAGATGACAGGAATGACCGATATCATCGCGAAAATAAAAGGACTCAAGTGTCAATGAGCTGGTCATATTGCAAGAAGAACTGACGATAGGTGGACAAAAGCAATCTTTGACTGGATCCTAAGAGAACGAAAACGATCCAGAAAACGTTGTAATACAATGTGGTGTGACGAAATTAGGAAGCAGTATGGAGTAACGTGGAAACGAACTGCCAAAAATAGACACGTGTGAAAAAGAATTCGAGAAACCTTCATCCAGAAGTGGGTCGGCAAAGGTTGTTTATATATATATGTGGGGGGGTGTTTATGTGTGTGTGTGTGTGTGTGTGTGTGTGTGTGCGTGCACGAATGCCCCCCCCCCAATCATATGGACCAAGGTTATGATTATGCATCCATGTGTCTAGTGGAGCTCGAGTAAAGCACCATGACCCCAAGGCGTATCGCACACTGCTTGCACACTTCGTACACGCTTTCATGACGACCATGTTTCCCAACGGTAGTGGCATTTTTCGACAAGATAGTGCACCATGTCACAAGGCCAGGAGTGTGATAGAGTGGTTCGAGGAACACAGGGAGGCGTTCCACGTGATGTGTTGGCCCCCCAACTCGCCGGATCTGAACCCAATTGAAAAAAAAATGAAATGAAATCTTTGAGTTTTGAGTCCCACGGTTATGCCGGTTAGACTAAAGGAGACGGTGATGATGAGTAATGAATGAAATGGTGGAATGAATAAAGTGGGAGGAAACGGGAGAACCCCGAGAAAACCCACGCACACGGTGTTTGTCCACCACAAAGTTTACTTGGCGGGGGCTGGGATCGAACCCGGGACCCCAAGCACCAGAGGTGAACGCTCTACCACTGAGCCACCGCGGCCCCCTGAACCCAATTGAATACATCTGGGATGTGAATGAACGTGACGTCAGAACACATCGCCCCCTTCCCGGAATTTACGGGAATTAGGTGACCTGTGTGTGCACATGTGGTGGCAACTCTCTCCAGCGACCTACAAAGGATTATTACGTCCATGCCAAGAACATTCGCCGTTGTTATCCGTGCCATAGATAGACATACTGACAATTAGGTAGGTAGTCATAATGTAGTCATAATGTTCTGGCTGATGTGTGCGTATATTTTAACTCGTATATTTTGTCTCGACTCGAATTCGAGTCGAGTCGAAACAGAAACTGCCGAGTCGAGACACGAGTCGAGACAGAGACATATTTTCGAGTCGAGACAACATTTTCTCGAGTCGAGTCGAGACAGGCTTAAATCTCGACTCGACTCGAGTCGTGCGCATCCCTATGCAACGATATGATGTAACATCTAAGGGCAGTGCCTATGTTGCATGTGAATAACGAATACACCGTACTGATTTCTGCAGTAAGCAAGATGATTCCATATATTTGTATACACAATATACCGCTGTCCGGAGAACGGATTTTTTTCAGTGTAGCAAGAAGTGGTTTTCTGCAATCAATTAAGGATTCCAAGAATATATTCTGATTCCACTCTAATATCTCTACTAAAACCGGCAGTGATATAAACCTAATAACACTTATGATTTCAATAATAACCGAGAAAATATCACTATAAAAAACAAACTCCATCAGCTGGTGTACACGTGAGAGTGATACTTGTTTAATGTATAAAGGGAGAATGAAGCACTAACTTTTTATTCAATCTTTTATCGTTTCAAACAGTATTAGTCTCTTTCTTCTCAATTTGTAATGTATAAAGCAATTATAAAGCATTGCTTTATAAACCAGTCTGTATTTGTTTTAGTGTTTCAATTGTCATTTTCAAGTTTAAAATAAAATAATGAAATACTAATTCATTAACTAATCTGCATTCTTCTCAGGCATTGTTATTACTATTATTGGTCGTTCGCTTTATCAATTTTTAAAGCAATAAAATGCATTGCACTATCATAAAATATGAGTTCTTTTCAAATACTATTACTCTTTTCAGTGTTGTATGCAAGAGGAGGGATTTTGGAGTTTGAGACCCTCCCCATCGAGCAAGATATTATGCAAAAATAAACACATTATGAACTTGGGAACCTGACCCCCCTTGATGAACTGATGAATTTTTGCATACGCTACTGACTATGTTTCTCGTCTCATTTTTAGCCGTTTTTCTGCTTTGAACGAAATTTTGAAGGGCATTGAAAGCATGAAGGTGACCAACAACTTTATTATGCAAATATCTTTAATAACACTTACTTCTTGATTTTTCTTCAAAACAATCAGAAACGAAAGGAAAACAAATGATTGAGTTTGGTTTTAAACCGAAATTTGAAAAACCATTGTTAGGTTTGCCTACCCAATTTTATTTTGTAAATGACAATATTTTTCGAAACAAACTATTTTATTTTCAAACTAATCAATAAGAAACGAAAAAAAAAAGAGACTGGCTCCAGTTTTGTATCGAAATTTAAAAGTAGAATAAACAGTGTGAAGTTGGCCACCAAATGTATCGTTTAAATATTTCATGCTTTTTAAGACAAGTGATTTTTTTCTTCAAAACAATCAAAACAAACCACTTTCATCAACTTTATTTCGTAAATATATTCTTATGTCTCTCTAAACATACTGCTTCTCTTGAAAATAATCAACAACAAATCCATATTCAAACGATGGATTTTGATCTTGAATCGAAATTTGTAAGTAAAGGGACCAGGCTGAATTTGGTCACATCCGACATTTGTTTCGTATATGTCTCTTTCCGGTTTTCGAAACAAACGATTTTCTCTTCAAAACAATCAAGAACAAAGGAAAACCAAACGATTAGCTTTGGTTTTGAATCGAAATTTGAAAGTGAGGCATTGTGAAGTTACACCACACACATTTCTTTTGTAAACACACTTTATGTCTTTCGAAATAAACTATTCTTTCTTCAAAATAATCAACAACAAACATATCAAACAATTGATTTGAGGTTTCAATCGAAATTTGTAAGTGAAGGAACCAGGGTAAAGGCCGTTTCCCAACTTTATTTTGTAAATATCCTTTTATAATTTTGGAAACAAACGACATTTTTCTTCAAAAGAAACAAACGATTGGCTTGGATTTTGAATCGAAATTAAAACTAGTGATGTTAGCCACATCTCAACTTTAGTTTGTAAATATCTCATGAAGTTTTTCGAAACAAACGATTTTGTATTGAAAACAATCAATAGTAAACAAGAAACATTCGATTCGCTTCTGTTTCGAATTGAAATTTGGAAGTGCGGGCCAGTGTGAAGTTGCGGGCAACTTCACGCAGGTGTCAAAAGGGTTGTCGATGTGTTTGATAGTACTAAAATAAATTAAAAGCGATATTATAAGGAGGCAAGAATATATATTAAATTTCGATTTTCCTTACGGTTATTTCCCTTACAAAATTATAAATGTTGTGGCAAAGAGGCGTTAAATTAAATGTCGTGCAAACGCCAAATAACTACTGACAAGTAAACCTTACGTTTGGGTGAATCGAGTTGCTGACTGAGACACATATGAGAAAGTAGTACTAAATGTGGTCAGTATTTCAGTGAAGTTTTAGGTGCGAAGCTCCAGGGGTTTAGGAGATACAGCTACCAGAACATCACATGGAAGTACAGAATAGTCTTCATACAGTTGGAGGTAAAAGCTCTGTAAGACCCCTTGTAACGACAAAAGGTGAATAACAAATATATGGGTACATATTAGGACTAGGGAGAAGTCATATAATAAGGGTATACCTGACGGCGGCCATCTTGAAATCCGCCATTTTGAATTAAGGTTAAGTTTTTAAAATAGGAATAGGGTCTTGTGATACATGATTTAAGGCGCAAATTCAATCAGAAGAACAATGGTGACGTTAATTTTGATTTACGCGCAATTGGTAAAAAGTTACAGGGAAATTAAATATTATTGCAGCATATGTATTAGTCCTTTACCCCACCTTGTAAATTTTGTGTTAATGATAATAATTAAATAAAAAGCCGGTGGATAAATATTAGGTGTAAGGTAAGAGTTGCCTTGATGGCGGCCATGTCCAAATCCGCGATTTTGAATCAGACAAAAGTTTTAAAAATGCTGGTTAATAATAAAGCAAAAATGGTTATACCGTTGGAGTTATGGTAAAATTTGCTATTAATAAGGTGTCACTGTTATGCGTTTTGTTTAAAACTTTTGTCTGATTCAAAATGGCGGATTTGAATATGGTCGCCATCAAGGCAACTCTTACCTTACACCTAATATTTATCCACCGGCTTTTTATTTAATTATTATCATTAACACAAAATTTACAAGGTGGGGTAAAGGACTAATACATATGCTGCAATAATATTTAATTTCCCTGTAACTTTTTACCAATTGCGCGTAAATCAAAATTAACGTCACCATTGTTCTTCTGATTGAATTTGCGCCTTAAATCATGTATCACAAGACCCTATTCCTATTTTAAAAACTTAACCTTAATTCAAAATGGCGGATTTCAAGATGGCCGCCGTCAGGTATACCCTTATTATATGACTTCTCCCTAGTCCTAATATGTACCCATATATTTGTTATTCACCTTTTGTCGTTACAAGGGGTCTTACAGAGCTTTTACCTCCAACTGTATGAAGACTATTCTGTACTTCCATGTGATGTTCTGGTAGCTGTATCTCCTAAACCCCTGGAGCTTCGCACCTAAAACTTCACTGAAATACTGACCACATTTAGTACTACTTTCTCATATGTGTCTCAGTCAGCAACTCGATTCACCCAAACGTAAGGTTTACTTGTGAGTAAGATCTATGGTTGCATAAAGACCAAATTTAATAATAATAATAATAATAATAATAATAATAATAATAATAATAATAATAATAATAATAATAATAATAATAATAATAATAATAATATTAGTGGCGTATTTAAGGGGTTTCCGGGCTTAAGTCCCCCAAATATTATTTACTATTTTAAAATAAATGAAATATCTTGTACTATTTTCACATTTCCAGCAGGGTTGTTTTGTTTAAAACAAAATGTTTAAAACAAATGATTAAACTTGTTTTAAACAACTGATTTTGTTTAAAACAAATTTTATATACGTTTTAAACAACTTGTTTTACACACGTGTATTTTTAAGGCTTGTTTTAAACATATGTTTATTTTTATTTTATTTAAGTTTTGTAAAAAAAAAATCTGCCAGAGAAAGAAAATTACCAAAAAGTGATCCCGTTCAGGCTATTTTCTTCCCTACAGTGTTACCATACTTGGTACAATTATCAAATTCAGCCCTTTTTGTCATTCATCGGTCCGTTGGTACCACTCTGGCATTTTCAGCCCCTTTTGTGAAAAGAGTTGGTACAATTCTATCCAATTCAGCACCATTTAACAGATACTTGGCACATTTTCAAAAGTGTCAGTAAGACTTTTCCTACATCTCATAGAGGCGCGTTTGATTTCCTTACAATACATATCGAAGATGATAACTGTTTTCCCTTTTAATTTGTGGCCTCTGTTATACTTCATACGTGCGAGAAAAGTTTCATCTACTTCCACAATTGTTCGGGGTCTTTCTATTTGGATGTTTTTAGAAAGTAACTTTTAAAAAGAGCAATTTCTTGATTTGGACTCTTGGAGAAAGGGGCGGAGTGTTCTAGAACTTTACTTCTTTTAGTTTCGTATTATAGAGCCATGTATTACACTGTGATAAAATAATGAATTTAGCCATTTTTGTTTTAATTTGGTACTATTTTTCAGCCCATTCCAGAACTAGGACTGTGACAACACTGTTCCCGTGTGAATGTTTTGATTCCTCGTGGCTACTGCAGGTCCATGTGGTGATCCTCAATTTATTTCGTCTATTTTACCCTTGTTTTTCTTTATTGTCTATTATATTGCTTAAATGCTTATCAGTTAACTTGCGAGAAAGTGTTGTAGTCGAAGGTTGGACTACTTGTAAAAATGATATTAAACAATAAATAAAAGAATTATCATTGAAACAAATTTTTTCTGTTGTATTCAGAAAACAGAGGGTTCTTTACTAAATTGCGGTTCTGAAATTAAAATATCGCCGACACTTGTTAATACACACAGTACATGTTGGTTCTCAGTCTTCGTACAACCTGGAATCGTTTAACATGAGTTTTACGGGAAGAAAAAAGGACACCATTTCGAGTAAACCGAAGAAACTAATTTTATACGTTTCGAACAAACTTGGGTTGCAGGATAAATTTGGTTCCAACTTAGTATATATATATATATATATATATATAAATAGATCTTGGTCGTTCAGAGCACAAGGATCCAAGTCCATTTTCAAAAAGGTTCATTTTTGCTCACCAAACGTAGTATCTTCGTAGCAAAGAGTCCGAAATAAATGAACCAAAAATCACGTGAAAAGGTTTAGTGTGGGCTAGAGTTTCATAGGACAACCGCTAGACAAGGGCGTTTCTAGAACGGGGGAACAGGAGAGCTAATTTTCCTCCCTCTGCTCATAAATTTAAGATATTGTGTACGCTGCAACGTGAGAAAGATTAAGAAGTCAAGCTCTAAATGTCATTGTCAATGATACATAATTACATTAAATAAATGCAGGTGTGTGAAAAAGAATACACCGACGGAAAAGTCATATATTTTCAACCACGAAACGAAAAGAAAGAAAGAAAACTACGTGACAAGGTGCAATCTAGAGTTTTATATGATTACCGCTATAGTGAGGGGCGTCCGTTTAGAGGTCATCCGCCTTCCTACCGCCTACCCTAATTTCAAATTTGGGACAGTAATGCAGATTTAGAAACCTTTTTCTGAGCAAAATGCAACAGAAAAAAATGAATCCTTACACCGAATAAATACGAAGTTTGATCAGTTAAAATCCATTTCCATTGGCCGCAAGGAGCTATAGGCTTATTTTGCTCTTTTGTATTTTTTTCTTTTTGACCCAAAGATTCCAAAGGTGGCTCTACTTTCGAGTTTCGGGCCTGTTTTAAATTCTCGAAATTGTGCCTAAGCAACTTTCCAGTTTTGATCATCTATATTTCCTCCGTATTTATTCAGTGTAAGGACTTCAAACTTGTTCTGTTGGACTTTGCTTATCAAAAAATTTCTAAATCTGCCTTACTGCCCCAAAATCTGAAATTCAGAGTGGGAGTGGGCGCGGCTGTCCTCCTGCCCCCACTGACGCCCCTGTCTAGCGGCTGTAATATCAAACTAGCCCACGCCTTTTCAGGTGGTTTTAGTTTCGTTTTTCGTACTCTTGACTGCGAAGATATTACCTTTTGAAATATATATATTCCCTCCTCCCCCAATACCCCCACCTCTCCTATCCTCCCCCAATACCCCTTCTATTCACCCCTCTCAAACCCAAAAGTCATAGACTGGGTATGGCTAGTAAGTATGTTCATTTGTCTCTATGGATGCCATTTTTTACCCTTGTAGCTCCATCAGGGGGTACCTCCCCCTAAATTCTGAAGAGAGAGAGGGAAAGCTATAAACACCCAACTTTGCCCCCTCCCCCTTCACGGCGGGACCCATTACATGAATGATATACACAGGATTAGAAAGTTCCATTCTTTCTGAAGAGATACATACCAAAATTATATCTCTAGGTTAATTAGGAGCTGAGCTAGAGAGGTTTGAATTGCTGGCTCAAGAGTTGAGCCGTTCGTCCTAAAAAGGTTTATCCTTTCACGCGCACGGCAAGTTTTGTTACTGCGAGTCATAGGCCTTGAGCAGGGGCGTCTTCACTCAGTGGGGCATATAGCGACAAGCGGTTTTCTGCAATCGATTCAGAATGTTAAGAGAACATACTATCACAACCCGCAACACTGTACCAAAACCACAAGTGGTTGAAATTTACTGCTATTTCCGGTTTCAATGCTGATTTCCTGATTTCCGTAGAGAAAAAAAAACGTTATATATATATATATATATATATATATATATATATATATATATATATATATACAGTAAAAGCTCTTTATTCGCGGGGTATATGTTCCATAAATATGCCGAGAATACAGAAACCGTGAATACGGAATGGTAATTTATATGGGATTATAGGGGATACGTTCCTAGGTGACAAAATAAAAAAACAAATACATATATAAAAAATCAGTTTACTGTAATTGAAGTTTTTGACCATATTGATTAATTATTATCTTCAGGCTTAGGCAGTGGTTTGAAGAATTTTGTAATTTTTTCTTGCTTGGCAGTTTTTAAAAGCTCCTTCAATTCAGACTGATATTCAGCAGTGGCATTAGCAATTTGCCTCTTAAAAATAAGACTTCGTTCCATAGACGGATCAATTTTCATAAAGAAATCACAAAGCTCATTTGCCACTCTTAAACCTTCACTAAGATTTTTCAAATTAAATGTCACGTTTCCAGTGCTTGTTGAAGCCTCTTCTTTCATGGGCTGTGAATTTAACATTTCCTCCAAGTCGGTTTCAGACAAATCTTCATCTTGCGATTCAAGCAATTCCTGAATGTCACTTGATTCTATTTGTTCGAACCCATCTCGTCCAATTCCATTCGCAATTTCGGCTAAGTTTGAATTTGCACACATTCTTCGTCATTTTCCGCATGTTTTTCCAGCATGTTTTTAGTCAGTTTTTCCAGCATGACTTCAATGTGTGTGGCTTCAGTTCTTCCAATGATTCTTTTATGATTACGATGCATTTTGCTATGTCAAATTTCTTCCAGCATTCCATAACATTCATATCAGGATTACATTCCATATTATCCAATACGATTTTGAAGGTTCGTCTAATGTAATAGAGCTTAAAGGCCTGGATTATTCCTTGGTCCATAGGTTGAAGCAAAGCCGTCGTGTTGGGAGATAAAAAATGTCACTTTTATATTTGGATGCACAGTTTCAAGTTCGCGAGGATGACCTGGTGCATTGTCCAAAACTAGAACTGCTTTAAAGTCTAAATTCTGTTTTTTAAAATAAGTTTCAACTTCAGAAACAAAACAATCCCGGAACCAGTCACAAAAAATAGCGCTTGTAACCCACGCTTTCTTATTAGCACGCCAAAACACTGGCAGGTCGTCCTTGTTTTGATTTTTTAAAGCCCGAGGATTTAATGATCTGTAAATCATCAGTGGTTTAATGACACAACCTCCAGATGCATTAGAACATAGCAGCAGTGTAACTCTATCCTTTGCTGCTTTAAATCCAGGAGCAGACTTTTCGCCTTTAGAAATGAATGTTTTGTTTGGCATTCTCTTCCAAAACAGAGCAGTTTCGTCTGCATTAAATACTTGCTTAGGTTTGTATCCTCCATCAGCTACTAAGTTTGCAAATTCTTCTGGATATCGTTATGCTGCAGCAGTGTCTGCAGATGCAGCTTCTCCAACGATTTTAATGTTATGCAATGATTGTCTCACCTTAAATTTATTGAACCAACCTTCCGATGCTTGAAATCTTCCATCTGTACATTCACCACTACAACTACCATCAGGTTCTTTAAAATGAGCGTTAAGACACTTTGCCTTCTCCCGGACCATTGGACCACTCAGGGGCACTCGTTTTTGGTTGCGGTCTTCGATCCATAATGACAACGCCACTTCCATTTTTTCTATTGCTGGATCACGGACAATTTTCGCTGACACTGAAGTTGAAGCTACAGACGACCTTATTTTAGCTTCGGATTTTTTTATCGATCGTACAGTTGATTCGTTGACATTGAATGAGCGTGATATGGATGCAAACGACTCTCCAAGGCGTAAACGATCAAGCATTTCTATTTTCACTTTAAGCGGTTACACAGATTTTTTTCGTGTCGAAACTCGTTTCTCATTTTTTTTAGTTGACATTACTGTATAAATTAGGAAGACAGCGGTAGAGACGTGTTACTCGATCACAATTTTTGTAACGAATGGAAAGACGAAACAATAAAACACGCAAAGCGGCTCTTACCAAAGGACGGAACGTCTAATAATATGGCGGCATTTAAAAATATACTTTATTCATTGAGTAATAAGGTTGATTTCATTCTGTTTGTTTACATTCTCAAAAACATCGATCGCAGAGAAGGCGGATTATGTCAAAGTCCGAACCAATACAGCGGCGATATCATTTAACAACATACTTTAGGCAAAGTTGTAATAAGGTCTATTTTACATTTTATTAGTCCATTTGATGGAGTTTACAAAGGATATTGGGTTGGATACCTATTGGAATCCTTTTTATTATTATGTATGTACGTACTGATTAGATCCGCGAATAAAGAAATCTTTAGCCGCGAATATAGGAATTGGGTCACATTTTTTAATCCGCGAATAGTGGAAACGCGAATAAGGAGCTCTTACTGTATATATATATATATATATATATATATATATATATATATATATATATATATATATATATATATACATTTTGTATAAACTTTTACTGCATATAAAAGTAGAAATAGACAATTCCAAACAGATAGTTAAAACAATCGAAGTGGATCTAGGAAAATCTCTTGATTCTGTGCACGAGAAACTGGATGACGTCAAACAAATTAAAAGTAGTCAATAATCATCAAAGCACTGTTTAGATGTTATTGACAGCTTGGATAGCGAGAATAAATATTGATTTAAATAGCATCGGAAGTGTAACTGTTCATGTCAGCGACCCGGAAAACTATGGATTCGACACTAGTATCTGTCAATTTAGATCATCTCTCTCTCTCTCTCTCTCTCTCTCTCTATATATATATATATATATATATATATATATATATATATATATATATATATATATATTTCCCCTAAGTTGCACCATCAAAGTGAAATAATTAAAACCATCCCAGGACCGAACCTCATCTATGTTGAAAATTTGATCGAGATCGGTCGAGTGGTTCAAGAATTGTGAAGCTACAAACATAGTTACTTTCAATTTTATATATTACCTTATATTAATCTGTTTAGCTTTTCTTTTTTTTTTTTTAAAAAAAAAAGACTACAACGTTTACTGTTGGTATTCAGACTAGCGTAATGTCCAAATACTGTGTTGGGAACAATTATTATTCAGAGATTTGGAGGCTCACTTCATACTTTGCCTAGAAAATTTATTTAAGGTATTTTGTAGGACTAATAAAATCATATTATTGGTCCTTATTATGATCCCCCCTCAGACAAAAGAAAAGGAAAAGGCAAAAGATGTCGAGGTAAAAGAGTATACAGGGTGTTTCAAAACAACATCGACAACGTTTGGGAGATCCTGACATCAAGATAAGACAAAAAGTATAGACCAACCTGGGTGCACAAATGCTTCGTTTCGGAGTTATAGGCTGCCGAAAACATGACAAAATGAACTTTAAAGGTCCATATCTCCAAAATTATAGGACCTATCGTAGCCGGGTCAAGACTTCACTTAGGAACTAATATGTGCGCTATCCTAAAATACATATTTCAGAATCCTGCGGTGCTCTCTCAACAATTTTTATAGAGGAAGTATGGCTACGGGCATATGATCTGAAGTACTCACAAACTACCTCTATAAAAATTGTTGCAGAAGTACTGCAGGATTCTAAAACTTGGATATTTGGATAGGGCACATACTAGTTCCTAAGTAGTCTTGACCCGACTACCGTAGATCTCATAGTTTAGGAGCTTTAAAGTTAATTTTTCCATGTTTTCGGCAGCCTATAACTCTGAAGCGAAGTATTTGTGCACCCAGGTTGGTCTATACTTTGTGTTTTATCTTGGTGTCAGAAGTCACATCTGACCTCCCAAACGTTGTCGATGTTGTTTTGAAACACCCTATAGAGTGTTTCTTCAGCACCAAGGCTAGGTGGGACGTAGACCAACAGTTCAAGGTGGAATACTAACCACTGTATTGCGTTGAATGCGCTCCCACCGCAAACCGAATCTAGAATCCGTGCACCGACACGCGCTAGTCATTTTTTTTCTTAAATGGACCTAAATGTGACACTTGTTTCCATGCTCGTCTTATTAATCTTACTCAATATCAAATACCTAATCCAGTAGACAGGGACTCGAACACAAAAACTTCGAGAACAGCTGAGTCGTCAGTAGGACCGCCGCTCTTTTTCCCCTAGTACCGTTATGTTTTATATTTAATATAGAAAGTCATGTCCTTTCACGGGCTGTGTTGGCAGCCGGTAGTGTTAGGTCATTAGGGTTTGTTGACCTGGTTACGTGTATTGGAAAGTTGTTATATTTTTGTTTTTAGTTGTGATGACATGGAAGGGTCATGTGGTCTTTTTTGAGTTTGTATGTGTGTCTGTAGAGACTTTATACTGGGTATTTTTAAAAATAATAATAATGGAAATTTGAATTAAATCTGTTGATACGTCATTTTGAGAGAATAAAAGATTACACGAGCAATATGTGAGAGAGAATAAAAAGATTACACGAACAATATGTGAGAGAGAATAAAAGATTACACGAACAATATGTGAGAGAGAATAAAAGATTACACGAGCAATATGTGAGAGAGAATAAAAGATTACACGAACAATATGTGAGAGAGAATAAAAGATTACACGAACAATATGTGATAGAATAAAAAGAAAATGAAATCTTTGAGTCCCACCTGTTAGGCTAAAGGAGATGGTGATTATTTTATTTGTTAAAAATAAGAAGGTGAGAACACTTATAATGTGTGATACGCACTGGGATCGAACCCGGGACCCTTATTATTGGAGCTGAATACTGTATTGTATGGGGATTGAATATGGAACCCTTAACACCAGAGATGAATGTTGCATTGTACGGGGACCCTTAACACCAGAGATTAACGTTGCATTGTACGGGGATTGAATATGGGACCCTTAGCAACAGTGGTGAATGTTGTATTGTACTGAAAATGAGCCTGGTACCCTTAACACCAGAGATGAACGTTGTATTGTACGGGGAATGAATATGGGATCTTTAGTAACAGTGGTGAATGCTGTATTGTACTGAAAATGAGCCTGGTACCCTTAGCACAAGAGATGAACGTTACATTGTACGGGGATTGAATATGAGACCATTAGCACAAGAGATGAATGCTGTATTGTATGGGGACCCTTAGCACCAGAGATGAATGCTGTATTGTACGGGGACTGAACCAGGGACCCCCAAGCACCAAAGGTGAACGTTGTATTGTACTGAGAATTATTGCAATTCTCACATGTAAATTGGCGAGGAAAAAAAACATATGGGAAATACGAAATGTGTGTG
This sequence comes from Thermobia domestica, assembly GCF_964235325.1. Lineage (NCBI taxonomy): Eukaryota > Metazoa > Arthropoda > Insecta > Zygentoma > Lepismatidae > Thermobia > Thermobia domestica. The sequence continues at coordinate 267,095,437 of NC_137455.1, forward strand.
TATGATTGAATACTTTATTTATTTTGTTAATATTCATTATTTTTATTCCTTATAGTTAACTCCGTGTTTACAGCCAAGTTTGAAATACGGAGCGAGTGAATTGTTCTTCCGTCTCTGAGAGAAGGCTGTCTTAGAATGAACAGAGTTTTATTTTTGTAAATTCCATTATTTCCGGGTCGTTGCCTTACACGCTTTCTCCTTGCTTCCGTTAGAACTATGACTTGTGACACGCATGTATAGAGTGTCAATGCACTTTCTAATTTTATTTCCGCTTGTACTGGAATAACCTTAGACACTTTCTCCCTTGTTTGTTGGAACTTTGACTGATGACATACTGAAATATTTTTCCATTAACGATGATTGTCACTGCGATACTTATCGGCAGTGATGAAGAAGACAGATAGAAATTTTATGTTTCTTCCCCCTTTAGAAGATGTATTTTTGTGGCAATATCTGATTTTTGGCAGAATATCTAATATCTGATGAACATGTAAGCATTTTTCCTTAATTAGATGAAAACCGTACATAGCCTGTCCTGAATGTTGATCGTTCGATACCCTGTCTGAATGAGATTTCTCCAGCGGTTGACGAACTTGAAAATAAGAAATGTTTAGATTTCTCGCTGTGGCAATGAATGAATAAACGATGTTAGCGGATATGATGACCTTATTTATTTATTTATAATTAATGAAATCGGGTTGAAAACATGATGCTTGGGGGAGGGACATAATGAAATCCTTATATATATATACAGTATTGAAATAAAGTTTGTTATTATTGTTTTTACACCGTTTCATAGTGTGTGTGTGTGTTGATCTTTTGTGTGTTGAACTTTTTTGTGAGTGATTTAACAGAACGAACTCTGATTTTTAAGGTGAGAACTTTTTAAATGTCATGTATTATTCACTTAATTATAATAATGAGTTTTTTGAATAATTATTGAAAAACTACACGAGTTGCTTCTGAGAAACATTATCCGGGAAATAAACCTACGACCATTTTTTGTAATCATGCAAGAGGATAAGCTTTGCGATATACTGAAAACGCTTGAAATGTAATTGCGATTTTCGATTACTAAAGTTATTATTATTATTATTATTATTATTATTATTATTATTATTATTATTATTATTATTTTTACGGATCGTATGTTATACTCTGAACAAATTTATTTGTGATTATTTTATTCGTTCGTGTTATTTTATTTCATTCATTCTTTCGCGTAGCAAATTCAACTTATTTATTGGGTCGTTTGCGAAGCAAGCTCAGAACACTTGTAGTGTGAACCTACAAATAATTTCGAAAATTGCGAACATATTAAAAATGTGAACCTACAAATAAAAGACGGACCATTTACTTGTAGAGTTTTATTTGCTCAATTATAGGATGCTTAATTACAATATGTTTGATTCATTTGTTACGATTTTTTAACTGTTATACCGATCACTTTAAATCAGTTATACCTAATATATATATATATATGTACGTTGTACAGATGGGACTTGAACTGTTTAAGTAAGCTCATTTGCCAATAGATGACATACTACTACGCTTTGGTAACACAACTGATAATCTTTTTAGGAGCGCAAATGTTTGAACTAAGACTAGTATGTGCAGAAAGAAATGTTTTAGTCTTGGGGGGAGCGCTTTTCCCCAACATTATTGTGTTTTAATAGTAAATATTACTGAATGTTAGTTATTTGCGTGGGTGCTAGCAACATAGCGCAAACAATAATGTCAAGACAGCTTTAATGTCAAGACAGAAAATTTTACGGAAACCCCTAAATACATTGGTTATTGAACACTGTCTTTTGACTTGAAAACCTGTTGTATATCCGCAAAGCAAAAGGAAAATTACGTAGCTATAACTGGCGGGGCCCATTAGTTATAGGCGATTCTAGATTTTAACAGTATTATCTTATAGCAAAAAGAGAATTATGTACGTCTATTTGTAGTATATTTTTACAAGTAACGGGGAGCCCTTCCCCCATAGTTATGGGTTCCTCTAGATTTTAGCAGTATTGTATTATAATGAAGCGAATTGAAATGATGTCCCTCCAACTAAGTGGCTTTTGCCTCCCAGATAGAGCCCATGTCCCTCAACGAGGGGGTTTTGCCTCTCAGATAGACCAACATAGATTTAAACAGTATTATAGCAAAAAATGAAATTATGTAGTCCTATTTGTACTATATCCCTCCAACTAAGTGGCTTTTGCCTGTCAGATAGATTGCCTAAATTTACCAGTATTATAGCAAAAGAGAATTACGTACGACTATTTGTAGTATATTTTTACAAGTAACGGGGGGCCCTTCCCCCCTTAGTTATGGGTTCCTCTAGATTTAAACAGTATTGTATTACAAGGAAATTATGTAGTCCTATTTGCAGTATAACAGTATAACTGGCGGGTCCCAGTCACAGGATTACTTAGAAATTTTTGAGTCCCCACAATTATGCCGGCTAGGCTAAAGGAGACGGTGATTATTTTTTGGGTCGTTTCTTATTTTTATATTCTCCTAATAAATTAGTCGGAGCAACTTATTTTACGGATCGATTTCTATGAAATCTCATAAAGAGAAACTTGTTTCGAAAATATTTTAAAAATTGCGAACTTGCAAAATAAATCGTTTGCTGTGCAAACTCGTTGTTAAAAATAAGGTGTTTGAACTAAATATGGGAGCTAAAATAAGCTTTTAAAAGTATATAGGAAGTGGGAGGAAACGGGAGAACCCCGAGAAAACTTACGCATTTGATGTTTGTCCACCACAATTTATAAAAAATAAATCCAAACAATGTTTGTCATGAAAATGTTGAAATATTTGGTGTGAACCCGGGACCCCAAACACCAGAGGTGAACGCTTTACCACCGAGCCACCGCGGCCCCCAGGCTTACTTAGATTTTAACAGTATTATATTATAGCAAAAGGAAAATTACGTAGCTATAACTGGCGGGGCCCATTAGTTATAGGCGACTCGAGATTTTAGCAGTATTATATTATAGCAAAAAGAGAATTATGTGTTTTTACCATATACATTGACATGTGTTAAAGTTCCCCATTAGTTAATTCCTACAATTACGGGTTTTTCTGAATAGGTAATAACATAATGATGATAATTATGTTCAACTGAAGGGTCATATGTGTTGGTGGGTTCCCCTTAGGGATTTGTAATATAATGAACGTTTGGTGGTTTACTGATAGAAGAAGAATCAACTATGCCCTCACAAATTATGTTTTATTAACAGAACACAACTGCGAGAAGGGTACTTATTTAATGCTATCAGTAGTATTTAATGGCTAAAAAGAAATATATATCATACTGTACCTTTAAAATATAAATATATATTCAGGACTAATAATAAATACGTCAACACGGCACACGGCTTAAACTAAACTAAAGTTAATTTAAAATTTCTCCGACAGATGTCACTGTTAGTGGTGGGAGGGGGAGAACACTTGATAGAACATGATATAACATGTATTTGATGTGTACGCTTATCATTTTTTCTTACGTCGGCGTGCGTTAAAGATCACAGAGAAAGCTTTCCTGATTATTTAACCTATTTTAATAGTATTAAATAAAGTATACAGGATTACCACTATATTTATTGAGACCTGTTTTATTACAGATATTGAAGCTGTGCTAAGCGTTGTGGTGCTAGCAATTATATATATTAAAAGTACCGACTATTCCAGCTGAGATTTCTTCTTTTTCTTTTTTTGTGGATTGTGAACGGAGAACTAAGCCTTGAAACGTATGTATTTCTTATGGTTATTATGATTTTTTTTTAAAAAAAGAAAGAAATTATATAGTTTTTAATTGTACTTGACTTGTATTTAACCAATATTAATGAACAAAGAAAAACTCTCTCTCTCTCTTTCTCTCTCTCTCTCTCTCTCTCTCTGTGTGTGTGTGTGTGTGTGTGTGTGTGGATATTTTTAATAGAATAGTTTACAATTCAATATAAGTGAATATATTTACTGATTTTTCATAAAGTAACTTGATTGATTTCTATTTACATATCAATGATTAACTAAAGATGATTATTTTTCTTTTATATGATATTATTATGTGAGCGTTGCTTAAAAGATGTATTTATTTGATCTTTTTTTTTATTAAAGTGGTGTTGATTACTCAAAATAGTTTTTTCTTGGTTTTTTTTAGATGGATTTCTTTTGCCCAACTGAAGAATTTAACATGATTGATGAGATCTACCTGCAAGAGGTTTTGCGCGGTCTCAACGAGTACCCTAGGGTTTTTAGTACGTGGAAAGCCATCATGGAATTAAGCAGACTTGGCCATAGGGGAACCGTGAGATGCGAAGCCATATTGCGGACCCTTCGTGTCTTTGAAGGTAATGATATACTACTTCTCCAGCACTGTGTAAGCAGTGCTGACGTACTGGATTTGTTTGTGTACGGTTTTTTCCGTAGTAAAGAATCATATGAATTGGCTCTAGATAAAGTTATGTATTTATTAGCTTGTGGGGAAGGTCAGGTAGATAGGATAAATGATACAGAGTTATCTGAGTTTTTTGATTTTGGCTCGCGATTTGTTTTGGAACCATGCTTAATCCCATCTGAAAATAATAATGCCATAGTCATGACCCCTCAAGAAACTCATAACTTGAGTTCTAATAATTTATATTTGTTATCAAATGAAGATTTAGCTTTCCTAAATGATAAAGCAGATGGGATTGGCAATCTAAATTCCGTTGAATTACCAATTGAAGAAGAAATGAGGAGATTGGTTGAAAATGAGGACAATGCTGTGGTTATACCCACGCAACAGGTCCAGGGAGAAAATCCTGTATACAACCCAGCTCAATATTGTGTACAGGATAATCATGACTGTGGGAACCAAATGATTTTTTCTCCTCAGCCTGGACCGTCATCTGCTAGTGTCCCACCAATGGTTGGACATGGCAACATAAATAAGAATAGTGCAAGTAGTACTACTGGTAGTCATAATAGTGGTAGTACAAGTGGTAGTAGTAGTGATAATAATAATGGCGGGGATAATCAAAGAAATAGTAATTTCGAAGTTGTAAGACAAAGCAGACAAAGGTTTCGTAAGTTTCATCTTACGGGCCATGAAATTGTCGTCAGACCTGTGGGTGATGAAAGGAATATTAATAACCCAGAGGCCTATATCGAAAGTTTAATTGATTTTGCGTTGGAACATGTGATCTCCAATGCACGCCCCATGGACTACATTGGTTTATACGTTGAAAGTAGTAATAGTACTAATAACAAACCAGTGTATGTCCCGTTTAGAAGAAAGGACAATTTCACTGCTAGAACAGTCCTCACTTCAATCGAACGAGTACTAAATTCGAATGAAGTGTTCCTTTTAGGGGAAGAAGTATTGTTTCGATTCCATATAGCTGAGAATTTCCACGGACAAGGAAGAAATACTACATCGAGTGCCGTCGACAAGTATGGAAAATACCAAGATTATTTGGAAAAGCGATTAATTCGCATTGAAAATAAGAATATGTACTGCCTCCCCATGGCCATAATATATGGAATAACAAAACATACCGCAAGTAGTAAAGTTTTATATAATTTAAAAACAAAAGATTATAATAAGTGGCTTTTTAAAGCAGAAGTTCTCTGCGAGATGGCAGGAGTTAACGTTAAAAGTAAGCAAGGTTGTGACATCTCTGATTTGGATCTCTTTCAAGCATATTTGAAAGGGGAATATCAAATCGTTGTTTATGAGGAGGTTGAAAAGAATAATCGGGAATATATAGTACTTTATCCGGGAGAACCTGCAGAAAATAAGATTTTTATCCTATATCAAAGAGGTAAAACTATTGGTCATTTTGAACCCATTCGTACTATTAGAACTTTTCTCAAGGCACGGAAGTATTGTTATTATTGTTTGGAAGCTTATGATGAGAGATATTGGGTACACAAGTGTAAAACTCGTTGTACTTTTTGCGAACATACTCACGAACGGGACGATACTGCAAACAAAATTAAATGTAATGCATGCAATAGAGAGTTTGCTGAGGGTATTTGTTTTGACAGCCATCGTACATGTAATAAAGCGGCTAAATCCGTATGTGATAATGTAAAGCTCTGCATCGATTGTGGTATCATCTTTGATAAGAGGGGGCGAAAATCTGAACACATGTGTGGTGAACATTTTTGTTCAACATGTCGTGCATATGTTGATACAAATCATACATGTTTTGTTCAGAAACAGCAACCTGTTCATACGAAAAGGTTTATGTACATTACCTATGATGTAGAGACGATGTTGAAGGCGCCGAATGATCGCGGTGAAAGGGAACATGAAGTTGTACTGGTGTGTTATCATCATGTATGTCACGTCTGTATAAGGAAAGGCATCGATGAGCCTTGTAAAACGTGCGGTGACAATATTGGAAATCGTTCGTTTTCTTTTAAGACAATGACGGATTTTATTAACCATGTGTTAGTAGAACGTCCTGTCTTTCAGAAGATCGTGGCGATCGCTCATAATGCATCCAGATACGATGGCCTCTTCTGTCTTAGAACTCTAATAGAAGACCAGCATATTGTACCTAGTGTTCTTATTCAGGGTCAAAAGATTTTTAATATTAACATAGGTAACCGTATCTTTTTTCGCGATTTTTTCCTCTATATTGGTGCTAAATTATCCAAATTACCGAAAACGTTAGGCCTTAGTGAAAATTTAAAGAAGGGAGATTTCCCATATTTGTTTAATACTGAAGAGAATCAAAATTATGTCGGTCCCTACCCTCCGCTTAAGTACTATGACCCTGAGGGACGAAGCACAGAAGAAAGAAAACAATTGGAAGCCTGGCACCAAGAACGTGCGGAAAGTGGCGAGGAGTTTAACCTGCAGAAGGATATGTTGGCTTATTGTGAAAATGATGTTAGAATTCTAACAGAAGCGGTCATCAAATTTAGCGATATTATTGAAGAGAAAACGGAGGGTTTGCAATGTTTCATAACATCATCAACCATTGCAAGTCTTGCAATGCGTACATATCGTACCTTGCACTTACCGGAAAATACTATTCCTATCATTCCCGCGTTGGGATTTCATCATAAGACCAAGTATAGTACAAAAGCTATGCAATGGCTTATGTATATGGAAGACCAATTAGGGATAGAAATCCAGCATGCTAGGAGAGGCGGGGAAAAGTATATTGGTAGGTACAAGGTCGATGGATGGCACGAAGGACTCAACGCTGCCTTCGAGTATTACGGATGTTATTTCCATGCCTGCCGCCATTGCTTCCCCTTTAACCGTGACGCGGTTTTGCACGATGCACAAGACTCGTACAATACGATGGAAAAACGATATGAGCAAACCATGCGTCGCCGTAAGTACCTGAAAAGTATAGGTGTAAACCTATATGAAATATGGGAATGTTCTTGGGATAATAAGGTAAAGACGGACAAGGAAGTGCAAAAGTTTGTTCAAGAACGTTGTACTAATCTGCCTGATTTTCTTATTCCTAAGAACTGTTACAACGGTGGTCGCACGGAGGTCTTTCGTTCTTACGTCAATTGTACGAGTGATGAGCGTATATCTTATGCCGATGTAACGAGCCTTTACCCTTGGGTAATGGCACGTAAACCTATGCCGGTTAAATCACCTAAGATTCACACGGGACCGGACTTTCCAGATGTGGAAAGTATTCACGGTGTAGTCAAATGCACAATTGTCCCTGCAAAGGACCTCTATTTTCCGATCTTACCATACGTTGCGGGAGGTCGATTACTTTTCGGCCTTTGCCGCACATGTATGGAAGAAGAAAACACTAATGAATGTACTCATAGTGACGCTGAGTGTGCTCTCACAGGAACATTTTGTACTCCAGAGTTACACCTTGCTCTTAAAAAAGGTTACAAAATAATCGATATACATGAGATATGGGAATTTGAACTCTTAGATCCTGAAGAGGGGAATTCAGGTGGGCTGTTCGGGACCTATGTGAATTCCTTCCTTCAGATGAAGCAGGAAGCCTCTGGTTTTCCTGCTTACTGTACCACTGAAGAAGACAAACATAAATATATCGAAGAATATTATGCCCATGAAGGCATACGATTAAATTATGATAATATTACTACGAACCCTGGATTGAGGCAATGTGCGAAACTATACCTCAATTCATTGTATGGAAAGTGGGGGCAACGCACAGATATGTCACAGAGTATAATTGTTAATGATGAGGTCACATTTCTTAGGTATTTAACTACGGCAAGGTATGAAATTCAAAGTGTGGTACCAATTGATGATGACCATCTTATTGTCACATACAGAGACATTGAAAACGAAAACGTTCCGTTAGCGTTTTCTAATGTGATACTAGCCGCATTTATTACTTCGTGGGCTAGACTTAGACTTTACGAACTACTGACGACTGTAGGACCTGACAGAGCAATTTACTGTGACACTGACAGTATCATGTATTTACAGAAAAAAGATGAGGAACCATTGTTACCGCTCGGAAACTATTTGGGAGATCTTACAAATGAAATTCCTGAAGGTTGGGAATTTGCAACCTTTATAGGTCTTGGCTGTAAAAACTACGCAATGCGGCTAACAAATGCCCAAGGGGATGTTCGCGATATATTCAAATTAGGGGGATAACACTAAACGATAGAACCTCTCAAAAAATTAACTTTGAGAGTTTCTATAAATTAGTGTCTGGACAATTAGAGTCCACAGTAATAGAAAACCCAAACAGTATCGTTCGTAGACCAGGGTTCCGTATCTTTAGCTGTAGAGAAACAAAGACACACCGTGAGGTCAACAAAAAACGAAAACGTATTGACGAACCTGACGTAACTGACGATGAACCAGTACAAAAACGTGCGAGTGTACCTTACGGTTATAGACCCACGAATGAATGAATGTGAGTTGTATGAATGTCTCTTTTTTTTTAAACCGGCTCGTATGCACAGCATAACCGTTCTTAAAAATATTTAATTTATTCCTAATTTATTTTAATTTATTCATAATTTATTTTAATTTCATATACCAGTGATTTTTTTTTCATTTCAAGCTTTAATTTTATATCCCAGTGATTTTTTCATTTCAAGCTTTAATTTTATCTTTTATTTTCTCACATGTTCGAAAATATGTGAATGTATGAGTGTGAGTGTGTATATAAAGCAGAGTCTCTATTGTATGCATTCATTTGATTACAAGATGTTAAAGTTTCAACATCCCTCTACTATTTTAATTGCGGTCCTTCAAGGGCTGGTAAAACTTGTTTTGTAAATCGGTTACTTAATGAATGTGATCAAATGTTTAGTATAAAATTTAATGATATTGTTTGGTGTTATGGCGCAGTAATACCAAAATTAGATGCAAATGCAAAAATACGTTTTGTAGAGGGGATACCTGACATGAATAATTTTGAAATTAAAGAAAATTCATTATTAATACTTGATGATTTAATGTCGGAAACTAATGGCGATGTTGCTAATTTATTTACAAAGTATGCACATCATAAAAAGTTAACTGTAATATTTATTATTCAAAATTTATTTCCAAAAGGAAAACATGCACGTGATATTAGCTTAAATGCACATTATATTATAGTATTTAAAAATCCACGTGATAAATTACAAATACAATATTTAGCAAGGCAGATTATGCCTCGGTATAGTAAAGAAGTCGTGAGTGTGTTCGAAGAAGTAACACGGGAGCCTCACACTTATTTATTATTTGACTTGACACAAAAAACAAACGATGCATTGCGAATACGTACAAATATTTTTCCGAATGAAATCATGCATGTGTACGCTAACGTAAAAGACATGCATACAGAAATTTTTGTTTAGTCTACATCAAGATGTTGAAGGTGAAACAACACTACAGCACGCTCCGTGCTCTGTGCAAATGCAAAAATGCAAAACGAAAACAAATTTTACAAAATGCTTCAGGGGATTTAATAAGAACAATATCTCAAGTAGCTAAAAACACAATAAAAGGAAACATTCCTTTAAATTCTCGTCAGAAGCAACGTTTACGTAGACATAAAGATCTTACGTGCTCTATCTCAGCAGCGTACTGCATTAAATAAAAAGAAGAAGTTATTATTACAAAAAGGTGGTGCGCTTTTACCGTTAATCTTGGGACCACTTCTTGCAGCAGTAGGAAGTAGTATTTTCAGTCGTTAAATATGTCAGAATTACGTAAAATGATTTTAGTTCCTGAAAATGCTGTACATGAAATTCAATCAAATCTTAAATCCATAGATTCACATCAGTCACGTTTAGATGAAGAAATGAATAATATCTTAAAACGCCGTGATCTTAGTGTACAACAAAAGTGGAAATTATATCAACAAGCTTTGCATCGTTATTTACAGTATACATCTTCTTCTTCACATAAGCCTATTACTTTACCTATCATTCAAGAAGAAGAAGAAGAAAAATTATCATCAAGTTCCAAACAAGGTAGCAATACTTCTATTTTACCATTTGTATCAGACATTTTACAATCAGTACCGAAAACACTTCGTAGGAAAACAGATCTATTATTAAAACAGTTGACAAGTTCTGATAAAATTCAGTGGGATAAGTCTGGCATTGTACGTATTCAAGGAAAAACAATACCAGGTTCAAATATTATAGATTTAGTAAATGATGTTGTTCGTACAAGAAAATATTCAAGAAATCCTTTAGGTATTCATGAATTTAAAAATTTATTAGAAGATCTTAATGTTCCTAAAGAATTTATTGGTACACCTATTAGCACACCAGCATCAAAAGTAAATAGTAGTAGTAGTAGTAGACAACGTATTCGTAAAGTAAGAAAATCTACTAGTCCTGCAGTAGTTGCTAATTTATTTAAACAGTGGAAAGAATATAGTATGTAAAAAATGACAAAATTATCAAAAATATATTATGATTATTCAAATCCTGATTCTTTATCAAGTATACAAACATTACAACGCAAAACAAAGTTATCTAAAGAGAAAATTAAAAATTGGTTAGCTTCTCAAGATGCTTATACATTACATGCACCAGCTCGTAAAGTTTTTGAACGTAAAAAGTATTATGTTAGTGCACCAAATGAAACATTACAAATGGATTTAGCAGATATGCAAAATATTGCAAAGTATAATAATAATTATAAATATATATTATGTTGTATTGATATTTTTTCACGTTATGTCCGTTAAAAACAAAGAAAGTTCCGGAAATGGTAAAAGCAATAACAAAAATTTTTAAAAATTTCAAGTTACCCGTGTTTAACGTACAAACAGATTTAGGCGGTGAATTTTATAATCGTCATGTAAAACAATTGTTTAAAGAATATAAAATTAATCATTATAGTGTTCATTCCGAAATTAAATGCGCATTAGCAGAACGTTTTATACGTACATTAAAAGAAAGATTGTATCGTTATTTTACTGCAAAGAATACTTATCGTTATATTAATGTATTAAATCAAATTGTAAAAAATTATAATCATTCATACCATTCAAGTATTAAAATGGCACCTGCACAAGTAAATGATTCCAATGTGAATCAAGTGTGGGAAACATTATACGGAAATAAAAATAATAAAAAGAATATAACATGTAAATTTAATGAGGGTGATTATGTACGTGTTAGTAAGTATAAACATGTATTAGAAAAAGGATATTTACCTAAATGGTCACAAGAAATATTTATTGTTGACAAATGTATTAAGTCAGATCCTGTCACTTACAAATTAAAAGATTGGAACGGTGAAGAAATTAAAGGAATATTTTATGCACAAGAATTACAAAAAGTAATTATAAATTCAAAGAAAACATATCTCATTGAAAAAGTATTAAAACGTAAAAAAGGGTGGATGTATGTAAAATGGTTAGGATATCCATCAAGTATGAATTCGTGGATTAGATCAGATTCTATTCAGTCTGCAAAATGAATTCAAACTTTACACACGACTTTTACGTTACTCTTCCTTCAAATGCAAGTAGCAATCTTTTTGATAATAATACCACATCATCATTTCGAGTTAAATTGGCACAACCTATTGATTTAAGTGATGGGGAATGGGGTGTTGCATTAACACAAATTAATATTCAGTGGAGTTTTTACAATGTTGGTGAAAATGAAGAAATTATAATTACTAGTGTTATCGATGATAAAGTTGAACGCTACCATGTTCCAATAACACCGGGATATTATTCATCAATTGAATCAATTCTACAATTAATTCCTGAAAATGTTCGTATGTTACACTATTTACAAAATAAAAATCAAGTTGTTATTAAACATTCTTTAAAATTAGAAGATCAATGTATGATTGGTGTTACACCAGGTTTACAACAGATTTTTGGATTTATTAATGAAAATACGCTTGATGTTAAAAATGTTATATACACAAAAGTTAAAAATGTTGATTTAATATTAGCACGTGGAAAATTTCCATGTGATTTAGATTATAATATTCCCAATACAATTAATGTTTGCATTGATATTGTAAAACAACAACAAAATATAGGTCCATTAGTTCGAAAACTTAGTGTATATAATGTACAACACGGGCATGTAAAATCTTTTGTATTTCACACACCACATTATGTTAAAGTTGAAAAGAAATATTTTGATACAATAGAAGTAAACTTAAAAGATGAACACGGGTTAAAATTACCATTTCGTTTTGGAACTTCAAACCTAACACTTCACTTTAAACGAAAATGATTTCTGAAAGTATTGATGATAGTTTTTACATTACATTAGTTTCAAATGCTAGTGCTGATGTATATCCTACAAATAGTCCAACACATTTTATTAATCAATTAAAAAATAATATTCGTTTATCAGAATCCGATTGGTATGTAGGATTAAGTGAAGTACATATTCCATTAACATGTTATAATGTTACCGCGGGTGAAAACGTTATATGGTACAAATTTAAAAATGCAGAACCTATGAAAAGTAAAATTCTTGTTGGATATTATCCATCCATTCATCATTTACTAGAAGAATTAAACGCAATATCGAGTTTTATAAGATTTAGTTTTTCAAATGTTGTACATGTTGAATGTGATGAACATGTAGAATCAGTTACATTGTCGCCTACATTAGCTTTACAATTAGGTTTTTCTGAAAAATCAGATCTTGTAAAAGAATCTCACGGATTCAAACAGCCATACATAGATATCGGATATCCACATCAAATTTTTATTTATACAGATATTATACAATATCAATTTTTAGGTAATACAAAAGCACCATTATTACGTATAGCAACAATCTCTGATATTAAATATGGAAAAGTTCAAACAATTACATTTGAAGATATTCATTATATGCCACTTGCAAAATTTTGTTTTAATACAATTGAAATACTATTAAAAGATCATGCAGGGCGAAATTTGCCATTTCGTTCTGGGACACTGACCGTAACACTACATTTTAAACGCTCTCCGGCATCTTCTAAATAATAATAATAAAAAAAATGAGAGCAAGACGTGTTACTTATCATCGTGGGCGCGGAATACCATATTTTTCAGGACCTGTATATCAAAGGGGACATGGTATAGGTAGTTTCTTTAAAGGATTATTTCGTTTTGCTTTACCATTTCTTAAACAAGGTGCAAAAACTGTAGGACGTCAAGCATTACAAACCGGTATGCAAGTTGCGGGTGATGTATTAGAAAATCGACCATTTAAAGAATCGGTTCGTGCACGTGTAAAAGAAGCTGGTAATAGTTTAAAGACAAAAGCAATTAATAAAGTTGGGCAGTTGCTAACTGGTAACGGCAAGAGACGGTCACGCAAGAGGAAAGCTCCTGCAATTGTAAAGTTTGGACCACCAACAAAACGTAAACATATACAGGACATCTTTTCATAATGGCGTTCCTAAATTCAAATAGTTTTGAATGTTGTACCAATGAATTTGATTTCTTTTCTATACCAATGACACAAACAGCTATTGAAGCAACTACAAATGCTGAATATCGTCCTATTTCCACATTAACCTCAGAAGGACCTATTGAATTTGTTATTCCGGGAGAAACAGGTGAATTTATTCATCCTGCATATCTATATCTTTATGTACGTTGTAAAATTACTAAAGCTGATGGTACAACTTTAGCTGACGATGATGTTGTCGCACCCGTAAATAATTTCTTACATTCTTTATTTAGTCAAATTGATATTTCGTTAAATGATAAATTAATTAGTTCTTCATCAGGATCTTATCCTTATCGTGCATACATTGAAACATTATTAAATTATTCTCATGATGCTTCTCAAACACATTTAGCATGTGCCATGTGGCATAAAGATACTGCAAAAAATTTTAATAAATTAGATAATACAAATGCTGGTTTTCAAAAACGTGCTAATATGGTGAAAAATAGTAAATCTTTTGAAATGTATGGACGTCTTCATACGGATATTGTAAGTTTAGATCGTATGCTTCCTAACAAAGTAAGTTTGCGTGTAAAACTACATCGTAGTAAAGATAATTTTTGCTTAATGTCTGCTGAAAATACAAGTTATAAAGTTGCACTTGAGGAAATTATTCTTCATGTACGTCGTATTGATGTAGCTGCAGATTTAGCTATGCAATTAAATACACGAATGGGTTCGGAAACAGCCAAGTTACCTCTGACGAGAGTGGAAACAAGATCTTATACTATACCTGCACAAGTAAAGTCTTACAGCCTTGATAATCTTTTCCTGGGTAATGTTCCTAAAGGCCTGATTATTGGTTTCATCTCCAACACAGCCTTCAATGGGAAATCACATCTTAATCCCTTTGAATTTCAAAACTTTAACGTTAACAAACTGCAATGACAAGTCGGTTCAAAATCATTTCCTCCCAACCCCCTCACACCTGATTTTAATAATAATTTATACCTTCTAAGTTACTATACTTTGATTTCAGGTACTGGTATATATTATCAAAATTATTCACATACTGTTACTCTTGATGAGTATCCAAACGGATATGCTCTGTATGCATTTATTCTATCTCCAACAGGAACTTTAGATGATAACACGTGGGATGTAGTACGCGATTCCCCTGTAAATTTAAAAGTATCATTTTCAGAAACTTTAACTGAACCTGTTACATGCATTGTGTACGCACAATTCGATTCTTTAGCACAAATAGACAAAGACAGAAATATTTATACTGATAACACCTTCTAATTTATTTAGTTGAGTACAATGCGGGTTGTTGTTCACTTCTCGGCGTATCATGATAACGAAGATGAGTTTATTATAAAAGAGATAGCCATTGTAAATCCTGACGTTCCCTTTTTTCAAAATTGGGTTTTTAAACCACCATTTCCTTTAAATAACTTATCTGAGCCAATCATAAGCACAAACAAATATCTAGGTGAGAATGTGTATGGCATTACCTGGCACGAAGGGGATGTAGAATATTCACATCTTAAGGAAATTCTTCAAACATATTGTTCAAATACTACAACCATATACACATACGGAATAAATAGAAAGTGTTTTCTTCAAGAAATTCTTCAAAGAGAAGTTACAAATTTGGAAGAAATAAACTGTCCAAAGTATACTGCATTAAGTTTTCACGTTCATCGGTGTGCACATAATAAGCATCGTTTCGGACAATATAGATATACTGTTCATGAAGCATTACTGTATAGTGAATATGTGAAAGTGTATGATTATGTGTTACATGTGAATAACAGTGATAATTACATACCTACTACAATTAAAAATAATCTTTATCATGTATAGTGATGAATTATTAAAAGTGTTACTAACTGATAAAGTGACTGGTGCAAGTGTTACTGGAATTCACCCTATTGACAAACTTCCTGTAACGGTAAAACCTCCTGCAGCACTTGTGATTAATCTTGATACATCTGATTCTGCTGGTTCCCACTGGGTTGCAGTGTACATCAATAAGAAAAAACATGGATACTACTTTGATAGTCTTGCTATGGACATTCCCAAGGAAATAAAAAACTTTTTATCGAAAAATACTAAAATGTACTTTACAAATATTCAACAATATCAACATGATAATTCTGTGTTATGTGGTTATTTTGTCTTATATTTTCTGCATCATATTATTCGCACTCAATCATTTGAAAAGTGTTTAAAATTGTTTAACAAGAAAATTTTGAAAAAGAATGATGCTATTGTTTATAAACATGTAAACAAATTTTTAAAAAGAAAACACAAATAATTTTTTTAATTTTTTTATTTATTTATTATTTTTTTAAATTTACATTTTTAATTTACAATAAATTTTTTTAAACTTACACCCATGCATTTTATTTACAATTCCTCATTACAATCTTGATAATGCATTAGTTAATGCTGTTGATCTTTCATATTTCCACCAATAATTCAACTGTTGTGCATTACGATATGCACATCCTGATTTCTTTACAATACTTGTGTGAAAAGAACAATATTCATTAAATGTATTTCCACATAATTCATTTAATGAAGGACAATGTTTTGTTTCTAAATCAATGACATTATCTAATGCAAATATTCTTTTAATCCAAAGAGATTTCTCTAAACCTTTACAATAAAAGGTTGAATTCTTTGCACATAATTGATATACAAGGTTTCGTATGCATGATACAGTATATCCAGTTTTGCTATTCCATTTCAATCCATGCAAATTTAATGTTAACCAGTCAATTTGTTTTTGACATCCTAGTGATAATAAATTATATTCAACTGGTGATTTTACCAAGCAATGGAAATTTACTGTATCATCGCATGCAGTTAAACAAAACTCACGAATAATAAATTCGTTATCAGACATTTTAAAACCTTGAATATCGATAATATACTGATTTACACATGGTGAAATTTCATTTGTATGAAAAATAAAAAACGGAATTATCTGTCCAACAAATTCTGTATTTTGTAAAAGATCACAAGTTTTATGCATAAAGCATCGAAATGAAATTTCACTATGTTCTTGTTCAAACACTTCAAAGAGTTCAGTAAGAGTTTTGTCAAGAGATAAATACTTCACTGCAAATGATCCAGTATTATGAAAATGTCTACATTCATGAGGAAGATGTAACTTGCATTCCACGCATTCCATTGGATTATTGTTGTGTAAGTATACTTTTATAGTTTTTAATACACAGTTCACATTAATGTTTTCACCATTACATAACACACATGAAACACTAGCACTATTCGAATACATTTTTTCAATCTGAAATATTGGCTTTCCGTTTGTCTTTTCTTATGAAGATCTCTAGTAATTCCGGTAAATAGTCTGTATCCCTTAATAATTCCGCATAGGCGTCATAAAATTTTTCTCTTGTTAATAGTCCGATAATATGCGTGTTTGCGTACAAATAAAACACATCATCTTCAACACTAGGACTTGCTATAATACTCCAAGCACGAATTTCCAATAATTCTGGACGCGTCGTCATACAATCATGATCAAAATCATGATTAGATCCTGTCGTACAACCCTCACATATTAGTGTCTCATTAAAATTCCATTTTTCAATAGCCTTCTTTATACATTCACGATCCACTTTTTCACTATTACAAGAACAATCTAAAGCCCAAAATCGTGATGTTCTTGATAATACAATTGGAGATGATGGCGGTGTTGGTGAAACTGTTAGCGCTGGTGAATCTATTGCATCAAAATCAAATTCTTCATCTGACGATGATTCGTATATTTCTGTTTCAGCATCAGATATTGCTTCAATATTGCTATTGCAAAGATCCTTCTTCTCATACGACTGCATGATGTATCTTTATATATTTTGTCTCTTATAACCTGTATTTAAAGTATTTTCATAACCGCAAGGTAATCACGTGTTCGGCAATCCCAACATTAAAGTTATTTTTATTAGTTTGTCCCCAATTTGTGATGCTTATCTCCCACGTCCGCAATCTTCCTTTTGTTCACCTACCGCGGCGCCAAAGTTATTTCTATCAGTCTGGCGGTATTCTGTAATGTTTACCAAACGTGTCAACGGTCTTCCTTTGTATTAAAATTCAAGTTTTAGCATGTACACATTATCACTCTTACCCAACCGGGTTTCCAAAAGCGCGCGAAAAGTTCAGTTCATGTCTTAAGTTCATCAGCAACAGACGTACGGAAACCACGCTCTGTATATGTACCATCATAGTGTATCATACCGTACACGAAGTTTTACCAAGCTCACCGAGTATGCTATGCATACGATCCAACAAATTAAAAAGTCACGTATGAATAAATATTTCCCTCCCATCATACAGTATTCAGCTCCAATAATAAGGGTCCCGGGTTCGATCCCAGTGCGTATCACACATTATAAGTGTTCTCACCTTCTTATTTTTAACAAATAAAATAATCACCATCTCCTTTAGCCTAACAGGTGGGACTCAAAGATTTCATTTTCTTTTTATTCTATCACATATTGTTCGTGTAATCTTTTATTCTCTCTCACATATTGTTCGTGTAATCTTTTATTCTCTCAAAATGACGTATCAACAGATTTAATTCAAATTTCCATTATTATTATTTTTAAAAATACACAGTATAAAGTCTCTACAGACACGCATACAAACTCAAAAAAGACCACATGACCTTTCCATGTCATCACAACTAAAAACAAAAATATAACAACTTTCCAATACACGTAACCAGGTCAACAAACCCTAATGACCTAACACTACCGGCTGCCAACACAGCCCGTGAAAGGACATGACTTTCTATATTAAATATAAAACATAACGGTACTAGGGGAAAAAGAGCGGCGGTCCTACTGTCGTCCAGTTCCAAAACAACTCTTGTCCATTTACTGCAGATCCCAGAAAACAGAAAAAAAAGAATTAGAATTTGCGTTTTGTACACTGGTAAAAAATTCTGTAGTTTAAATTACCAAATATCAATGTAAAGTCTTTTACCCTTTATTTTGTAAGTTCATATACATTTCCTTAGATTAAATTACAAAATTTGTTTTTTGTTTTACAAATTTACAGTAAATTTATAAGAAAATATTATTTTTATTGATAAATATGTAACTTTACACCATTTCATATTAGTAATTTTACTTTATACGTGAAAATCGGTTTACATAGAGATTTGGCAAGGAGATTGCCATCGTTTTTTGTAAATTTACCTATGAAATTTTTTACAGTGTAGAACTGGGAATACTTCGGTGTGTTCATGTGGAAAACTTGAACATTCTCAAATATTTCCAGTTTTACAAAACGCATCGATCCGACAGTTTCTCAGGGTTTTCTGGGATTTGATGTAAATGGACAAGAGTCGTTTTGAAACTGGGTGACTTACTTAAGAGTACCCATGCTTTTCACAGAAACTCGAGCTCCCAATGGGTTTCGTCCCATGAACATCAGCGATTAGCGACGAAATATAGTCCAGCTAGCTGTAAAGCTTTCGCTTTTCCAGGGAATCGATGGTAATATTCTTTGTGTTTAGCCCCTGAGTACATTTTATATATTCCACAGGTCTGCTTGAGTTAAATATACATCTAAATGATGTTTACTTTTCGGTTTGTTTCAGATCGTAGGAAAAGGAGCACAAATGGGAATTGACGAATGTCAACATCAATTTCGAATGAGCCGCTGGAATTGTTCAACTTTCAATAATGCTTCATCTGTGTTCGGCGGAGTTCTCAACGTCAGTAGGTCGCACTTTCTTATTATTATTGTTGTTCTTGTTGTTAGAGATGTTGCTAATCTTTTTTACAATTATTTCTTTTTACAGTAACGGAAATTAGTGATTGCAAATTAAGAAGTTAAAAAAAAGAAACTTGCAAAGACTATCTGCATTCATTACATACTTTTCTTTAATTCATAATAGTTCATACGTGCCATGGTTTAACTTTCCCCTCAAATTTGGCAACCTTAATTTAACTTAGTTTCGACGTCATACAATTATGAACTTTTGCACAGTGACGTAAGTAGAAAAACAAAAGAATGCTGCATTGTTACTTTTATCTTTCAGTTTTACGTCCCACAATTATGTTATGTAGCCTAAAAGAAGACTGGAATGATAAGAATTAATGAAATGGTGGGATAAAGAAAGAGGAGGACACGGGAGAATCCCGAGAAAACCACCGTACATTGTGTTTGTCCACCACGAAATCTACTTGAAACGAGCTGTGATTGAACCAGGAATCTACAATATAACATCCAGGAATATCTTCATAAATTCGTTTTAGACTGTGAAAATAATTGTTGATAGACTTGATCAACATCATATAACAAAAAGTAAATAATAATAATAAAATTTAATTGATTATGGCTAAAAAGTAGAAAAATAAAGTACAATTTAAAATATTTTTAAAACCATGTTTTCTTGCTTAAAAAAATAGCAAACAAAACAAATCGTACACAGAAGTAAAGGAATCCGTTCTCAAGAAAGTTGCTTTTTTTTAAAAAAAAATGTATAAATATATATTTATACTTGACTAAACAGAAAAGTCTGAGAACGATCTCATATACAATCAATTTATAAATTCTTCAATTCTCATGTAATCTTATATGTAAGTACCGGTATACCTTTGTTTATACTACTAATAAAAATTAATCGTATAATAGTAACTAACATTACTTCAGATTTGAAGAATTTATCAGGTGATTGTATATGGGAGTGCTGCCTATAATTTTATTTTTTTTTTATTCATGGCTAAATAAATTTCTAAAAAAATTCTGGAATACTTACCTGAGTATTTCTTTTTTCATTTTTGTACACTTTGTTTTAATTTGTTACGTAGTTATGTTGTTAAAAGCAGTATGTGTATTTAAAATATTTTATTTGTTTTATCTTTTTTTAACTTCTAAGTGCGCTATTGTCTTTAAAAGGAGTTTTGTGTTGATTTTTAATAATAATTGATTAATAGAAGTAAATAAAACATATGTTATTAAGATAATTAATTTGAAGTGAAAGATAGTCATGAAGAAATATAGATGTATTGCATTTGAAGACTTATAGTGCAGAGCAAATGGTTGTCTTATGACTAAATTAGTCTTATTCCTGTATGTCAGAAATGTAAGATTATATATTAATCTAATATTATCATTCAATAAAGTACATTTTTAACTCTCTGGTATAGTTTTCTACTAAATTTATTGGTGGACGATTAAGAATAATTTAAACAACAATATAAACTAGACGAAGTTAGAGTCCAATTGACAATAAATTTGAAGTGAGTTTGGAGCTACCTTTCATATCTATACGTAAAATAGCTAAAATAGGAATGTAAATTGTGAGGTAAAGACTCAAAAGTACTTATATTAAGTGTCTGAACACTGAGTAAGTACTACTCAAATTTATTGTTGGTATGCCTAAACATGCAGTTTCAACCAACCACCTCGGTGAAAAGATTACTGAAATTGGAACGGGATATTCAGCAGTCGTACTTAGAGATGGTCATTGAAATTCACTGACAGTGAGACTTCACGTTCCGGAGATACAATGTAGACTAGGGATGTGGTCCGTATCGCAAGTACGGGGCAACCCGTTGGAGCAGAGAACGGCAAGGACGATAGCGACAGAGCACGCACGAGCGGCGTAATTCTGCAGGAATCTTCGACGAGGGTTAGTTAAGATTCCTGGATATCTAATATAGACTATTAACAGGGTTAATGTAACAAGCACTGCTGGCTATTCTGAGGTCCAGATGGTGGACCATGCCAAGTTGCTTTAACAGCAACAAGCAAGGCAAGGAATAAGGAATACATGTATAGTCTAATTTGACCGTAAAGTTTTCGCTCTTTCTTGAATTATACAGATAAAAACCTCATAAACATTAGCTGATACTTAGAGGTTATTGAAAAAGAAAATTTTCAATTTCTGTTTGTAGAGCGAAGGCTATTGCTAAAACAAACAAATCTTGCCTTTATACCTCTCAAGACTTCTCTAAATCCTTTTGGACCTCTGTCCTAGCGTTTGTCGCAATTATTACATCAGAATACCTCTCAGTTTGAAATACCTTACATCCTGTGTTTGCAAATGACTACTCAGAAGGGAAGTGAGTGGCATTTTCCTTCTACTATTTAAGGAAAACTCAATCTGTTTAGGGGCCGCGGTGGCTCAGTGGTAGAACTTTCACCTCTGGTGCTTGGGGTCTCGGGTTCGATTCCAGCTCCCGCCAAGTGAACTTTGTGGCGGACAAACACCGTGTGCGTGGGTTTTCTCGGAGTTCTCTCGTTTCCTCCCACTTTCTTCATTCCACCATTTCATTCATTACTCATCACCGTCTCCTTTAGCCTAACCGGCATAACCGTGGGACGTAAAACTCAAAGATTTCATTTCACTTTTTCATTTCAATCTGTCTAGAATGACTAAATAGAATCCGTAACTTCTATTTCCACATGGTAAACTTTCTCTCGTCGACGCACTTGTTCCTTGTCTTCTTGTTCGAACCTACACCGTACCCATCAAACGCTACAAAGACATGCTTACAGTTTTGCTTACAGTACAGCAAAACGATGTATGATGTACACTGCTGACATATTTTAGAAATATCGGTGGACACTGCCACACATCCCAGTAGAAATCTTTACAATCGACTATATGACGTGCTCTCTATTATAAATGATTTTGTACTCTTCTTTATTAGAATTCCTTCATCAAAATGAGAGAGGATAGAATGAAATTCAAGTTTCTTGTATGAGATAAGAAGCTTAAAGAAAAGTTGCCTTCAACAACGCTCAAGTGTTAACTGATGCTGTAGATAATTCTGATGAGGTTTCTGGTGAAGATAATTCTGATGGGCTAGATAATTCCCTTTCTACCACTGAACGCTCAAAAGGGAGTGTAAACTTGGAATAGTTACGTTATCCACTTTATGTAAAGATAATCACTAAACAGCCTACAGCAATGCAATTCAATTTAGCTCTACCTTCTCCGGTGTCAGCAGTCACTCAACAGCACTCACCCGGAGCCTTTCATCTGCAGGTTTTCTTCAAGAAAATTTTATTCGGAGAGCAAAATCAAACTATGAGGATGCTGCACTATGATACTATTTAATATTTGATAAAGGATATGATCAGTAGAAGGATGAGATGTAATCGAAATTTGATTTATCTTGACTCCGAGGGACAAAGCTCCACTGGAAGTATGTCTGAAAGAAACACTGTTCATCCGGTGCACAATTAGTATTGAATTGATTCATAATTATGTTGGCCATGGAAGTTAGTTGACGTTATCGTTGACGGTAGTAAAAGACGTCGTATGCCAAGACCGCTTAGACCAAGACGGTTCGAAGACCACTGCTTCAAAAGACCTGCTTCATCTTGCTTCACGTTGTTCTACAGACAACTATCAAAGATGTTGTGAGTGTCGAAGATCGCTTTAAATTCCTTAATCATGTGAGCGTACTGCGTGGAAGATGGCTGCAGCAATTAAAACATAATTGATTGTTGTGTCTAATGAAAATATAATACCACCTTTTATCTGCATTATTTTTAGGAGTGTTGTTTTCTATGTGAAGCCTGTAACATTTCACATTTCATTTCATACCTTGCTGTTTCTTTCATGGAATAAACCCCAAATAAAAAGAAAATACATAGAATAGAGATCCTCCAGTTCAAATCTGTTTTAAGGAAGTTTTAGTAAGGAAGCCATCAAACAAGCGCATATTTCACTTCAAAAATTAACTTTGCTCTCTCAGTTTCAGTGGCATTAAGATGATGATAGTATCGTTTTACAACTCTTTAAACTATGTATAATCACAATGTTAAAATGTATAATAGTGATTTATACTTAAAGATTCAATTTATACTTAGATATTTATACTTAAAGATTTAAATATATTTCTTTAAAAAAAAAGATCTTTCCATCTGCTGCTAATATATCTCAAAATATGTGACATGTATGGATAAAACACACTATTTTCAACATTGTGCAATCAATTTCCTTGAATTTGGCACAAAAGCAACGTTTCTACCTCTAGTTTGTGTCTTGTTATATTCGTTCAAAGATCACCCTACAAATTCTCACAGTGGCCTTGTTGATGATGTCATATCTTCAAAACTCGCAACTGGATTAATTGGGACCTTTAATGGGAAAAACCTAGCAAATAGTACTACTATATATTCCACCCAGTGTGATCTGGTTTTCATATGCCTAGGTTGACTCCTCAATATGCCTAATTTCTCTGTAGTAATACTTTACGTCCCTTAGATTAGTTTACTCCTTCCGTGTTATTGACAAGAGAAGTTGCAGATGGGGATGGTTTTCCGCTTAGCATATATAATTGAAGAGTACAGACAAATGAGACTCACAATCTAAAAAAATGTAACAGCTAGTTTATAATGTAATTCAGTAATTCAATTACTTTCTGCATAATGTCATTCAATTATTTCGTCTCAAATGTCTCAAAAAACTTGATATAATTTTTAAAATTATATAGAAACAACTATGTTTTGGAAGCAATACTACCATTTATAACTTTAAAAGGGTAGAGAATACTTAAAGTTAATCTTTCGAAAACAAGCTTTAATCATCATCCCATTTCAGTTCATTAAAACTAAAAATTGTGTCTTGCTTTGATAGTAATTACTTCAAATATATTAATACTTCAGCTTCTAATAAGTTATCTAGTTTGTATAAAAAATAGTGAAAACTGTACTTCATATGTTCTCTGAGTGAATAATTGGCAGTCTGTAAATTAAATTGTTATAGTTATTGTGTTCTCATTCCCATGAATGCAATAGGATTAAATAATTAATTCTGCTTGATTCCCTTCCCCACCAAGACTTTTGAGACTTTCGTATGTTCCTGCGAGTTATGGCAAGATTAATTTATGTATAACGTAACATTTGTTGTATATGACATATGACATTTCCCATACTATTCTTCAATAATTACTATAAGATACTATGACCTCTTCATATACATTAGTATCATAGTTTGAGCCTGGTGATGCTACATTTTCTCAAATGAAAGTGAGTGATTATCTGCTAAATTACGTCACTCGGTAGCTCATCAACTACTTCTACCACACAGTCAGTATAATTTTTCACCCCTTCGCTCCCTCATTTGAAGTAAGCTTGTATTTAAGATGGTTGTGTACAGATTTAGTTTTCTTATGTCTGTAGCGTCTGTATGTAAGAAGGTTTCTGTTATTATTGATTTGATAAAGGTTCGTTGCATCGCTGGGGAAGGAATGGATTTAGTCATTTATTGTTTTCAGAAATCCAGGTCTTGTCAGAAACAGCATTTCTTTTATAGTGCTAATCTGGTTGCGCTGGTATTTCCTTTTCTCTTATGAAAGTATCAGGTAGTTGTGTTTTCTACAAGTATACATGATTAAATCCAAGCAATAGAATTAAGTATTCATTTTGTAATCAATTTTAAATTTTCGAAAAACTGATCACAATAAACTGTGGTAATTGTTCAATACATTTCAAGTACTTTTGTTTCTATAAGTATGTAGCTCATTAAGGAAAATTCTCCTCATAACGCGATGAGATCTGTCTATTGTTGGACACCATCGGCTCTATTGCAAGATGATCAACCAAGACAGATGGCCAACTTAAAGAAAATAAGTGTAATCATCGTATTTTAGACCAGAACTTCTAATATTCATAGATAATAAATATGTTTTTCTTCAACTTTTCGTTTCTTTGTCCACATTCGAAGTCTGTTTTGAAGCTAATACAGTAGTTTCCTAGTCTTCACATCTTGCATCCGGGTTTTAGGTAATATAACATTCTTTCTAACAATTTTTATGGTGGCTCTTCTCTCATTTTATTACAAATTCCTAATGTTTCATCTTTCTCTTTATTTTCCTACATTCTTAATAAATTTAATTCTTTTTCTGTTCTTCATTTCGGTTAATTCTCTCGAACTTATCCCTCGCTATCACAAAGCATTGTAATTCTTGCTTACTTCATTTTCCGTTTTAAAGTATAAAAATACATAGCTCATCACTGCAGTCACTCAACTTTTCAGCGTATCACTTTCATCTGCCTCAAAATGTATCTTACTCATTAAAGAAATTTTTATCCTTTCTACTATTATCGTAATTGTTTCCCATTTCTATTTCCATTGAATTTAACTACATAAATTATATTATTGAAATTTTCCTATTCTTTTAAATTCCTCTTGTCATTTTGGGCTGCGGTGGCTCAGTGGTAGAGCGTTCACCTCTGGTGCTTGGGGTCCCGGGTTCGATCCCAGCCCCCGCCAAGTGAACTTTGTGGTGGACAAACACCGTGTGCGTGGGTTTTCTCGGGGTTCTCCCGTTTCCTCCCACTTTCTTCATTCCACCATTTCATTCATTACTCATCATCACCGTCTCCTTTAGCTTAACCGGCATAACCGTGGAACGTAAAACTCAAAGATTTCATTTCATTTTTTCCTCTTGTAATTGCACTTACATTTATTGCATATTCACTGACTTTGTTGACTTCTCTTCTTAATTCGATAACCATACATTCTTTTCCCTTTTTCTGTGCAATTTTTTTTACTTTTTTCCATCTCTAAGTTTTCAGTGTTTGTTCTAGAACACGAACTTCTTTGACCTGTTCCTTGTATAATATTGTTCCGTACCTGGCGCTCTGTAGGTTCAAAATGCTCCTAGCACAAGTTAGTATCGGTGTCTCTTTCTTCTCAAGTTATAACTTTTCTCTGAAGTACTGAACGGTTTTTTTTTTTACTTTAACACTTTCAAACTTGGTGTACGGAGTCCTGGATTCGATTTCCGCCCGCAGTAGATCCTTGAACTTTAAATGCATGAGTCCCATCCCCATTTTTTCAAAATAGCTCAGAAATGAAATTATAATTTAAATGAAATTATAATATTTTAATTTATTTGTGTATTTTTCTAGAGAACACAAAACACTACTTAGTATACTAAGCAATTATTTCCAGATGGCCTTATTTCTTGCTTAGTTCGTCATCGAAGCCAATAAAATCATAATGGAATTAAATAGCCCACTTATTCTTTGAGAATAGGGAACATAACACACACTATTTGAGAATAGATAACACAAACTATTCCGTGGCCACTATGGCTAAGTGGTAGAGTGCTCTGGTGATGGGGTTTGTTGATTTCAAAGTTGGATAGCTTAAAAGGGCAGAAAAGTATTGTCTCGTGAACTATCCGTTCATCATTCTTGTATTAACCGATTTCGGTTACTTCCCTCATAACTTGTGACAAATGATGCATTTTGATCTTAATTTGTGCTTTGCCTCGTATTATGTTGCCTCGACTCGAAAACGAGAAGTCTCGTATCGAAATTCGAGACGAGTCAAGACAGTAATCTTCGAGACAAGACACGAGTCGAGACAGACTGATATTTTTGAGATGAGACACGATTCAAGACAGCATTTTCTCGAGAAGCCGACTCGTCTAATCTCGTGCACATCCCTACTTTCCTCTTCACGCATATCAACTGAATATGAACCGCGTACAATGTTGCTAGAACCGATTTCTAACATCCTTCCACCTTGAGTTACGAGAGCGGACTAGTCACTCAACGATCTCAAAGCATTAATATTATGCATTACAATACATAAAAAGATACAATCTTTTTTTTTTTTTTGGAGGGGGTTAACAGTTCTACCATATCTAGTAGTAACAACCTTAAATACGGATGGGCATGAGACGAGCTCGAGTCGAGTTTCGAGTCGAGTCAAAGGTAATTTTCTCTAGTCGAGTTTCGAGCCGAGTCACTGTTTTTGAGGTCCAGTTTCGAGTCAAGTCGAGTTTGATAAATGGCTCGCTCGTTCAGCTCGTTTTAGCTCGTTTTGAAATCATGCCCTGATTAGACTGGAAAGCAAAAGTCATGAGATATGTAAGCAGTAATATGGAATACTGTTAATATTGCTCACGAGAGGGGACACTGCTCGCACGTCGTCTCGTCTCTAAAACGGGCAACAATAGATTTCAATAACGAGACAGCCTCAAATGTCGTGAGCACTCATATATGCATACATTAGTTCTTAGCATCAAAGCTGAGACCTCACGGTCGAATTTTTTCGCCCAAGCACAAGCCCGACCTGGGTAGTGACGTTAACTAGCTCGGATCGGTTCAACGGAGCGAATAGCAAGTATGGTTGGGATGAGCCACAGATTCGGCTCAGGTGAGCCATCGTCTCGAGCCAGCTTCTTTGAAACGAGTCCATCGTCTCGGTTCGACTAGGCTCAACTGAGCCGATTGCTCGAATCGGCACTGTTGAGTGAGCCATCAGTTTGGTTGGGTTCGGATGGGATATTGGCTCGAGCCGGCTCGGTTGGGTGAGCAGTTTGCTCGGCCCACTTCTCTTTTCAGCTCGATAATGAATGAACTGTGAGCCGAGCCGCTCGAGCCGTTGACATCCCTTCACCAAGGTCGAGCAGTTTTAAACATGTTTAACCGCCGCACTGTAACTTTTAACAATTTTTGACTCGAGCTCTACTTGCTCCTCGAGAACTGAAACCCAGAACCTTCAATGAAAACTCGCTCGAACTCACTCGTGCCCATCCCTAACCTTAAAGTATTTTCCATATTCAGATTCGTCGATTTCAACACTCTATTTTGGCACCATTGATCGTTCTTTAGATATACATAGCTCAGAAGCTTCCATGGAGATATGGAATGAAATTTCACAGTTATGTTTTGCAGTCGAAAGAAGATAGATTATAACAGCAAGTGAATTATTATTTAAAAATAATTCAAATGGAAAGAGAAGGAGTAAACGGGAGAACTCTAAGAAGTCATAAGAACGTTGTTATTTATCACAAAATATATGGTTCGGGATCGAACCCGTTACCTTTTGCACAAGAAACCAACTGCTTTACCACCGAGGTATCGCATCCCATTCGACGTTCGAATTATATGTTTCTCATCGCAAACATCGAATCCAAATATCCCACATTCAACGTAAGAACACTAACCACTCAGTATTACTCACAATTATGTAATTACCCTTTTAATTTGCTACAATAACTAAGTTATTTTTAGTTTCGTTTTGCATTCCAACCATTATCCCACTGGGAACTTATCTCGGGTAAGATATGAAATTGAGAACGAGATGCTTCATATTTTCAGCAACAACAGTTATTTCGGTTACCAAAATCACAAGAAAATTTGGAAAGAAAAGAGTCCAACTATCTCTTCCACAGGTATTAATAGAATACTGCCATACTGCCAACCTCGGATAAGTTTCTTATCCTAAGCTACTTAAATGAAATTACGCGTATGTTATTTCCAAGAGAGCATGTTCTATAATATATCTGGAGCTTCTAAATTTTGCTAACATTCCCCGTCCTCGAAAAGAAATAGCTGCTTCTCAACTAATATCAGGATATACGGCCTTGATTAAACGTTCTTGTATAGCTAAATCACTTGTTTATATTTATGGATACACAATGTTGTTTGCTATCTGGTTTTAAAGTTTCAACTATTTTTTTTTTCTCAAAGCTAATCCTAAACTTATAACGACGTACATTGCATTATGGATCTTTCTGTCGTTTACATAATGTCTCATCGTTATCAAATGACATCTTTGAGTTTTACGTCCCACGGTTATGCCGGTTAGGCTAAAGGAGACGGTGATGATGAGAGAGGAATGAAATGGTGGAATGAAGAAAGTGGGAGGAAACGGGAGAACCTCGAGAAAACCCACGCACACGGTGTTTGTCCACCACAAAGTTCACTTGGCGGAGACTGGGATCGAACCCGGGTCATCGTAATCAAGTAACTAACGTGAATGATCCAAAATACTTTCCCAAGTGTAATAGGTCCTATCTCATATAGCCTCAATGTGTAAACTCCAATCATTAATATTTTGAAAAACTTAATTGTTTGACAAACTGAATTGGGAGTTGTTTCTCTTTGTTATTATTTCTAGGGTTGTCCTATTTGCAAAGCTGAACTGAATTTAATCTGATTGTTGTTAATACCCGAATATGTTCCAGACAGCCGTGAGAAAGCCTATGTCTACGCTGTGTCGGCAGCAGGAGTGGCGTATGCTATTACCCGTGCTTGCACCCGAGGAGAGTTGGCTGATTGCTCGTGTGACCATAGGGTTCATCATCGGAAGACAAAGGTAGCATGGCGTTGGGGAGGATGTTCAGAGGTAATGAATGGTATCTCTTTATTTTCTCTTAAGGGCTTTCACACTTCATTTTAATTTTTTTTAATTCATATTTAGAGAAATAAAATTATGGAACATTTTTTCAGGAAAAGTAAACTCTAAGAACGTAAGTGAGAAGTACTACTAAGCATAGCCATTAAAAATTGTAAAAATATTAGGAACTTCCTGGAATGTACGAAGTTCATCGTGATAGGCATTTAAATGGAACATTATTAACCACCTAAACAGAAGAGAGACAAAGTATGGAATTTCAGAGATGATCTTAAGGGGGAAAAATATAATTAATGTTTCATTTTATTTCTGAACGCTAAGATAGTAAAGCAAATTGTTTAGTATATAGATAGATCGACTTGTTCCGTGTAACTTTCTACAAAGATCTCTAAACAAGATTAAATTTTAACTGAAGTTTTAGTTTATCCATAACATACTAAATGATAATTGTGTAACACTACCACAGATCACATTGCCTAACGGCAAGATTGGTAACTACGTGGAAAAACAAGCGTATCAAGTTCGTCGCGCTTGCAGTGACATCTAACTCTCGCTGGCAGGATAATGTAACTACTCACCAGCAGTGTAACTATCCATCTAAAGAATTCACCAATATAAGCAGTAGATCCATAGGCATAGACTAGTTACCAACATTAACAGTGTATCCATACAGCACCTTGACGTAGTTTATAAATAATATTTGCCATTAAATTCAAAATGCAAATATGATGTCCTTCTAGTAGTCCTAATTTCCTATCTTTATTCATCGGACTATTTTAATCGAAGGTCATATTAATAAGAGTTGAAATGTGGTTACTGTGTACCATATTCGTATAATTTAGAAATTGAAGACACTCTTTTTTCACTCTATGCTTTAAATACGAACTCAATAAAATTCAAAGAGAAAAAAGTGCTAGACTTGTCTGGCAATCGAATCTTTCCTCTACTCTTATAATGCCGGTGAGCTATCATACAATTCCAGTTCCTCCCCCATTGGCTCTTCGCTGTCCTGAACATTGAATTAGGGTTAGTCTGGACAGTACCGATACAGTAAGCTATAGACCGGAATACGACCTCTTGTACTCTCACATTTTCATTGTTCTAAATTCATTGATTTCGTACCTACAAGAGATACAGTGAAAGAAAAATCAAACCTTTTCCCCCAATTTCTTAATAAATAAAGTTATATATATGCACAATAACACAGTTAAAATATAATACTAACACGCTTTCGATCGGAATCATATAGTGAAGCTAAAAATTTCGAAATTAAGGCTGCTAGAAGGTAAATATAGCTATTTAACTTTAATTAATGTTAGGTAACTATTAATACTATAGTTCTAACTATATACATTTATTAAAATTTCATTTAAAATTCTCTTATATCTTGTTTGAGTGCATTGTATTGCCCTTCTTGCAGATAATACAGGTGTTTTTACCAGCGGCGCAAATCTGTCTTCAATATTAGGTGGGTGGGGCGGGAAAGACCGTTCCCATATTTTTTTCTAAGCGATGTTCAAAATATTTATGAAGTTGCTGTGGAGGATCAGGGGAGCAGAGTTGTCTTCAACATTGGGAGGCGGGCAGATTTGAGGCTTTTCTGGGGGGACATCAATTTCATTGCACTTTCCTTTGTGGCAATCGGACACAAATCATCACATTTCTCACCGAAAAACACATTTCAAATCAGATTATTGGGGAACAGTTCACCTCAGTTTTAAGGTTGGAGGGGACATGTCCCCCTCATTTCCTCGGGATTTGCGCCAGTGGTCTTTACATTCCCAGCTCGCAGGACTGTTTATTTACTTTAAATTTCTCTGTTTTCTTAAAAAGTAATCGTTGTAGATTTTTTTAATCCTCTCTCCCTAAGTAAGAAATCAATAAATTTCCTAACAAAGCTTGCTTAAACATGTTGTGTTGAAAACTTTACCGGGAAGCGCGATGGTAAAGCGTTCACGTCTAGTGCATGGGTCTCTGGTTCGATTCCAATTCGCGCCGAGTTAACTTTGTAGTGGACAAACACCGCGTGCATGAATGTTCTCAGGGTTCTCCCGTTTCCTCACCATTATCACCCATCTTATCATGATTGCATGCCTTGGCGAGCATTTTTAAAAAAACTTACCTGAATTTCAGTCTCACCTAAAACAGTCACTCCTTCCTTGCTGTTCCATAACTAAAAGGTTGACATTTCTGCCAGAATAAATTAAGATAACATTCAACTTGGGAAAATCTACATAGATGTAATAATTACTTTTGCGTTGCTTTGGAATCCTCAAATTCTGTGAACATTATCATGGAATGAAGGTCCTGAGCCCGTAGTGATGGAGCTCTAGTATTTGTATAACGGAAGTAAATCATGCTTAGGAGAAATTGACGATTGTAAATAAGAATCATAATTACTGCAGTTCCTTTTATTTAACATTAGTACTATGTACTTATTACACAATAACAATGCAACTTAAAAGAGCAGTCTTAATTTTACTATCTCCGCCTTATTCTTTCTTTTATTTTTCATTCTTCAATTTACAGATACAAAAACTTTATAAAATTGTCTACGTTTTCCACAACATCCATTTAAGCACTGATAATTTCAAAGTGGAAATAAGATTGCAATACAAATATAGATCCCATTAAATAGGATACAAATCTGTACATTTCACAAACAAATGTGTATACTCAAATATTTATAAGATGTATAGCGTACAAAATATTACACACTTTTTAACTCAGTAAAGGATAGAAAATCATGGAAATAAACACGAAAGAAAGCAAACCATCAATTTCCATTAGAGGCAACGGTAACAAAAATGTATAAACCAATAATTACTTTTTGTTCTCAATTTTTTGATGAGTCATAAGTCTAGCAATATTCTGGTACACAGTCAGATTAACATTCAAAGTAGACCTATAGCTCTTCGAGTTAATTATCTGGAGATACCTTCTTGCTAGTTCCTGGTTTCTACGTCGATAGCTAAATAAGAATATCATTCATATGGGGTAAAGCCCATTACGCTTAGTTTTGTAAGCAGTAACAAAGAGAATACATGCACCTACTGTATCTACAAACTTGTATAATGGTAGAAATAGGCTTGCAATCTAACGATAAATGATTAATACTGGTTACAGATTTCATACATAAAATAAAGAATATTATTTTTTGTCAATAATGACTGATTCTGTCGTACAGACTGTACAGATACTCGCGTCTTCTATTCATGATTAAGGGACTGTGAAGTAGGTGGAGACAACCGATTTCCTTCTATTTCACACATAGCGTAGTTGAATCGGAAAAACTGGTTTAAATCCTGAAGAGTGTAGTGACTGCGAGCATTAATACTGACATTCACATTGTTGTCACTATGTGATACAAGGACGTGAAGACTTAAAAGCTTCTAGGAGTAACAACAGAACAGTTATGGTTCTTGTTTCCTTCACGTGAGCGAGAACAAAAAAATAAGGTATTTGTGACTCATCGCATTCTCTCAAATGCAGAAATAAGAGCTATGACGTTTATTCCACCCAATTAATGTTCAGGTTTCTGTATAAGCTTAATGCTTCTGTTCACTTCTGATACCTGTCAAAATAAAGAGCTAATAAAAATAAATGAGATAACAAAGAGATAAAAAAGAGAATGAGATATATATGTATTTAAATTATTTCGTGGAATTCGATTATGGTAACCTGTCTTATTTCTAAAATCATTATAATCTTAAAATATAAGATTAGCCAATATTCGCTATTTTTTATTTTAACACATCACACAAAGTAACTCTATTCGAGATTATGAGGGTGTTTAACCACTTTTGACTCATTCTATTGAACTTAGTATTGACAGAAAGTAATTAAGGACATTCATATCTACTTATGTATGCTATGAGGCGCGTCTCTTAATTATCCATATAGCCCAAACACATCTGTTATAGACTTTAATAACTAGTTCAAAGTGAACATACATCTGGTGTTGGAAGGATGTCATTCAAATTATCGGAACGATTAACCAGCTGTCGACATATAGTAGCCAAAACGTTGTGAAATATTACAGTACGTTTGTTTTATCTTTTCACACTTCCCGCCAGTGCACTTGGTTTTCCTTTAAAGTATTTTCTTCTAGCACTCAAGTGAACGTTTTAATCCAATAGACGTCTTATTGCTTTTGTCGTGTACGTGACGTTAGTTGTCAGTCAGCTCATCAAATGAGGTCATTGCTGTTTGGCGGGTATTTGAAGTGCTCAGTTGACACAGGCGAATAGGTGTGTTACTGTGATTTGTAAGTGGTGTCACGTTTTGCTGTGTTTCCTAGCGTATTGTAACTATCAACTTAACCGTGGCGTGGGAACAATGCGTTTGCAAACAGATCCACCCTATAGGCGGGAAGCGTACCAAGATGAAACAAACGCACTCTAAAGCAATTCCATAGGAGATGGTCACACCAGTCATACAGACTTAACTTGTCTTCGCCTAACTTCTACATATTTGATCCAATGAAGGAAATCTTATTGGACAGAAGAGCCCTCTACCAACAGGAATAACGGGTAAAAGTCTCGGCTCATCTCGATAATAAGCGTATTTCATTACAATTCTTCGGAAGAGTTTAACTTGAAGATCTAGAATTATAACGAAATTTCAGGGACTGGTAAAGAAAAATCATGTGCTTCCAGAATACAGAAGCTTATAGTTAGGTGGCAAATATCTGCTGCCGTAGCAGAAGACTAAATAGAAAATAGAACATTAAACTTCAGTCCATACTCTACAGTTATCAAAATTCAATCAGTCACATCGGAACTGAAATAGTGATATATGGGTGTATGGTAATTATATTCTGTACTTACAACCAGTAGTGTGTAGTTTGGTATATGTTGGAATTATTTATCCTTTTCAGCACCGAAGCTATATGAGGCGTAGACCTACATTGGAAGGTTAAAACCGAACCAACATAATGTGTTCAAGTTTCAAATCTTTTCCATGGGAATAGAACACAGTACTCATCACGTTATCGAATAGACCAACAGGCAAGCCAATTTCAACTCTAGATTTCAATACTTGTTGAAAGAAATGAATTGCGAGGAAGTGAACGAAATCTAGCGACGAAGATAACAGCGTTTTTCGAAATCGCTTTAAATACTAAAATTTAATTCCAGACGCAATAAAAAGGGTAATTGGTAACTTCCCATTGCAAATAATCCAGCTTTCAATATTAAGTTTTGGTGGATAATTATGTGCCAACAAAATAAAACAAAAGAAACATATGGGACTAGGATAGGAATTGAAAATAGTATCCATCTTATCGTGCCGGTGCGATAACTAATTCACTGCTCAACTAGTCCTGGATCATAAACACACAAACTTTTAAATATCACTTTCACCGTAACAGTAAACCGCAGCCCATAGTCCGAGTCTCAACTCCGTTCCCCTACTTCGAAATTCTATTGCCCCCTCCTTTCTGATAAATCACAGTACATCCCGTTGGATAATGAACCAAAGACTTCAATGTATTTCACTTAAAACTGATTTTAAGAACGAGATTAAAAAGCATAATATGTTTGTAACCTCATCGTCAAAAGTGCCTTTACATCGCCGTGACGGGTATGTGACCGCGCAGTATGTGACTGTCTGCATTTTTGCGTTACGTTACTATACTCAGAATTTTTGCCAAGATTGGTACGGAATGACACCCAACGTCAGTAACAGAGGCGACTCTTGAGGGAAGTGACATTGGTAAAATTAACATTTTACGAATGCAATCCACGAGTAGTTAACTGCGCAAAGGTATGATGGAATTTCATTTACAGCGAAAAACATTAATGGTCTCGAAACAAAAATTCAAACAAAACACATCAAACCAATTTTTGTTCATTGATATGCATATTATGATGATTATACTTATTATATTACTTTTATTATTATTATCATTAATAATAATAACAATATACAAGATCAGTGGTAGCCCATGCCTTCAAACCAGTATATGCCACTGCTTGAAACTATGAACTCTACATTAACATCGGTCGTCTATCGATCATTTTAAGTTACTCCCTCCCACTCTCCCAAGGTGTGCAAAGGTGTCTTACCCCTTACCCCAAAGCATGGAAAGCAAACAATATTTTCGCAAACACAGCCAGGAGCAGAGAGGAAGTGACACAGAACCAGGGGCGGATCGAGAACGGACTTCTGGGGGGGCGGTGGGTTGTAATACTGCTACTTAGATCTACTTTTAAGAGCTCCAAACTCTGGGATGGCTTTTATTTATATATAAAATAAAGTTTCATCTTTGCTCCAATCGTCCCCCTGGATCCGCCCCTGCCTGTTCACAAGTCCTAAAGCTTTGAGAAACAGAAATTGCAAGAACTAGTGAAATCCAGAGTCGTATCTTTTATAGCTTGTAGAGTAGACTAGTAATTTTGAGAAATAGGCCACAGATATCACTACCTCTTTTAGTCATAGTTCCCCAATTGCCTCTCAATGCTGAATCTACATCGAAAATTCGACGCTCCCTCTAGGGCTTGAACTCCAGAACCATGAACACTAAAGATACAGTCCTCTACACAGGCATACATTATTTGAAGAATTTTTGAAATTGAAACTAGCAGGAGAGAGATCACTTGTTGAACTAAATCAATGAATGAACGTAAATCCCGTCACGAATATCTCCATAAATAGTATATGACTAGTACGTACCACTTTCGAGCGGCTATCTAAGCAAAATGTGAGATAAACCCATGTGTTTCTTTCATGCTAAAAAAAAAAAATAAAACCTACAATGTTCATTAAGTAAATTGCGGAGTAACGTTCAACAAACTATGTATTCTGACGTAAGATACTGAACATTCATATATACCTTACGTTGACTATGAACAGGGGCGGATCCAGGACCGACTTCTGGGGGGGTTGTCATACTCCTACTTTTAAGGGTTCCAAACTTTGGGATGGGTTTTATTTATATATATATAATAAGAAAGTTTCCTCTTCTGGGGGGGCGATCGCCCCCCCTGGATTCGCCCCTGCACAGAACGCACACAGCTCGCTGTATAGCTGCAAGAGACCCATGGGTAATTATAGTTGCCCTCTTGTTACAACGCGTCCACTAAAGGCGCACCTATCAAGGTCAATTCCGGCAGTAGAACACGCAGTTGACTGTTAGAAACCAAGTGCAGCATGCAACTAGTACCTCCTGTTTACTTTTCACGAATATTTTTCACCTTCATGCGCACAGGTCACGTATTGCGTAATTTAATTGACATGCTGTGTCAAGTATATATGCCCTAAAAAGAAATGAGTACTCAAAAGGCAAAAACATGTAACTATATTTCTTTTCCTTTTTCTATTAGCCAGTAGAAGTTTGTATGACTGTTTCAACATCCTTGTAGTTTGCTTAGGATTCATTTCCTCTTTTTAGTTGAGCTTTTGGTTATGAATACCACCGCGACAAGCCATGGTTCTTATGATAGTGGCGTATTTTCGGAAATAATAAACGTAGACTCCGATGCTTTTGAAACGGACGATAAATGTAGTTTGTAGGAAGATTCTAGCATCAATTTATGTGGCAAACATACCTCTTTCTATTTAAAAATATTGTTTGGTATACAATATGCGGCATTCAAGATGGCTGCCATGATGTACACTAAATCATTTAACGCAGTTTCTACACCAATGCCAAATTGTAACATTTCCTTTTCCTCCACCTGTGCGTCTCTTTGTTACTGCCCTATCATGATACATTTTTCTATTACATACATATGTTAAACATAGCACACTCTCTCAAACAGATGATGTGTCAAAAATGATTCACATTCTCATTTGTGGGAATATTCAAGCCTAAGCTGAAGTGTAAAATCATAACCTTTTACATTTAAAACAATATTGTGTGATATGCTTAGGCTTGAATACACGAATTCAAGATACTTTCCATGGTGACCACAATCCAAATCAATGCAGTTTTTGCAGTACTACCAATTGTATGTAACATTTATTTTTCCTCCGTCCACGCATGTCCTTTATATTGTTCTGCCCCAATACTTTTCACTAACCCTATATATAGATCCACATGTCTTCTCACAGTAAAATTAATCTAATCTTTTTCACAGAATATTTTTATACTATACTTTGATCCAGGGGTAAAAATGGAATTTTAGAACTAAGTGGAAAGTCAACAATAGATAAAGTCGGATTGGGCTATGTCACGAGAAAATCAACTTCGAAATACGAGAGTGCAAGCAAACTTTCATGGAGAACGACTTAAGCGATAGCGATTGTTGCAGAACAATCAACAAGCAAACAAAACTAATATCACCATTCAATTTTCCTATTTGTTACTAATAACCACAGATATTTTTCCTTCTTTTCACAAACACTTCAACTTACTAAGGGGACACTATCCTCTTGTGCATGCCTCATCTCCACTCTTGCTTTGATCTCAAGCTTTTTACCTGTGGAACCTAATTACCGGGCCCTTTTGACCCGGGCCATTTCTGACTTGTGCCTTTTTGATGCGGGGCCCTTTCAACCAGGGCCGTTGACTCATGGTCGTTCTTATTCGTGCCCTTTGGTAGCGGGGCCCCTTTTGACCCAGGTCCGTTTGATGCAGTTCTCCTTCGACTCGGGCCCTTTCTTCGCGGAGTCATTTACCTGGGCCCTTTCGACGCGGGCCTGGTTTGACTCGTGCCCTTTTGAAGCGGACCCTTTTGTCGTGGAACTCTTTGGACCCGGGTCATTTTGATGAGGAGCATTTTGATTTGGCCCTTTTGTTGCGGAGACCTTTTGATAAGGGCACTTTTGACGCGGGGCCGTTTGACTCGGGCCTTTTTTAGTTGGCCCCCTCTTGACCGGGGCCCGTTTGACGCAATTCCCTTTTGACTAGGATCCATTTGTCGCGGAACAATTTTGACCCGGGCCCTTTTGATGAGTCAAGCGGTGTAAAGTAAAACATTTTTAAAAAATTGATATTTGCATGAGATACCGTTATCACTGCAATCGACAACTGGTACTTCAGTACAAAGAGAACGTTACACAAACGTGCAGTCTTAAGATACTTTTTAACATGTATATGAATTGTCCAATTCAAAATTGATTATACTGAATCTAATTGTCTCTTTCTCAAACCAAAGGCCGTGGGGGGGGGGGGCTCTCATAATTTGTAAATGAGAGATACTGGCGACCATCATTTTTTGATTGTCGAGTGCATCTGATTTTGAAATTTTGAACCCTGGGTTAGTACATGTTTTTATATTTGATGAATAATATTTACTATGTTATTTCGTTGGTTGGATCAGGGCATAATGTCCCTTTCAACATCTATTCAATATGAGACATGCACCTTTGCTTAACATGGAATTAGAACCACATGAGCTCACCGGGAGTGGAACCCGGGTCTCCCGTCTTGAAGTTGTGTACGCGCTTGATGACAAAGGAATACTGATATACAGATACGTATCAATTCAATGGAACACCTGAAAAAATGTAACTTACTAGATACTATAGGGCTGCACTACTTTTCGCCTTTAGAACAGCTCTGATGTGACTTAATGGAGCCATAGATGAGGTGATTAGCAAGAGTGGAATACTGCATCATTCTGCGTGTAGTTCTCTCTACGTCGGACGGTATTAGTCCATATTCGGCGGGCCAGGGGTATTGTTCAATTTCATCTACATGTTCCTCAAATCACGACACAACAGCTTCAGCTGTATGAATGGGCGCATTATCATCCTAGAATATGGCATAATTGACCAGAAACACCATCCCGCGCATAGGATACAAACAGTCCTCCAAAATCGGATCATAATCACAGCAAGGGCGAGACCGGTAAGCGTCAACATAGAACCCCATAAAAGCCAAGATATTGCCTCCCACATGGTCACAAAGTGTCCACCACTTTTCATGGTTGGGTGGAGACACTGCATATTATACGCTTCTCTGCTGTCTGACCACATAAACACGATCGTGATTTGAAATATAATGAACGAACACTCATCCAACCATATCACACGTTTCCAGACATCAGCAGTCAATGCTGCATATTCGCGTCAACATAGGCGTGTGCTAAAGCTTTATGGTCCCTTATCAACAGTTTCAGTTGTACAACAAACACATTATGTCCCTATCATGCAATTCGGGGCGGAATGATTTCGACATAGGCTGTGAGAACTGGTGCTCACAGCCTTGGGCCACTTTCATCACAGTCGAACGACAGTTCTAAGTGACAATCAGCTTTAATGTTCGGCAGTGCCTGTAACAGGGGGCTTCATTCCAACCTTTGTTCTTTTTCGCTAACGTGTTTTTGCCGTGAGTTTTGTTGGCAGTAATAATCTTAGGCACTGATCCTCACAATACACTCAACACATATAGCACTTTCGATACACCAACAATTTGGCCTCATTGGAAATAAGAGGCTAACTATTTTACACTATCATTGTCTGTTCAGATCGCTGCACACTGCTATTCTATTGCTCTTCATAAAAGTTTCCCCTAACACATCACCAGCATCTTGAAGCCTCTTCTATCAGTAAACAGAAAACAGTCTTGCATTTATTTGTTGAAGTTTCAGTTCTTTTTCTAGCACTAAAATTATATCAGACGTGAACTGATAGTTCTTGAATCCGAACAACCAGGAATCTGACCAAGAACTCCTAGCGGTGCAACAAAAGTGCGTTCGCTACCTACTACTCCAGATCGTGAGCTGGAGATCTTTTTCAATTTAATGTTGTATAATTATCCATCAAGGCTAAAAGAGACGGTGGATGATAGTGGAATGACAAAACGGGAGATTACCGAGAAAAGCCATAAGCATGATGTTTGTCCACTGCAAAGTCCATTTGGCTGGGCTGGATCGAGCCAAATACCCCATGCGCCACAGGTGAGAGATCTACTACTGAGCCACTCATTCCCCGAAACAAGTCATTGTATATGATATTACAGATTCACATTTTAACATTACCGTCGTAAAGAAACTTTCACAAAATCAATTTAAACCAAAAATACCCACGAGGACTCATGTGGATTTTGTTTTTCAAAGCCTGATGAATACTATGTTTTTTAAAAACAAAATTCGTTTCAAATTAATTAAGTAGTAGTTATATTTCTTCATTAAGTTGCTTGAACGAGTGCATTGTTTCCGTGAACTAGCTGGAAACATGCAAAGCCCGATCCCTAACAAATAACACGAAGACTTAGGACTCCTGTCAGAGAACATGCGTTATTTACACTAAATTTTGTTTAAAATACATAAGTTTATCTAACCTAATTTGTAAGCATTAGTTCTATCTGTACTTGTTTTTGCACACTTTTTCAAATCAACTTTTTGCATTTCACGTAACCTCCATTAGTACCAAGCTAAAGCAACAATTCTCTCACTTCTTGACAGTACTGTCATATAACCATTATAGGTACCGGTATTATGTTCCATGTACTCTTTCAGTACTAGGTCATATTTGAAGATAAATAACGCTCAGAGAGAAACAGAACGTTTTCTGTCTTAGGGAATGACTTTTGATTGCTGAAATTCTTCGGTTCCCCTTACCTTACAGGTATGACATATGGTAAATTATATATAAGGAGTGTTCAAAAAGAAATGAGCTGAAGGCTGTAATGTTCACACCGGTGATAGAATGATAATATTATTGTCTGTGTAACAAATATGTGTTTCGACAAGAGAGCGGAAGTTCACAACCTGCGGCTAGAATCACGTGTACAAGCCACGCAGCGACGGAAATACGCTAGTTGACTCCCGGTTCAAGAACTCGTTTTAGATCCTCCCTGACCAATCAAACCAAACCACTGTCCCAAATATTTGCCCAATTTTGCGACTTTCCAATCCGGCGCCCGGGGCATATAAATAGTATATTACCTCTAATTTCCATATACTAATTTGCAACACTCTAGCAGTACGATTGCTTCTAGACTAGGGATGGCCACAACCGATTCCTGGCGGAACCGGTTTTCGGGTCTGAACAGATCCGGTTCCGGAACCGGTTTTTCGGTTCCAAGTCTGGAACCGGTTTTTCGGATCCAGGTCCGGAACCGGTTCTTTAAATCCAGGTCGGAACCGGTTCTGAAAATCAGATCTTCAAGAACCGGTTCCTCGCAGAACCGGTTCCGTGAAACCGAAAATTTGTGACCATCCCTACGCTAAACCCGAGCTGCTGGCAGGCTGTGAACAGTGTGCTAGATGAAATGATGGAATCGACAGGCAGGCGCCTTTGTGATGGACAAACACCGAGTGCGTGGTTTCCTTGGGGTTCTCCCGTTTCCTCCCACTTTCTTCATTCCACCATTACATTCATTACTCATCATCAACGTCTCCTTTAGCCTAACCGGCATAACCGTGGGACGTAAAACTCAAAGATTTCATTTCATTTTTTTTGACAAGCAGACGCCCAGGCGGCGGCCGCTTGTTATATTTGGCTACATAAACTGGGTAACTGGCAAACTCATTGGCTAAATAGGCAAACTGGCCAACTCATTTGGCTAAACATCCACTGGTGGACCAACATTTTTTTGTGGGGGCACAAGCGGGTCTGGGCGGGGAGGGCACAAGCGCATGGTCCTCTTTGCAGTGTTTTGAAGGTGAACTCTGTGCCTCCTTTGGGGGTTTTACGGGTCTTTGGGGGCTTTCGGATCAAGGTCTGGAACCGGGTTTTCAGATCCAGATCTGAAACCCGTTCCCAAGATCCGGTTCTGGAACCGGTTCCTAAGATCCGGTTCTAGAACCGGGTTTTCGGATCCATGTCCGGAACCGGTTCTGAAAACCGGATCTCCGAGAACCGGTTCTGAAAACCGGATCTCCGAGAACCGGTTCTGAAAACCGGATCTCCGAGAACCGGTTCCTCGCGGAACCGGAACTTTGTGGCCATCCCTATTCTAGACAATATGAGTCATTTTGCCCAGAAAATGCATTTGCAGCAATAATAATTGTGCTCCCAATTCAAACTTGCCGTTATAAAATGCAACTTCTCAAGGTACTAACAATACAGTTTAATCAAACGCAGGGTATATATGTAATTACTTTTTATATGCCTTCTTCACTGGTCAAATGGCTCACATGCACACCTTTAGTGCACATGTTCCTCGGTTCGACTTGCGATAGAAGTACATTCAATGAGTTGAGTTGATTTTCTGCTTAACTCACGTGCAGCAGCGAGGCTACATGAGACGTTGACATATTGATTAACGTGGAATCCAAACCACATGAGCTCCCACCTGAAATCGAATCCTAATCTTCCAGGAAGTACATTGAAATATAAACGCATTACGTTGGTTCAAATTCCACCTTAAATTGAAGGTCTGAATCTCATATAGTTTCAGTAATGGGTTTGTTTATAGCCCGCTCCCCCCAGTTCTTTGTCACCGGAACTGGTAGAGTCACTACTACTACTACTACTACTACTATTATTATTATCACTACTACTACTATTACTACTACTACTACTACTACCGGTAATAGTAGTACTACTTCTACTACTTCTATTGTACTTATATAGAGAACAGAACCCAACCAACCCCTGCGGAACTTCTAACCCGTTCCTACTACTAGTACTACTACTACTATTGCTATTAAATACTACTACTACTACTACTACTACTACTACTACTACTACTACTACTATTACTACTACCGCTACTACTACTACTACTATTACTACTACCGCTACTACTACTACTTATACTAAAGCTTTCTTATCACAAGATTTACATCTTACATCTTTATAACATGCGATTCCGATTCATTATGAACTAATATGAATCGTTAGAATCACTATGATTCGTTAAAAATCACTGGGGGGAGCAGGCTATACTCA
This sequence comes from Thermobia domestica, assembly GCF_964235325.1. NCBI lineage: Eukaryota > Metazoa > Arthropoda > Insecta > Zygentoma > Lepismatidae > Thermobia > Thermobia domestica. Next base: position 267,139,223 of record NC_137455.1, read on the forward strand.
ATCCCAGTACTGAAAGGGACACTAAAGTATAATTCAACTAAAGGAAGATTTTAGATTGGTTCACCTATTCTTAATCTGTACGTGAAGGTGTAACAGGACTCATTTTGTAGTTCCACAGCTTTTTTTGGTTAAATTTACACTTATCTTTCACTCTGCTCTTATACAAACATGTTAAGTATTGCTAAATTTATGTATATATAACGAAAAAAGTTCAGTCAGCCATATATAGGCCTACGTGTATCTTTGCTACTCAATTACTTCGTTAAACACACAGAACCTAAATCCAACAAAATTTTAATTTTAGATAAAAGTTAGTAAAACTATTATTTGTGAATATTGATATTCGAACACTGAAACTTTTAACTATTTACCCTATAATGTTATAATGTAACAAACCTATTTTCTGGAAAATACTAAAACATGTAGCAGCACTTCTTTCCAATCGGTAATGACACAGCCGCAAGTCATCCATACTGCTTTAAAGAATGTCACATACATAATACAACAAGCAACATATTATAAAATAAGCGGATATTTAATTATAAATATGAAATCAATTGTAAACACATTGAGACAAGACGGCTCAAGATATACTTCTCACCAAAAGATCTATCTTGGAATCGGTTCTTATCAGAAAAAGATGGACACATTCTTAAACAAGTGAGTATTAGCATGCGAGACGGAGCGATACTATCGACATCGCTCTCGCTCTCGCAGTGAAAGTTATGAACTAAAACAGTGTACTTCCGGATTCCCTTTGACTGTCATGGGCCTGACACTACGTCTAACTATTTAATTTTCAGAACATTTACGCTTGCTGACAGTATTCAATTTTCACTAAACACTTTTTGCCATGGAACATTATTCTGATAGATCTACAAACAATTCATTCGAGTTAAAAAATCTGTTGTGTCCACTGATTCGTTTGATTCTTAAGTGAACTCATATTTTTCTTCGAAATGGAGTAATTAATTGCCTTTTAGTATTATAATGCGAAAACAAAGACGGGCCGTACTGTTGTTTGTTCATTAAAGTTGAAATGTTGAAGAAAATCCAAAATTTGCCAGGCTAAAAAGCCATGAAGAAACTTCGCTTTAAAAAAAGCCAGTTTTTCAGCTCTTGCATCTCAGCTTACCAATACTTATATCAAAACTGGCATTCCTGATTAAAAGTAAATTTTTATTACAATGATACTCTACAATTTATTAGAAATAAAACACTAATTAAAATATCTAAAGCCAACATGTAATTACTTACCAAATTTGTATTTTTTTCTGATAATATATAAAACTATGCATGTGCGAAATACCACTGACAGATCTATCAGTATATCGTCGGAATCCATCACTTAGTATAATATTTCGCATACTCCAAGTATAGGGCTGCATTAGGCATATTTATACCTCAGGTGGTTCTAGGAAATCTAAACATGGTCTATTTCGCAAAGCAAACCCCAAAACTGTTTAAAATTATGCAAATTCAAATTCGAAAGTCATCCTAATTCCCGAAACTTGCCTCACAGAACATCACACCAAAACCGCCTGATTCCACTGATTATTTGCATAGTAATGGCAGCCCTTGAGTTCATTTCTTGTAACGAATTTTGGAAATTCACCAATTAAGATGTTCAACACACAGTGTGTGAAACATTTCTAAATTATATAATATACTTTTTTGTTATGAAATTATGCATTTCAAGCTTTTTCGTTCTCAAAATATGAGTCTACAGTACGATTTCCGTCATACGAATTCAATATGGATGATATAATACAAGCGTAGAATCAGAGGACGTAACGGCATGAAATGTGGGTTCTTCGGGTTATTGAATACATATTTGTTGATTACTTGTGCGAATTCAATATCAGTGACGTAGGATTTTATAGTCCATGTCACCCGAACTGGCGGATGACGTCAACCAATGAGCCCCCAGCGCGCTGTTGTCAACCTCCAGTGAGAAAGTCAGCTTTTAGTGGGCGAGTGTTGCCTGTGGTAAAGGTAATTGTTTCACCAGTAACATCCAGTGTATTATAAGAGCAAAAAATATGACACTAACATAATCATAGTATGTGTCATATTTATTCACGAAGGCTAAGGGGGACGATGATGATATTAATGAACAACTTGCTGCAACGAACAAACTGGGAGGAACTGAAGATCCCGAAAAAGCCCCCACACACGGTGTTTGTTCCAAAAAAAGCCGACTTGGAGATAGAAGGGATTGAACCAAGGTCTCCACACACCAGAGGTGAGCGCTCTTCACTGAGCCGCCACGACCCGAATCAAGTATATAATTTAATTTAGTAAAATATAAATAAAACTGTATTTACCTATTGTGAGCTGATATTTTTTCGTTGCAATCGGAGCATCAAATCTCGACCTTCTATACCGCTCGTGCTAGGTTTATTCTGCGACATATATATAAATACCACACACTCGAAATTTCAAAAGAATATAATCCATCAATTTTTGCTCTGCATACACCAGCGAGAAATACAAAAGTAAACACTAATGCAACCCAAAGGAGGGAGAGGTTTTATAACATAATGAATATGTTGTATACAATATATAAAGCAGTACTTATTCATCAAACCTCGTATATGCAGTTTTTCTAAGAAATTTGCCGTTGAAGTTGGCCATACATGTACCTACTTGAAACGGTAAGTTACCAACTCTGCCCACAGTTTCGACCAAGTAACATTCAAGACGGTAGAATCAAGAAGAAAACAAAAATCAATTTTGACATCAGATCTATTTTAAATCTCTCTACATTACTCAGATGATTGAGAAAAAGAGATTTTCCCTTTTTCTGCAGGCAAAAAAAAAAGAAAAGAAAAGAAAAAGAAAGAAAGAAAAAGAAAAAAAAGTTAAAAACTAAACTCCTCGTAAACAGCCCTAAGGCTAGCCGGCTTGTAGCACGCATGCTTTTAGGGTGGTACTTGTTACATGGTGGTACGTTAGGGTGGTACGTTAGGATGATAAATTTCTAGATCGAAGTTCGCTACTTTCTATTTTCAATTAGCTCCCCAATTATCCTCATGACGTTGAGAGGATGCCACAATGGCAACATCATCTGGTGAGGATGAATGGTCACCCATCTTTCCTCTGATCTGATCCGGCACTGCTTAACTTCGTCGATTTCATGAGAAGTTTCAGTGCGGCTAGATCGTTGTCATCACTTAAAATTAATTATCCCAATTAATAGCGATTTCCAAGTGATCATCTGTATTTGATGAACCACAAAAGAGCATCTGTAAAATAAACAATTGAAATACTTTTTAAAAATACGATGTTCTAGAAATGTATTAATCACATCATATATGCCTATATAATCACATCAAGGAGTATTTTGTGATGAATCTGAAATTCGCGGTAAAAAGTTTAGGAACCGCTGTTACAAACTATACTTAGAATAATAACATGATTTCGAAAAAAGAAGAGTGTCTGAGGTTAGTGTCCTTGAACAGTTTTACATATTATAGAATATAGTATCAGGAGAACGCACCCTCACACACTATAAAGTTTGGATCACAATATACAGTTGTAAATTCCATTGTCTGGATACTTTGTTATCCCAATTTAGAATTAATTTTATGCCTGATATAATGTTGTGCATAACGTTAATTTAAAGTTAGAAGCGATTCATAAGATTTATACTAATTCTCATTGGTAAATTAACTTCTATAATGAACAATAAACACAATAAGAAATCCTAGGAAAATAAAACGACTATAAAATACGTACAAATGAAGCTAGAATCATGGTTATTTCACCAATATTTTAGAAATGTATATTCTAGAACTCCTAGTTATTTTTTTGATCAGGAACGTAACGTTTCTATATTAGTTTCGGCAGAAGTAGTCTGCAATTTCGTTGCACTGGTAAAATCGCAGCAACTTGTTGGACAACGTAGAAGTGACACTGGAGGTTATACGCCAGTTCGGTAGACGCCGACTATATGGACAAAAAAATATGGGGTGTAGTGAAAGGTGGGGTCACAAGTTGTAAATTATGTTTCTAACTAGTTGTAGTTGTTACAAGCATAGTTGTTTATGAGTACTTTTATACATCTTCGAAACATCTGGGATTTCGAATATTCTTCCTATGAACAAATATGTTTGAATATTTATCCTAGACAGAAAGTGCGAGTCACCTTTCCCACGTCGATAATACTATCTAAGCAGTGCAGTCTGAAACACTATAGAGTTGTTTATTTTTATTGCTAAACGGGAATTTACTGAAGCCATAAAGTTAAAAAAAAGATCGAAAAAAAAACTTCTAGCTGCTAACAGTGAAAAATCACCAAAAATATTAGGAGGATTTTAGTTTTACGTTCCACAAATTTTGAACAGTTCACGTCTATGATTCTGGTAATACTTTCATTTAAAATTTTCCTAGTTTAATATTTTGGAAATAAAATGTAATAATACAGGGTTATTTAAAAAATGGTTTAAAACTGCAACGTACTTATTTTATACTGAAATAACATACAAAAGCAAAATTGGTTGCAAAAAAGAAAGAAAGGTTGGAAGTTTTGGGGTACTTACAAGTGTTGGATATGAGCACCCTAGATAACGCGACAGACGTCCAACCGATAGTCTAGATCTTTCCAGATGCATTCGAACATATCCTCGGTTATCAGCTACACTGCTCTAGAGATTGTTGCTTCAAATTTTCCAAGATCTGTGGCAATGGAGGACCCACACAAAACTTTACAGACCCCTACAGAAAGAAGTCAAAGGCCCACAGATCGGGTGATCTTGTCGACCAGGTCAGCATAACCAAATCGTGATATCCTGTACGACCGATCCAACGTTTTGATCCGGTGGTATTCAGGTACTCGTGAAGATGGTGAGAAGCCCATTCTGCTTAAAGATGGATTTAAGAAAATCTTTCAGTTGTGGTACAAGCTATTCTGATAAATTGTCCAAGTAGGTCTGGCCACTGACAGTGTCTCGGTAAAAAATAGAATGGCCCACACGCTTGCAGTTGCTTATTGTGCAAAACATACTGTCACTTCGGTGAGTCCACAATGGAATGAGGGTGTTGCATAACCCGGATCCTAAAGTTATGGCGATTCAATTTCACGTTCAACAGAGAAGTTGCTTCATCAGTAAACACTCTCCTGCCAGCGAATCCATTTTCTTCCAATAGGCCCTGAATTTCAGTGCACAAATTGACATTTTGGCATGTCTGTTAGTTTCAGACCCTACACGAGCTGCAATTTGTTTGGCTTAAAGCAAAGACGCCTTCATACAATGTGCAATACAGTGGTTTCTGGCACATTAAGTTCTCTATTTATACTAACTCAGATTGTCGATTTTCTTGGACTCCTTTCAAATGCACCACGTGCTCTATCCGCTGTCTCTCTAGATGTTTCTGTCGACCAGTATTTTTCATGGAGCACAAACAACCAGTGGATTCAAACTTCTACAGGCAGCGTGAAATGTAGTTCCTATGCGGAGATTATTTGTTGAATTTTGTACGAAATTGTCTCTGCACTGTTACGACAGACGCTATTCATGCAAATTCCATTACACAATACACACGCTCGGGCCGCAGTGGTTCAATAGCAGAGCGTTCACCTCTGGTGCATGGGATCCTTGGTTCGATCCCAGCTCGCGCCAAGTGAGCTTTGTGGTGGACAAACATCGTATGCGTGGGTTTTCTCGGAGTGCTCCCATTTCCTCCCACTTTCTTCATTTCACCATTTCACTCATTTCTCATCACCATCTCCATTAGCCTAGTCGGCATAACCATAAGATGTAAAACTTAAAGATTTTATTTACAATACGCATGCTCTATCTTCGTAATCGCCTCGTGCATTGTTTTTACACAACAATTAGTACTTATAGTGGCTTTGACCTAAACTATAAACACAGATTGTAAAACTTACTATCTTCCTTTCTTCTTTCCGACCAATTTTGCATTCGTATGTTGTTTCTGTACTAAACGAATAAGCTTCAATTTTCCACCATTCGTTTTCTTGTATTATGCGTTCTTTTCTGTGAGATATATTAGCAGCAGTTGTTAATTTATTTTACAGGACATTAAGTATGGGCAGAATTTTAGCAAAGACTTCGTCGATTCAAGAGAAAGCAGAGACAGTGCTGAAGGATTGATGAATCTTCACAACAATGAAGCTGGTAGAAGGGTAGGAAAACTTTTATTTCAAATTACAAGCTTCATATTTGTCTTCAGTCTTACTCATTCTGGGGGAAAGGTTTTGGATATCCTTGCTTGTATATACATATGATAGTAAAACACATGCACCTGAAAATCCTTCCCAAAGTTATGCAGAAGTAGGCGCCGCTTCTCATAATAAGCTGTTTTCTCCACCAGCTGCATGCAGAATAATAATAATAAAATAATAAACAAATATAATGTAATAGTTATATAATCACTTGCGTGTAATGATTCAAATGATACTGATATTACTAATAGAAAAAATAACTGGGTCAAATGAGAAACTAATGGTAAGGTGTTAGGAATAATGGAGGAAAAGGACAATATTAAAAATAATTAAAAGAAGAACATTGTTTGACAGGAATTTGAATTCTGGGTACATATGAAAGAAAATGTGGAAGGAAAACAAGGAGAATAGCATAATATAATTGGTGGACGGTAGTGAAACAGGCTACTAAACGTCAATGTAAAGAGACAAATAGATTAGCTGAAGACTAATCGACACAAAATTCAGGGCTCATAGCGAGTCACTTTTTTAACTAAAAGTTACTTTTCTTCAAGTTGGTCACTAAAAGTTACTTTTTTTAAAAACTAATTTGGCACTAAAAGTTACTTTTTAGGGACGTAAAGTGACTTTTTCGTGTGATTTATGTTTTGCATTGGCAGTTTTCTAAGAAAAATATAAAAATAAATGTAAAAAGGCAGAAACTTGTAACTCATTACTCTTCTGAAAGCTTCAGTACTTGCTGTCATATGTGAAACAGTCAGCATTATTCTCTTTTATTCTTTCTAAAGCACAGTGGATGGTTGATGGATGCTTAAGCTCTTAAGGTGGGGTTGAGAACTCTTTTGTGCCTATTCTTTCTTCTATCATAATAGTCTTTAGTTTTCTCTCACAATAGTTAAGCTCCGCTCAACGTTGTGTGTGTGTGTTTGTGTGGTTCATCATGTTCGTCTTGTGTTATGCTTCTTGCATGTTCTTCTTACGAGTAGGTGATGAATTTGAATATTTCATGGCTTTGAGAACACTTAAAGCTAAGTTAAGTTAAGAGTAAAGTTAAATCTAATGTCTGGGATGAAGAAATTCGGAAATAGGCCAGAACTGGTTCCACTTACTCAGAAGCTTCTTACATCTGCTAAGTCTTCTTACCGTAACTACAAAGCATACTTAGAAAACCTAAGAAAGGAGGAAGCTCGAAAAGAAGAAAAGATGAAACAAAACAACAAACAAAGAAAGAGGTGATGAAGAAATTGACAAAGGAAAAAAGGGGCATGATGAGATTTTGGTAACTTTTTCGTGTGTTTTTGGTCACTTTTTCGTGTATTTTTGATCACTTTTCAACTATTTACAAGAGACCGGACCACTATGAGCCCTGAAAATTCTCCGTTTAAGTTTTCGGACCCTCAATGTGAGGAAGGAAATGGAGTTGAAAGAGCAGTTTCATTTTTAATTCATTAGAGAATCCATTCATTCACATCTTTGTTACCCGCCTACGCCGATATTATCATAGTCGCTTTTGAGGGTAGTTGGCAGGGTCGAAGAAGAGGATGATTATTGGGTATCTTTTTCCAAATGAGATAGACTTACATCCATCTCGATCTGCTACAGTGTTAGCACAGTGTTTGTTGGTTTGGCATAAAAAGACTTAAAATACGAGGAAAATTCAAAAAGTAAAGGAACATTTGAAGAAAGCTGTACTTATTCTAATGATAGAAAACTGAAACATATCTTATTTTTCTACGTAACCTCCCTGAACTTCAATGCACTTTTCCCAATGTTTCACAAGTTTTTTTTTATTCTGTTAGAAAAAAAGTTTTTCGGTTGCATTTGTAACCAATTTTACACCGCATCAATGACTAGCTGATGTTGAGTTTAAGTTTCTTAACTTCTGGTGATGATAGGTGTTTCCAAACCATGCTCGCAGCCTTACTTTCCGGTTCGAGATGATGTACCCAAGTTCCTCAGTCGTTGAGGTCGATGGTCTGCCGGATCTTTCATTGTCACATAAAGAAGTTCTTTCCTGTTTGAAACGCTCTATCCATACGTAGATCTTTCTTCACTATAAAAGAGCTGTCACCATACTGTGCTTGCATTCGACGAATAATGCCCGCACGTTTCACACCTTCCGTATACAAAAAGCGAATCACTGCTCTCATTTCCTTCTTGGTGAAGATCGCCAATGGAGCTATCATGTTAAACGGTCTTCTACACTCTAATAGTCCAATAAAGATAGCTCATTTTTCTGCCAAGAAAGGAACAAATTAGTAACAAGCTGAAAATTGGTATGGAAGTAGGGGAATGTGTCAGGAATAACATACTAAAAGTCCCCTAAAATCCCACTGTAGCTTTTCCCGCAATTTTGAAAAATTGCCGCCATTTTTAGACGACGACAAGGAATTTATGGAAATCATCACCCTTTACATTTATTCCTATAGTCACCATTCTAATTATCACAAAGCCATGGATCATATATGGTTGGAAAGCTTGAAAGACATAAAATATAAGTAAATAATATATATGGACATCATGCTAAATTTCTAGAAGAGGAGGAGGAAGAAAACAGCTTTTTTTAAAATTAAAAAATGAATATTTCAGAAATCATGGGAAGTTTGCAACACTGAGAATTATTGCACATGAACGAAACAACACCGACAGATGTCCTTGATATTTATCTCAAACATATCCAACAATGACATAAATCGGTGCAATACAAGCTGAGAAAAAAAATATAAATAATATTACTTTCTGCCCTCTCTGTACAAAAGTGCATAAGGTGACATTGACTGAATGTAACTTGAATGTAACTTTGTTTTTAAATGTCTTGTTCATGACTAGAATAAAAATTTTCCTACTAGTACTCTTCAAATCAAACTTAATGTTTACATTAGACGCTAGTATGACTTTAAGAACATTTTTGTAACTAATCTATTCAGACTTATTTTATTAGAAATCAATGAAATTATCATTGTTATCTCGTTCACCTCCATGGTCGTCATCATTTGGTTGTGCATTCATACATCAAATTCCTCGACACTGACATAAATTATAGCACACAATTCCTGCTTTCCAACAACCGCACATACGATCACAGCCCTTTTTACAGTTACAGGATATTAAATGCATGACATTACACGGAGCTGGTTTCTCGGTCATTCTTGGAGGTACAAGAATACCTCCTAATGTTTCCCATCCATATTCAGTAGCTTGCATATCATTTCCACGAAACAACTGAATATGATGATACGCTTTCAAGATATGATGTTTCGCAGCATCACTGGTTGTGGCAATGTTGCTAACTGTAGTTCGTTCTGAATGGCGCAGCGACTTACTGCTAGGTTGTATGAATGATACTGGATTTCATCCAATGAGGTTACTATTTCTAGACAAGCGTAAAATGTTAATAGAAATGATATGCCAGCTTCAGAGATTTTACACTAGCATTATCATGGTTGAAACTTTCAATTGATTGGCATAAATCTTTCCGTTTTTGAAGTAATCGCAATGTCTTTTTCTTTCCTTGTTGGTACAAACTACATGATGTGTCGCATCCAGTTAAAGCATGGTAGCTGAGCAAAACAGTTAGCACATTTGGCCATGCGCACATCTTGCAACTTCTTAGTACTAATTCTTTTGTCACATTTTGCCCACGTCCTGGTTTTCGAAATGTGATGTCGTACTGATTATTACCTTGTGCATGCAAAAGGATTAAAATGTCAACATCCTCGCCAATTACTACGATGTGCCTACAAGGATTTAAAGACAACTATATTGTAGTTTAGCTATGAGTGAGTCAGCATTACTTCTTGCTAGCTGAGTTGAATTTCAGCTTGTGTCAAATGAATGAAATATCTTTCTTATTCCTATCTTTCCTGTGAATAACCGTATCTTGTAAGAAGCTGGAACTCATGAGGATCCATTTCATCCTCCAAGCGCAACTTTTCTTGTAAGCTCAGATGTGCGTATTTGGCATACAAAAGATGTCCAGCTGCATGGAAGTATGGTACATTTCTTGTATGCAGTGAAAATTCCAGTCTCCAGTTCTTTGGGCACGAATGAAAAGACGCATAATTTCTAACAACCAAGTCTAACAACCACCGACGGTAATTCACCAGAATTTCTACACACTGCTGCAATGTCACTTGTTTTAGCGTAGGTTGATCAAACGTGATTAAGCACATTTTTGGCTTGTTTCCTGCACACTCTTTGCTGCAAAACATAAGCGCCGAATATATAGCATCTATGCTTGTTAGCTGGACTGATGAAAGGTAGAATCACTACTTAAGATGTTTGGTAGTTACTGTTCTTGCTTGTCATCAGCTGTATGAATCCATTCCAATTCGAGCAAGTTGGTGTCTTTAATCACTTGAGTAACATCTATGTTACATCCTATAGAAGGTGGGTTTGGGTTGGGATATTCAGAATACGAACGTGTCCTATATCTTCAATTATTAAATCCGAAAAGCCATTACCTGCGCGTTTCACGTTAAAAGTGGTAGCTTCAATTAAGTCTTTGACAGTGTACGTTCTATGAGCCGAGGTATTGCTCAATGGTACGCGAGTGACTGAATATGGATGGGAAACATTAGGAGGTATTCTTGTACTTCCAAGAATGACCGATAAACCAACTCCGTGTAATGTCATGCATTTAATATCCTGTAACTGTAAAAAGGGCTGTGATCGTATGTGCGGTTGTTGAAAAGCAGGAATTGTGTGCTATAATTTATGTCAAGTGTCGAGGAATTTGATGTATGAATGCACAACCAAATGATGACGACCATGGAGGTGAACGAGATAACAATGATAATTTCATTGATTTCTAATAAAATAGGTCTGAATAGATTAGTTACAAAAATGTTATTAAAGTCATACTAACGTCTAATGTAAACATTAAGTTTGATTTGAAAAGTACTAGTAGAAAAAGTTTATTCTAGTCATAATCAAGACATTTAAAAACAAAGTTACATTCAAATGACTATTGTAGTTGAGAGATTTTAAGTGTGTGAATCCCATGCAAAGGAGGCCAATTTCTGCTACTTTCTAATACTGTCAATTAATAATTTTTGTGCTATATTTATGTGGTGTAAAACTATGTGTCCTAAAAGCTTACTCCATTGGGAAAAATGTACGTCATTTTTAAAGTAAATTGATAATTATGATAGTGAAAACGGTGGCGGAGTTTCGTTAACATACGATAATTGTCAGTGTTGCAAATTTTAAACAATTTATGTGAAAATCAGGTTTTGTCCCGAAATTTTGGGTTTTGCGCTTCTTCCACAGATTGAACTTGATTAGTGTAAGTGTTACCTAGTTCGAATTTACGTGTCTTAAGATCTATATTGATATATAACTCTTGGTTCTATGTAATAACAGAAGGTGACTAGAGTCATGAAAGTGAATGTCACCTTATGCACTTTTGTACAAAGAGGTCAGAAAGTGATATTGTTTATATTTTTTTCTCAGCTTGTATTGCACCGATTTATGTCATTGTTGGATATGTTTGAGATAAATATCAAGGACATCTGTCGGTGTTGTTTCGTTCATGTGCAATAATTCTCAGTGTTGCAAACTTCCCATGATTTCTGAAAATATTCATTTTTTAATAAAAAAGATGTTTCCTTCCTCCTCTTCTTCTAGAAATTTAGCACGATATTCATATATATTATTTACTTATATTTCTGTCTTTCAAGCTTTCCAACCATATATGATCCATGGCTTTGTGATAATTAGGATGATGACTATAGGAATAAATGTAAAGGGTGATGATTTCCATAAATTCCTCGTCGTCGTCTAAAAATGGCGGCAATTTTTCAAAATTGCGGGAAAAGCTACAGTGGGATTTTAGGGGACTTTTAGTATGTTATTCCTGACACATTCCCCTACTTCCATACCAATTTTCAGCTTGTTACTAATTTGTTCGTTTCTCAACCCTATCTTTACTGGACTACAACGACTAATGCAGGAATACGAGCGACACGCTGTCTGGAAGTGTTGCCAACTACACTCACTCAGCCCTGGTTACTAGCAGTGTTGCCAATCTCTGCAAAGAGAAATTGCAAATGTGCCTTTACTTTTCGAATTCTCCTCGTATAAAGAAAGCAGAAAAAATTAATGACTTTAAATCCGCATCACTTTTCTATAATGTTTTCGTTGATGAGAGCGATCACTTGTCCATTTACAATATTTTCTCGTAGTTGTTCGTGTTTTTTAGTCTTTATCTTCCTCGACCATGTGTGTTTAGTTGGTGCACCTCCCATTCCACCTAACCATGTTGGCCCTACGCAGACCTTACTATAAGGACGTGCCTACAGGATTGCTAGAGAGTTTTCCTCCTCAACGTTCCGATCTAGTGCTGTGCCGACTGCATAGAATTTTCACATCTCTATCGCTTCAAAGTTTGAACGTACATAAGAAGTCACCAAATCCTCTTCGCTGCTTTAAATGCCATCCATTTTGGACACACCAGCACATGCAATGACTCTTATGTCGGTTGTAATGAAATGACTGCTGATTGTGAGAATTCTGAAACTATCTGAAACTTAATTTCTTCTTAGATTTATGTTGGACTGCCATAAGTATTTACTAAGTTTGTATGGTAGTATATTCATTTCTAGCCATCTGGTTACATTGCTATTTGTACAGCTTGGTTCGTAACGCTTTAATTAACTGCATCAAAAGATTTAGTCTATACCATCGATGTAGAAGTATAGACGAACCAGATAAAAATAAGTACAAACAAGATGTTAGTAAACAGTTCGCAGACATTAAATTATCATATACAGATGGGTTTGGGAATAGGTAAACATATAATCAGCTGAATATGCATGCAGTGCAACAAGTAACCTGTTGTAACATCAACACAATCCACATGCATAAGTGCAATTCTAATTTTATCTATTTGACAGGTTCTCTTATTTATTTAAAATCTTTCTTCTCCATAGTGGTTACATTACATTAATTAAATTATTTCTTGTAATTCATAAAATTCATATAAACATACTCATAATCGTCATCTACTCACTTAAATTATTATCATCGTCATAATATCCACTGCCTTTCAGGTAAGTAGGCATGTATACATGCGAATGTGGTAAAGATATAGGTTTATGCATAAAGCTACATCTGCACGACAGGTTCCCATAACATGTGTATGTTGTTTGTAAATATAGCGTATTCCATGTTGTCACGGACTAACAATTAAAACATCAGAATGCCTGTATTAAAATGTATTCATATTTTATCTTTTAAAATATTTAGTAAATCATATGTTTGTTAGGTTAATTTTACGAGGGCCACTATTTATATTTTGAGCCTTGGCAACACTGATTGTAGTTAGGCGCTATTTTTTGTTTGCATAGAAATGTTTCACATTGTTGACCATAACATACTTCAAATCAGTGTTGCCAATTTGGGGGAAAACTCGCTAAATCTAGGGGATTCACCATCCAAGATAACGACAAAAATTTATTTCTCCGATTAGCGACTTTTTTGGTGATTTTGGAATGACGATTTGGCGACTGACTTGCAAATCTAGCGACTTTTGTGCTGCAAACAACTTGTCCTAAAATAAGTACTACTAGCTCGAATCAGTTCAGATATATATTTCTTTTCCTTTTGCTTATTTGAATCAGTGCAAGTGTTGACGAGCTGGGAAAGCACACAACATTTATCTCTATATTCCCACTTTGGTTGCTGTTATCTTTTACCTTCTGACGGGTACGAACTTAAGCTTTTAATGTCCTTTAGTTTACAAAGGTTCCGTTTAAATAATACATTACCGATATTATGTGTAGAAGCGTGAGTAGAATGAAGTAAGATTTTTTCTAGACCTTCAATTTTGTTCGTTTTTCTAATCTCATTTTTGATTTCGTTGAAGCAAAATTGAACACGTTGGGGCAAAAAATCGTTAAGTCCAAAAAGTGAAAGTGTACAGGAGATAGCTTCACAAGGATTTCTCTTCATCCGATTTTCTTCAAACTTGGCACATATATACTAGACCAAAAATAAATCGACACACATTTTTTTGTTTCTTTCGGAAAATAGGTTAAGGGGGCAAAGGGCCCCATTGGTTAAAAGAGTCACTTTAAAAAAAAACGAAACTCTGCCGATGCAAAGATGACTTCAAAGTAGGAAATGCGGGTTTTGTCGTTTTTCGAAGAAATGGGTTGCAGGGGCAATAGCCCCCTTCGAAATGACAAAAGGACTCCGCACAATCCTTATGGAAATTGAATTTCAGTGGAATTGCTTGATACCGTGATATGTTGTAGATATTGTGTTCTTAAGAAAAGTCTCAATGACAAATCACTGACCTATGGCAACTACAGGGAAACTTTTTTGAAAACAGCCGATGATAACGACATTTTGGATCTCGGTAAAAGTGACTAAAACTTTTATATGTTGTAGATATTGTGATCCTGAGAAAAAGTCTGAATGTGAATAACCACCAATCACTGATCATTTGGCCACTATAGGGGTACTTTTTTGAAAGCAACCGAAGATAGTGATATTCTGGATTTCGATGAAAATGACTGAAACTGATATGTTGCAGATGTTGTGATCCTAAGAAAAAGTCTCAATAGGTACAAGCACAAATCACTGACCGTTTGGCCACTATAGTGCTACATTTTTGAAAACAACCAATGATAACGACATTTTGGATCTAGGTAAAAGTGACTAAAACTGTTATATGTTGTAGATATTGTGATCCTGAAAAAAAGTCTGAATGGGAATAACCACCAATCACTGATCATTTGGCCAGTACAGGGCCACTTTTTTTAAAGCAACCGAAGATAGTGATATTCTAGATTTCGATGAAAATGATTGAAACAGTGATATGTTATAGATGTTGTGATCCTGAGAAAAAGTCTCAATAGGTACAACCACAAATCACTGGCTGTTTGGCCACTACAGGGTCGCTTTTTTAGAAACAGAAGCCAAACTGTATTCTGGATTTCGGTGGAATTGCCTGAAACCGTGATATACAGAGGTTTTTCAGCCTACGGTTTGGCCGATTTCGTTCCTTTCCCCTCCTGGGCAGAATGAACTCAGCCAACTAGAGATGCGCACGAGACGAGTCGAGAAAGGATTTTCCTGACAAAATTCGAGTCGAGACACGGCTCTTACAATAAAGAAATATACAGTTTTCAAGTCAAGACATCACTTTTACAGCACATGTTCGAGACGAGACAGCCACAAATCTTGTCTCGAGCGCATCCCTACACCCGACCTGGCTCGTGGCGTCTTGCAGTGTTGTGCAGTGGCTTCCTGGGAACGCAGTTGTTTTTCCGCTCGTACAACAATAACGCACAAAACGACCATTGTTGTGAGTGTTAAATTTGTTTCCAAGTGTGTGGGTTTCCGCTCTGTGACCAAAATGCCGCCCAAAGTAAGCCGGTTTTGGGAAGGCTATGTTGTGGCTCTTTATGACGCCCACTTTAATGTTTCTGTCATTAGGAAACAGTGCAAGAAGAATGGTTGCAACATCAGTTTAAGTGGAATAAAAATGTTATTAAAAAGTACAAGGACAACGAAGCTCCACCATTTTGATCACCAACGAAGTTGCCTAGGAAGTGGGAATGCACCAAGCCCATTTCCACCATGCAGAGGAAACTTCGCAAAATGGCAATGCAAGAAAATCCGCCAACACAAAGGTGTATAGGCTAATCGTCTTGTGTCTTTGGGGACTGTGAGCAGGATGTTACACCATCAACTCAAGCTGGAAAAATCATGAAAGCAAGCGTCCATCTTCTCATGGATGCCCACTAAAAGGAACGAAATTGTAGCGCCCGGAAGCTGTACGAACGACATCTGGCAAAACAAAGGTGGATGTACGTAGTAACGCTCGATGAAGCATGGATTTACCTTTCCGACTGCGGCAAACCGAGAGCCACCATGTACCGAGAGAAAAGCGCCAAGAACTTCAGAAGGTGGGTCTGTGTCTGTAAAGAATCCTTTCCAAAAGGGTTCATGGTCGTTGCTGGCTACCATTACCGAGGTAAACTGAAGATTCGTAGGGTGGCGAAGAACTGCAAAATAAATTCGCAGTATTTTCAGGAGCAGATCATGCGGCCAATCTACGAGCATGAGAGTCCAACATGGAAGGAAATGACGCCAATCTGGTGCGCATTCACATGGACAAGCCCTCATCACATACCTCAGGATTGTCCCTCGCAGTCTACAGGGAGATGGAGGAGGCAAGTGATATACAGGTGATACCTTTCAATGAGGTACATGTTAAATCTCCAGGTGCAAGTCATATTGACTATTGTGGATTTGGATTGCTGAAGCGGGCATTGGGAAAACGGCGTATGACAATTGTGCAAGGACTTTGGAAAGCTGTGCAAAGGGAATGGGAGAAGATCCCCTCCCAGTTCTTCAGAGAAGCCTATTACAGTGGGAATTACGCTGTTGGGCTATTGTTAGGAACCAAGGGAAAAACATCGAGCACTTACGGACCTGGCGCCATGGATTCTTCTAAATTTTTAGGTAAGTCGAAATTGGCCAAATGTAGACTGAACATCCTCTGTATTGTATATGTTGTGGTCCTGAGGAAAAGTCTTAATGGGGACAACTACCACTTACTGATCGTTTAGCCACTACAAGGCCACTTTTATGAAAGTAACCGAAGATAGTGATGTTCTGGGTTTCGGAGAAAATGACTGAAACTTTATGTTTTAGATATTGTGAGCCTGAGAAAAATTCTTATGGGGCACAACCACTAATCACTGTGGCCCTGTGGTGACCAAACGATCAGTGATGGAGGTTGTAATTATTCAGCCTTTTTCTCAGGATCACAATATCTCAACATATAACGGTTTCATCAATTCCACCGAAATCCAGAATAACGTTAACTTCTGTTGTTTTCAAAAAGGTGGCTCTGTAGTGGCCAAACGGTCAGTGACTGGTGGTTGTGCCTGCTGAGACTTTTTCTCAGAATCAGAACATCTATAACATCACAGTTTCAGTCATTTTCATTGAAATCCACAATATCAGTATCTTCGGCTGCTTTCAAAATAGTGGCCCTGTGGTGGCCAAATGATCAGTTATTGGTGGTTATCCCCATTAAGACTTTTTCTCAGAATCACAATATCTACAACATATCACGGTTTTAGTCATTTTACTGAAATCCAGAAAGTCGTTATCTTCGGCTGTTTTCAAAAAAGTAGCCCTGTAGTGGCCAAACGGTTTTAAGCAATTCCACCGAATTCCATATCTACACCATAACACGGTTTTAAGCAATTCCACCGATTTCCAATTTCCATAAGGATTGTGAGGAGTCCTTTGTAATTTCGAAGGGGGCTATTGCCCCTGCAACCCGTTTCTCGCAAAAACGACAAAACCCGTATTTCTTACTTTAAAGTCATCTTTGCATCGGCAGAGTTTCGTTTTTTTAAAGTGGCCCTTTTAATCAAGGGGCTCTTTTACCCCCTTAGCCCTAATCTATTTTTCGAAAGAAACAAAATAATACGTGTCGATTTATTTTCGGTCTAGTATATACGTGCGAAGTTTGAAGAAAATCGGATGAAGAGAAACACTTGTGAATCTCCTGTACACTTTCACTTTTTGGACTTAACTTGTTTTTGCCCCAAAGTCTTCAATTGATCATAAAGTTAAAAATATTTAAAAGTGAAACTATTGTTAGTTATATATGAGTCTTTCATATACGTTCTTGTAGATAGCATTATAGCTTGAATTGATCACGTATCTTATATATATATATGAAAGAGGCAAAATTCTGACTTTTCACCCAAAATTTGAGTCATTTCATCTCCTGTTTAGCGACTTTTTGTACCAACATTTTGGCAACACTGCTTCAAATGTTGTGTCAAAAGCTTTATTTGTGTTGTTTACGTTGAATTGAAGAGTGCATGACAACAGAAAAATGGAATTAACTCGTGAAAGTTTTCGTGCGATGATTTATTACGATTTTTGACGTGGATTATCAAGACAAGAGTGCATCGATCAACTTACTTCTATATTTGGCGATGAAGCCCGATCCTTTGCCACTGTAAAACGCTGCTTTAACTATTTTACTCATGGCCGCCATTCGCTCACTGACGAAATTCGTTCAAAATCAGTTGTTATTCAAGAAAACATTGATGCTGTGCAAAACCTAATACTGCAAGATCCTCATGTGACATGCTGTGAGGTTGAGGCAATCCTAGGCATTAGTTCCACCAGCATAAATAAAATATTACATGAGCGTTTAGCTGTGAGAAAGATTTGTTCTCGTGGAATCCCAAATAATTTGACAAAAACTCAAAAAGAAGCTCGCGTCGATTGGTGCACACAAATGCTCAATAAATACAATGGCGGTGCTTCAAAAGACGTATATAAGATTGTAACAGGTGACGAATTATGCATATATGCATATGAGTCGGAACGTAAACAGTAGTCGACTGTATGGGTGTTTCAAGATGAACCAAATCCAACAAAAGTTGTTCGCACTCGAAGCGCATCGAAACAAATGGTCGCCTGTTTTTTCGGGAAAACTTGTCATGTGGCGACTGTGCCTTTAGAGGAACGTAGAACGGTTAACTCTGAATGGTACAAACAATTTGTTTGCCGGAGGTTTTCGGTCAAATACGGAAAACAAACAAGCGCCGTCGGATCATTCTTCATCAAAACAATGCGAGCTCTCACACATCTCGTCTAACAACTGACTATTTGAACACTCAAACAATCGAATTGATGGGTCATCCGTCGTACAGTCCTGATTTGGCACCCAATGGCTTCTCCTGGTTCCCGAATATCAAAAATAAATTGCGTGGACAACGATTTTCGTCGGCCCAAGAAGCCGCTGATGCCTTCAAAAACCATATTGTGGAGGTGTCTCAAGAAGATTGGAAAAAATACTTTGACAAATGGTTCGAACGAATCCAGACATGAATTGATCATAAAGGAGAATATTTCAAAAAACAATAAATCAATTTTTAATAACAAATTACTGTTTTTTATTGTTAGGTTCAAAATATAAATAGTGGCCCTCATATCAATTAAATTATGGGTACATCAACCAACAACAAATTTAGACTTATTTAGTACATTTCGGAATTTAACGACGTATAACATACTCATTGCTAATACAAAAACACTTCAGAAATTAGTTGTCAAAACAGCAGAAGCAAATCACTTGTTACTCCAATTATTTTATTGTATAAAACAGGTTTTATATTAGTATTTTAGGGAGTTTTGTAAACGATCGGTTCATATATGGTTCGATCTGTTTTTCAATGTTATATCCCGATTCGGCGTAATTTTCTTCTTTATCTATCGAAATTAATAACATTAGTGGAACCATAAAACAGCTCAATCTTAGGACAAAGTCAAAATAGTAATTTAAAACAATAAGCAAACAACTTCTGAACTTGATAATACGAAATAACATATAAAATACCATACCCTAAAGCAAATTTCAGAACAATTTAAAAATAGGTAACATTAAAATATTGTAACAAGCCGTTTACAAACGGTTCATTACAATTACCGGTGTCATTAGAAGAAAACCTCTGGTGCAGGAAGTTTTAAGTCTTTTTTCCATTTCCTTTTTTCTTCCTCTTCCATCTTTCTTCCTTTTCTTTACGTCTTGTTTCTTTATTAGAATTTCTTCTTTTGCTGTTCCCTTCTTCCTTAACTATTTTCCTTTCCTTTCTGTCCTTACTTTCCTCGTATTCCTCCTATTCTTCTTTACGTATTTCCTCCTTTACATTTCTTACAAGAGTTTCTTTCTTTTCCTATTCGAGGATCTTTCTTTGTTTGCTTCCTTTAGTTTCTTGTTCTGTTTTGATATCTCAATCTCTTCACTACCTGTCTGATTTCCTGCTTGTATTTTTCTGGTGTCCTTTCCAGATTTGGATTTCGCTACTGTCCTTTTGTTTTCTTCGTCTTCATGATTGAGATTCTGTTTTATTATTGTCTTCGTCTTCTTTCCAACTACTTTTTCACTGTCTTTGCCTTTGTTGTCAAATTTTATATATTTTCTTTTGTTTTAAACACTAGATTAAGATAAGCTTGTGATTTTTCTTTTCCTTTTCATCAGGGTTGTCTTCAGTTTCTCGTCCCTTCCATATCCAATAAGTGTATTTTTAATTTTTTTGTACTGTCTCTGGTCCATCATGGTATTTGTTTCCAAGACATCCACTCTTGGTTTCTAACTATTTCATATTTAAGTATCTTGACATGTTCACGAACTTTGGCCGTGATATTCAATGCTTCTCTATCCTTTTCACATTTCTTTTAGTTTAATATCCCACAATTATGCACGGAGGCTAAAGGAGACGGTGATGATGAGATGCATGATAATGATGGAATGACGAAAGTGGAAGGAAACGGGAGAACTGCGAGAAAACTCACACACACGGTTTCTATCCACCACAATGCTCACTTGGCGAAAGCTGCGATCTTAATATTTTCGCTAATTTCCATATTTATAGTGGACATCTCTGTATCTATTTTCTTTTCAATGCTAATATGTATTGTTTCCATCTTCTCACATAATACACTACATTGAATCTCAGCACGAATTGTCTGACTTTTTCCCTGATTAGATCTCCCCTCTGCATTATCTTAAGTCTCTTTTTATAAAATTGCAGGAAACACTTTTTCGGCAGCAATATTTTATATTTTAGAATGCTCTTAATAAATCATAAGCTCACTCATGTCTAGAGCTACTGGCGGCGTCGCTATCGGTGTTACAGGACGCTTCGACTTCCAGGCATTTAACTTCAATTTTGGTTCGTAAGAAGTGATCGACTTTCTCGAAGACAGTAAAAAGTTTATTGTATACCACCAGTGATGAAAATTTTCCGGAAAATTTTCCGATTCATAAAAACATACTCCACTTATTCCTACATCGTTGTTTAGCAGTGATGTGAGGTGGAAAATTTTCTTCTATATTTTTTCCGGATAATTTTCCGATTCATAAAAACATACTCCACTTATTCCTACATCGTTGTTTAGCCGTGATGTGAGGTGGAAAATTTTCTTCTATATTTTTTCCGGATAATTTTCCGTTCTTAACAAATATCAATGATCAAGTAACAATTCCTCAGCATTCATAAATTAATTGAATTCATGTATAGAAATGTTAAAAAGTGAAAGATCATTTAAAGAATCTGAAAATTTTCATGGCTCAGACAATTTTCATTACTATGTACGAACAAGTTAAACAATTTTTCATGAATCGAAAAATTGTCTGTCCTGTACAGTAATGAAAATTTTCCGGAAAATTTTGAAACGGAAAATTTTCCGATTCATAAAAACATACTCCACTTATTCCTACATCGTTGTTTAGACGTGATGTGAGATGGAAAATTTTCTTCTATGTTTTTCCAGAAAATTTTCCGTTCTTAACAAATATCAGTGATCAACTAACAGTTCCTCAGTATTCATAAAATTGATTGAAATCAAGTATAGAAATGTTAAAAAGTGAAAGATCGTTTAAAGAATCTGAAAATTTTCATGGCTCAGACAATTTTCAGTATTATGTAGGAACAAGTTAAACAATTTTTCATGAATCGAAATAATGAAAATCGAATTCAATTTTTCTGTCTTGTATGGAAAAATTGAAGAACTTTTTATGAGTCGGAAAATTTTCATCAGTTTGAAGCAAAAAGTAACATAACTTTTTGTGAATCGGAAAGTTTTATTGCTTTGTAGAAACAAATGAAACGAATTTTCATGAATCGGAAAATTTTCATCACGATGTAGTGACTAGTGAAAAAACTTTTCATAATCCGGACAATTTTGGATATTATGTATAGTGATGTTTGGTGGAAAATTTTTCCACTATATTTAACTGCACATTCAGTTATAAAATTCAATTCCCGTAGGTTCGATTCCCGGCGGGAGCTCATGTGGTTCGGATTCCCCGTTAATCAGTAGGTCCACGTCTCATATAGCCTTTCTGCTGAACGGAACGTTAAACTCAAAATCAACTCAACTCAACTCTATTCCTGTAGAGAAAAGTTAGGCAGCAACAAATTATCATGTTCCAATTAGCTTTCGAAAACCAGAAAATTTTCTAATATTTCTAGTTGGGAAGTAAAAATATAGTCTCTCTCTCTCTCTCTCTCTCTCTCTCTCTCTCTCTCTCTGTGTGTGTGTGTGTGTGTGTGTGTGTGTGTGTGTGGATGTGTGTGAAAAGTGCAGTGAACATACATCGAGTTCGTAGAGAACAAATATCCCACTCCAATATTTAAAATGTAACAAGAAATTGAAAAGAAACCTTTGTGAATTTATCAATTTCAGAAACAGAAAATTTTACTATTTCTTCACATGTAGGCCTGTCTATATAAAGAAATAACTACATAAAAGTATCTTATGAAGATAATTTTTGTAACAGAAAATAAGAAAAAACGATTTTGTTGTGTTTAACACTCGTAAATCATAATTTCAATATTGGAATTTTGTATAATCAACATCTTAGAGCAAATATTTGTATTATAAAACTACCATTATTATGTATAAAAATGTATTAGAAATAATGGCGATTTGATAGAACAAGTACATATATCTATATCTATATCTATATCTATCTATCTATCTATCTATCTATCTATCTATCTATCTATCTATATATATATATATATATATATATATATATATATATATATATATATATATATATATATGTTTTTTATTTTGTAAATTAAAATGAAATTACTTGTTGCTTTTAGACCGCAGTGCTAATAGTGCAGCTTTTTATGTTTCTTTTATTATTTTATTGGAAGAACAACTACACAAATCAGCTTCCTTATTAGTTATATTTCACTTTCTCTTCTGAATGAATATATGAATAAATAAACGTTTATTTTCGGAAAATGATCAGTATTTACTTTCATGAGTTACTTAAACTCGAATTTTGGGTAGTCAAAAATTTACCTCAGACACTTTATATTATATCTACTTATTTATAAATGTTGCAGTATGTAAATCTATAAAAGTAGTAAAGCTATGAGAATACCGACTTATGCGTGTTAAACTGATGAAATCTAGTATTGTAAGATCAAAGATGGATTTTGAGGGAAACATTCTTGAAATGAAGAATCGTTAGATTTTCACTTCATGAAACTTTTTAAGACAATATTTATTAGCAATAAATTTTACGGCTAAACAACGATGTAGGAATAAGTGGAGTATGTTTTTATGATTCGGAAAATATTCAAGACTTTTAATAAATTGAAATGTTAAATAATAGAATGGGATATTTGTACTCTACGAACTCGATGTATGTTCTCTGCACTTTGCATATATATATACATATATATATATATATATATATATATATATATATATATATATATATATATATATATATATATATATATATATATATATATATATATATATATATATATATATATATATATATTTACAGAGAGAGAGGACTTGAATTGAGTTGATTTTGAGTTTAACGTCCGTTTCAGCAGCGAGAGTATATAAGATGGGACCAACTGATTAACGTGGAATCGGAACTACATGAGCTCCCACTGGGAATCGAAGCCTGGTCTTCCATGCCAAGGGCGCGTATGCTAACCGCTTAGCAACGAAGGAGCTCGCAGAGGAAGAGAGAAAGAGAAACGCTGTGTAAAATTTTACTTCCCAACTTGAAATATTAGAAAATTTTTCGGTTGCCGAAAGCTAATAAATTATAATTTGTTGCTGACTAATTTTCCTCTACAGAAATTCAATTCTGTAGCTCTATGTGCAGTTAAATATAGTGGAAAAATTTTCCACCTACATCACTATACATAATATCCAAAATTGTGCGGATTATGAATAGTTTTTTCCACTTGTTTCTACATCGTGATGAAAATTTCTCGATCTATGAAAATTCCTTTCACTTGTTTCTACAGAGCAATAAAACTTTCCGATTCAGGAAAAGTTGTTTTTCCTTTTGCTTCAAAATTATGAAAATTTTTCGACTCATAAAAAATTCAATTTTTCCATATAAGAAGAAAATATTTCGACTCATGAAAAATTGTTTAACTTGTTCCTACATACTACTGAAAATTGTTTGAGCCATGAAAATTTTCAAATTCTTTAAACAATCTTTCACTTTTTAACATTTCTATACATGAATTCAACCAATTTTATGATTGCTGAGGAATTGTTACTTGATTACTGATATTTTTTAGAACGGAAAATTTTCCGGAAAAATACAGCGGAAAATTTCTTTACCTCACATCACTAGCGATGGCACGACGATCTACTTGTTCAAAGTTGCCGATCTTTTGTCGAAGCATCAAGCGGTCGAAAATCGTAAAAAAATAAATAAATAAATAAATAAAAATAAAAAGCCCTTTGCCGACCGTCATAGTTGGCAAAACAGTCGGAAAGGCCTCTTTCCGACCCTCTGCCGACCCCTTATGCTGGCCTCTTTTCGACGGCGGCACCGGCGCATTTACTGCGTCTTTACGGCTGTTTGCCGACTGCTCGGCAAGGCAACTTTCCGACGGCGGCGCCGGCGTATTTAATACTCATTTCCGGCTGACTGTTCGGCAAGGCAACTATTCGACGGCGGCGCCGGCGCATTTAATACTCATTTCCGGCTGACTGTTCGGCAAGGCAACTATTCGACGGCGGCGCCGGCGTATTTTATGCACCTTTTCTGCTGTTTGTCGGCTGCTCGGAAAGGCTACTTTCCAGCGGCGGCGCTGGCGCATTTTATGCCCCTTTCCGGCTGTTTGCCGACTGCTCGAAAGGACCTCTTTTCGATGTCGGCTTCCCGATTCTCCCACAGGTGGCATCCGACCTCTTGCCGCCGTCGTTAAGTGGCCCTGTGCCGACTGGAAATCAACTCTTCAGGAAGGCAAAATTTTAATCACCTTTTACATCAGTCTTTCCTAAGTCTTCCTCCATGCTATGATTTCTCGACAAGGAGCATCCTTGCAAGTTCTTGAAGTATAATACGTGCATTTTTGTGTGTGTCCCAGTATAAAATTTCTTCCTTTTCGCTTTTTTGCAGCACTCTAAGCCAAAAAAGAAGAAATTGAATGGAACATGCAAGTATTATATACTTTTAGAACTAGCAATTGTGTCCTTGCCGAGAAATCATAGCACGGAGACAGACTTAGGCAAAGCTACTGCAAAAGGTGGTGAAAATTTTACTTTCCTGAAGGGTTGATTTCCAGTTGGCAAAGGGACACATTTCGATGGCGGCAAGAGGTCAGATGCCGCCTGTGGGAGAATCGGAAAGCCAACATCGAAAAGAGGTCCTTTCGAGCAGTCGGCAAACAGCCTGAAAGGCGCATAAAATGTGCCGGCGCGGCCGCTGGAAAGTAACAGTCGACAAACAACAGAAAAGTGCGTAGCAATGCAATGAAAATCATGGCGAATTCCTGCAGTAATGTTGCACTCGGTACATACGCAGTACATTTCTACAATTCTCAGTACGATTTAAGTGCAATATAGAGGGAAAGTATCTGGGAATGACTTACTAATGCTTGAAAGCGACCTAAAAATAACAAGTTAGCAGATAATAATGCCCGTTACGAATAATTCAATGAACACGTCTGTGGGCCTAATGTGAAAAACTTATAACAGTCAGTACATTTTCCCCCCGAAAGCACATTTTTCATTATCAGGACCACTAGGAACAAAACTGTTCTATGTATTCAAAATTTACTCGTTGCAAACGCCTTCTTTGGAGAAAAAAAAAAAAGCCGCAGCAATCCGTCAAAATAGACTTTTCAGGCTGTCGTTTTCCCATCAACTATTGGAAAAAGGATTTTAAACGTCAATTTCAGTTTTTATTGGCGAGCATGGCCAAAAATCGGTGACTAGTCATGGTTTAATTTATCAGATTTACTGTTCCGCTAATTGACTGTCAAAAAAAAAATCTTTGTAGTCTGCACGCCACCAGCGTTCCCCATTGACAATCCGCTACCGGGCCGAGAGCGGGCCTACAACTGCCAAACAGCGGGCCTCGGGCCAGTATCGAAGGTGGCCCGCCAACGACTTTATACTTTTTCCGCTCTCGGCCCGCTTAGCGGTAACGTGCCTGCTGCCGCCAAAATGTCGCACGCGGGTTGGTCAGCGATTTGTGTTTTTTACGACCACAAATCCGTACGCAGGCAGCGGGATGAATAAATGCCTGAGTCTTAAGAACCAAGTTTCGGAGGAACCAATTAAAGTACCCTTAAATATTACCGTTTTCCCGTAATCAAACTGAAAAAATAACTCGAAAAATTGCTTTGTAGGAACAGTAGTTTTCATGAGACAGTTAGCCGACTCGTGATAACTCTATCTCATGCACACTACTGTTCGTAAAAAGCAATTTTTCGAATATTTTTCAGTTTCATTACAGAAAAATTATAAAATTAGCAGTACTTTAATTTGGTTTATGAGGCCCCTTAACACACAGCAACAGATGTGTTACGGTAACTATAGTCATTGGGAAGAAACCAGTGAAGGGACAATATAAAGAAGTAAATCAATCTCTGTAGCTCTGAGACCGTAGGAAGATCCAAACAACAATTGGTGAAATGCAAGAGGCCTTAAAGATTTAAAAAATAATAACTGGGTTACCTTACTGAACATTAGGCTGAAAGAATGAAAAGAAATAAAATAAATTTGATGAACTTTATCTAAATAACCAAATAAGAAAATACACAACTGTTTGATTCTTTACATAGCCCAACTTGTGCATTTGTTGTTATTTGATGCAAAGAGTTTCTGCAAAATTGTACTTATAAAGTTGGGAAAAGCATTATTTTTAAAAGATATTTTTGTAATTGTTAACTTTATAATCTCGCCAGAGAACACGCACCACTGTTCGCGCGCTCTAGCGTGTAAATTGAAGGAAAAATGTGGTGAAAAGTGATTTTCTAAATTTTTTAAAGTACAAGGGTCCCACTCCCCCTGGAAATGAGATTTAAATAAAAAGTAATGAAGTAAAAATTATAAATGAAAATATTGTAATAAAAGGTATGTAGTAGCGGAGAGATTCAAACCGGGCGTAACACTCACCGCGCTGATGTTTTTCCTCTGGAGTAGGATTTCTTCTTGGAAATAGCGTTCTTTTGATTGTATTGTAGGGGTGCAGCATATATACCGCCTCGCTTTATTAAGTATGTTTGCCATAATAAAACGTTGCGGGCCACTTTTTCACTCTATTATGCAACAACTATTCACAAAAAGACAAAATCAAGTTATCGCCTCTAGCACTAAGCCAGAGCTCTTACTCTAAAAATTATCCAAACTAGCCTAATCTAAATTTAGGGAATTACTGCTGTATCGCAGGACCAATTTGAAAATCGAAAAAAAAATGTAACAAAACGTATTCCAATCGGTTATATTTGGTTGGATTAGATTACGTTACGTTCGATTACGTTAGATTAGGTTAGGGGCATAGAAACTACAGTGCAAAAACATAACCTGTGCTGGTTGACCACAAAAAAGCACGAATAATATATAACTGAGTCAGGGCAGGATGACGCTGGTGGGCCCGCGCGGTAGCCTGGGGGTATGTCCGAAGTGAGCAGGTGCATCAGCAACGGTGAGTATACGCGTAAGCGAGGGTAGTGAAAACATGTGGGATTTAGTAATCATACATATTTCAATATCACTTGTTGTGGTTTCATACTAGTAACGCTTCAGTTATAAACATAAAATGCAGCTTTCGTACATTGTGCAGAAACACATTGTTGAGTTAGAAGCCATTTACCTTCAAAACTAAGGTTTGTAGACTTTTGCAATTTCAAGAAGAAAATCGTGTATCACAGTTTCTTAACTGTCGCTCGATATTTTTTAATAAAAAATGAAATCTTTTAAGTTTTATGTCCCACGGATATGCCGGTTAGGCTAAAGGAGACGGTGATAATGAGAAATTAATGAAATGGTGGAATGGTGGAATGGAGAAAATGGGAGGAAACGGGATAATCCCGAGAAAACCTATAAGCACGGCGTTTGTCTACCACAAAGTCCACATGGCGCAAGGTGGGATCGAACCAGGGACCCCAAGCACCGGAGGTGAACGCTCTACCACTGAGCCACCGCGCTCCCTATTTTCTAATAGTTCTATATAACTCACACATGATATATCATTCCCTTGACATACGCACCATTTCCACACTGCCTTTCACGCCACTATATCGTAACTAGTGTACCTCTCCGCGAAATAGTCTATCCGTCTTTACATACAGTGAAGTTTACATCGAAAACAACCACTTTCTTAACTTTTATTATTCCCATTACCTGACTTTCACTCATTCTTCCTCACAAACTTAAACAAATAATCCAATTGACCCGGTAAATTTCCTAAAATTGATCCGGCGATACAGGAATTAACTCAAATTCAGTACCTTGAGTCGTAGTCTTACCCACTTATTCTTATTGCGTGTCTTGTTCAGGCGTAGCTGAGAGCGATTATACAATAGTAAGCCAACGTTCTATTACGCGGGAACATACTATAACCGAATCCTTTTCATGCGCAGAAACAATTAACATACGACAATTTGAAATGTATATGCATAATATTAAATTAACTTACCACATGTATATAGCTCTTCCACATCGTATTCAGGCCACGATTCCGCAGGTTTCACATGGAATACTATTAGCCGGTTAATCCTTAGTTTATTCGTCGTCTTCCCCACCAGGGGCACTTACACATCATGTTTTCGTCATATTTGCTTAATCAGCAACTTGGTACACTTGCCAATGAACGAACATTTTTATCACACAAAAACTCTTTTCCCACTTGTAAACTCACCTTCACCTTCACCTATTAATAGGTGTTGTAATTAGCAGAGTGCAGACATAGTTTGCTTCACCCACATCCTTTTGTAAACGTTTGAAGAGGCTGACTATAAGAATCAACAAACTTTCTTTGAAGCAGTCCGTCCGCTGTATGCCGACTTTCTGCCGACTCCGTTTTCACAAGACATATTTAATGCAATTAGTGTCCACCCACAAGAAAACCTTCGGACAGTTTCAATTTTTACTTCATCATTAAAGAAGATACAGGCTCTATTCATTTTCCAAAATTCGACTCGTTGTTGCTTTTACGCGATATTAAAACTTTCACCGACGTCGTGCCGACATCGTTTTTCAATAAATTGCCGGCAGTGTCTTTTTGCAGTAGTCGTTCAAGTGTCTGCAGATTGTTTCGAGAAAGCTTTATACGAGGGAAATATAAGCCCTAATTCGTATTTTAAAGCAACAAATTACCTTTTAACTCTCTTTGTTTTCTTTTGATGAACGACTCTCTTTTTACTCGTCCCGGTCGAAAATCGCGCGGAAAGACGCCGGTGTCCGGCGCTGGCAATCTGACCGCGGCATCTGGTCTGCATGGACAAATTGTCCGACTGTAGGCGGCAGAATCCTGATGGGGATCAGTGCTCCTTCAGTGTCAAATTGTTATTCAATTCAACATTTTTTCTTTTAATGAATAAGTGAGCTGCGTTTTGTATTCTGACACAACAGTAGATTTCCAAATTATGACGTTTAATATTAAAACCGAAATCGGTAGAGCCATAACTTCCAGTTGCAATAGAAGGATAAGGTCGAAGATGAAACCTGCTCTTGAAACACTGAATCCATTTGAAAAGAATTTTTCCATCCAAGTTTTTGATCCAAGGAGGTCAGAATTGAAAATTGAAGTTGTACAGTTTTCTACAACTTCAAGGTTCTCTATCACTATATAGGCAAAAATAGAATTTATTCCTGCAGTACTGAATTAATGTGAAGAAACTTCCTCTAGCTATCTATTATCGTCTTTTTTCATAACGATCAGTGTAGAATCTAAAAAACATATTAACCGTTAACTACAATAGAGGAATAAAAAATGATAACAAAGTCTATCCTGGGAACGCTGAATTCATTTTCACCATTACAGTTTTTGTTCTATGATGATCAACGTTGAAGCTGAAAATGATTGATTTTACCATCTTCGTTTTGAATACAGGATTAAGGGAGGAGATTAATCTATTCTTGAGAACACTGAAGTCATGTTAAGAAACACAGTTCCTGATATCTTTTTGGTATGATACCTGTCGACAGACAAGATGGATGAATATATCTGTTCTATAAGATCTCATTCATAGCATAGTTTTTAAGTCTAAAAGTGTAGATACTGAGCTGCTATTATAAAGAATGCACTTTGTTTTAATTAGAATGGATTTGACGTAATACACAAGGTAGAGAACGCTGTTTAAAACTTACCAACTACTGGCTTATATCGTTATGTAGTGGATATTGTTATTACGTTGTATTACTGTTCCCTTGTTTTAAATATTTAGTAGAATCTGACTGTAATTGATATGGATAGCTCAAGTTAGCACTAAATAATTTATTCATGATGGATATGGAATTGTCACCTATATAATTGTCCCATTTACTTTTAGCCCAGGCGCTGCAAATCGAGAGAACGCCCCTATGAACAGGCATGACCAAGAAATAATGGGCTAAAAACCGAACAGTTATCGAATACTTCCACAAGAAGGGGATTGCCCCAAATAATCCATCTTAATATGTATCAATCAATCATTGTGGAACCTTGAACCTGCTTACTTTGATAAATTGAGTTCCAGATTTTCAAAAGTGTCAGACTTCCATTGATGATAAATATCTCTGCGATACACTTTCAACTATGCCAACCGAGAAAACATTGATGTCATCCATAGCAAGGTATTGCAGAATGAAAGATCTTTGGTGCATTATAGAAACTACTGTAATTTCATATGAGAGGTTACAAGCCGGATCTAAAATAATCAAATAGCACCTCAACTCATGTTGATATCTTCCCTGGACAAATTTTGAACCTGGGAGAAAACACGTTTCAAAGCAGTGGAAAACATACCTTATTCTCACTCCCAAATCACAAATTTAAGGTACTCTTATTGTAAAACTTCTACCAAACGGTGCCACGGAGACCGAATTATAGTATTGCGAACTATTAAAGCGTTTAAGTGAAAAAATTGAGATTGCCGTGGAAAGTCGTATGAAATCCTTATGCACCAAGACAACAGAAAGGTTATGTGTGTAAGAGCGAACTAGGGAAATGAAATATTGTGTAACGAAATTTAGTACCCTCATTTTTCGTTTTTCTGTTTCTTAGATTAATAATAATAATAATAATAATAATGGACTACGTTCTATTAGTTATGAAGGAGCTACTATGGCTGATAGTGATTTCCTTAACACTTTAAAACTCCGGTCTTTTTCCAGATTTACGAAAATTTTATGACTTGTATTAATAAGGAACGGACATGAACGTGTCATCCGAACTTCCGAATCAAACCTTGTCCATTCGATAAACATACCAAAGATATGTTCATGCATAAAAAATCAGGTGCCATGGACAACGGAGTAAGTCCCTGGGGCTCATTAGCCCTGTTACTATCAAGAAATTCGTAGACTCGTAGTGAAGAAGATATTGCATCAACACTGTTCATTGGAAAGTCATGGTTTATAGTTCATTCTCTTTAGCATGAAACAAATTTTATAAAGGTGCTGTGTAATGGCGCCATTTGGATTGCGTGTTTTTACCCGGGACAACTCCAGAGGGGTCCAAAGTTGATGGGAGGAATTTCTGGAGGGAATTTTCCCGACATTCTCCCAATTTTCCCTATTCAAGTACATTATGGGCGCCAATACATAGCACCTTTGGGAAGCTTGTTTCATGCTAAAGAGAATGAACTATAAATGATGACTTTCCAACGAACAGTGTTGATGCAATATCTATTTCACTGCAAGTCTACGATTTTCTTAATACTAACAGGGTTAATGGGCCCCAGGGACTTACTTCGTTGTCCATGGCACCTATTTTTTTGTGCATGAACATTCTTGTTATGCTTATCGAATTGACTACTTTTGATTCGGATGTTCGGATGACACGTTCATGTTTGTACCTTGTAAGGAGGAATTACATTGAGGAATATAAAAGTGAGAAATATATTTAAATCAATTAACTAACTTACCATAGGAGAAGAAAATAATCATATTACAGAATAGTTTCCATTTTATGATGTTCTCTAAGATTCTTGGAAAAATCACGTTGAATAGAGTAAACGCGTTTTGAATAAGCATAATATACTGTACTCTCAGACAGTGAATGTGGATTTCAAAAGATAAGTGAAAAGATTCAGGACGTTACATTTAATTTTCTGTCGTATATTATACTGCTAACAATAAGAAAGAAACAACTTTTGCTCTCTTTCTAGTGATTTTGACTTATAGTGAGTTTGAGTCATTAGAATTTAAGAGGATTGTTGTCTGATTAGTTCCAGTCTTACTCAAAAATAGGATGTACTTTGTAGAAATAAATTCAAAAGAATCAAACTTAAAATCTTCAGCTCCTCGAGTGGTTGCAGCGGTTGATGTTAAGGTATATTTTTTAAACTTTACACACTAATGACTTACAAACTGTGATAAGTATGCATAACAGTGTAATGTATGCAATTCAGATGTACTTTTAGTTTTCTAAACCAAGGATACTAAATTTTATCAACTTGCACAGAAATCTATCCAACAGTAGAAATCTCGATAACTTGTAATGAGCTTCGCATAAATGGAAATAAACCAATCATACTAGGGTAGAAACTTCATTAATTCTAGTCCGCATTCTAATAATGAATTATACCAAAAGTGTTTCAATATTAATGGTAAACCAACACAATTTCATAGGTAGACTGACTTTTTGGTATTTAAATATCTGAAAAGCTACCGTGGAATAAATATATGAACCATCTCAGAAAGTATATAACATTATATTTTACTTCTTAAATATAACCAACAACTACTAACCTCAAAACGGTCAATCATGCAATTTTTACTTGCTGTAACAGGGAATAATAGTGTAGTGTTCGGGAAAGTAGTGTTCTAACAAGAAACACTTCTATACTGCAGAAAAGATGTTAAGTCAGAATGTCGTCTTCTCCTATTACTGCTCCTAGCAAACTCTTGTTTCAGAGCTTAAATATTACCCTTTATCTCAGTGTATTGAATAGTAACAGTTGTATCCACACAATATTTTGAAGGAAATTCTAATTTTTATTCATATAATACGAGAACATTTACATAATCACACTTAATTTACAGTATGAAAATCAAAGCAACTATTATATTCTAAAGTTTAAAAATGTACACTAACCTTGAAAATAAGTATTTAAAAACAAATAATAACACTTAAGCCCGTTAAGACAATTGCTCTAGCATATTTTACAGTATTGATGAATACTTAAACGAAGATATAAATTATTATTTCAGTTAGGTGTTATCACATGTAAATTTTGTATATAACATAGAGAAGTTTATGAATATGTACTACGTAGGAATGTATGAATATTTTTAGTTTTTATTGCATTCTTCTGTATGACGAAGCTATTATCTAGCACACAGAAAGGTGTATAAAATCAATCAATGAAATGTAAACATATTATTGATAATCATATTTTTCATATAGACAATTCATATTGTAAATTAACTGCAGAATATACCTCAAATTTTGTTGAAATAGACATGAATATAAAACAATTAAGTGTTTATAAACGTGTTCTTATAATTTTAGGCTATACGTTCATCAATGAATCGAGTATGCAAATGCCATGGTGTCTCTGGATCATGCACTGCTAAAGTTTGCTGGAGAAAAATGCCTCCTTTCCGGAAGATTGGTGACATCCTGACCAAACGCTACGATGGCGCCTCTCGCATGAAGGTTGTGGAGCGTCGTAAAAGAAAGGTGAAGAAATTACGTGTTTACAGCAAGGACATGAAGCAACCAAACAAAGCGGACTTGGTATTTCTGGAGGAATCCCCAGACTACTGCGAGAGAAATGAATCGTAAGTTCAAACTTACCCATTTGAAAATTGCAGTGTAGGGAGGTATAAAAATATTTCCATTGTAAATAATCATGAGACAAACACATACCGGTACAATTATTAACATATAAAAAGAAATACTAACACTTGGGATTAAAAGAAAGATATGCATACTAGTAAACTCCAACTACTAATATTGATACGAAAAATGAAGTAACGTTTTACTACAGGTAAATGAACCTAGTTAATTGTAAAACGAATGAAATAGTATTTTTTTTTTTTTTTTGTCAATGATTAGAGCACTCATTGATATTTGAAAACAATATACGTTTTCTATATATTACCAATGTATAATGTTTTCCGTACGATAATTTGGGTTCATGTGAATATGAAAACTAACCAGTATGTTTATGTGAGCATTCAGCGACTAGATGTTGCCATTTCTTCAGCATCTTCCTGATGAATGTGCAGTGAGCGCTCCCATCTTGTAAGATAATAGTGTGTTATGTTCACAGACCTCTCAAAGCACTTGAACATGCTAGGGATTGTTGGATCCGGACCTGGCCAGATCCGAAGATCCGGAATCGATTGAATTCGGATCCTTGTGGTCCGGATCTGGATCCTAAATTCGAATCTCGTATCTGGGTCAGAAATTCGGATCTGGATCCGAAATCTGGATCTCAGATCTTGATTCGCATCCGAACTTACATCTCAAATTGTGATAACAAACTTGAGTATCTAAAATTCGTGAAAAGCAATTTCACGAAGTCCTGAAAGTGAAGAAGAAAACAGAAAATTGGACTAATATTGACTAGTCTTTTTGTCTCCCTCAGTCTACTCAAAAGATCAAATGCATGCCTTACTTTAAAAAAAAAAAAAAATCTGATTTGATACGAATGAGAGTTCGAACGTCGAATCCAGGTCCGTACCCGTTTCCAGGACACAGATGCCTACCTGAGATTTGAAACATCTGAAATCAGAATAAATTTGAAACATCTGAAATATATATTACTGAGTAAATCACAATATTAGCACCGAGATAAAGCATGAATTTTGATGCCTCTAAATTGAAATTTTGGATTCATACACAGAATCGGTCTGAATACAAGATAAATATTTGATCTGGAACCCGAAACTTGTGCTAC
Source organism: Thermobia domestica (assembly GCF_964235325.1). Classification (NCBI taxonomy): domain Eukaryota; kingdom Metazoa; phylum Arthropoda; class Insecta; order Zygentoma; family Lepismatidae; genus Thermobia; species Thermobia domestica. The sequence goes on from NC_137455.1 coordinate 267,174,311, forward strand.
AACCACCAAGATCGAAGTTAATATAATGCGAACGGTAAGCTCTTGCGGTAACTCCATACGTACTTTGAGGAACACTATAAACTAAAAAAAGATAAATATTCTTTTTCATGGGTAAGTTGCGCTTTAACATAATTTTTCATGAGTGTCAAATACGAAAACTGTAGTGGCGATTTGTTTGAAATACAGGCCGTTTCATATTTAACAATAAAGTTAAGTACTTATACACTGGTGAAAAAAGCTTTCCACTATTTAGGGTGCTAATTCTTATGTTATGTTTCACATTGACTCGGAAGGTTTCCCCTTGCGGGTATCGGATTGCCACAGTTCACTTTGTGGAGAGACGTTGTTTATCAGATCCTCGACCAAGACTCTTCTGGACTTAGATTGTAGACTGCTTCTGGTCTCAATTATTCCCTTATAACAAGTCTAACCATATATATATATATATATATATATATATATATATATATATATATATATATATATATATATATATATATATATAGATATAGATATAGATATAGATATAGATATAGATATATAGGTGTTTCGAAATGAGTTATATATTAGGGGAGACCAGCCTAAAATGACATACAATTCGTTAAACGTGTATAACTTTATGACTAAACATCTTACAGGAACGAATTATACATAAAATGAAAGCCCAAACATTTAGCTAATAGTATGCAAATTCTTACGGCAGGGTGAGGAAAAAGTTTCTTGTTATTCGTTAATATGCAAGACATTACAAATTTTAGGTGATGAAAATTGTAAGGATAAAATGCCATACTACATTAGGTTATAATGACATAGTATAATTATGACTGATACATATGGAGTGTTACTGCACTATCAGTATATATTGAACAAATATCACATACATAGCACTCAAATCTTATGTCAATATCTGCGCACTCTCTGTAAGACCATTTATCGCAAAACTGGCATCGTATCCATGATTTCCCTGGTCGTGATTTCGAATAGAGTTCGTTACAAAATATAGGCCTACAAGCACAGTCAGTTTCAGTATCAGTAACTTCAATAGCATTTTGTTGGTCTTCTTCTGAGGCCTCTTGAAGCACTTTCCTTTTGCAACTCTGTTTTTGAACATGTGATCCGGAAATACAGAATTTAGGGGGTTGATACATGTACTCTGGAATCCACTGATGGCATTGGCTGGCGTGGCAATTTTAATATATGCTGCAGTGAACAATGCGGAAATGTTAAGCTGTGTAACCACTCTTCCTAGGTGATTCCTCATCCACATGGGAACTTCTTAATCAAAGTATGCCATCAATGGCCAAAAAATTACACATCAAGTGGTTGCAGACGGTGTGTACAATGTGGAGGAAGACAAAGCATAACGATACCGTGATTCTTAGCATACACAAGAACTTCATAATTTGTATGACTTGCATGTCCGTCCAAAAGCAACAGTACTTTTTCATTTGGAGATGGCTTGACATATTTAGCAAAATGTTCCATGTACTGACGAAAGAGGGGACCAGTGATCCACCTAGATGGACTACACAGCCCTAACGTTCCTGGTGGGGCAGAATCGATTCGCTCTGGCTTGATGTATTTTCTAGGAAATATCAATACCGGTGGAACAAAATTACCTACTGTATTCTTGCAGCAGACAGCAGTCACATGAAGTCCCTCGTCTCCACTTTTTAAGACACCAACTTGTTTCTTCCCTTTTGACGCAACAATTTTACGGGTTTATGAACAGTAGATATACCTGATTCATCTACATTATATATTCTAGTGCAAGGTATCCCTTCAGAGACTAGAGTTTCCTGCAGAGTGCGTAAGAACGTTCTTACCTGAGGTTTGTTGAAAGCTTGAGCTCTTGCAGATGAAGTAGGTTCTGGTTTTCACAAAGATATATCTGGATGCCTTCTCTGAAATCCTGCAAACCAATCCCAACCTTCCATTTTTTTCTCTTTGTTGAAGTTATGCTTGAGCCAATTTTTGTCTGTTAACTAGTAAACTAGTCGCCGTACTTCTGTTGGTGTTAATCCAAACAAATGCGTTCCTAAATTCTTCAGGTGCTCAACCAGCTCATTTTCCATATTCGGAAGAAGAGTACTTGATTTTGATCCAAGGCCCTTTGATATTCCTATCACCTGAAACAAAATTGGAAATATAGGTAGACTACAGGCATATTACAACAAAAGAATTAAATGCAACCTAAAATATCAATAACAAATCTAGGATGAAAATATTCTTGACATTTTTCAGAATTTTGTGTCACATCAATCGTTTCTGGTTTTTGCCTACTAGTACTGTTTAAATCTTTAAAGTGCATCACTGATAGTCCAGGAAATCTAGAGCAATTTTACCCTCAACCTGGGCAAAATTGCAACACAAGCTTTTTAAACAGTTTTCGATTCAGGGGTTACTACTGAATAACATATTCAAAATCCGACAAAATCGGACCACGGGAACACCCCCAAAAACGGTTTCAAAATGGCGGACTATGGTTTTTCGAAAAAATCGTAGACTTTTACGTTGGCTGCTCTAGTAGCCCTCCTAATTGACACAGATACATGAATCATACCTCGTTGGAACGCTCATAGACCACAAATTCCAACGAAGTGACTTTTTTACCCATCATGCCCAACCCGTAGAAGAAGAAGAAGAAGAAGAAGAAAAGAAGAAAGTCGATTTTTTGTTTTTTAAATTGATATTTTTTGGACGCTGGCAACACTGTATGTTCTCATACGCCGGCAGAAAAATTCTCACGCGTAGACAGGACATTGGTAACAATAATATTAAAAAATGAAGTACGTAGGTTCAACAGTAAGGGAGATAAAAATTCGGAACCGCGGACCAAGGAGGGTCACTCTGTATATTTTTACTGTGGTCTAACTTCTGTTTCTTACAAGTAACACTTCACATCGTTGCTGCCGGTCTGACGCTAAACTATACATTTTCGGAAAGCACTAGTCCTAAATAGGATAACTACACAGTGCGACGGTCAGACGTTGCCGCGTTCAGGACTTATGGAGCGTCAAACATTAACATGGGGTTTATGAGAGTAACCATAGCAGTCGTATTATTTCATGCTAATTCGTCTTGCATTTGAACTCTGTGCTAACATTTGTGTTGTAGCAGTCGTATTATTTCATGCTAATTCGTCTTGCATTTGTACTCTGTGCTAACATTTGTGTTGTTTTTGTGTTTTTTAGGTATGCGTTGTAAGATGGATCCGAAAGTGGTCGTTTGGGCTCTGGTGGCCGAGATCGGGACAAATGAGCGCAATCCAAATTTGGAAGAGCAAAGGATGGTGGCACACATCAAGTCTCTTTTGACCAGCGGGATGGAAGTCGTTGAAGAGATTCGTACGCTCGGCTTCGGTGACAGTGATGGTGACCAGGGGGACGGAGACATGGATTTTGGAGACGAGGAAGACCAAGAGCAGGAGGATGCAGAGATGCCTTCGTCATCGCTGCAGTCTCATACGTCTTCCGCATCTGGCTCATCAGCGTCAGAATACCTGCCCTCTCCTGTGAAGAAGCCGAAGTTCCAGGATCAGCCTCCAGAAGACTCCAAAATGACACCAGAGCAGTGGCGCGAGTACAAGGCAAAAGCCTATGCCTACTGGACGGTAAATCCAAAAACAGGTAGGCCTTGGAACACAAAGACCGGTCGTGCTACCCACTCGACTCTGCAGAATCAGTTCAGGTATATTCGGAACATTGGCGTGCTACGTCACTTTGGGGCAACACAAGGCAAAGATGACAAGAAGACGCTGATGGCAGAGATCAATGAGGCAGTTCGGGGCATGTTCGCGGAGAAACAGCACACTGCTATCATTCACGATCGAACGTTGTGAATTTGGGCTAGGCAAACAGCTAATGAACTGGACCCTAACAAGAGTCTCAAGTTCAAGGCATCACCGTCGTGGGTGTACAGATTCAAGAAGCGCAACAACATCGTGGACCGTGCAATCACCCACAGGGTCGGCAGGACCTGGCAACTGAAAGAGTTGGACTTGCAGCAGCAGGCTGATGCTTTCGTATTAGCGACTCGCGAGCTCATTGCAAGCGAAAGCATCCCACCAACGCAGGTTGCCAATGCAGATCAGAGTAGCTTCAAGAAGTTGTTGCAGAGTACTCGCACTCTCCGTACCAAAGGAACAACAGTCGTGCGAGCGGTTGTGGGATCCATGAGCGCAACAACCCACAGCTACATGATCATGCCCGTGATCACCATGGCCGGAGAGATTCTGCGGCCGATGTATGTACTGGTGTCGGAACCAAGTGGAAAGTTTCCGGGAAACAAGCCTGCAGATCCACCGAACATCAAATCATTTGCTGGCAAAACGTCCAACATGAACAGGGACGACCTTAAGGACTTCTACGAGCAAGTGTTCTGGCCAAGCATGCCTGATGATCGGAAGAAGATCGTTTTGCTATTGGACTCGTGGACTCTGAACAAGGACGACAATCTATCGAACGCACTGAAGCCTGCCGACGTTGCGTTGCACAAGAGACTGATTCCTGGTGGTTGCACTGGAAAGATTCAGCCTTTAGATGTGCATTTCTTCCGTCAGTACAAGTCCTTTGTACGCTTTGTGACCGACACACTGGCCATGGACAGTGTCATGGATATCTGGCATCGCGATCGATTCCTGGCACTACAGTCGTTTTCACTCTACCAGTTCAGCGCACCCCGATTCAAGAACCTGATCCGGTACGCTTTCCACAAGGCTGGCTATCTGGACGAGGAGCCGGGAATGTGGATCTCTCCGCACGAGTACTGCTTTGACTCCCTCGACGAAGGTGACGTGTGCTTCACGTGCGGCGAACTACCGTTCGTCAAGTGTGCACACTGTGAGCGCACTCTTTGCATCTCTCATGCTCTGTTCGACGATTTGCACATTGATTGTACCCTTTAACTTACGCAAACAAGTGCTCAATCAGACAACGTCGATTCAAACGTCACAAACCTTGTGTTCTTCTTCGTTTCCTGTAACTCTCATAAACCCCATGTTAATGTTTGACGCTCCATAAGTCCTGAACGCGGCAACGTCTGACCGTCGCACTGTGTAGTTATCCTATTTAGGACTAGTGCTTTCCGAAAATGTATAGTTTAGCGTCAGACCGGCAGCAACGATGTGAAGTGTTACTTGTTAGATCTAGCATCCTCCCTAATTGTCACAGAGACATGAAGAATACCGCGTTTTAAAGCTTATGGAACCTGTAGAAAAAGAAGAAGAAGAAACCTTGAAATAATTGGAAAAATCTACACTTTTACCTTTCTTGGGCTCTGGCAACCTTGATAATCGTTGGGTACAGGGGGTACAAACGAGACGTCGTTGGAAAGGGGGTTCCATAAGCTTTTCTACATATCATAGTCTTGCATGAACCTAGGCACTGCAGAACCATGCCTGATTCCCTTACACGTTTTTGTATCACCCGCAGAAGCTTAGATCCTGACGATAACCTCATCACACTTCAAGAAAAGGGAGCTGAAGGGGTGAACAATGCCAGTAAGGCTAGCGCTAGTAACATTCTCGCCGCTGCAGGTATGGTGGTTAATGTCTCTTGTCGAAACGTTACATTGATAAAAAAAATATACAAAATGTTCTATAATTCGTGTTATTTTCTACAGCGCTTTGAGAAGATGAAGTTTATACACTCTTAATGTAAAATTTGGCACTCTTATTGAAAAATGTCTGAATTTTTCAACCCTTTTTAGGGGTGTAAACACGAAAGTTCATTTTCCTTATGGGAGATTCAATGTTAATTTTAGAAGCTGTTTTCTCCAATAATTATTCGTGAAGATTTTGGAGCAAATGAGTTGTATTTGTTACAAAATGCAAAAATACTCATTCACAAAGCTAGTAAAGCCGTCTCAAACATTATTTTGCGAAGGTCCCCCATTTGAGGGGCAAGGGGCGTAAAAACGTGGTGGGTGATATGTTACCAAAATCCCAAAATTTATTTTCGGAATGCCAGTAAGCGTGAGATTAATCACAAATGTCACAGAATTAATGCTCCAATGTCCTTACATGTAAGAGTGACTGATAATGGTGCTACAGCCCCCTTTCAAAAATAAAAAAAATCATCATAAATATCCTTAGTAGGGACATACGAGAAGAAGGTATTTTTGTTAATTAATGTGAAATTTGGCGTCATTGTATCAACTGAGTATGCGTTTTTCAAATCTGGAATGTTATTTTGATAACGCACTGCCTTAGGGGGAAACAGGGGGCGAAGTTAGCCTAGTCGATGATGGATCTTTATAAAAATTCAAAATTTTGTTCCGGAAATACCAGTGAGCGTCAGATTTTTCACCACTGTCACAGAATTAATATTCTAATGCTCCTTGCATGTGCCAGTGACTTATATGGGGCTACAGCCCCCTTTCAAAAATAAAAAAATCACCATAAATATCCTTAGTAGAGACATACGAGAAGAAGGTATTTTTTAATTAATGTAAAATTAGGCGTCATTGTATCAAAAGAGTACGCGTCTTTCAAATCTGGAATGTTATTTTGATAACGCACCGCCTTAGGGGGGCACAGGGGGCCAAGCACTCGGTGATGGATCTTTATAAAAATTCAAAATTTTATTCCGGAAATGCCAGTGAGCGTCAGATTTTTCACCACTGTCACAAAATTAATATTCTAATGCTCCTTGCATGTGCCAGTGACTTATATGGGGCTACAGCCCCCTTTCAAAAATAAAAAAATCACCATAAATATCCTTAGTACTTTCGTATCCTTTGGCATACGAAAAGAAGGTACTTTTAGTCAATTAATGTGTAATTTGGCGTCGTTGTAGCACAAAGGTATGAGTTTTTCACATCTGAAATGTTATTTCAGTAACCACTGCCTTAGGGGGGCACAGGGGGCGAAGCATCAGATCATAGACCTTTATAAAAAATCCAAATTTTGTTCCGAAAATGCCAGTGAGGGTCAGATTAATCTCAAATGTCACAGAATTAATATTCCGATGCTCCTTGCATGTGTCAGTGACTGATATGGGGCTACAGCCTCCCTTCCAAAAATCATATTAAAAATTCACCATAAATATCCTTAGCAGGAACATACGGGAAGAATTTATTTTTTTTAATCAATTAAGTTAAAGTTGGTGTTATTGTGCTAAAGAGGGATGTGTCTTTTAATATGGGATGTTACTTTGGTACCGCACCGCCTTAGGGGGCACAGGGAGCGAAACATAAAATGATGGATGTTTATAAAAATTCCAAATTTTATTCTGGAAATGCCAGTGAGGGTCAGATTAATCATAAATTTCGCAGAATTAATATTCTGATGTTTTTTGCATGTGCCAGTGATTGATATGGGGCTACAGCCCCCTTCCAAAAATCACATAAAATTAGCCATAAATATTTTAGCAGGGACATCCGAGAAACCATTATTTCTTGTCAAATTAATGTAAAATAATTTGTTATCTTAGTAAAAAGGTACGAGTTTTTGAAATATAGAATGTTATTTTGCTAACACCGGATTAGGAGGGCACAGGGCGCGCAGCATAAGCATTTGAATCTTTATAAAAAAATCCAAATTTTATTCTGGAAGTGTGAATGAGTATCAGATTAATCGCAAATGACACATAATTAATATTCCGATGCTCCTTGCATGTGCCAGTGATTGATGTGGGGCTACAGCCCCTTCCACAAATCACGATAAATATCCTTAACAGGGACACACCGGAAGAAGCTATTTTTTTAAATCAAGTAATGTGAAATTTGGCGCTGGCGTTTTTTTATAATTCGGTATAATTTTGATAACGCACCACCTTTAGCGGCAAAGGGGGCAAAGCATAAGATTGTGGATCTTTATGAAAATTCCAAATTTTATTTTGAAAATGCTAATGAGCGTGAGATTAGTCACAAATGTCACAAAATTAATATTCCGATGCTCTTTGCATGTCCCAGTGACTTATATGAGCTACAGCCCCCTTCCAAAAATCACAAAAATGCACAATAAATATGTCATAATTAATATGTAAGTTGTCATTATTGCAAAACAAATATATATATATATATATATATATATATATATATATATATATATATATATATATATATATATATATATATATATATATATATATATATATATATATATATATATATATATACAATAAACCTGGAAATTACTGTAAATGAATAACTTCTGTCAGTTTATGCATATAGCTTTGTTGTTATGGTGTCACTGGAATATAATCAAAGAATTTTATATTTTTAAAAATCAATTAGGGCTCTTTTTATAGTATAAAATCTCACACACAAATCACCTGCGTATTTTCTACACATTTAAGCAGAACCATCTCGAAATAGAACACAAAATAACAGTGGAAAACGTAGCAGGAACAAAAAAAAAAAAAAAAATCTTAATGAAAAGTAAGATCTTAAAAATTAAAAGTGAGCTTTAAGTTTCAATATTGTTTGCTTTATTCGTAAAAAGAAAAAGCATGTATTTTCATTACTTCTTACGCAATAACCGTACAGGATGTCCGAGAAGTCCTTCCCTGATTACAGAAATTGATAACTCAGGCTAGAAATAAGATAGAAATATGAAACTGGTGATGAATTGTTTACAAACTATAAAGGTTTTGGTCACATCAGCACACTTCCACATGAGCACCCTTGGTAGCACGTAGCACATCTAGGCGATATTCAATTTCCATCCACACATTAGCTAACATCACTGGAGAGATCGATGCAACGACTGTGGTTATTCGTTGCTGCAGGGTTTCAAGATCTGGTACACGTGTTCGGTAGACCTAACACAGACAAAAAACTTTTATAGTTTGTAAACAATTCAACACCAGTTTCATATTTCTATCTTATTTCTAGCCTGAGTTATCAATTTCTGTAATCAGGGAAGGATTTCTCGGACACCCTGTATTATCAAACTTTCAATATAACAACTTACTCGTATGTACTGCAGACGTAATACACAAGGACACACGGTTGTAATAGAAACAAATGTTTCCCGAGGAATAAGAATCAGTTGCTGGAAATTATTCTTTGTTGAAAAAACTCTTTTTGGCTCTACAATCACTAATTGTTTAAAAAGATCTAACAAGGGAACCTTCCGAAAATGATAGTTGCAGTGAAAGATGTGACCTATGCCAATTAAAAGAGCTGTAACAGAGATGTTCATTCCCAAAAAAATAGCTGCCCATAGCGATAGGTTCAAGAAATATAAAGGGTGAAAGTTCGGGAAACAGCAAGATAGGACAAGGGGGGAAAAGTGCAAATTCCGCAAGAAAGGGGTTCACGGCAAAATACAATGCTGACAAGTGATGTATAGAAAGAGACTTGCCACAATAGTGAACAAATGAAGGCCACCAGTGGGGTCAACAGTGTTGCCAGCTGCAATGAAAAGTACGTGTTTTGCAAAGAGAGCTATATGAAGTGAGTGCAATATTCAGTGTCAACCTGTCATGTAGAACATAAGATATGACGTGTATAATCAGTGGTACAATCCAACAAAAGAGAATAGATAAAAACAGAAGTACGAAAATACGGAAAAGACGAAGTTGGCCATAATGCGCCACATTTGATCACGAGCTGTGCATATTAGAATGAACAAAACAAGACCAACTATGCAGGAAACCGACGAACCTAGAATCGAAAAGAAAAATGAGCAACACTGGCCATGAAAATCCAGACAATTCTAATATAGTTTGGCCACTCGCTTCACAAAAAGAAAATTTCGGCAAGAGGCATTAGCCTTCGCATCATTTGTACATGCTCGTCCACATTGTACGTGCAATTGTTCGATGAGACAATGGTCCAAACAGAAGATATATTTGCAGTGAGCACAGCGGAATACTGCCAATCCGTCATACATGGTACAATGATCGCCTGCAAATGTCTCGAAACAGTACTCTAGAGGTGTCGGAACCTTTGGTGGTCTTTCTATCACATAACCACACATGTAGAAAGCAAACATAATCAAAGGCTTGATCTGGTGTGTGTTGTTGTCTGCAGTACTATCACCGCTTATATGATATATCCAGAGTGTCCCACCTAACTCTGCAACTGAAATAGTTTCAAAGCGAAAAAATGTGACACATCCAGTTGTGCAGGAATGTACCTATGTCAGCGGGCGACAAACTTCTGTGAGACGCAAGTGCCTTCAAGTCCCCCATCATAGGGTCCCAGGGGCCAACTTCAAAATTTCAAATAGCACCATCGGTCGAGTTATATTTCTTTCGATAAATCATAACAATGCATATCATAAATATTTACTATAAGAGATGTCAAAATGGCCGCCAAAAATATCTGCTCGGTGACAAGAACAACGTGCATTTTTGGCGACAATTTTGACACCCGTGCTTCATATAGCAAATGTTTCTTATAGGCAGTGTTGCATCTATCCAGAGAAATATCATCCGCCCCCTGTTCCCATTTGAAATGTTGCGGTTGACCCCTCGAGCCTTATGATGGGGGCCTTGGGGGACTTGCTTCTTACAAAGTTTTCTTGGCCCTCGACGTGAGTACATTCCTGTGCAATTGCAACATCTCTTTTCGCTTCGCAGCAATTTGAGATCATAATGTTCGATGCCATGTTAAGACACAACATATATTTGTGGCGGCCATTTTGAAAAACATGCTTCATATAGCAAATCTTACCTATATGTGCTGTTGCACATTCCATGATCTATCGAGAGAGGTACCACTCGATCCCTGTTGCCATTTGAAAGTTTGACGTTGGCTCCTGGGGCCCTATGATGGGGATCCTGGGGGCACTTGCTTCTCACAGACTTTTATCACCCCCTGACATTGGTACATTCCTGCACAACTGGATCCGTTACATTTTGTTCGTTTCGCAAATCTTTCAGGTCACAAAGTTTGGTGGGACACCCTGTATATTCCCATATACGACCCAAACATGACATAATGTTTACTTCTATTATCGGTTGTTGGCTCAACCCAACCATGTCATGTTCCCCGACTTGACATTGCCTCAATCACTCAAGCAATGACGCATTCCGAGTGATGCCTGTTGCCGGAATTTTCTTTTTGTGAAGCGAGTGGCCTAACTATATTAGACTTGTCTGGATGTTCATGGCCAGCGTTGCCAACTTTGGAACTAATTTTTCTTTTCGACTCTAGGTACGTCGGTTTCCTGCATAGTCGGTGCTTCTTGTTTTGTTCATTCTAATATGCACAGCTCGTGATCAAATATGGCGCATTATGGCCAACTTCGTCTTTTCCGTATTTTTCGTATTCTGTTTTTCTACTTTCTTTTGTTAGATTGTACCCCTGATTATACACGTCATATCTTATGTTCTACATGACAGGTTGACACTGAATATTGCACTCACTTCATATAGCGCTCTTTGCAAAACATGTATTTTCATTGAGTTGGCAACACTGTTAACCCCACTGGTGGTCTTCATTTGTTCCCTATTGTTGAAAGTCTCTTTCTATACATCACTTGTCAGCATCGTATTTTGCCGTGAACCCCCTTTTTGCGGGATTTTGCACTTTTTCCGCTTGTCCAACCTTACTGTTTCCCGAACTTCCACCGCTTATATTTCTTGAACCTATTGCTATGGGCAGCTAATTTTTTGGGAGTGAACATCTCTGTTACAGCTCTTTTAATTGGCATAGGCCACATCTTTCACTGCAACTATCATTTTCGGAAGGTTCCCTTGTAAGTGTAAAACCCATAAAATCAACTTACTTTTATTCGGCATGCCCTCCTGAACGAGCAAGACATAAATTAATGCGATTTACTAAAGAAACTGTGAACACCTTCTCCAACATATCTGGAGTGATCATCTCTATACTGTGGACAATCCTCTGTTTCAAGTCCTCTACACTGTTACATGATTTTTGGTAGACAATTTGTTTTAGGAATCCCCACAAGAAAAAATCGCATGGTGTAAGATCCGGACTTCTTGGTGGTCATTCGACACTTGACTCCATAGAAATAATCCGTTCCCCAAATTTCTCCCTCAAAAGATTTATAGTCGTATTTGAGCGATGCGCTGGCGCTCCATCTTGCATAAACCATAATTCATCACATTGATCTAAATTTAAACGACCAAGTTCAGCAAATACTTTTTCTCTTAGTAGCTTTTGGTATGATGACGTTGTTACGTTTTCATCAAAAAAGAAAGGTCCTATCACCTCAGTCGCAGTTATACCACACCAAACCATTATTCCTCGTTTGTCCATTGACACTTCTGATCTCACGTTCGGCTGTATCGATGACCAATATTTTGCATGTGATGAGGACACAGAACCATTTAAGAAGAATTTTGCTTCACGGAAAACATCACTTGAAATAAGAACATAGGGTTTTCATTTAACTTCTCGATAAACAGTTACAGAAATAAACACGATCACCATATTCACTTGCACACAATTCAGAAACCATTCGGACCTTGTAAGGTTTTACCTTCAAGTTTCTTAAAATTCTTTGTAGCGTAGTTTTCTTAATATTTAAGCCTAAGCTTCGACGAGCAAGGGATTTCCGCGGTGAACTAGTAACAGATAACAACACCTGTCTTTTTGTTTCTTCTGTAGATACACTTGGAGATCTTCCTGCACTTTTTCTAGATGCAAGATGGGCAGTGTGAAAACAATTGCTGCGGAACTGTGTGTACAAACGGTGAATTTGCATATCGTGTACTTTTAATCCGAGTTCTTTAACTATACGGGATCTTGTTGCTCTTGCAGATTTTTCTGATAAAATGTACCATTCAATTACATTAGCACGCTGATTCTGAGTTAAAGACTGCATGATCGAAGGACACTACAGTATGAATGCACTCTTAAAGTATACTGGAAACGACAAGTAATTATCAAATGATTAAGCCAGTCTATCCCCGAGGTTCACCTACTATGTAAAGTCCATTTCCGAAGAAGTCAATCTAACCCTGGTGTTGATTACAGACACGAAATACTATTGAACTGTCAACACGTTAACTCATAAATCGTTGGTGTATCGGGATAAGAAAAGGTCTGAAACTGTTGTCAGCACACATGAACAAGAAGTTGAGTCAGGAATTAGAGGGTGTTTTATAAACAAAAGTTTGTTGACATTGCTTAAAAACAGCTTACGGTGGGACGCCAACAAATGATTCGGACGAGTTCCAGTGCTTCTTAAACACACATCTCTTAGCATGCATTCTGCATAGGCCAGAGAGAAGCATGGAGGATAATAAAACAAAGTGGTGTGGTTCTTTAAATGATTTTGGGATCGGGAAGGGGGAATTGAATCACTAAAGTGGTCGCTGGCACATGGAGGTAGCTTCTAAGCATTAATTTTGGTATATTTCCAAATATTTTGACGCTCACGGGAAATAACGAAAAGTTTGAATTTTCCTTACTGCCTATCTTCCCCAATTTGGAGGTTTGGCGTAATAAAACTAGAAACGCATGTACCATCATAGATGAAAAGGGAAGAAGAAGAGGAATGGTATCGTATTTTCTACCTAAAACTGCTAATTTACAGCAAATTCCTATAAATATAGAGCAAACTGCTTTCCGCATTTTACACTGAAACTCCAGTTAGGCCAATCAAATTTTGAGTTGACGCCACTAAAAGAGATCAACACATGACCATTATCATATTGTCGCTTTAGCTCTTTTTCTAAACAAACATTTTCGACAATAATGCCAAATTTCACTTTAATAATGAAAAATATTTACCTTCTGCCAGTAGGTCCTTGCGTATAAGGACATTCGTCATGAATTTCTATTGTTTTATGAAAGGGGATTGTAGCCTAATATCAGTCACTGGTACAGTCCGCAGCAAAAAACCTGCAACATGAGTAATATATGTTTATTGTGAAACGACGAAGTCTTTTGCTCCACAATAAGTGTGAAGGGGAGGACGCCGATGTTTCTCCCGGCGTGATTCATGCCACTTAGACGTTATGTTGATTCCCTGTGCTGTTAGTCGTAGTTTCACAATAAAATTACATGCTCATGTTGCAGGTTCTTTGCTGCGGATTGTACATGGAAATAACATAGGAGCATTAATTCTGTGCGCCTTGCAATTAATTTAATGCTCATTGGCACTACCAAAATAAAATTTGGAATTTTTATACTTCGGCCTTGTGCCCTCCAAAGCCAAAAATTACCAACCGCGCCCTTTGTCCCCTGTTACCAAAATAACATTTCAGATTTGGAAAATACATAACTTTTTATTACAATAACGCCAAATTTCAGATTAATCGACCAATAAAAAAAAAGCTTCTTCTGGTATATCCCTGTTAAGGATATTTATCGTGATTTTTGGTAATTTGTGGAAGGTGGCTGTAGCACTACATCAATCACTGGCACATGCAAGGAGCATAGGAATATTAATTCTGTATCATTTGTGATTATCTAATACTCATTCACACTTCCAGAATAAAATTTGGAATTTTTTTATAAACATCCATCATTTATTGTTTCGCCCCCTGTGCCCCCATAAGGCGGTGCGTTATTAAAATAACATTCCAGATTTGAAAAACGTATACTCTTTTGACACAATGACGCCTAGTTTTACATTAATTAAAAAAAAATACCTTCTTCTCGTATGTCCCTACTAAGGATATTTATGGTGATTTTTTTACTTTTGAAAGGGGGCTATAGCCCCATATAAGTCACTGGCACATGCAAGGAGCATTAGAATATTAATTCTGTGACAGTGATGAAAAATCTGACGCTCACTGGTATTTCCGGAACAAAATTTTGAATTTTTATAAAGATCCATCATCGACTAGGCTAACTTCGCCCCCTGTTTCCCCCTAAGGCGGTGCGTTATCAAAATAACATTCCAGATTTGAAAAACGCATACTCAGTTGATACAATGACGCCAAATTTTACATTAATTAACAAAAATACCTTCTTCTCGTATGTCCCTACTAAGGATATTTATGATGATTTTTTTTATTTTTGAAAGGGGGCTGTAGCACCATTATCAGTCACTCTTACATGTAAGGACATTGGAGCATTAATTCTGTGACATTTGTGATTAATCTCACGCTTACTGGCATTCCGAAAATAAATTTTGGGATTTTGGTAACATATTACCCACCACGTTTTTACGCCCCTTGCCCCCCAAAAGGGGGACCTTCGCAAAATAATGATTGAGACGGCTTTACTAGCTTTGTGAATGAGTATTTTTGCATTTTGTAACAAATACAACTCATTTGCTCCAAAATCTTCACGAATAATTATTGGAGAAAACTGCTTCTAAAATTAACATTGAATTTCCTATAAGGAAAATGAACTTTCGTGTTTACACCCCTAAAAAGAGGGCTAAACAGCAATTTTCTCTCATTTTCTTTAGAAATTCGAAAAATTCAGACATTTTTCAATAAGAGTGCCAAATTTTACATTAAGAGTGTATAAACTTCATCTTCTCCCAGCGCTGTAGAAAATAACACGAATTATGGAACAGTCTGTATATTGCGATTGCCCTAAAAAAAACGTAATCGCCGATTCAAAAACAAGTTACTCGCTTGTCGGATGGGTCCTTCAACAGCAACAGTGACTGCCTGTTTTGCGGTACGCCTGTCTTATTTGATGACCGTCACGTGTTGAAATCAGAAAATGTGCTAGTGAAAACACAAGCATTACCACACAGCATTTTAAAGTGTTGCAATGAACGAAACGATACCTGGTCACAAACTGTCCGAGGTCGAATTGAGTACTTCTCATCTGATCTTCATGCAGCAGATTGTGTCTATCACAGATCATGTAGTATCAACTTTCGAACAGGTAAAGCAATTCCTCAACAATACTGAACCAATAATCAGTCAGCGTCAAAAAATTCCGGGCTGGCCGACCTACAAATGATGAGAGAATCCGAGCATTTCAGCGCATCTGTAGTTATTTGGAAGAACACGATGAAGAGCAACTAACTGTGGGAGAACTTGTTACAAAAATGGCACATTTCTTGAAGGGACTGATCACATTGCATATTACAGACGCATGAGGTGTCAACGAATGGAGTACGTCGGTGAAAAAATTATAATTTCTAATGACAGTGGAAAAAACAACTTCATTACAGAAACTGGCGAGAAACTACCAATCACAATCACGGCAGATCGTGATTTACCACGAGAATATGCTGAAGAAAAGGAAAAAATAGAATAATAGAAACCGTAGCTCGACTGATCAAAAGCGACATAAAATCCAAACTACAAACTGGAAGTGGTACATATCCTTCACCCAGCGACTTGACCATTCAGGAATCCTTTCAGTACATTCCACCTAGCCTTAAACTATTCTGTGCCACACTTTTTGCCGAAAAGGACAATGAAACCAAAATAGCATCGATTGGCCAGTGTTTGATGCAAGCAGCCAGACCAAGAGCTATATTAGCTCCTCTGCAGTTAAGTGTTGCTGTGCAGCTGCACCACCACTATCGATTGAAACACCTGATTGACACGCTGCATCACCTGGGATTTTGCTCTTCATACCGGAAGTGCAGTGGTTTGAACGCTGTGCTGCAAGTACATTTGGTAATCGTGTGGTTGAAATGTCAGCAGACCAGACTTTCCTCTTTGCAGCGGATAATGTAGACCATGATCTCCAAACGCTGAGTGCTTTAGGCACATTCCATGGTATGGGAATGTTGGCGGCCATTACTCCATCCACTACTACCAGTCTAACCATTCTTCGGAAGCCCGTCTCTGATGCTGATGTGAAGTCCCTTGCCAGTGTTTCCATTCATGCATACACTGAAGCCAGGGCTATTCTTGAAAAGGTCAACTGTGAACTGGTAACAGCACCATCACCGAACGTAAGCTCCCTGGATATTTTGTGGAAACTTTCCTGGCATTTTCCGTCACGCACACCAAACTGGTCAGGAATGATGCGGGCCATTCACGCAGATCCATCTCTTCATCATCCAAGGAAATTCACTATTCTCTGCTTACAGATTATTGACCTCCATTCATCTGATATGTCATGCATCTATTCCACTTTAGTGTACCTGAATAATCTTGCGAGAAAATATAAAGTCACACCAATCATCACCTTAGACCAACCACTGTTTCGGAAAGCTTCAGTATCCTGCTTGACAGAACACATAACACCAGTATTAAGGACATGGTTGTCCTGTTGGGCTCACTCTGATGAACCTTCTAGGAGCAATTGGTTCCCTGATGGATGGTTCAAGCTTACGTGAAATCTTGCATGAGGTTTATGGACAAAATTCGGTTGTACATATATTAAGTGGCAAGTCCGTAGCAAGAGCCTTCCGTGGCACATGATGGTTGACCTGGCATTAAGTGCATTGCTTGTGGAGAATGTTTTCCTGGATACCGATAACGGAACACACAGAACTATCAACGATGCGTACTCTCTCTACCATAGTCTGATGTCGGGTGAGATTACTATAACTGGAGCTAGTGCTCCACCTCTTCTTCAAGAAGCCCGAGAAAAAAAAAAGGAGAACGAAAGTCAGAACTTATTAACACATCAAAAACAAGTCAGTTGTGGCTTGCATACCAGCGTATGTTGGCTACAGCAAGGAAACTTGTGGCAGCAGACCAAAACAGGAAGCTGGGAGGATCACCTTGACACTATAGCAGAGTACATCCCCATGTTCGCTGCAGCAGGACACTTCAATTATTTGAAGTCGACGTGCTTGTACCTGCAAACAATGTTAACGCTGCCATCGGTTAATCCAACAGTTCACGAAAGTTTTTCAAAATGGGTTCGGGGTTATTAGAAGAAACAACCGTTATTGGGCTGGGTTGTCCTCTGATCTAGTCATAGAGCAGGTTCTGATGAGATCGCTAAAATCCACTGGAGGTCTAATCCATGGGAGTGGAATGTCGGAGATGCAACGATCTTTGTGGGTGCTCTCAATGCCAGCATACTCCGAGTACAATCTGGCGATGCAAACTCTTACTCATACAGAATATGTCACTAGCGAACAACATAAAGAAGCCGAAACGTCCAGAATGTCACGTGATATCAGTGACACACGTCGCATTCTTGCGCGACTGCAGCCCATCTCACCATTTGACGGAGACAAATTGTTGAGAAACATTGCCACTGACGTCACAGCGGATTCCTCGGTCAACGTCCATAATTTATTTTCAGTTGGGGAAGAGCTTGCGAAGAAACTATCTGGCAAAGACCTGTTCACTGTGAAGTGGAAATGTGCAGATAGTCAAAAATCTAGCATCCTCGAGTAGTGTTAAAATCAGCAGCGATATCTCCGTCGATTCGAATCTTTTGTTTCAAAGACTGTTAGTTGTCGCTAATGCAGGCAGCACATCTTTAGAGGAGACCTTAGCGCATGAATTATGTGCCTACCCACCAGCTTTATTTCAGTCACCCAGCATGATGCGTAAGGCAGACAAAGCCCCACTGGCCCATGCGATACTAGAGTTCAGCAAGCAGCAGACCACACAGTTAGAGGAAACGGAGCCAGACAATATTCTGTGTCTTAGACGGAGGATCTCAGTTACATAGACTACCATGGTGTAAAGGCAGTTCGTACGACAATATCGCTGCATCATTTGCTGAGTATACGGTTCGTAAATATGGCACATCAACCATCGTGTTTGATGGGTATGGAATTTGCTCACCATTGTTCATTGCAATTGTGCTACCGGGTGTGAAAGAACGTATTCTACTTGCAGAAAGCATGGCCTTCCATGTGCTATTGCTTGTGGTGTGTGCCAAGAAACTGAATGTTTTAACTGTTTAAATGAATATGGTGACGACAGTGTTAGCGTAGGCGATGACGATGTAGATTTGTAATTTGCCTCCCAAAGTTTTCGTCTTCCCATTCTTTTGCTTTAGAATATTTTTGTTTTACATATAGGTGTTATGTTTCTACAAAACGAATTGTCTTGTACACTGTATTATGGTATGACCTTCTATTTGCTATTGCTTGTGGTGTGTGCCAGGAAACCGAATGTTTTAACTGTTTAAATGAATATGGTGACGACAGTGTTAGCGTAGGCAAGGACGATGTAGATGTGTAATTTCCCTCCCAAAGTCTTTCGTTATTCCCATTCTTTTGCTCAAGAATATTTTTGTTTTATGTATAGTACGTATATTAAAGCGACCTTTGATTTAAAGAAAGAAACAAGATAGTTTCATGCGTAGAACGACTATCAGGGTTGCCAGAGCCCAAGAAAGGTAAAAGTGTAGATTTTTCCAATTTTTTCAAGGTTTCTTCTTCTTTTTCTACAGGTTGGGCACAGGGGGCACAGACGATATGTCGTTGTCAAGGGGGTTCCATAAGCTTTAAAACGCGGTATTCTTCATGTCTCTGTGACAATTAGGGAGGATGCTAGATCTAAGAAACAGAAGTTAGACCACAGTAAAAATATACAGAGTGACGATCCTTGGTCCGCCGTCCCGAATTTTTATCTCCCTTATTGTTGAACCTACGTACTTCATTTTTTAATATTATTGTTATCAATGTCCTGTCTACGCGTGGGAATTTTTCTGCCGGCGTATGAGGAAGTACAGTGTTGCCAGCGTCCAAAAAATATCAATTTAAAAAAACAAAAGATCGACTTTCTTCTTTTCTTCTTCTTCTTCTTCTACGGGTTAGGCATGATGGGTAAAAAAGTCACTTCGTTGGAATTTGTGGTCTATGAGCGTTCCAACGAGGTATGATTCATGTATCTGTGTCAATTAGGAGGGCTACTAGAGCAGCCAACGTAAAGGTCTACGATTTCTTCGAAAAACCATAGTCCGCCATTTTGAAACCGTTTTTTGGGGGTGTTCCCGTGGTCCGATTTTGTCGGATTTTGGATATTTTCATCAGGTGAAGTACCTAAACAAAATACATGTGTAAAACTAAAGGTTGCAATTTTGCCCAGGTCAAACCGTATTTTGACTCGACTATGAAGGCTCTGAATATGTCAACAGTACTAGTTCATGAAATGTAATAAGTAGGCCTAAGACAATCAAAAGATGACGCAGATGTCCGGAGAAGTCTTCAAAACTGGGAATTCTAGCTGTGCAAACCGTTATCATATATGGCAATTTCTGATATCTCCAATCATCATATATATTTAGGCCTAAAGAGATAACCACACCAAACGAACTGCTTGTAATATTGAAAAAACGGTCATATGAAGCGATTATATGCCACACGTTGTTCGTCTACCGTAACATTATACTTAAATGTGCAATAACGGCTATTCTTCAGGTTTAAATATGCAATAACGGCTAACTGCAGGCTATCCTTCAGTTTCTCAATTGCATAGGCCTATCACATTCACATGGGTATGCCTAAATGATGTGCCGTCCTAACTAATGGTATGAAGATGGAACATACTTAAGTTTAGAGGTCCTGATTTCATTCTACAAAAGAGGACGTACTTTTTATTTTACAAATTTCAGTTTTTAAACCCTCATTTTTAAAACACAGTTCTAGAGGTTGAGTTCTACTAATTTTCTTTACTTACAATCTGATAGATTTGCAAGTTCTGAAGAGGCATAGGCTATAGATGCGAAGAATTAAGACTTAATACAATATTGATTAGCATTGTAAAATTATAGATACTTTCTATTAACGCTTACCCTTTTGTTCTTATTTCGAGCACGGTGCCATAAAGTTGCTTGTGGTATGTTGAGGTCTTGGATGCTTTCAGCCACCCCATTTCTCCTTTTCTTACAGTTTGAATGGCATTCGCCATGGCATTTTCATCCCATGACTGCCGTGTCGAGGTTCTCTTGTATTTGCCCACCATTCTGCAAGAGAAATAGACACCAAATGTTAAAAAACACTTTTGTATTGTCTGTGTTCTACAATTATTTATACACATACACATTATTTTTCTAAAGCAATAAATGTATTATATATATATATATCGCAGAATACAGTAAGTATGTTCATTCCGTGCTCTTGCTGATAAAAACAACAATTATACAATGGTAATAGAATATTTTCAAACTGAAAGATATATTTATTTTAAATTAATTATAAAAAGTTATTGTTTGTAATAGGCAACATACAACTCTACTCCTGATAAACATTTAAAGAGTCAAACATCAAATTGTTAGATCTACATTTATTAAATTTACATTGTTATTGTGATCAAAAGTTCTTTTTCTGTCGGCAAAGTGGTTACATTTGTTTGGGTAAAATGACATACTGTGTCGTCTTAGGCCTAGTGCTGATGTGTCATTTTGCCGTAATGATACAATTTGTTAAATTAACATTTATTACAGAATAACTGTTGCATGCTTTCTTTCGAAAAATGTCTTGAAATATTTTCGACAAGCACTGTTTTAACGCACATGCATTATATTTTGTACACAATTACTTTAAAAGCAGCTAGACTATTTCAAAATGCCTAAGAAAAAAAATTCTAATACGTACTTTACAGAAAACTTTCCTCACTAGCTCGTGCAGTTCTCCCAGATGGCAACTATTACTCCACCAACACTGTTGCCAAGTTCTCCACCAAACTTCATACGCGTGTGCCTTCCAGATTGTACCAGAGTGGAGAAATCCTTGGCGTGTCATTTTATCTGAGTATATCATTTTAGGCTAGTCTCCCCTATTAAATGACCTTAAGGAGAAAATCGTGATTTAAATATTCGAAAATCAGAAGAGATATGAAAGTTAAGCGATAAAATAAATCCGGAATAAAGAAATTTATATGCAACCTAAAGACAGCAAGAAAACACCTTATGTAACATTATCAATGCTGAGATTAATGGTCAGTATTCTTGAAGATGGATTCCGACAGCACAGAAAATTGTGATACATTAATAAAAATTTATATGAATTAAAATTAAATGAGGCTATTGTAGAGCAATCATGAAAGGTATTTACAGGAGTGAAAATTAAACTTCTTCTCGAGTTATTTTAAGTAAAATATCATAAAACTTCATAAATACAAGTCATGTAAACTCTATTTCAAATAAATTCGCACTATTGTTATATATATATATATATATATATATATATATATATATATATATATATATATATATACAGATGGTGATCAGAAAAATGGAAAAACTTGAACGAAATTCAACTTACCAGATTAATATGGTGTCGGGCCACCTTTCGCCTTCAGAACAGCCTTGATGCGACGTGGGATGGTGGCATAGAGGTCGTGAATGGTAGCAAGTGGAATTTTACACCATTCCTCGTGCAGGGCATTGGCCAGTTCTGTGAGAGAGGATGGAGGTGGAAATCGTCGCCGGAGTCGTGTTTCCAAGACGGACCACAAATGTTCAATTATGTTGAGATCTGGGGATTGGGCGGGCCAGGGGAGGTGTTGAACTTCATCCCGATGTTCCTCAAAACACGCTGCAACAACCGCAGCTCTGTGAATGGGTGCATTATCATCCTAGAAGATGGTGTCATTGTCCGGGAACAACATCCGGACCATAGGATGCAAGTGGTCTCCTAAAATTGCGACATAATCGTTGGCAGTGATTCGTCCGCTAAGTGTGACCACAGGACCCAATGAAAACCATGATATGGTGGCCCACAGCATCACCGAGCCGCCGCCATGTTTCACAGTTGGGCGGAGACACTGCAGATCATAAGCTTCTTTGGGCGTTCTCCACACATAAACACGGCCCGTGGTTGGGAATAGGGTGAAGGATGACTCATCCGACAATATCACACGTTTCCAGTCCTCAACGGTCCAAGTTGCATGGTCGCGGCATCATTTGCGGCGTGCGAAAGCGTTATGGTCCCTGATGAGCGGTTTGGCCCGTGCAACACGACCCCGTAAGTTCATGTCATGTAATTCGCGGCGGACTGTGATTGTCGAAACAGGGTGAGGGAGGTCCTAATTGAGTTCCTCCGTCACTTGCTCCGCAGTGGCATGACGGTTCTGCGTGATTTGCGCTTTAATACCCGGCGTGACCTGTCACTCATGATTTTCTTCCGTTTCTCCGATGTGGTTTTCCCGTGTGTTGTGTAGGCCGTTATCACCTTCGACACTGTCCCACGCGACACACCTAACACAGTAGACACTGCCGTCACACTCACTCCACATAACCTCGCACCAACAATTTGCCCTCTTTGAAAATCTGAGAGGTCTCCCATTTTACACTACCTCCGTCTGCTGCAGCCACTGGACACTGCTGTTCCACTGCGCCTGACGTAGTATGGAGACCGACCTAATACACCACCACCAGCGGTCCGGTGTTGCGGGCGCCACGACACTACTGCCAACCCATACATCTGACGTGTTGCCAACTACAGGTGTTTCCATTTTTCTGATCACCATCTGTATATATATATATATATATATATATATATATATATATATATATATATATATATATACAGGGTGATTCAATAAGAACGTACCAGGCCTATATCGCAGCTAAAATTGCAAGTAGAGCCTTCAAACAAAATTGCATTACCAAATTGTATCTGTAGAATGCAATAAAAATAATAGCGAGACCAGTGGAGTCTCGTGAATACCTCCAACAGGGGGCAACTTCAAAATTTGAAATGGAAAGTGGTATAACTGTTGGAATTGTTCGAAAGGACATTAAGTGCCATGGAACTTTTAGAGGACAAACTTTGTCATATCCTTTCCCATTTAGCCGCTAGAGGCGTTGTTGCAGACTTGTATTTGACTACCCGTAGCAGGCCTTTATCTCAGCTAATAATGCATATAGAGCCGTCAAACAAACAATTGAACTACCAAATCGTATGTGTACAATGCAATAAAAATAGTAGCGACACCAGTGGCGTATCGTGAATATCTCCAACGGGGGTCATCTGCAAAATTTGACGTGAAAACAGGGGTTGGTTGTGCCTCCATTGAAACAAGCGCACAATGGGGAAACATCGAGAGGAAACACGTTGTCATATTTCTTCCTCGTTGAGCAACACGATCGCATTACGATGTCTAAGTCAGATGATGCGAGGGTTTCTGCATGCGAAACCAAAGAGAAGAGTAAATACTGGTCTGTAACGAACAGGACGTACAATTGTACATACGTGGAATCACACCGTGTAAGTGGCGACAACAATGGCGTCAGCAAGAGACCACGACGGAGGGAGGATACATACTTTAACAGTAAGCAGAGGACTTTGCTGCTGTTGAATGAAGCTCTAAATAGGGAACTAATGACATACGCAATATTTGAAAGGAGTGGTTTCCGTATAGCTGCGACGGAAGCGCAGTGGCTGGGGAAAACTATGATGAGGGACAATGTACGATGCTATAATAAAACGGAAGAAGAATCTATTGTTTGCAACGAAGAAAGACGAACCGAATGTCGTGTTGCCAAAGGATGGAACAAAACATGGAACAAAACATGGGGACAGAAAGCTGAGGCGTTGTAATCAAGCCATTGGAAAAAGATGAGTAAAGAGGTAAAGAATCAGTTTACCTTCTGCGGAGTGTAGTCGACGCCTCTGGCTTTCACAAATGTTCAAAGTGATGTCCCCGAACAGTATTACAGCGATTTATTCGTTGTACGTAATTATGAGCAACAGCTTCCAACTCGGCCACGTCGATGGTCCGGAATGCGGTCGTAATGCGGTCTTGAATGTTGCGAATTGTAGTTGGTCGGTTGACATACACAAGATCCTTAATTCGACCCCAGAAGAAATAGTCCATAGAAGTAAGGTTGGGCGACCGCTTAGGAACCTGTGGATTGGAACCTCTTCCGATCCAGCGTTGCGGAAATAGAACATTTAGCTCTTCCCTACACATGGGAGCATTGTGGGCTGGACAGCAATCTAATTGAAACCACAGCGTCTGACGTATATGAAGCGGTACTTTGCCAATAGCGGTTGTAGATGGTGTCGCAAGAAATCACGAACTATTGCACCTGTTAAATAACCAGCAAAAAACCATGTCCCAATGACCTGAGTCCCTACAATGCCACCCCACACATTAATGCGCCATCGGTGTTGCCGATTGACTTCTCTTATCCAGTGAGGGTTCTCCGCTGCCCAGTAATGTTCATTGTGGAGATTCAAGTTGCCATCACTGCAGAATGTCGCTTCATCAGTCCATAAAATGAAGTAAATGAAATTCAGATGTTCTCTCACGCGATTGACCACCCAGTTGCAGAACAGAAGCTGTAAATTGCAATCCGCATCACTTAGTTCTTGATTCAAAGAGAGGTGGTATGGGTAAAAATGTGATTTCCACAGAATACGCAGGACACTACCTTCACTGATACCACGATCTCGTGCGATTTGCCGCAAAGATACATGAGGATTTACTGCAATAGTGACAAGTACATCAATGGCAACGTCTTCATTTTGTACGACTCTTCTCCGGACACCATGGCGTCCACGCATGTTGCTTGTCTTCCGCAATCGTGCTGCTAATATCCGCAGCAGATTGTGGGAAATACCTTGTCGCTGTGGATAGCGTTCAGCGAATAATTGAGATGCAGCGCTATAATTTTCCCGGCATTCTCCTAAAATCATGAGCATTCCGAATGTCTCCAAATTCGTATACCGCATGAATGTTATTTGCTACCGACACTTCCTACTACAATTACTCAAACATCAACACAATAAAAGAGGTTTCACTCTTGTGAAAGTTTTGTCCCGTCACGAGCTTGTAATCCACAGGGGTAGAAGAACTCAATGCACGACACCTTGTCCAGTACACGGACCACTTTAACTCACTGCAGAGGTTAATCACTCTAGGACTCTAGACGCTTGTGTTACCTGTTTTGACTACAGCATCGCTCCTTCTACCCTCTGTCTGACATAGTAGCAATCACCTGTTCGAGGCCGCATAGACTATGTCTTGAGCAAGGTCATGTACGTGTTAGCTACTGGATCTACAAGAGTACCACCACATAATCATTGGCAACGATAAATGAGTGTACTGTTCAAAACAACGACAAATAAGCCCACAACACTTCCTTTCGGATTTGGGAGATATTTCATATTGTACATATGCACACAAGATACATTGCGCGTCTACGTCATTGTGGGTCTGGGCTCCCCTTGGCTTAGGACCCTAGTTATTCCTGCAAAGGTGTAGGCGATTATTTGCCAGGGCATGGTTTGCAGTACCCTCCCGGCATTCACCTGGTGTGACTGGGGATACCCTCGCACCATCTGACTTTCACCTAGTAATGCGATCGTGTTGTTGCCAACGAGGAAGAAATATGACAACGTGTTTCCTCTCGACGTTTCTCCCATTGTGCGCTTGTTTCAATGGAGGCACAACCAACCCCTGTTTTCATGTCAAATTTTGCAGATGACCCCCGTTGGAGATATTCACGATACGCCACTGGTGTCGCTACTATTTTTATTGTATTGTACACATACGATTTGGTAGTTCAATTGTTTGTTTGACGGCTCTATATGCATTATTAGCTGAGATAAGGTCCTGCTACGGGTAGTCAGATACAAGTCTGCAACAACGCCTCTAGCGGCTAAATGGGAAAGGATATGACAAAGTTTGTCCTCTAAAAGTTGCATGACATTTAATGTCCTTTCCTATGGCGGAAATCATAGTGATTGGTACGGCAACTTGGACATTTAGTCCAGACGTGGTCAGAGTGACTTTAACGGTTGGGATACTTCGGGGTGGAAGGCAACGGGTAACCACCACTCTATTTCCCCTAGTTTGCTGGCAGCAAAAAGAGGACATATGTACAATGCTCTTTCGCAAGTCAAAATATAGTTCCGGAGGTAAAATATCCCCCATTCGGATTTCCGGGAGGGGGATGGCTTGGGAAGGACTATTGGACGAAAAAGTAATAATGGGGAAACAGAGATAGAGAAAGAAAAACAGGGAAGAGCAAAAGGTTTAGGATAGGGATATGGAACGTACGTATTATGTTACAGGGAGGAAAATTAGAAAATATTAAAGCAGAAATGACATAAAATAACCTAGATTTGGTAGGAGTTTGTGAAGTTAGATGGGAAGGTAATGGGATGTTGAACAGCGAAGGGTATAAAATGTTTTACTCAGGTAATGAAAATGGCTGTCATAATGGCGTAGGAATAATTCTTGGAAAGCGTTTAAAGAAGGTAGTGAAAGTATAATTTATTGATGATAGAGTTATGATGTTAAGACTTAAAGGGAAAACGAAGGATCTAGTGGTGATACAGACATATTCACCGACTACTTCGCATCCAACTTTAGAAGTAGACGAAAATTATGAGAAAATAGAATATATTATAGATAGGGGGTAGAGGGGTGTATGCGTAATTGTAATGGGAGATTTCAATGCAGTTGTGGCAGAAAAACAGGAAGCTAGTATCGTAGGCAAATATGGTTTAGGCGAAAGAAATGAAAGGGGAAATGGACTAGTGAATTTCTGTAGACAGAATTCACTAGTAATTGGGAACACTTGGTTCAATCAGCACAAGAGAAGAAGATATACATGGAAATCACCAATAGACGGTGGAAGATATCAGATAGACTATGTTATGATTCAGGACAGGTATAGGAATAGCTTAAAAACGCAAAGACCCTTCCTGGGGCTGATATTTTCTCTGATCATAATCTTGTGGTGGCCGAAGCAGATATTCAACTGAAAAATATATTAAATAGATAGAAGAAAAGTAGGCAACAAAGTGTTGAATACTGAAAAGTTGAAAAAACGAGGTAATAAGAAAACTTTTCGTTGAAAAATTCGAAGAAAACTATTCAAACCAGAAAAGAATAGGCGCAGATAGTAACGCATAGTGGGAATACATTAAAGTTTGCTTACAGCAGGCTGCAGAAAAAGCAGTAGGTTACCGCGAACACAAAACGGCTAAGAAACCATGAGTTACAGAGCAGATGTTGCAGAAAATGAAGGAAAGGAAGGCGTGGAAACAGGTTGATACAAAAGAGGACAGAAAGATGTACAGAAAATTGAATAATGAGTTACGGAGAGAAACAGACAAGAACGAGGGAAGAGTTTTACAAAAGAAAGTGCGAGGACATAGAAGAATTAGAAAGAGTTGGGAAATATGAGGAAATGTATAAGGAGGTGAAATCTGTGGAATTTCGGAGGAAACAAGGGTGTATTACGATGGCAGTAGAAAATAAAAATGGGAAGATAGTCAGCGACAGAAATGAGGCCATAGAAAGATGGAAAGAATGCGTGGAAGACTTATATGAGAGTAAAAAATGAAGTAGGCGAGGATGATAAAGGATTTAGTATTCTTCGGGATGAGTTTGAAAAGGGTATATCCGAGATTAGGAAGGGAAAGGCAACCGGGATAGATAATATACCAATCAAATTCATTAAAAATGTAGGAGACAAGGGAAAGAAAGAATTGTTCCGACTATGCAATGAAATACATGAGACAGGGGACTGGCCAAAAGACTTCCTGAAGACGATCATGATACCGATGGCTAAGAAATCGAACCCAAAGAGATTATAGAACTATTAGTCTCATATCTCATGCAGCTAAAATTTTGCTTCGAATACTGAACAGAAGGTTACATGGAAGAACAAATGAAGAAGTTGAGGAGGAGCAGTTCGGGTTCAGAAGAGTTAAGGGCACAAGAGATGCTATTGGATTATTAAGGGCGATCGGTGAAAGATTTATAGAAAAAGTGAAAGAGGTGTATGTTGTGTTTATCGATCTAGAAAAGGCTTTTGACTGCGTGAATTGGGAATTGTTGTTGGGAGTTCTAAAGAAGATAGGGTTGGAATGGAAAGATCGAAGACTCATAAGAAACTTATACATGAACCACCAAGTAAGTGTTAGGATAGACGAAGAACGGGTGACGGAAGAGAGAGCAATTGGAAGGGGAGTTCGATAAGGATGCTGCTTCTCGCCAACACTATTTAATGTCTATCTAGAAGAGATAGTGAAAAAGAGTTTACATGATGATGACGGCATTTCGATAGGAGGTAGAATGATTAGATGCATAAGATTTGCAGACGATATGGCGCTTGTTGCAGAATCTGAAAAGGGAATCAATAAAATGTTAGAAAACCTGAGGATGGGATTTGAAGAATATGGGATGAAAATAAATGTTAGAAGGACAAAATCCATGGTGATTGGAATGAAGAGGTCTGTGTCAAATATAAAAGTGGGGGGGAGAGCAAATAGAACAAGTGAATAGTTTTCGATATCTGGATAGTATTCCTAGTAATGAAATGAAGTGCGAACGTGAAATAAAAGCAAGGATAGGAATGGCGAAAGAAGCTTTTAGGAGGAAGAAAAGTCTGTTTTGTGGGACCTTGAATAAATAGTTGAGAAAAAGACTCATAAAATGCTTCGTGTGAAGTGTTGTACTGTATGGGGCGGAAACGTGGACATTACGTGAAAGTGATGAAAAACGCCTGGAAGCATTCGAAATGTGGGTGTGGAGAAGGATGGAAAGAATTAGTTGGGTCGAGCGGGTGTTAGAAATGGTGGGGAAGAAAAGAATACTTTTAGATATTGTTAAGAAGAGGAAGAGAAGCTGGTTGGGACATTGCCTAAGAAGAAATTGTATCATGAGGGACGTCCTAGAGGGTATGGTGGCGGGAAAGAGAGGCAGAGGGCGAAGGAGAATACAATTAATGGATGATGTAAAAACAGAAAGATCATACGTGAAGACGAAGAGGTTAGTGGAGAACCGTGGAGCATGGAAGCTTCTCAGCTGCTGCAAGTGACCTGCCAGTAAGGGCAGAATACCTATATATATATATATAGTATAACGCTCCTCGGTTGTACTACGAGGGTTAAAGCAGATGAATGAAACTGCAGGTGGGTGATGAAAAAATGGTGGAATTAGAATGTGTGACGAAACGGGAGAAACCCGAGAAAACCCACGAACACGATGTCGTTCAGTATGAACTCTCTTGGCCTTGGACCGAACCAGAGATCCCTGGAACAAGAGGTGAGCGCTCTACCACTGAGCCACCGTGTCCCCATATCAGAAAAATAGGTTATGTTCTCTAACTGATACATTAGAAAGTTAATTTTTAAGACATTATATGAAGGTAAATAATGTGTGTATCATAAATATGATTTTTCGTTTCTCGTGGGTAAAACTAAAGTTCGAGTAAGATTACTTTTGGTATTTTTTGTACAGCTTTCAATAAGAATCAGATTTATGAAATAAATGGTTTGCTGTTGGGTTTTGTAATCTACAATATGTAATAAGATACATGCGAACAAGAAATTGTGTACTTTATGTTAGCCGGAGTTATGTCAACTAATAACTTAAATATCTGTATTTAACTTCAAGATATTCAACATCAGAATATGTAGTTACTATATTGATATAATACTGAACTTACACCTAATGCTTATATTTCTTTTTTTTTTATTACCATGTCTTGAAATTAAATATCCACTCTACTTTTCGCCTCGTATTGTTTCGAATACAATATCTGACGGGAGCACAAGCTTTTTGGTATTAACCTAACGTTGTTTGGTAATGTTTGCATTTCAGCTTGACGTTTCTTGTTTCTTTTCTTTTTAGTACCAAACCTATATGACACGTGTACTTACAGTTTAACGTGTAACTGGACAGGGTGGCCACTCATTTGGAATTTCAAAATTCCCTGACTTTTCCCTGACTTTTCCAGAAATTTTCCCGGTTTTCCAGAAAATTTCTAGAGATATCTAAAATTGGTATATATAGGAACCTTGGGCAACTCAGGGACACGAACCCCTAAATTCCAGTAAAATTATTGCTTTTAATTATTCTTTTGTGATTCCAGGCCCCCGGGCATTTGTCCCCTATTCCCCCTCCCCTGTTGCCGGCCCTGCAAACCCGTAAACCATTATTAAACACAAATGATGTGAGTTATACGGCAAAGATGTCCATGTGTTAAGAAAAAGAATTACTCGAAAACATGGTATTTTGATCCAGGCCCATAGCTAGGTAATGGCCAATGGAGGTGGAGCCCGCACCCTGCGACAATCTTCAACTCCCTTGACTGAAATTTTCATTTCTTTTTTAAACAAATATATGTTTAAAAAATAAGTAGTCAATAATTCTTAAATTTATTTTCTTCGAAAAACACCATTACAGAATTTACATAAAATCGGTTTAAAATTGCAAAATTCAAATCAAGAAACTGTTCTACTCATTATCTACTTATTATTCGTTAATTTGCAATCAAATATTTCTCCGGATTTAACAACAAATATACAATACCTTCACCAGGTGTGCTTCTTAGCAACCACTGTCATATTGTAGTACAAGGTTATGCTATCGTTCTTTGACGTCACAAATGAATGGAGAGGACAATTATGGAGCTACCTGTATTAAGAAGTAGCGGACTTCGGTCTAGAAAGCCGGCATTAACAACTTTAGGTAGGCCCGGGTCCCAAAGGTTTTGTCGTGCCAGCAGTGGCGTGCGGTGGTTATCCAACCGGGGAACAGGTCGACATAGATGGGAAATATTGTGTAACAAAACAACGGAACTGAAGTAAATGAGCACTATTAAAATGTGCTTTTAAGAAATCAGAAAATTTTGTTTGAAGCTGATATATTTTTTTTAGAACAATAGTACATATAGTAGCGGAATTGGGTGTAAAACCTAGGGGGAGGGGAATGCCATTACTTCAAATTGGTGGTCAAAGGTCAAATATCTGTAAAAAAAAGCATGGCCAATTAATCGTGTGGCGCAAAAAGTACTGCCGCCACTGAGTACAAATGCATGTGGAATCCACACAGTTTTTGATTCCACATAGAAATACACGCATTAACCAAAATTCCACACATTTTGTGGAATTCGACACACATTCGGAACTCTTCCGGCAGAAATACTCAACTATCGTTCAGCCTTTATATTAATCACGTGACCACCAAAACGGGATGCAGGGGCGCAGCCCCGAGCGAATTCTGGAAATCAAGCAGCCATCGAACTAAACAAGTGTGTTAATTACAAAATGGTCCCGATTTTGCTCCAGCTCAACTCATGGGCAGCACTAAATGACAAAAGAATATGAAGAAAGTATGCGCAGCCCAAACCAGCAGAGCTAGATAAACGAAACCTGGAAGGAAGAAGAAATCTGGGGGCGAAGCCCCCAGCGACCAAAGCTATTTTGTATATAAATAAACCGGCCAAATGGCTAGGAACACAGCAGAACGTAAATTTTCTCCCGAGTAAAAATTCCATGTTTTTCATCAAAATTCCCTGACTTTTCCAGAATTAAAAAATTCCCTGACTTTTCCCGGTTTTCCAGGTGAGTGGCCACCCTGCTGAGCATATGCACTCCGATCGCGAATATTAAACACAGCTTCCTTTCTCCGACGGGAGGCACGAACACTAACAACATATAGTCACGAGGAAATGCGTGAGCTATTAGATGAACTACGTGAATTAACAAATATTGATCCACAGTCCACACATATCATATTCCTACTTACCTTAAAAGTGCTTTACCTGTAGCACTAAGCAGTCTACTACGTGCGAACTCTAATCCAGATCTGAGACCCGGACCTCGAATCCGGACCTGGATTCAGATCTAGGATCTGAACTTGGATCCGTGGTCCGTTCTCAGATCTGGATCACAGTTTATCTCAGTACCGGATCCGGATCTCGTTGGGTCCGGGATATCTGGATACGAAAATTTTTGGCCATCCGTAGTACATGGTTTGTTAAATCTTCAGGTACCCTGTCACATCTTGGCTAGTCTTCAAAATGACCAGATTTAAATAAAATTGAAAGTTTGTGGGATTATTTGCAGCAAGAAGGCGAATTGTAGAAATAGGTTTCCAAGTGGTTTACGTAAATAGAATTGATGAGGGAATGGATTTACATTGTCATATCTGCAATGACTCGTGAGGTCTATTTAAACAGCATCCAAGTCAGATACAATTACTCGGTATTAGATATTGTAAAATTACCTTGTTAAGATAAAAGATAGAGCAGTTTACACACGGATTTCGGTTCTCTTGCCCAACCTCTTTATTATAAAAGTTTTTATAAAACAATGTAAGACAGAATCATTAGAAGTATGGTCCTAAGACCAATACAAAAGCCACTAAGTAGTTGGGGGAAATAGGTGCCCCAAAGCTCAGGCAGCCAAGGAAAGGATTCCCACAAAGCTCAAGGCATGCTCAGTGGAGATCGTTGAGGATTCTCAGTGTTCCAAGCAAGCAAGGAGAGGTTGAAGTTCCGGAAAGCTCCAGGCAAGCTAGTCGGGAAGGAAAACCATAAAGTTAAAAATAAATTAGGTGATTGCGGTTAGGATTCACTCAAAGCTCCACACAAGCTAAGAGAATGGTTGAGTTCCCACAAAGCTCCTGGCAAGATTAGTGGGCAGGTGGTGTCAAAGCTCCAGGCAAGCTAAGAAAAGGGAGCTGACCAGTGGAAACTGATGTCGATTGAAACGATGCCTAGAGTTTTATACTCTCTTCTGAGCAGTGGTGGCGCTGGTGACGATGATTTCTGTCGTCTGCTTCATGTAATAGCTTGTAGTAAAAGAACACGTGGTCGTGTTTATAAATAAAAAGCATCTGTTGATATTTACAAATATAACCACATGTAAGATATTACAATATATTCAACTATGGATGACTAACTTTTTGTCTGGCGTGGCTATATTTAAACTATAGGGCTCAACCTAAATATTATATCTGGTTATGTTCTTCTTATTCGTCGCAACTAATGATTATTCCACGAATTCGGTAGTCCTATCCAAGTTTTTCATGATAGATAGGTAAAAGACTAACAACTTTCTGTTCACCAAAGAATTGCAGTTCGAAACCAAAATGATTAGAATATTCAATCTGAATGTACTGTATATATTCTAGAAATGTCAATATTACAAAAGTTACAATATTATAGATAGAACTCTAATGTAATCACTAGATTGTAATTGATGGTCAGATTTTCAGCTAATACTTGACATTTTTTTAATTGTACAGTTTTTATTATTTCCGATATTTTTTAAGTGAAACAGTGATTTAGTACAACCTAGTTATTACCTTGAGATCGTTATTTTATTATCAGTGTAATTAGTCTAATTAGTGAAATAATTTGTTCTAAAATAGATAAATATTTCAAGATTATGGAAGAAGTTATAAGGAAATAAATCTGGGTTTATTACAAAGATCTGGGTTCTTTGTGCATGTATTTATGAAACAAGAGATAATACGTGGCACAAACAAAAGCCTTGTTGTTTCTGTAACTAGGTCATATCAGTTCATATCGCGGCTTCAGTATTATGGAACACTGTTATATCAGAAGTGATGATAAATCTGTAATAGAATATAAAATAGGTTCATGCTAGAATTAAACATATTAAGGATCATAGATTAATATGCTCTAAGTATAATGTTAAATACAACTTTTTTGTTTTGTTTTTCCAAGATTAAGAGTACTTGGAACTCGAGGCCGGGTCTGCAATAAGACAAGTATGGGAGTGGATGGTTGCAGCTTGCTGTGCTGTGGTCGAGGCTATCAAACGAGGGTCGTATATGTGAAGGAGAAGTGTAAATGCCAGTTTGTTTGGTGTTGCAACGTGGTATGTGATGTGTGTGGATACAGCACGGAAGAACACGTGTGTAATTAACTCCTATTGCTCTGAGAGTGCTGTAAATAAGCTACGTGTACCAAGGAGATATAAAAACATACTGTGTCTTGGAGCAGTGTAAATGCCAATTTACCTGACATTTTATTTTGGTGAATTATTCCTCTTGACAGAACAACATAACAGAATACAATATGATGTAGTGTGTTTACTTAAAATGTTTTATAATGCGTGTTAAGACATATTGTGATTTACATATCGAATACTGCAACTTCAAATCAAGGTCTGTATAACTGGAGAATATTCTATTTTGAAGCATCATTTTATTAAATATTGAAATTCGACTATGATCAAACCAAGTCAGTTTGGACGTAAGAAAGAAGAGTAAGTGTCTATTGTGCCATATCAGTGATTATTATCTAACTTCAATTTTGAAAATAAGGACCTCTTATTAAATCTGGTTACATTGAATGTTAAGAAAAAGAAAAATGTTTTCCTAGTCTTAACATAAAAACGTAAGAAATAGTATTGCAATATATGAATGTCATAACTAGTAAAGATAACAAACTAAGTTAGAAAAATGAAACCTTAATAAATTCTTAAGGCTATCTTCCCAATAACTAACCAAAGCTTCTTATTTTGTTTTAAAACTTTAGTGACATTTCTTAGGTGTCAATTAAATTCTTATCTTTTTCTCTAAAATAATTTATCATCTTGCATTAAGATTACCCACAGTTTATTTATGTAATAGTCGAAATTAACGATGTTAAAATCCGAACTAACGAATAACTGTTCAAACACTTTCTTCGAATAATGATAGAGAAATTACTGAATATCGAATAATACGTATTCGATATGCAACGTAAATATACATTATAACTTATGTCACTCGTATTTCAATGATTTATCACCGCGATTGACTAGATGTAATTTTGTAGTAGTTTCAAAGATAAGCAATATAAACAATTAGATGACAATGACATTTTAGAAGTAATTTTTGTACAAAGTTTCCGAAAGCTAGAGAATCAACCCCTAATATTTTTATCAGTATTATTTGTGCTATGTCTAGACTTCATACAATTATGTATTTTGCAGTCCTGTTGTTACTGGGTATTGTGAGATAAAAAATAAATAAATTTACATTTGTCTTTAATATATTAAAATAGCATTTTATACTTTAAACATCATTACGTTTTAATATTTGTATGTAATTATGTATAACAAATGAAAATATGGTAAAAAAATTGTGCAATATTACTAGCTGAAGAATATCTAAAATTTCGACATTAAAGTAATACGTGGTAATTCACATTGTGGAAGATTAGAAATTGATTCAGAGAAAATCGCTGTTAAACAAATGAAAGAGTAACTAATCTTTAGTTACGCAAAACATTACACAATCACTTGCAGACAAATTGTCTGAAAAGAAAGCAGCCAATAATTATTGCTTAATTTCTATAGCTAAAGATTCTCTGTATATGATGTACTATATAGTTTTTTATTATTATTATTCGTTTATCGTCTTAATTTTCAAATTATGATAGTACTAAATGATAAAATTATTGTATAGCTGTGTCTTTATTTTAATTAGCATGTGTGTGTATTGACGCAATCTGGTTCTATCTTTAATTTATTAAGTATTTTTATTTTCTTGTTATTGTAATTGTCCATTTTATATACATATACATATATACAAACAAGTTTCTATGTAGATAGTCATCTTGGCCATAAATGTTTTTTTCTTTTGTATTTAAGATTGAAAATCCTTGTTTTACCTCGCAGTCTATATATTAATTTCATAGTTGTCTTTAATTATGTAGTAAAAGTTGAAATTGTTGTACAAAATTATGATAATGTATATATTTATTTTCCCTAAGCAAACTTCTCTGCAGTGTTAATTTACTATTTAATGTTCATTTTTCTCTTGCAAAATAGAAGATTTATGTCTGTAATTTGCATTTCTTTATTTGTAGATATATTCTTTTGCGAATAAAATCATCTTCTAAAAGATTTGATAGTGCCTGTCTTAGGAGGAAATATTCAAGATAATGTGTTACTAGCAACATATGCCACCATACATATTAATTTCAGCATTACATTTCTGACCTTTTCGAGCAGCTGCTATATCACGATGAGACGAACGCCAACTTTTAGAACTCTATTTTTGTATAGAACAACATCGTGTCTGTGAATTTTCTAG
Organism: Thermobia domestica; assembly: GCF_964235325.1. Lineage (NCBI taxonomy): Eukaryota > Metazoa > Arthropoda > Insecta > Zygentoma > Lepismatidae > Thermobia > Thermobia domestica. Next base: position 267,210,829 of record NC_137455.1, read on the forward strand.
CGATTCTTCCGTTTCCTCCCACATTCTAAATAGACTAATTTTTCATAATTGAAATTTGAAAGTTTGGTATTGGACATCTTTGAAAAACCAACATTCTTCCAAAAATCTCCTCACATCAGATGTTTTCGGTATGCCAATGACACCTTGATTCTATCAAAGATTCTCAAAATTTAAAGGATTTATTTGATGAATTCAATCAGATACTTTCTAGGATTAAGTTTACTATGGAACTTGAAGAAAATGGAGCTCTTAATTTCCTTGACGTTTTTGTCAAAAGACATTCTAATAAATTTGTTTGTATATCGCAAACCTGCTGACACAAAGTATTCATTTCAAATCATCACACTCATGGCTTCGAAAACTGAATGTTTGGAAATTTTTTTAGGAGATCTCTTTTACTTTCAGACTTCCCTGTTAATCTCAATCAGGAAATCCAGTATTTAATGAAAATTGGACAAGAAAATGGAGGTCAAAAATCTTTATTACTGAAATGGTACAAGCAGTAAAAAAGGAGATCGCCAGTCCTCACCATCAACAAACAACAGATGTTGAGCTGGCAAATGGATTGGTACTCCTCTGGTTCTACACATCTCTGCAAAGATTAAGAAGATATTACAGAAACATATCAAGGTTTCAGAAGTTCCCCACTAGATCAATACAGAAATATCTAACAAATTTTAAAGTATATTTTCACTGATCCTCAACAGTGTAGCGGTATTTATCACGCTAAGTGTAAATATAACAAAACATACATAGGTAAAACGAAGAGGAATATTTATACGAGAATTTCCAAGCACATTTGTACATCAAAGTCCTGTAATCCACAGTATCTGTCCGGATTGGCAGCACACCTCATAAAGAATAACCACAATATTGATAATTCATACTTGGTAGAGAGATAGCAAAAACAATGACAGAACGTAGAGTAAAGAAACCTACTATATTCATAAAGAGAGACCTGCACTTAATTTGAACAGTGGAGACATAAAATGCAATTTGTTGTAATCTTTTATCATGTATTTCAGCCGGTTGGAAGAAACACTGAAACAGTGAACGGTGATCAGTAAGTGACGAGGAATTTATATATTTATATATTTAATTTTATATATATTATAAAGAATTTATATATTTAATTTTACATCTCTAGGTTAAGTAAATCCTTACATGCGCCACTTAGTGAATAAGTAAAGGAATTTCAATTTCTTTTTTTCCTTACAAGCGGAATTTTCAGAAACGTTGAAATCTCGTAGGTGTTTCGTTATTTTGAATTTAAGGTCTATATAATGAGTTTCAGATCTCCAACTTAAGCAAATCCTCCATTCAGTACATTCTGATTCAAGAAAGGAAAATTTGAGTATTTTATAATTGTCCCCTTTTCCCTCTTTGGAGCTGAATTTTCGAAAACTATGAAACATGTATTCCTTTATTAGAAATGAAGAGTTCATATGCCGAGTTCCACACCTTTCTAATGTCAGTGATTCGTAAGATATACTATTCTTGAGCGAAATTTGAACCTCTCTTTACGTCATTAGAAATAGATATTTCCAAAAATTCTTACTTATCCCTTACTTGCGTCACAAAGTAGTATTCCCTCAAAATTCACAATAATATCTATAGTAGTATGGCTTGGATGATGATGAGTCACCCACTTCTCCCTTACATAGTAGTATAGATAAAACTGAATATTACCCAATTCTGACTACTATTAATATTTTGTGGTGGACAAACCCGTGTGCGAGTGCGAGTATTTTCCATGGGTTCTATCGTTTTCCCGCATTCCCTTCTTTCCACTATGAGATGATACCTATAATATCTAGATCTTGACCTAGCTTCTCAGCAAAATGCGCATTTCAAGTTCTTAAAGATTCTGAATGTTTATATAGGGTGCGGCAGCGTTCATAGCATAAATTGACTCGTGTAATACAATAACGTAATGTATGAATGCTATTAACATGCCGCCCCCTATATAAACAGTCAGAATCTTTAAGTACTAGTGAGCCACCACTTCGATTGTTAGTTGTACATGGATCGGCGGAGTACGAACAACGTGGCAATGTCTTGAAAGTTATTTCAAGAAAATGAAATTGCTCCTTAGCCTCTATTCAGGCAACATTTCAACGAGGGGTGTCATGGGAAAATTCCTGTTGGATGGACCATTCTAAGATGGATACGTTAATTTGGATTAAGTGATTCTGCTTGCACTCGCAAACCATAAAGAAGTGAAAGAATTATGCAGACACTGGAAGCACTGACAGTGTTCGTCCTGCAATATTGCGTAGCCCAAAAAGATCTGCTCGTTGACTTTCCCGATATTTACAGGAGTCCGATCACCCATTCAAGAGGATATTGCACGAACATCTTCATTTTCACCCTTATAAAATGCAAATTGTTCATGAAATTAAGGCTTGCGATTGCGTTTCACGAAAGCAATTCTGCATAATTATGCGTGATTTCCTTCGTAAAGAAACAGAAATGTTGCACCCTTTAATAATGCCAGATGAGGCTCTTTTCGAATTATGTAGTTCTGTGAATATACAAAATTTACGTTACTGGAGTCATGTAAACCCGCATGAATTGCACATCAAACCATTGCATAGCTCTCGTGTCACAGTGTGGTATGATGTTTCTTCATTTCGGAGTATTGGATCTTAGTTTTTGAGGACGATACAGGTGCAGAGTCAGCTGTCAACAGCGAACGCGATCTGAGGATGCAGCTGCAAGACTTCGCTGTTCCTCAATTACGGATGTTGAATGTGGATATGGACCAATAGGCTTTAACAATACTGAGCTACCTCGAATACATCTGCAAATTGCATGCTTTTCTTGCGACAGACCTTTCCGAGCAGAGTAATTTCTCGTTATGGTGACATCTCCTGGCCGCCACAGTCACCCGGCCTCACACTTGTTAATTTCTTTATTTAGGGGTACTTCAAGCAAGATGTATTCCAAATATACTGCGACAGAATTCCTAAGTTGTGGGACCGCATGAGAACTGCCTTCGACACTATGTTACGACGAGCTATGAACAGCTTCCAATGCCGCTTTGATGAATGCATTGTGCATCGGGGACATCACTTGAATACAGTCATATTCAAACGTTAATTAACCCAATCAAACATTGATCTACAAATTAACAAATGGCAAACTCATACCTTCTATTTGACATAGAAAGTAATAAATAAAAAGTATTAGTTGCATATGATGTGTTGTTAATATTACGCTATGAACGCTGCCAAACCCTTTACTTTAAAAAAATTCATTACAGAAAATGTATCAAATGTGAACCTATTTATTGCTCAGTGGTAGCGTTCAAATTCTGCTTTCAGCGCCGAGGCTATATTAAAGGAAAAGAGGGACCTATTAAGCAAAAATCAATCAATAATTGTAATGGAGCAAATAAAGTATAAAATAATAAATAACATGTGTAATGTAAAACCCTATCTACTACTCGAGTATGCATCAGCGTCCAATATTCCTATCAGAAATCAAAAGTTGGACTACACGTGCAGAAAGTTCGAGCGTTAGCAACTTACCAGTTAAAGCGTTCATATGCACCTGTTGATTTATATAGAAACTAAACAACATAGATTCTCATAGAGAACCAAACCCATTTATTTCCATACCATAGAGGATGAACTTTTGTCCACGAGCTTTCGTGTCGAGAATGGCCTGAAACAAGGTGATGTATTGTCGGCATTATTATTCGACTTTGTCCTGGAATATGCTATGAGGAAAATCAAAGATAGCAACCAGGGCCTAGATTTCAATGGTGTTCATCAGGTTATGGCGTACATGGAAGTTCGTCACTATCGTAACACGGCGTTAAAATATCGAATAATACTTTTGATAAAGTGGATACTTTAAAATTTCGAGGATCAAAATTAACACATGAAACCATATTCATGAAGAAATCAAATGTCACCTAAAAGCAGTGAATTCGTGTTATTATTCAGTTCAAAAATCTTTTGCTGTCGCGAATTCCGTCGCGGAACTTGAAGTATATATAACGATAATATATAACGATAATCATGCCTGTCGTATCTCGATAACTCGACACACTTCACATGGAAGAACTGTTCACACTTATCACAGCAAACAGATTCGCAACAGTCTGGAATTCTTTTATGCTTACAGCACGCATGAGTAACCCTGTGTAACGTGGGTTCCTGTCCCCACGGCATGGCACGTCCTTAGGTTGCGGATCGAGGAGAAGGCCTCTAGATATAGAGGTTAGCTGCGAATATGCTGAATAAGCAGTCGCGGACAGCCGACTAGGAGTGGTCCTCCAGCTTGGGGCTTTGGGTAAGACTAACAACCTCATCCTGTAAACAAAAAAAAAAAAAAAAAAAAAAAAAAAAGCACTTGTTCAGAAACATTCACAAAAGCCTCGGACAAGGACTCATAATTTGGCACGACCTCAGCAAAAGAAAATGGACATGAGATTTGGAACATGGAATATTAGAAGTCTTTATAGGGCAGGCGCGTTAAAATCCGCAACGAGTGAGTTAGAGAAATACAGGATGGGCCTAGTAGGGGTTCAGTAAGTTAGGTGGGAAGGAAATGGATCTGTGAATTCTGGAAATTTTACGTTGTTTTACGGGGAAGGAAATAAAAATCACCAATTAGGAACAAGGTTTTTCGTTCACAAACGAATATTACCAGCAATTAAACGGGTTGAATTTGTTACTGATAGACTTTCTTTTATTACTCTTAAGGAACGGTGGTGTGATATTATTGTTTTAAATGTACATACCCCAACTGAAGATAAGAATGACGATATAAAATACAGTTTTTACGAAGAAGTGGAACGGATATTTGACCAACTCCCGCGATACCATATGAAAATTCTATTAGGGGATTTCAGTGCGAGGGTGGGACGAGAGGATATTTTCAAACCGATTATAGGGAACAAAAGTCTGCATAAGGAAAGTAATGACAACGGTGTTAGACTCGTGAACTTTGCAACATCCAAAAACCTAATCGTGAAGCGTACAAAATTCCCACATCGCGACGTTCATAGATACACTTGGACATCACCAGGCGGAAAAACACATAATCAAATTGATCACGTTTTAGTAGATAGAAGAAGGCAATCTAGCATAATTGATGTCCGGTCGTTTAGAGGGGCTGATTGTGACACTGATCACTACCTGGTAGCAGCGATAATAAGAGAGAGATTATCGTTGAATAAAGGTAATATTCATTGTCCGAAAACGGAGAGATTTAATTTAAAGAAATTAGAAGAGAGCCAGGTAAGAGAGGAATACCAGATTGAAGTTTCGAATAGATTCTCGGCTTTAGAAGATTCGGAGTGCACTAGTGTTGAGGATGCCTGGATTGAAATTAGAGATAGCATTAAAATTTCAGCAAAAGAAAAATTGGGACACGCGGAAATGCGTAGGAACAAACCATGGTTCGACAAAGAATGCATAAAACTAGCAGAGAAGAGAAAACAGGCAAAATTACGCTGGGTACAAAATCCGAATGAAATGACTACCCAAAACTTCGCAGATATCAGGCGGGAAACTTCCAAAGCTTTTAGGACAAAGAAACGCGATTTTCTGAAAGCTAAAATTAAGGAACTTGAAGATAATAGTAAAAATAAAAACATCTGGGACATGTATAAGAGAATCTGCGAATTTAAGAAAGGCTATCAACCTCGTGCTTATATATTAAAGAAATCCGACGGTACAGTTCTCACTGATACGGATAGCATCTTAAATAGATGGAAACATTTCTTTGACGATTTGCTTAACACGCAACCGAAAACTAGTGTGCGTGGAGAAAAGGAGATACACACTGCAGAACCGTATATTCCAGAACCCAACTGAATAGAAGTAGAAATCGCTATAAAGAAATTAAAGAAACGCAAATCTCCATGTGTAGATGAAATTCCGGCTGAGTTGATTTTAGCTGGAGGCGAAAACTTGTGGAACAAGATACACAAACTCATTCTCCTTACCTGGAACAAGAAAAAATTGCCATAAGAGTGGAAAGAATCAATCATTGTTCCAATTCACAAGAAAGGCGACAAAACCGACTGTCATAATTATCGAGACATTTCTCTTCTGTCAACATTCTATAAAATCCTTTCAAATATTCTATTAGCAAGTTTGACCCTATACGCAGATGAAATTATTGGAGATTATCAGTGCGGATTTAGACGAAATCGATCAACTATCTACCAAATATTTACCATTTGCCAAATACTCGAAAAAAAGTGGGAATATAATACCCCGGTACATCAACTATTTATTGATTTTAGAAAGGCGTACGACTCGGTTAGGAGAGAAACATTATACAACGTTCTTACAGAACTTGGAATACCGAGAAAGCTAATTAGATTAATTAAGATATGTTTAAATGAATCCCAAAGTAAAGTCCGGGTAGGAAAATTTTTGTCCACGAGCTTTCATATCGAAAATGGCCTGAAACAAGGTGATGCGTTGTCGCCATTATTATTTGACTTTGTTCTGGAATACGCCATAAGGAAAATCAAAGATAGCAACCAGGATGGCATATGCTGATGATGTAAATTTAATAGGAGATGATACGAGAACAATAGAAAAAATGCAGAGATCTTATTAAACGCTTGCAGGGACATGGGTTTAGAAGTAAATGCAGAGAAAACTAAATACATGGAAATGCGTCGGGACCGTAATACAGCAAATTATAGATGCGTTAAAATATTAAATAATACTTTTGATAAAGTGGATAATTTCAAATATCTAGGATCAATATTAACAGAGGAAAATCATATTCACGAAGAAATTAAATGTCGACTAAAAGCAAGAAATTCGCGTTACTATACGGTTCAAAATCTCTTGTCGTCGCGAATTCTGTCGAGAAATTTGAAGCTTAAAATATATAAAACGATAATCATGCCTGTTGTTCTGTATGGTTGCGAAACATGGTCACTTACTCTGAGGGAAGAACATAGACTGAAAGTATTTGAGAACAAGATCCTGAGACGAATATTCGTACCCAAGAGGAACGGGAATGGGGAATGGCGGAAACTTCATAACAAGGAACTACATAATTTATATGGTTTACCCAACATTGTTAGGGTCGTCAAGTCTAGGAGGCTTAGGTGGGCGGGTCATGTAGCTAGAATGGAAGAAAGTAGAAACGCTTTCAAAGTCTTGACCGGAAGACCAATCGGAAAACGACCATTAGGAAGACCTAGGCGCAGATGGGAGGACAATATTAAGATGGATCTCGCAGAGATTGGAATACAAAGTAGAAACTGGATGCAGTTAGCTAAGGATAGAAGTCAGTGGAGAGCTTTTGTGAACGCGGCATTGAACCTCCGTGGCCATAGAGTTAGTTAGTTAGTTTAGTTAGCATGCATGAGTATCTGGTTCAAAATCGCTAACATTAAAATTAACCAACGTTATTATTCCATTAAAATTCGCTAGTCACACACATTCGAACAGAGAGATAAAGGAACAAAAGAGAGAGAAAAGTAACAAAGAATAACCATTAACCTCATTGGCTTCTTAAATGTTTACCTAGTTTAATGTCGGAGATGTACATCCCACAAAAGATAAAAAAAAAAAAAAAATGACTAATTTTTTTTTCAAATTTTGTCTTCAGACGTAAATCCACAATTTAAAAAATATAACTGTTTAATTGCATAAAATAAATCCTGAATCATAGGTCGCCAATTTGTAAGAATAAACAAATTTTAAATAAACAAATGCATTGGGTTATTAGGAAGATCACAGAATATGTTTGAAAGTGTCAACATATAAAGAAAAGTTAATTTCTTTAATCACAAAATTTTATATGCGCAACGGTACATATACACTTATTGGTTTGAAATAATCCAGGAACTTGCGGCAGTGCCACTCCGATCAAAAATCATTGGTTTATAGTAATTACTTCAGCATTGAAAGGAAAAAATAAACATCCTCGTAATATTATTTTTTCCTTAGATAATTTTCCCTTAAATGCAAATAAAACATTTATTTTAAAATCTGCCCTCCCTTGTATTAATTTCAGGTGCATAAAGCAATTTGTAAGGAAAAGAGGTCAACAGTTTCCAAAAAATTCATGGACAATTCATATCCAAATTGAATATTGTAACACACAAACTTACAACAGATCATGTTAATCTACTTTATACAAATTCTTAACTGTGTATATAACCTATTTAATAAATGATAAATTTGCTTTCAGTGAATGCTTATTTATTTAGTTCAATAAAGGATAATCATTTCTCAGTCTGGATTTTTCTCTGGGTCATTTCTCAGTCTGTATATATAAATTGTATGTCCGGATGTATGACTTGTCCTTCATATTCTTGATAAAAAAAAAAAAAACCTGTTTCAATTTACAATAACATCAATGTGTATTATTTAACGCTACTCTTTATTTAAATTAGGAGTACTTAAAATAGCAAAAACTTACTAACACTGACATATTCAGTTTTAAGTAAGAGCAACTTATTCACATTGGCTCTAAAATGACGAAGACTCTACAATATTGGCCTATTCATTATTAAAAAACAGTTTACATATTCACGTTTACTTTCAAGTGAAATTATATTTTCTTTTATTTTAGTAATAATTATGGTTTAGTTATTATAACAAGGTATTCATTAATAATATGGGATCTAAAATCGGAAAACGCAAAATGGCGCCAGCTTCTGTGTCGCCATGCGATGTTGTAAAAAATAATTAATTGTGGTTTTGAAGTACCCTGATATAGGACAAACATTCATGAAAATATTAGATTTTTTGGAGATGGTCGAGCAGCACATGCTTGATCACTTAGAGTGGATTGACTCAGCTGTATTGAAAACAGCAGCATCTTTCTTAAACATCGCATTCCTCTTTAACAATTTGATAGAGTCACAATTCGCTAGGCCGTACAGCTTCAATGTTTTATCACACTCTAATACAGCACGCGCGAAAAGAATGTGAGAACAAACTTCTTCAAGTTAATTTCTTAATGTCATAGATGGTCTTTGTCTTTACAGTTCGCTTTGGCTCCGGGCAGAGAAAAATATGATGAAACTCATTACTAAAGTTATGTATTAACAGGACCAGATCAGTGTCATCACCTATCATGGCTGTAGGATACTTGCGCGCTTATGCAACACTTTCCATGACGATCATGACCAGGAGCATCAGCATCACCAGAAGCTTGTTTGGTGGTACAGCCAGCTGATTGTAACTTTTGTGAAATACAAGTCACAAACGCTTGTTTATTTGGTTTGTTGAAAAGAAAAATTTCTTTCTTGACAGCAACGCTCATTGAAGGGCTAAAATGTACTTTTGGCCCTTCAAACTCGTTTTGTTCGCTTTCGATGAATTTCCGACTTTATTAATAACGTATTTTCATAGCCATCGAAGACAACTGTTATCGTCCCGCACTTTGGGAGAACATAGTTTTGATAAGCATGAATTACTTGATCAAATGTTTGTTTTTGATACCATCTATGACATACTGCATATCTTCAGGCAGACTTTTACTTGTTCACATATGAATTTAGCAAGCTGAAACTTTCCATATTCTTTCATATGCCAACTTCTACCAAATAATGAAGGAGGGTACATGCAGAGCTCGTAAAAAAATATTTTCTCTCAAATCAAAGCTAGTTGTTTGAGGACAGAGTACCAGGCGTTGGAATGGTACTTCAGGCTCAATGACGAAGGTTTCTTCTTTACGTTTACCTTCTTGAACGGACTTCATAGGCTTCACAAGTTTACTTTTCTTGAAACTATACTCAGTTACTGTTCTATGAGTCATCTCATCGAACTGTAGTGTACCATGGTAAAAATATTGTAATAAAAATATTCGAAAAAACTTGTTTAAGAGTTTGCTTTCAATTGTTATAAAGACTAAGGTTCCAAATATTGAACAATCCTCAACATATAACGATATCAGGTACTAGGAAACGTGGTGTCAATATTGGAAAATATACCACAGCAGACCTATGCACTCTCGGAGAGTGGTAGACTTTTGAACACCGTTTCTCTAAGATATTTTTCATTTAAAAAAAAATGTCAATACTAAATTATACATTACAATAAGATCGCGGTACAGTGTTTTTTCTACCTAAATTTGTTAGGCTTAAGGCCCATATTCCACTTCTATTAGTCAATTTTCCAGTTGGAACAAATGAGGGCTACTATTACATTGTATGGTGATCTCATACAATGATATACTTCTTCCAGTAAAATCCGTGATACAGCATGCGTATACAGAAATTATACTTTTTTCAATAATAATAACTACTTTGCAATTTTTCAACTTTCTTCTTCTTCTATCTGGTGGGACAAATAGAGATCAATGCTATATAGTTGAAATTTGTGTTCCATAAGCTTTACAATGATGTATATGTCAAGAGATTATAGTGATTAGGATGGTCGCAGGGTGTTCTCATATAATGGTCTACTGGTATTTCCTCCATTGAAATCGGTGATACAGCCCATAAAGGTTATCCCATATTAGGACCCCTTGCTCGGGCTAGATCTTAGTGACTGTTGTACATCTTACACACAAACGTATAAGGTATGTACTAACGATTTTTTCTTACGCTGTTGTACACACAGTGTTGCTAGGGATGAAATATTTTTGGAAAAATTGTTTTTTGTGATTTTTAAAATTATTTCTTCTTCTAATCGGTGGTCCCATAAAGATTATCCCATATAAGGACCCCTTGCTCGGGCTAGATCTCAGTGACTGTTGTACATCTTACACACAAACGTATAAGGTATGTACTAACGATTTTTTCTTACGCTGCTGTACACACACTGTTGCTAGGGATGAAATATTTTTGGAAAAATTGTTTTTTGTGATTTTTAAAATTATTTCTTCTTCTTCTTCTTCTAATCGGTGGTCAAAATGGGAAACAATGTTACATCGTTGGCATCTGCGTTCCATAAGCTTAACAAATATGTATTACTCATTTCTCTATGTTAATTAGGAGGGGCACAGGAGGCGCGTAAGTGAGACTTTGCGAATAGTTGTAACGCATGGCGGCCATATTGGAAAATTCTCCATAGCGGCCTTACCCCACCTCGGAGAATGATAGACTTTTCGCCATCGTTTTCCTCAGGTACTTTTAAATTAAAACCCGTTAACAGAAATTGTATTGTAATTTGTTCCCGGTTCAACCATTTTTCGACCTAACTTTCCTAGTTTATACTAGAGTGATGAAGTCCTTAAATGTGTTAACAATGCAATAAGTGACCTTCACGCTACTGATGCCCGTTATCATAAAGACTGGTTTTCAAAGTCTTTCTAGAACAATCTTCCTGCAAATGCACCGAACGAGAAAGATGTACGCTCTTCTGATTTTAATGCAAGAAATGGAAAGTAACAAGGCTAAAGTTTGGAATAATATCATGTGTTGTACTAGGTATAAAGAATACGGAGGGACATTTCTACATCGCCGGTATCTTTTACAAGCTCTCTTAAATAAATTTCCTGACTTGATTGTTCTTTCTTCACCTGGTGTTGCCTCTATTTTGATATTTAGAGAAACAGATGCAAAAACTTTGATTACCGTTGATGATGACAATGCAAATAACCATTTGGCGCTATTTCTCGAGTAACGTCTTTAATAAAAGAAGAATGTAAAGCCATTTGTCTTGATTCAAAGCATTACTCAACCACAGTCTCAGTTGCTTCTCTAAAAGAAAGTGTTAGTCTCACTTTATGCCATTTGATTCCAAAAGTTTCTCTTTCGTTCGACTCATCTTTGCCCACTACCATGGTCGGTTCCATAGTGACCAGTGTGGTGAAAAACGAATCAACGCCATTGCAACTTGTTCTTTCTGTTATCCGTAATACTCACAAATCATTAATTAGTCTTTTGCATGGGAGTTACATGCACGTATTCTGAATCGAGACGGTTTCGATCATCAGCTGCTGCCGCAACTGCAATAACTTATCAGAAAAAGGCCATGGTGGGAACAGCAGGAAAATGACTTATTCAAGTTATAGCTTATAGTTTCGACACAAACATTGCCAGCCAAAACGGTGTCCTGTCAACGCATGAACTTGCAATGGTAGTTACACAAAAGAAGAGGCAAAGTAGGTGTCAAGTTACAGACACAGGGGAGAAAACACCTCGCACATATAGAACTACCAGATGTTGTAGTGCATCGCTTCAAAGGTCGTCCTAAGGCAGCCCAAATGCCAGATGAAATCGCAAATAATCTGATAGGAGGTAACGTTCAGGAATTAGCAGCTGCAGTTGTCATCGCAAGTAGACTTTTGAGAGTGAAAGGTTTGGATTATGAATTTCTGAGGAATGTTTTCCATGATGGTGGGTGGAATATGACACTGTGAAAGAGAGGGCAACCCCCCCCCCCAAAAAAAAAACGCGATTCGCATTTGTGTCCCTACTTAATATAATATCATCCGAGCCCGATACTATGAAAACTGCTTTGCTTGAAGCAAAGCGAGTAACGGAAACAAGTGGCCAAAAGTGGACAGTTTTCACAGTTGATCAACAACTATACAAGATTGGGTTGATCATAAGAAAAATATATTCTAAGTTACTTTCCTGATTAAAAATCCTTGTAACTTTTATACGGTTGTGAATTATGTCACGATCTCTTTACCAAAAATCTGTTTCAACAATTTTTCCCTATCACCCCAACTATAAACAAAAATTCCATCCCCGATCCCAAATGCATTGCAACACCCTTAAATATATAACAATACCGTACTAAATGAATTTAAACAAACTTTAATGACGTGAATAATAAATAAAATCCGCGATGAGAGTTGACAGTCGGTCGTGTGACTGCCATACTCCTGTCTAGTCAAGTAAGTATTCAGAACACTGGAAGTGTAGTCAATGGTTAGCCACTGGAAGAGAAATAAGATTATACTTACTCGGCATGTACAAAGTTGGGATCCCATGTCCAGTCATCATCGATGTGCTGTCCTAGATTGTACTTCTAGACAGGCTCTCAAGAAAACTCCACACTTTCTAAATAAACACGTTAAGAGTTACAAGATAACTGAAGCAAGTTGGGGAGGTCAGGTTGGCTGAGATAGTGTATGCTACTACCTATTTCGCCTTGAGGGTTCCTCTCTTCAGTGGCCAAGACCACACGATACTCATTATTGGGGTGCGTTAGCCAAAATTACACTAAACGAGATCGGTAGTGCCCATGTGCTGCCCAATACACAATCTCCATAGCTGTTCAGTGAACTACGACTCTAGATTGGTGAGCAATTCGATAAAAATAAAAATCTTTACCAACTAAAAAGTTTATTACAATACTACTTTATCGATTCTATATTTAAGCTACAAAGTAATAGAAGAAGTCTTCGACTAGTGATTGTGCGACAACTATATTGAGACAAAACATGATTTCCGCTGTGTATGACATTTGCTTACATTACAATGACTACCAAGTTCAGATACCAAATTACACATTCTAAAAATTCAACTAGCCTTCTTTATTAATTCTCTCTTTGTTGACCTTAACATTAATTCACGCCTGCGAATGAAGAGTAATATACCGGGAACTAGGTAGTCTTGGATTTGTAGAGTCAAATTAATTAATAGAGATAAAGTGGTAGATTTCCAGTATTATAGCTTCCATCTCTTTTTTCCGTCCTCTACATCCCTGCCAACAACAGGAAGAACTTTAAATTACATTTTCCACATACCTAACTTGCAGCAAACTGATGTCACTGAATGCGCAACTGGCACCGTGGCAGTCTAATAGAGTGAGCAGCCCAGGACCCGAACCAGAACACTTCCTGACTTTTTTAAGACTGATGGTTACGACGTAATGATTGTTTATCTTGGGAGTGGCAGGAAATTGAGTAGACAGAAAGTTCTATTTTCTGAATATTAGATAAAACTATAAAGCTTTATCTCACACATGTAATCTTTCCATGGGTGGTGACACGAGAGGAGCGAAATAATCTGATGCGGAGGAATATTTTCGTTTGAAAATTGCACAAGCCAAAGGCATCATGCTTTTAAAAAAAATTCAATGACATCCTAGCTTCCTTTAATTTCAAAAGAGAAATTATTCTTGTTAACATTACTCCAACCATAGTCGTCATTTGTTCTACCGAGTTTTACGACTTGTAGATTTTCGTTTGCTTCTTGATTTCCCATCAGTCCATAGTTTTAATTTCTCTAAACATTGTTCAGCGTAAGCTATAAACTCCGATAAACAAAATATTTGTATCCTTCCGCTTGTCACAAATACGATTGGCTAGTGATGTATCACTCCTACTCCCCACAGGAAGGAGGAAATTATACACGTTTATTTTGACAATATTGTCTCGTGTTGTCAAGATACTTACAGCAGCAGCAGAAAAGAAAGAAAAGAAACTCGAAAGATGAAAAAAAAAAGTATTTGAATTTCGCTGGTAAACAATTGTTGCTTAGTGAGTAAAGGTTTGCCTTGTTGGTGTTTCACCACAACACTTGCGGAACCGGGATTCATGCCAGTCATCTTTCAGACTTTAAAAGCAGAACACTCGTCCACAGTTGAGTTGGCGCCATAATTACTGCGCATGCTTAGTGTTTATTTCTATTGTTTCATTAGCCACACTCGATTGCAGTATTATTAGATAATCCGTATCAGGGGCGGATCCAGAGGGGGGCGATCGGGGCAATCGCCCCCCCCCCAGAAGTGGAAATTTTCTAGTTTTATATATATAAATAAAATCCATCCCAGAGTTTGGAGCCCTTAAAAGTAGCATTATGACAACCCACCGCCCCCCCCAGAAGTCGGTCCTGGATCCGCCCCTGATCCGTATTATATATATATATATATATTTTGTCATTTATAATATAGCAGTTTTATATGAAGCTTCATAGTAAAAATAATAATGCAATCACATGAACTATTTTGCGGAGGAGTACAAGCGTCAGTAGGACAACAGCAAATCAGCGAGATTTAGTTTCACGTGGCTTTGTTTATCGCAGTTTAGAGCTTAGGCCGAACAATGTATAGTTGTAGATCGCTCTGTCACTCACCCAAAGATATAAGAGAAATGAATATTGGCTTAGCACTTGCACGCCATCCCTCACAAGAAAACAAATATAAAATCCAACACCCTATTTTACCGATCTCAACGCAATTCACTCTCCTAATGCAAGGTTTCCTCATGTTGAATATTCAGGAGTCAGAAGAATCAGTTTTACAGTGGCTGTGCGACCCAAAATTATATGGGGAACTTCAAAATGTTCACACACAATTTTGAATATATATATATGGCACTATATATCGAACACTTAAGGACATTTCTATTAATATTTAATCATTATTTTCTATCAATAAGGAACAGGGCACTGTTTTAGCGATAAAACTTTAAAGGTGTTATTTATTGTTTGAAACCAATCCTTTGTGACAATTATAATTAATAATTTTGAAATTTGAAGAACATTTAAATAGCTAAGTTGTATTACTTCATGTATCGAACAGGTTGTGTTATATATCGATCAATGAGGTTTTAATTATCGAACAGGCTGTTTTATATATTGAAGAGCGGGGTTTTAAATATAGAAACAGCATATTTTATTTTTAAACAAGTTCACTTTTTAAAGGACAATACGGATGTAGTTTCATTGTTAACACATTGCAATAATTCTAAAATATAAACTAGGAAAGCAGATGCAAAGAGAAATACATATTAAAATATTCTAAGCTACAAAATGTTTGTTTCATATCGTCACTATTCAGCACAGAGAGAAGCATCTTACGTTAATCTTTTTGGTTGCCTTTCTTCTTCTTCGCTTCTTTCCGGTATTCCTCGGAAGATATTGCATACACTTTCTTCAGCTTAAATTGTTGGAGTTTCTCCGTGGCTTCAGGAAGTTTGAGAAACTCTTTGAAAAATCGTCACTACTACTTGTGAATATTTACCCCAGTTTTCGAAATGATGGCACCTAGAAGATCCTTCTTGGGTGAAGGTGCGTACATATTTAAGAGTTCTTATGCCATGTGAATTCACCATTATCACTTTCTTACTATTCGTTTTCTTCTTCTGAGCTTCAATCATTTGTTGTTTAGTTTTTATCAGCCAATTTAGTTTCATGTGTCACACTGTACCGGGTTTTAACACTTTTCCAATAAGAATCCAAATCTGAATAACCATCACTCTGTTCCTCTTCGTCACGTCTTAGTTTGTCACGGAACAAATTAAGAACACGAGGAGGCATGAATTCTTCCAGATCATCAAGCACGAACTTCAGTTTTTGATGAGGAGTAGGGAACTTTTGTTGAGAAGATGAAGTGGTACTCTTGTTTAATTTTAAAAAAATGCCTATCTATCGATTATGAACCTTGAATGCGTATAGTGGTTAGTATCATATTGCTCAAGTTAACAGCTAAACGATAATTTGATAGTATATGAAAGAAAGGAATTCAATGTATATGTTTATTACAAAAGATTTCTATATCATCTATTACAAATGTGCAAACGTGATATTATCAAATCAAATATTAAGTGAGCTCAAAGGTCTGCAAATATTACAATATTAATTCATTAACAAATGATGAATTTAGCTTTAAGAGCTGTTATACTTGAGGCCATAGCAGGAGACTGCCTGAAGAAATTACTTCTTCTAAGAGACTTGAATTATTCAAAAGGTAAATAACTTACACACAACGGAGGTCTCTCTCTCAGCTCGATGTTGACCATCTTCGTCGAAGCTTCAAAGACGGAGTAGCGAAGACAAAGAATGATGAAGATTGAAAAATTGAGATAAATAGTTCCAAAATTTTAAGCTTTTATACTGGTCTGAGAGAGTGACAAACAACTTGTACGTAAGCAGTCCTTGTTACTTATTTTTGTTGTGGTTTTTTTCTTCGAAAGTTGTTTGTCTTATGACGTCTAACGTTATGTTCTTTCGTATAACACTGATGAAATGTTCTTAATTGTACACTCATATACAAAAGTTTCGTTTTTAATATTTCAATAATTAATAAACATGACAAAGCCTCTTCTGCTATGATTGTTCTCTTATTTGTATGCAGAGGCATCAAATTTTAAAAGAGAGCAATAAAATTTTTAATATTTAAATAAGTAGTACGAAGTAGCGAGTGTTCACTGTATATAGTTATTGTAACTTGAAACAGAGACACTGATATTGGGTGGCTTTAGTATCACTTTCACTTTCGTGAATCACTACACTAGTGTTTGTAAACATAGTAGCGTGGTGGTTTACTGTGTCATGAAACCAAGTTCATTGTCATTGAGAAAGTTAACCTTGACAGTGTAGATACAGCTAGTGGGTCAAAGGAGAAGGAACGTCTTCCTTGGATGATGAACTGCGATGAGCGATGACTTGAGAAGATGGAGCATCTTATGAGACGAAACCATGGGCAGGAGTGTACTGATTCATATGGGTGCGCATTCCACAGAATCACACTGATCTGGATCAGGCAGGGGCGACGTAACAGGGAGCATCCTTGTTGAGAGGCCAGCTCTGCGTGGGATGACTGCACTGAACATCATGTCGGATAACGGAAACCCTGGCTGCGAACTGATGTCGTAAGATGTCAATACTGCCGCTGGTCATCTGCAAGTCTGTTTTGGGCACTAGTAACCAAACAGTGATGCTGGAGAGCGAAGATGAACACAAGATGTAACACAAACGATAGTCAAAGACGATAGTTTGTGGCGTCTTGTTGTGAATATAATAAGTGATACACATGGGGTGGGGTGGGAAATTGAACTGAGGTCCATCAGGTGAGACTGGATCACTGGAGGTGACTGGTTCGTGTCCATGCTGAGTCCACTTCGATGAGGCATCTGCTGGAGAACCACTGGAAACACCTGCTGGAAACTGGAACGTTGACTGCATGGGATGCTGCTGATGACAATTGAAGAATCAGGAATGCTGTGTTGACTGCTGTCTGCGGTTAAACTTGACTCAATGTCCATGTGATGAAGACATCTGTGATCTCTGGAGACGAGATCATCCAGGAGGCTGAAGTTAGCTGAATGCCGCTGGTGACGACATGATGGCGTGGTGCCGTGTAGGATGAGGAGAGATGAGAGAGAGATTAATATCTAATATCAAAATTATATACATAAACGGGAAGGGAATGGTATATAGGGTGGGAAGAAACGCGAATTTTAATGGGATAATGGGAAATTGGGTTTGTTTTATTACACATATACATATATGCAACATATCCCATAGTGGCTGGCTTGAAAATAATAAGCTACGTACACTTCTTAGAGAGATTTTGATAGAAGTATATAGAGAACGGGAAATGCTTTCTTTCTTTTTTTTTTTTGTAAGTCGAAATATAGAAGTAACAGAATTTAAGTGACTTATGACTGATTTGAAAACTTATTTTGTCGGTTAAAAAGAAATTCTGACAATCTGAATTATGGGCTGTTGAAATTTTTTTTTTTTAAGTAAAGTTTGGAAATTCGTAAGAGATTTGAACACGATTATTGTGTTCCGAAGTAAGCACTGAAAGATTGTAAGAAAAGAAAGTAATACCTTTCAAAATTCTTTGTGTCAAGAATATTGTATAAATCCTTGAGCGAAATTCGTTTTCAACTTAACACCCATAAACTTGTCAGTCAAACTCTGTTGCCTGAGTCTTAGCGAGTGTGAATCAGACGCAGAGGGAGTGAGTACTATCTCAATATTCGGGTGGCATTTATTGAGAGAATGAAGAGGGGAAGGGAAAGAATAGGTGGATGGGTGACATATATATTAACTTAATCCAAAGTAAATAATATTGAAATAGCTATCTATTAACAGATATATATATTATCTATATACAAATATAATGCATATTCTAATAAGTATACACTAAATATCAAAGAAATTATGGTTAACTATCATGCTTGAAAGAAATTATGCTAAATATTAAAGCAACTACTATATATATTTATTTATTTATTTTAATTCTCTCATCTCTACCTGAAGGAAATGTAAAACATTTCTATGATAAAGAAAGCAATTATTTTCTATATATATATATATATAAGAACTATTCGTAGTAAATGAGAAATATCTCTAATATATAGATATGATATTATTTTGGAGCATTGGTAGCCATATATTTACGATATTTGGCCTGAAAGGCAGGATCTGGTGATGTATCTGGGATGTAGATCTTCAAACGATCTATTGCTACGGGCTGTAATGTGCCATTGATGTCTATGATATATTCATTATTGTGATATGATTTGGCTTTAACTGTATGTGGGCCAGTATATAACTCAGACATTGACGGCGATTCACCCTTTTTTGTGTATAGTTTCTTTACCATCACCTGACTACCTAACGGATAATCTCTGGGCTTAGTTTGCGCTTTCGATTTCAACTGTTGAAATACTCTATTCCTATGAAATTGGACCAAGGATCTAAGTTCATCTATTTGCAACAATCTATTATCTTGATCCATTTTCTGTGAAGGAATTTGTAAAATATTGTCTATTGGAAACCTAAATTGTTGCCCATAAAGTAACGTAAATGGAGCTGTACCTGATTGTGTCAGTGGCGTATTATTACAGACGCTTACTGCTTGTGTTACGTATTGGGACCAGGATGAATGATTTAATTTTGAAAGAAAGCGAATAGCCGATTGAATTTTTGAAATTGTTGCTTCAACAGAGCCTATTGAGCGATGTGATGCTGGTAATGCATATTTGGCTTGAATATTGAGGGATTTGAAAAATTCTTGTACTTTGATAGCAGTGTGGTTTGGAGCCTTATCCATATGTATAACTTTTGGTGTGCCATATCGCAAAATGATATTCTCATAAATAAATTGTAGGAATGTATCTGTGGTCATATCTTTGACAGGTTGTGCTACCGCAAAGGAGGTTACTGCCTCTGTTGCAACGTAAATATAATTGTAACCATTAGAAGTTGGTAGCTTGCCTATGGCGTCTACAAACCAAGTATTAAAAAGTGCCGACGGGGGATGGGTTTGTATATGGATTTCATTTGAGCGATAATTACGTTTAAACTTATTGCATTCAATGCATCCATTTATCTTTGTCCTTAGCCAATTTTGAAGGTTAGGAATATAATATCTATCTTTAATGAGAAATTTTATTTTATGAAAGCCAGGATGGGTGTCTGAGTGAAACTCTTGAAAGACTGTGTCCTTCAATGAATCAGGAATGCATAAGCGTAATTTGTTTCCTGCTGGTGTATAAATTATCCTATATAACTTATGATTTTGTATGACATATTGTTTGGACCAAAATGCATACTTGGGATGATTAGTGTCTTGATTTTGTAACACCCTGTATATCTTAGAAAATTTGGGATCTAAACGTTGCAATTCCGCTATGTCGGTGTTGCTATCTAAAACCAAAAAAGCATACGGGTGTTCTTCCGGTTCTATCTCTTTATATTCTTCCGGAGATAATTCCAAAGGATGTCTGGAGAGATAGTCACAAAGAGAATTTTGTTTTGATTTGATGTGCCTAAAAGTAAAATCAAAGATTTGAATATAACTTAGCCATCGTACCATTTGCGCAGTAAGATTAGTGGTTTTCTTAACAGCTACTAATGCTAAATTGTCTGTTAAGATGGTAAAATGTCCTCCTATTAAGTATCTGTAAAATTTACGGAGCGCAAAGAAAACAGCAAACAATTCTGCATAATATATAGGATATGCTTTTACTCTAGGTGGGAGAGTAGCACTAGCAAATTGTACAATAGACCAATGTTTTTCATTTGGTAATTTTTGTAGGAGCGCAGCCGCACAGCCGACAGAACTAGCATCTGTGACTAACATGTGTTCAGCTGAGGGATTATAAATTTGTAATATTGGAGCAGATGTAACCATTTGTTTTAATTTGTCAAAAGTTTCAGTTAGTTCAGGAGTCCACTTTAAATTTTTGTCTTTCGATGCAGCAAATTTATGTAAAGGAGCAGCAACTATTGATAGTTTATTATAAAACATTCTATTGTATTGTAAAGCTGCTAAGAATGCTTTTAATTGTTTCGGGGTGCGGGGTTGTTCGAGGGAAGTTAAGGCTTTAACTTTGTCAGGGTCCTGTGAGATATGGCCCTGATCCACTATATAGCCTAAAAATTTGAATTTCTGAACACCAAATTGTGTTTTATTTAGACTAAATAAAAGACCAAATTTCTCGGCTGTTTGTAAGGCTTTTTCTAGAACTCTAAGCATACCTTCAAATGTACTATTAAAAAATATTAAGTCATCTACATACGAAAGAAATTCTTTGGGGGAAAAGTCTCGAAACATATCTTTGACAATTCTATGTAGAATTAATGTGGATGTACGAAAACCTTGTGGTAGCGTATTCATTTTAAAAAGACTATGTGGAAATCCTAATTGATGAACACTGAAGCTAGTTAATTCTTGATCTGCTTCATCTAATTTTATCTGATGAAAACTTTGCTCCATGTCAGTTTTTATACTATACTTAGCCTGTGCTAATTGGTCTAATATATCTTGTACACCTGGAGATAATTCACTTACAGGTTTGGAACGAGACGAAAGTTCTCTAAGATCTAGAACTAATCGGACTTGGTTCGAGTCCCGTTTGGGAATAGCAATGAGATTGTTTCTGTAAAAGCTATCCGATTTTGAGATGATACCATTATCAATCATCTCTTGTATTTTTTCTTTGACTCTAGCACGCAGTCTAAACGGTATTGTGTAGGTGGGAACCGTCCATGGTTCTCTATCAACCACATTGAGTGTGGCTGAATAACAATCTATTATCTGAAAATCTTTGTTGTGCCAAGAAAAACATGTAGGGTGTCGTTTCAATACTGCAAGTAATTTGTCTTTCTGTTCCTGTGTTAAATCTAGGTTTATATTAAATTTACTGTAATCAATATAAGATTTAATTTTTTCTAGGCGTTTGGCAACCCTATCTCGTGTTTGCTTTTTTGTGGGCTCATAAATTTTACGGATAAGATACATATGAGCAGATTGTGAATCTTTTGGTAACAAAGCGCCCTGAGCAATGTGAGTACCTTTCTGCAAATAACGTTTAGAATTTCCGGGATTTACTATTGGTAAATACATATTATTTGAGTTTACTGCAGTTTGCATGAAAACACATCCTTGCATATTCTTTATTATAGGATTTTGAATGATAAATTCCGTGTTGGAAACTGGAGTGTCACGAGTGAGGGTTACATATCTTATTGAATTAGGGGGTATCGCCGTGCCTTGTCGAACATAGAAGTTAAATCTACAATTTCTACTGACTTTAGCTGACAATGAGGTTTCTTTATCACTTTCCCGGGGAAATCTGTGTGTGTCCCCATAATGGGTAAGAGTGATCGTGTTAGCTTGGTACGAAATGTTAGCCTCATGATTAGTTAGGAATTTATTGGAAAGTAGAATGGGAATGTTGGCGATAGGTGAAATACGGAATAAAACCTGAAAAGTTTTACCAGATATAACTATGGGAATATAGGCTGCTTTTGTCAAGTGTAAAGGTGTCGAACTTATGCCATAAGCTTTAGTAGCTAATTGAAATATCTTGCAATTTCGCGGTACCAAAGAGTAATGGATTAGTGACGTCATAGCACCTGTGTCTAGTAAGAAGTTATATTGCTGGTCTAAAATGGAACCAGTTACATAAGGAAGTTGATTCTTGAATATCAAAGGCACTGTTACTTTAGTATTTGTTTGAGTAGGCGGAACGGTATGGTGAGGAACGGCATGTGATTCATATTGAGTACCAATTGTACGCTTAACATTTTCATAGTTGGTACTACTAGTAATAGAATGAATCTGTAACGGAGAAATGTTATCATGAAACCCTTGACTGGAATTCGACTTGAACGGCAAGTCAAATGAATGCTTAACTTGAAGAATGTTTGCACTCTGAGAGGTTGTTTGCAAGTGTGTATTTGCAGATGGTATAAAGGATGGAGCTTCCGGATTTAATTTTGAATTTCCATGCAAGAAATTATTTGACATAAAATTCTGAGGTGAATATATTGGTATAGTTTGATTTAATTGCGGGGTTGGAAACCAAAAAGATGCAGGGTGCCCAGCCCCTATTGATCCCCGTTTTTTTGGCATTGGTGCATATTCTAAAGCTGGAAAGGCGTTGTGGGGAAAGAAAGAGCCATAAGGCTGCCCAAATGGTGGCATGTTATACGGAAAAGGGGGAACAGCATAATACTGTTGATAAAATCGTCTAGAATTTTGCTTGCCATTTGAAAACCTATTTTTCTTCTTATTATTACCTTGAGAAGAAGCTTGTCTAGTTTCACCGTTTTGTTTATTATTATACCTGTGAGGAGAAGCACGTCTAGATTTCTTTTGATACTGATTTTGCTTATTTTCCTCAAGTTGTTGTTTTGAAACAGTTGCAATGACCTGTGTTGCTTCATCTCGCATGGCTAAACTTACTTGTAACGCCTCGAGCTGTTTTGAAATCTTGTTTAACTGTTCTTCGGACGAAAGAGAAGGGGAGGGAGTGGAGGTAGCAGAATCATGGAATTTTACATGTTTGTTTTCCTGCTCAGTTCTATATCTTAACAATGCATCAGAATTTTCTATTATTTGTGCTTTTGCTATTAATTGCGAAAAGTTATCAAATTGAAGTTGAGCAAAGAGCGGTACAAAACGTGGTTGAAGGGATATGATCGTTTGCAGCAAAAACGATTTGAAAGGCATGGGGGGAGAAATGCGCTGAGACAGATCATACTTCTCATATAGAAACGGAAGGAGCTTCTCATCTTTGTTTTGTTGTCGTTTCTGAAATAAGAGTGTAGCCTCGAGGGAAGAGGAGGAGGGAGAAAACTGTTCCAAGAATTTGTCCTTCAATGCGGACCACGACAAACTTAAATACTGTTCATTTCTATTAAGCCAAAGCGCTGGAAACTGTGTCAACGAAAGTTTGAAGACTTGTTTCTGGGTGTCTTCATTCAATTTATGTAATAAGGAAAATCTTTCGAAATTCTGTATGAATGTTTCCGTGTCTTGACCGTCAGAATTTGAAAAGGTATCTATAAACGTAGGGAAAGTAACAGAAGGAGTACTGGACGATGTATTATTGTTGTGCTGTCTGCGAGCCATTTTGTAAATATTTCTTGCACTAAGTTTTAAAGCCCAAATAGAAATGTAAGCCAGAAACCATTAAGACATGCAGAGATATGTATACATGTAGTATTTCAATGCTCATGAAGAAGTATTTTCATAATGTAGGCCTCTTATTATTGGCATAGCAAATGCTAATACGCCTTTTAAATGATTAGTCTCTATTGTTCGCTAGGGAAAGCCATGTTTAATTTTAAAAAAATACCTATCTATCGATTATGAACCTTGAATGCGTATAGTGGTTAGTATCATATTGCTCAAGTTAACAGCTAAACGATAATTTGGTAGTATATGAAAGAAAGGAATTCAATGTATATGTTTATTACAAAAGATTTCTATATCATCTATTACAAATGTGCAGACGTGATATTATCAAATCAAATATTAAGTGAGCTCAAAGGTCTGCAAATATTACAATATTAATTCATTAACAAATGATGAATTTAGCTTTAAGAGCTGTTATACTTGAGGCCATAGCAGGAGACTGCCTGAAGAAATTACTTCTTCTAAGAGACTTGAATTATTCAAAAGGTAAATAACTTACACACAACGGAGGTCTCTCTCTCAGCTCGATGTTGACCATCTTCGTCGAAGCTTCAAAGACGGAGTAGCGAAGACAAAGAATGATGAAGATTGAAAAATTGAGATAAATAGTTCCAAAATTTTAAGCTTTTATACTGGTCTGAGAGAGTGACAAACAACTTGTACGTAAGCAGTCCTTGTTACTTATTTTTGTTGTGGTTTTTTTCTTCGAAAGTTGTTTGTCTTATGACGTCTAACGTTATGTTCTTCCGTATAACACTGATGAAATGTTCTTAATTGTACACTCATATACAAAAGTTTCGTTTTTAATATTTCAATAATTAATAAACATGACACTCTAGTCACTCTCTTGCTGTGGTTTTCCCACTGGGATATTCCGAATATCGTCAACACACTTGGTATAGTCCACAGTAGCAGGACTCAATGGATAAAGACCACACTTACGAAATTCGCTTTTCACAATTTCTGGTTTGACGGCATCATTACAAACTTTCTTCAATTGGGGTGCAAAATTTACCTTCGTTACCGAGAGTTTTGATTTTCTCGTCCTAAAGAGCATTCTTCAATGCTCGTTTCAAGAGTGAAAATACGCCTACATCTGGTGGTTACAGAAGATGAGTGGCATTGGGAAAAAGACAATACATCAGTATTCGATAATCGTGACAATATCCACTGACTTGAAGTGATAGATGATTCCTGTGCCCATCAAGAAAGATAATAAAAGGAAATGTGATTTTCTCAGTCTCCAGCCAAAACCGTTGGAGGTAAGTCAGAAATGTTGTAGTCTTTATTCAGCCACTTTCTGTTTTCTCATAGATCGATAGCTCAGGTACATTCTTCTTGATAATTTGCTTAAGTCGTATGTTGCTGTAGATAATCATGGTTTGGGTGCAGAGCTCGTCAGCACAGAAATTGCCAAGTCTGTTATGCATTCTTTTTCTTTAGATGTTGCTGTAATTTGACGCTGTACTTCTCTCACATCAAGGTACTTTCCTGAAACCATGTGGAACAGAAAGTTTATTTTGTCTGCGTTGAGGATCCTTCTTGGGTCTTCCATTATTGCACTTAATCCCTCAGATTTAAGATAGCTCTAAAGTTCAGCAAACCAGCCGCGCATTCTCTCTTCCAAAATCGCAGCCCTGCCCTTGCTAGTAGTTTCAACCTTCTTCTGAGACAGACAAGGATGTCTTCCCATAAAACACCTGAATCAAAGTTTCCCTGGTCTTCCATGCTTGAACGATGTGCTTCTTCCTAAAGACTGTACAATTTCCTGAACAGTGTCCAGTAAATTACTTTTCTTAAACGGAAATTCTCTCTTTGCCATGTTCATTACCCATTCAGAAATTCCCTCTTCTTGTGGGCTCAGGAACGGCTTCCGGCCAAGAGCAATCTCAGTCTTCTCACGCCCAGATAATTTTTCGTTTAAAGTTGTGATAGGAACCTGGAAGGTTCTCGATGCCTGCCTTTGGGGCATCATACCGGACCTCACCTGCTGAACAGCTTGTCAAGGCAGATAACGAATAATGGAATGGTTTCATTTTCTGACAGGTTTGATTCTGATTTTGGGGACACCTTTCTTGTTGGGTTTCTTAATTTTGCTCATTGTCAAATCCTGAGCAGTAGTTAAGAATACTCAGCAAAAATGTAAACAATTATTTATGATTAACTTCAATGTAAAATAGTGTAAAATAATGCGATCAGCACGACGTAAGACCTCGATTAGATAGGCTCTTTATGACGAAACAGTACTAAAAATTGTAAATCTAAATATTTTTATAACGGTTTGAACCCATGAACTATCAGATACAAGGTGGATGGCTTATAATTCAGTGCAAAACTCGGTATTCAGTGCAAAAGAAATCAACAATTTAGTTAAATTAATATTTAAATCACCAAAAGCCCTTCCAATTACAATAATGTTCGATACGAGAGAACACTGTTCCTTAAAGGAACCTCTTTTATCGAACGGCATTTCGATATTGCGAAATGGGTCTCGAATATCGAACATTATTTTCTTTTCCCTTCAAATAAGATGATAGCTGAAAAGAAACATTATAACAAATAAATATACATATATTGATATTCATACATCGTATTATTAAAAGGATACCTTATAATGACACCATCACACAAGGGAAAAAGGATTATTACTGCGGTGCTGCACCTTACAAAAAATATAGCGATTTCTCCAATCTCCCACCAAAACAACACACTAGGAAACTTTCCCGCGTTCGCTAATATCGAAACGTATCGACCTATTGATTTTTATAAGGCCAAGTTTGGAAGGGTGTGTTCACAAATTTCAGATAGTACGCAACGTTTTTGGTTTTCTTATTTCTTAACGAAATGACCAAGGTTTTCGATATTTAGGGGGCGTTCGATATTTACTGCCATTACCCTATATATATATATATATATATATATATATATATATATATATATATATATATATATATATAATTTAAGAAAAGTATTGTTGTAACTTTGAAAAATAAGATCATTTAGATTTAAGAAAATAAACAAATACATTTTAACAATCAAAACATTAATGTTTCTATGAAAGCTAAACTAATTTCTTGCACAGATATTGCATAGAGTGGAAGCAACTTGTTTCGTCATATTTCGAGTTTAAAAATTTTAAAAAATAAACAATTAATATGGAAGGATGGGAACACCTATCAATACTACAAACAGATCTCATCACAGTATGGCCAAGAAAGCACAGCAGATGACGACGTCACAAACCAAGATCATTTCAAGAACGATCGTCTAAAGAAACTACATCACACAGCGATTCTCCTGAAACTGAACCAGAGGATGGGATTGTGAGGAGCACGTCATTTGAAGGAACATGATAGAAATAGTGAGAGTTGAGGACACCACTGCTTAGTCTTTTTGTCGAACGGCCACTCAAGCGCCTTCAGCAGATACAGAGGGAATTGAGTTGGATACCCATTGCCTTCTCTCTTGATCCAACAGCCTCTTCAGCGTTTTCAGCAAATCAAAATGAATTAGCGACAGTTTGGCACAACACTTTCTTCTCTCTTGATAAAACAACCACTTCAGCGTCTTCAGCAAATACAGAAGACACTGCAGAGAGATGAACTGGAGACACCTCTTCTTACTTAATTGATCCAATGCCCACTTGAGCGCCTTCGGGAAATCCATAAGGAATTTAAATGTTATATCTTCCTGTAGAAAGGAACAGGGATAAAGAGACATCACATCCTGCAAAGCACTTTATCCTGATGCCAAAGAAATTATGCTTTCTGAAGAATCGACGATTGATAAAGATCAAAGACCATTTTTTGAAATACTACATATGGGAAAATATCTTCTGATACATTGTTGTTAAGATCATTCTTTACGATTGTAGCAGATAAGAAGATAGATCTGCTTTAGTAGGTCTTCTTCCAAGTAAACAAAATTAGGGAAGAATTCATTTCGTCAAATTTATGATCTTTCTGTTTCTACTATCAAAAATTGTTCTTTAGCAGCTCTTATTTCATGTAAAAAATCAAGTTCCTTTCGTTCAAACTTATAACCTTTCTGTTTCTACTGTGAAACATTGTTCTTTAGAAGTTCTTCAACCAACTAAACAACTAGGGGAGAGCTCAGTTCGTTGAATTCTAAGAACTGTTTGCCTCTATTGTCAAAGAACGATACCAACCACAGATGGGAGTTTGTAATCTCTTCTCAATCATTTTTCGTGGTTTTCTACTTCCACACTAATTCAGTTGCAGATGTTCTGTTTTGGAAAGCTACGGCAGGCCAAATTCTAACTATAGTCAATCTTGAGGCAAACTGCTTTAACTCCCACCAACTATCTGTATTGGATGGAAAACTGCTTGTTTTACAAGTACTCCAATGTCAGCAACTCATTTATGTCATATAAAAGGTTTATTTTTGCTAATTGTGAGAAAAGCTTTAACACAATGACATCACCGTTACTCTTTTTTATTGTCGCTCTGAAGAAAATACGTCTTAGTTCCTATTTCCGATGAGGATACGTTATTACAAATTTGGTAGAAAATGATCAGTGATGGTGTCTGGAAGACCTCACAACAAGAGAACTGAAACCCCAAGTCTTCTATGTATGGTTTACGTTGTACTCAATATGTTATAAAGATCTAAGAAGAGAAAAACAAGTCATTAACTGACAATTTCCTCCTCAAGCTATTTCTTCATAATAGGTGAATGTGGATAATAAATAAGGATTTGTAAGAAACCAACGCTGGTGGTACCGACATTCAGACTCGAAGCACTGCAGCTAAATAGCGCATGCCAACTGTCCGAACGATATCTACAGCAATGTATTCTGATACTGAATTTAAGTCCATCTCATTTAAAAAACGATCCGTTAAACTTATGTTATCCATCCTATATAATGATATGGATTTTACAAGAGCACATTTACCAAGAGTTAGATAAAACTGAAGTATAATTGTGCAGTTGTACTTCAGTTTATTATTCTAGCTGGTATCAATGATATCACTACACTACCTGACATAATATTGCTAAGGAGATAGTCATAGCCAAAGATGAGAACGTCAGGAAATTAAGGATACAGACAGCTTGTTGTAAATACTATCGCCTTCTTCCCAATGCCCTGAACACACTTCAGAAACGCTGAAGACACTACTTCATGGAACGTTTCCCCTGAAACTGAACTAGAAGATGGGACTTTGTGTGATAGGGCATTTATGAAAATCGGAACGAAGTAGCAAGTGTTGGGGACACCACTGATTCCTGTTTTGAGCTAAGGACCACTTCAGCGCCTTCACCAGATCTAGAAAGATTTTTTAAAAATATTATATAGTCCTGCGGAAGAGAACACAACACCAAAAATAAACCGTCACTTAAACCTGAAAATCACATTCATTCTGGTATGGAAGGATTTATGACAACTGAAGAAATAAAAATATGGAACATCAGCATCATCACCAACTTCTGCAACACCAAGTAAAGATAGTTAACTATCATCTAATACACTTTTGTTCCGCTATTCGCTATAATTGGACCAGATAAGATGTCATCTACTACAACAGGGCGTGATTCTTTAATATTTCTTACAAGTGAGCAACCAAAGAAAGGCTTATTTCGTTCATTTTTTTAAAGATCTGACTTAAGAAGACTTGTAAAATAACGTGCAACATGAGAAGATATGTAAAGTAATGATTTAATTCAATCTTTAGGGTAAACCGTCTTCTTCGAAAATAATTCGCGACTTGGAAACATGCCAACTACAAGTGAAAATTTTTCATTTCTTCAGAATCATGTTTCTTTGATTCATACTTCCACAGCAGTTCACTTACAGATGTTTTGTTTCAGAAAGCAATGATACTAACTATATAAAACTTTAAGATGAACTTCCTAAAGATAGAACTGCCACAATTGAATTGACAAACTTCCTGCTTTGCAAGTACATCAACGTCAACGATGATTAGTTTCGTGCTACATGAAAGAATATTGTAAGTGAGGAAAGTTCTGAGGCATCACCTGTTACTTCTTTGCATTGCCATTTTCTTTGGATCATTACCGTACGATTATTAACATTCTACAGCCGATTTTCTTCTGCAGAAACATCTCTCAGTTTGCATCTTCAACGATAATACTATGTTATACATTTTGTGGAAAATAGGAAGAGATTATACCCGAGTGGCATCAGAAGAAGAGAACTAAAATTCCAAGCCATCAATCCATGCTGCAGAACACCTAATGCTCGAGGTGTTACAAGAAGATAAAAGCAACTCACCAACTGAGAGTTTCCTCCTGCAGCCATTGATAGTTACTAAGGAATCTGTACGAAAATTATTCTCGTGATTCGACACCTAGATGCAGGACACTCCAACCATCAGTTAATCTTGTGTTATCCATCCCAACTAAGGATGTCGAGCCTAGAACATCGTATTTAAGAATAGGCCTAACTAAACAACAATTGAAGCCTGTTTGTGCACTATAACTTCAACTTATTTATGCAGCAAATACTTGTGGCGCGACAACGCTATCTAACTCAGTAAATTTGAGGAGTACATATTCAAGAATGGAATAGAACAATCTCATAAGATGAAGGAAATAGCTCCGCTTATGTTGTCATCTTCTTCCCAATCCTTGAAAGGAAAGAAAGAGTAAGATGCTTTTTCGCTAAGTATCTTATGGCTTTTCCAGAAAGTTAAGAAGAAGAGCTCCTAGCACTTGCATTATTAAAAGAAAGATAAATATAGGAAAGCGAAAAATACTGTATATATGTAAATAGCGGTTGTAATTTTTGGAAGTACAAATCTAATAATTTTTTGTTACTTTGTAAATAATTGTAAAATGTATATAATGTAAATAATGCATGATGCATAATGTAAATAATGTTCATAATGTATATACTGTACATAGTTACAAAAAAGTTTAGTTAATAATGTGTCATATTGTGTATATACTGTACATATGTAAATAAATATTGTATATAAACCTAAGAATGTTTTAAATGAAACAGTAATTTATATTAGCGTTTAACGGTTGTATCGTACATGTGATACGAATAGCCTCAGTAACGCAGTCGGTAAGGTGTTCACCTGGATATCTCGTGATGGCAGAAAAGCTTTCTCTTTCCATTGTCCATAAGACGAGAAATATGACAATTCTCGTCTCGCTTTCGAGGAGAGAATCGAGAAAAAAGGAAAAATTTCTCGAGTCTCGTGGGCAGCACTAGGGATGGTCACAGCCTTAGACTGCCTTCCAGAGACTAAGGCCGTATCCAAAAGATACAAGCGCGCATTCGAAGTATGCTTCTTTACGGAACTGACGTCATCTAGTGTGCGTCAAAAGGTCCAAGTTTACAAGTCTGCGAGTGCATGGCGTGTAGTCCGCTAGTACTTTCGTACTAGATCTAGTACCTTTTATAATATTTTAGTGGTCTAGTACGTTCACCAACAAATCTACTACTTTTCTCCTGCTCTTCTTTTCTCATAAATACATTTGGAGGAGAAAAAGGAATCTCATGAAAATTGGGCAATGTACGAAAATGTCACTGTTCCTGGTATTTTATTTCTGTCTGTTTCTTCAACAGCCGTATTTACAAGAGCGGAATTTAAACTCGATTTCCCCAATAAGCCTATTTTGTGATATTTCTTGTTTTCCCTTGACATTCTCTGTATTTTGTCATACTTGTATTACTTTAGTGATTTTACAATGTGTTCTAATACGACAATTAATCAGAAATTCCTCCAGGATATTTAGTTTGGAGGTGTAAAGTCAAAATTGGGAGGGTGTACCAGTAAGTGGTTTGCACGGTTCATATCGAATTTTGACTGTAAAAAATTTAAAGTTGGAGGTTCTTTCAAGAATGTGGGGGTCACTGCCCCACCCACAGGGGAGAGGCAGTTACCGGAAACCTTGCAATAAGATATTTTAATATAGTAAAATGTCATAAATAGGATGAAACGGAAACAGATAAAATTTTAGCATTTTTCCCCAGATGTAGTACTTTTTCTCTGCATAGGTTAGTACGAAATATTTTTACTGGGAGGTCACACTGGTGTACACTACGTTAGCACACTTGTGTACTTAAGATGGTAGTTCTTCGTAGTAGGAACAACAATAATGTCAACATGACTTAATAAAATTTTTAAAGGCATATTTTTAATATTTTTGTTGAAGTGAACTTTTTGTGAGCTGATCTTATAATCATTTTACTTGATAAATATACAAATTAGTGATTTTATAAGTGCAATATCAAAGTGTTACATAAATAACAAACATATTTATGTCATGCTCTCTGAGTATATAATGGAATTTAAAATAGTGTAGGAAGAGCAACGAAATAATTTCTTTAATAATGCTATAAGACAGTTGTGCTTAAAACATTACATAGTTTATGCAGCTTACTTGTAATAATTAGACGATCGGTAATGCAGCTATTTGCTGGTAAATTATAAATTATTCATTGTAGCTTTGGAAAATTCAAGATTACTAATAAAACTCCAATTGACCAAAGCACAATATATAATTTTAATATATATATATATACTGCTTTGGTCAGTTGGAGTTTTATTAGTAATCTTAAATTATAAACTTTAATAACATATGAGTGTTATAATGTTAAGCTTGGAGGTCACTGAACTCTATACCTAGAGGCCTTCTCCTCGATCCAAAACCTGAGGACGCGCCATGCCGTGGTGACAGGAACCCACATTTCACGGCCAAGTATTATTTATTAGTTTAAAACTACGTTGGTTTGTCTTTAAAAATACGTTTCAATTTCAGTTGAAGGATAGACAGTCAAAAAATGAAATTTGTCAGGGAGTAAGGGACACGTTCCAGTGTATGCACTTGTTTTCAAGTGAATACCCATATTTTAACTGCTCACACAGGTTGACTGGTCTTAAGTGTTTAAGCTTCCTGGTGTAGATGAGTCACCATCTCAATATTATATTTCTTGACTTGTCTCGTTTCTGCTTTAAATCCATTTCTGCCACGTACAGATTTCGGGACGAATCTTTTGGTGGTTTTTGTGCTTCTGTTACTAGCGCCCGTCATAAGCAATTTTTATACCGTTTGATGACACAAAGAAAAGAACATGTCATGGCAATTTGGTGACCAAGTTGCTTGAGGAAGTATTTCATTTGAAGACAATAATGCGACAATCAAATTGAAAAAGCAAGGATTTCGGAACTATTAACCACATTGCCAATGGGCGTATAACAAAAGCAAACTACAATTTTTAGGTTTACTGATTCCAAGCAAATATTGTCCATAAGATGAGTGCTTCTGAGAATGTGCTGCTTTCAAAGCGATAATACTCAAACCTACAATAAAGTAAAAACTATAAATGCTTGACTAGGCCATTGAACTATTCGTGCGGTGTAATTGTAATGTTCAGAGGGTATTTATTCAAACTCCCAAAGATTTATCGCTGCACAAATGAATTCTTCGATCCACAATGATTTTATTACAGAATCCTTACTTCTAGGTGTCCCGGTTCCATGCAAATAACTTTTTACGAGTAACTTTGAGAATGCGATGCGTATCAAATCGAAATATGGTGAAACTCGAAGTGCCTAATACTGTTCCCGCTAGTCTGGAAGCTTGTGTATGTGTCTTTTGGTGCATGTGCTCCCGGATTCGATTCCAATGAGAGAGCAAAATAATAATAATAATTTCACAACTATTCTATTTCATTCATCATCCAACTGCTTAATCCAAAGGGCATAATCGTGGGATGTTAAATTTAAATAATAATAATAATAATAATAATAATAATAATTTCATTTCATTTCAAAATGTTCGATAAGGCTATTAAAATAATCCAGTGTTATTTAACCAACATCATCTTATGATTGAAATGACCTTGAAGTGCTTAACGCATAATATTTGATTTATTAATCATTCTGTAGACCATATTTTACATATGTTTGTACAAAATAGTTTAGAACTCAATAATATTTAAAACAGATAAAACACTTAGAGCAAATAAATAATTTTTTTTAGAAATTCATGAGATATTTTTAAGAAAATAATATCAAAATGACTCTTACACTGTACAGAGTAGTAGTAATGATAATAATTACATGGAATTTATTATACAATGATTCAATTACTAGAAAAACACAACACACACACACATTTATATTATGTATATGTGGGATCAGAAAAGGAATTATTCGCGAGGAAGAAAATTTTTGGGGATGTGACAATCAACTAGTATTCGTTTAAATGAAAGATCATGTCTAGGGTTTACTCTCAACATATGGATTTATTTTACCTTTAAATAGCAAGTGTAACTATTGGCCTTAGGTAAAAGTTACACCATATTCTGAGAAATTATTAGTACAATCTTCGTTATGTCTGGCTCTCCATTTCTCCTGTTGGCCAGTGAATCAAACAGTCGTGCACTACAGATGATGATATCCGTGTTTTGATGTTGTGAATTTTATTTAGAAGTGCTAGGTTAAATCCAGCAGTTTTCTACCACTGAACCCGGCAATACACTAATTCCTCAGAAAATTCCTCAAAAATTCCTCAGAAACTAATTCCTCATCACGGTGTCCACACAATTTGTCTAAAAAAATCCCGGAAAAAATAATTTAAAAGTATAGAAAAAAGAAACCCCAGCCTCTATTCTCCCCATAGTTGGCTTTGTTCTCTCTCCCATCTTGTTTCTTTCTTTTTCCAATTTTCTTTAATACAAAAGAATGTAAATTTACAACTATATGCATTAGGCCGATATTGATTACATATTACACAAAATGTAAAATTACAAACGAAAGTGTGCAGTATACAGAGTATTTAAGATATGAAAAAAGTTACACATTATAATACCAAATTACACAGCATTATAATATTGCTTATGGTAATAAACAGTTCATACATGATTTTACTGATCACAAAGGAAAACATTATGTAACATATACCTTTGTCGGTGCAGTTGTCAAATACAACCCATTTAACAACTTGTTTTTATCCTTTCTCGCATAATTTTTTTTCTCATTGATCTGAATATCCTTCTTGTCTCCGCAGTTTTTCTTCTCTTCTTCCTCCAGCTCCTTTAGCTGTTGCTGAATCTTCCGCTTCTCTCTCCTCTTCTCCTCTCCAGCATTCATTTCTCTTTTCTTTTCCAAACACACCTGATACTGTCTCCTTGAACTTCTCACTGAATTTATCATACCTCTTGTAATTGTTAATCCTCACGACGATCCACCTATTTTCATCAAAGAATGGTCTATGATCCATTGAGCCACGAGAGATTCTTGTAAGTTCTCATCATGAGATTTTCGTTTATTGAAAAAACACTTTCAACAAATACGCTTCCATGAGAGAAGATAAAACACAGCTTCATAACAGATCATAAGTCAACGAAGTCCTTCTCATTCCTAAGAGTAAGAAAAAAATCAAGTCCAATACCATCTCCGTCCTTGGCTATGAAATCATTGAAGTGTTCCTTAAATCCTTCAGTCCGAGACTTCACTATGAGCTGGACACTGTTTCTTCGCGTTCTCCGACACTTGTCTAGATATCCTCTTGGCACCATGCAATTCTTCTAGAACAGCGTCTACTCTTTTGAGCAAAATGCCAGTACGCAGTTAGATGGGTTTCTCGCCCAAAATTAGTTTCAACAACTATTTCAGAGAACACTGTCTCCCTCAATATCATCACTGGAATCCATCTTACCACATCTTGCATCCAGTAATCCAGTAACAGTAAAGAAATTAACACTATTTCATAAATTCAGTAACTGAACAATGGACCTAAATCGATTTTTCCCTGACCAATCTGCCACCTCCCTAACTTTCCCTGTCACATTTTTACTTCCCTGACTGACTGATTTTCCAGAATGTGGACACCCTGCTCAGTTACATCACAGACGCTCAAAGGTATTGAAAAATTCAAATTTAATTAAAAAATGTACAGTCACGAAAGAACTAAGTCAGCCGGGCAAGAGGAGAAAATATTTCCAACCCTGTTCACGTGAGTTAACTTCCGAGAGACTTGCTGCTTTCACATGATGTCTGTTCTTTTCGATACTACGCTTAGTGCTTTAAGACAAGAAAAACAATAGTTGAATTTGTTTTCGAGGAAAATAAATAATTCATGCATAGTAGTTTACAAGTGCCAGATTAAATATTATAATTAATTTATATATCTAAATACTCATAGTATACTCACAGGTAATTGAGGAGTGAACAATGAAAAGTGATTTCGGAAATTCAAGAGTGCATTATTGGTCTAATAGTATGAAATGAAATGGGAATTTTAACATCGCACGATTATGTCCTAGAGGAGGATAATAAAAAAAAAAAATAAATAAAATAAAAAAAAAAAAACAGATGATGAGTGAACGAAATGATTAATGAAAGGAACTGAGGAATGAAGTGGAAGGCAATAAAGAACTCTTAGAAACAAATGGACACAATGCTCTTCAACACAAACTTACATAGTATAACCTGGAATCGAGCCTATGATTTTGAAGCCAAAAGTTAGCGCTCTATCATTGAGCCATATACTCTAATTATGACAGAAAAGCACTCCCGATTCCGATGTCGATTGCTTGGATGGTGGATTGATTTGGAGTTTAGTATTCTGTTCAGCGTCGAGGCAATTTAAGACTAGGGCCTATATCTTAACGTGGAATCTGAACCACATAAGCTACCACTCGCAATCGATCCCGAGTCTCCCGTGCCGAAGATGAGCACTCGAGCTATTACGAGGAAATTCCCCGCGCTCCGGTGGTGCTATTCAGCCGGTTTGCTAGAACCAGTTAAAAATATTTTCAGTTCGTAAATCGTTTGTTAAACCCAGACAACAGTAAATATTACCCAGTTATATCCAGAAACAGTGCATTTTTTGTTTAACTATCTTAGTTTTTAGAACCTCGTACAGCTACAGGGTTAAACATATGATCTCTCAGAACAAGGAATAAGCGCTTATTTCTTAATCTCAAATGCTCAGATATCAAGAATGAGAACTGCGATTACATCAGTATAGTTGTGAGGGTTATTTATATTCGAAATGTATACATACCATTATCAACAAGGACGTGAACTTCGCGGTTTTTCTAGTGTTGTTCACGACGGGGGTCTCTCTCGTCTCGTGAAGTATGATGGAGATTCAATTTCGCTTTCAAAAAGGTTTAATTATTTCTATTGGACGGTGTCGTCTTGTGTCGTTTCCTCAGCAACACTAGTTTCTGCACACAATAACACATATGAGTAAATAGTATGTGTATCAGTTTTCAGTATTACAGCGTTTCGTTTACTCGTCATACATTTCAATTAAAAGATCATATAGTTGTAGCATCTCTACTATCATATAGGTTGTGTTTTAAATATCCTAATCATCTATTGCGTAATTGCTGCGCGTGAAATTTTCACTAATATTGTTTCAATCTACGTCAATAGGTTTCATTATTTCTCTTTGTTAAGGGGGAAGTTTGAATCACATATTCTTTATAAGTGAGATTAGGAGGTTAAGGAAGAATCGTGCTTAGTCTTGAAGGAAGTAGTGAAAAAAACCATTAGGAAACAGGAGTAAAAAATATTTTGTAGTTGAATATTATGCTGCCCACACCAAATGAAAAATTTTATTTTCAGATGGACAATGACCCAGACATTTTCATCTTCCATTAAATAATCAAGGATCAGATCTTATATAAAATGCTTCAACAAAACTGTTGATTGAAAGTGTTGAGAAATAAGATGTTTCATTCGCTATATATACGGGGACACTTGGTCGAAAAGGTGTAACAGCTTTTTCAGTCAAGCCATTCTGAGTAAGGTTTCTCTTCGGTTTTCCTCATTCATATCAGGCAAATGCCGGGATGGCACCTAACATACAGGTCCCAGTCCACTTCCTCCCTTTCCCATTCCTGTCTTCGTTCGTCACTAATTGATTCAATGGCTCCTCGAATCAATGCGGCGATAGATAATCGTGGCTCGTGGACACGCTATGAGGTTTAAAATTATAAGATCTTTGTGTTTATTGAAAAGTGTTTTGTTTGAGATTAATACTAGTTTGAAAAAATAGAAGGAGGAAAAAAAATAGTTCTAAGCATTTGGAATTGCCAAGGCAGACTGAAATATTTTATCTTGTTGTTTTTGTTTAATAAGTGTAATTATATTTTTTCCTTTTTCTATGGGAATTAACAATTCTTTTTACTCCCATCATTTTTCTATTGGAATTAGGAAAAACATTCTGAACAATTTTGTGGCCTAGGCGTAATTAAGTAGAATATTTTATTTTGTTATCTGTGTGAAATATATTTTTTTCTTTCTCCCTATATATTGCAATTAACACTTCCCTTTAATCTTATTATGGAAATTAGAAAATGGATATTCAGAACAGTTTGAGTTTTCAAACACTTAATGCAAAGAAGTAAGCATATCTTCATGAAATAAGCATAGGCCTATCTTTTTCTTTCTTCACTCTTATCTAGTCTATCGCCAGTAGTTCACCTGAAGGCAAAACATCGCACAGCGAACAAGCTGATTCGATACGTGCCAATGTACCTTCTAAGCAGGATGCATGTTCATTTTTTTTCTTTCCTGCTTTCATGAAAACATACATATTTTCCCTTCTGTACTGGTAGTTATTGGTGCACACCCTGTCAGAAAATCCTGGATAAGGCCCTATACAGTCGCGTATTTAGGGGGGTGGCTATCGGGTTCAAGCACCTCCGAAACAGATAAATTTATATACCTAGTATATATAATAACTGTATACCTACATAGACCAAGTACATATACCCCCTCAGGAGAATGTGCATAGCCCCTCCGAAACAAAATCCTAAATAAGCCACTGTATATATATATATATATATATATATATATATATATATGAGAGAGAGAGGGAGATAGTAGATAGAGATATAATTCTCTTAGGAAACAAACCATACAAGGTAGACAAAAGTTTTTACTGGATAACACAAGTGACAAATAGTGATCTACACAACATCCTAATACAAAGTTGTGTGAGGAAATCATGTAACACTGCTTATATATTGGAAACGAATTGTCCAACATAGATGGTTGTCAAAAAGTATTGGAAAAACCTTCATGCTGCAATGGATCGACAATTGTTGATAATGCTATGTATGTTTCAAATATAAATAACGCTCACCACTTCACTCATATAACCCCAGTTCTCAGTTTTGATATCTGAGAATTTGAGATTAAGGAACAAACGCTTTATAATGTTCTGACAGATCAAATAATAAACAGCAAAATATCACAAAAAATAAGGTATAAATTCGTGACCAAAGAATTATTTAATACTCAATAATTATTAATTGATTAATTTACTCCTTGCGCTAAATAAACTTACTTTTTAGCTAATTTGTCCTCAGCAGAACAACTTTTGGTATTTTCTGCTTACTCTTATTTGCTTTAGTACAAGTATAGTATAAGTTACTACTATGGTACTACTTTATTATAGTGCGTAATGCGTTCATGTTTTTGCGATAACGTAACTATATCTTTTATGAGTTTCTTACGAGGAAAATCTTGAGAATTTTGTTTTCAGTATAACAGAATATTTAATTTAAAAATAAATGAGCTTGAACAAAGAACCGGTTTCGGAATCTGTTTTAATAAGTATAATAAATATTTAGTATAAATTATGCGTAAACATTGCATAATTTATCAGCTTATGTTTCAGTTAAACGAGAAAAATATCTTCTGCAGCGTACTTTTAATATTTTTCACTTTCTAACTTTTGGATACCGGTACGCTTCGAAATTGGTTTCAAGTTCGTATGTAGGCAGTAAAAGTTATAAAAGGGAGAATGATGACAAATAATTTAAACTTTTTAAAATATATATTTAAAAGTTAAATTTTTAATCTAAAATTTGTTCCAATTCCTAACATAAGTATTTAAACTTGAGAGGAAGGGGCGCCAGAAAGACGTCTTTGCCTCGAGCGCAATATTTCATAGATCCGGCCCTGCTAATCATATAGACACGATAAAGGTTTATTGGCACCAAGAATAATGTCAATACTCCTACAGATAATCTACACTAGTTACAAATTACTAAGTAGAAAGAATTAATGCGTCAGGTTTACTAAGGGTGTTATGCTAGTATTAGAGATTTGTCTTGCCTTCGTTATCAGTACTTTTATTGTGCCACTTCTTTTTTTTTTTTTTTTCTTTTTTGTTTTAGTCAATTAGGTACAAGCTTCGGTATACTCTATGTAAAAATCTGCCGCCTGAAAGTGCAGCCAGTCCAGAACTGATGTCTTGAGCACGGCACTGTCGTCGAAATGCTTCGATGTAAGCCAATTTTTCATGTGAAGAAAAAGAAAGAAGCAGCTGTGGTTAAGGTCGGGGCTGTAAGCGGCATGACTGAATACTTCTCATCAAAATCTTTGAATTGTTTCAACAGTACTAGCAGCTGTGTGTGGGCAGGCGTTGTCATGGATCAGAAGAATTCCAGAGCATAGCATCTTTTCCATCGATTTTGAATGGCACGTCGCAGATTATTCAATGTTTGGAATACACACCTGCTCTAACTGTTCGTCCTAGTTCCAAGAATTCCACACGAATCACTTCCTTTTGGTCCCAAAATATGATTGTCATGATTTTGTGAACTGATGGTGTTTGTTTGAACTTCTTCGCTTCAGGAGAGCCTGAGTGCCGCTACTGTACTGACTGCTGCTTCGACTCCCCAGTGACGAGTGAGAACTATGTAAGAAAAGAAGTTATCCCCACCTTTCCTCTCGCGGGCGTGCATCTGTCATTCTTGGTGCTTTGTGAGCGTCTGTTAGCATTTTTGGTATCCACCTCACAAAGAATTTGTGATAATCCAGGTTATCGGTCAGAATTTGATGCACTTTTTTTTTGCAGACACTTTTGGAAACTTTTTGACGAGTTCAGTTATTGTGAACCGGTGAACGGAACACAGTTTCTCATTAACGTGTTCCACCAAATCGTCCGTCTGAACACTAAGCCTTCCGGTACGCTCACCGTCATGAACATTTGAACGCCCTTCCCAAAACTCTCTGCACCATTGCCTGATCTTACGTTCACTCATTATTGTCGGTCCTTAAATGGCACAGAATTCCCGATGGATGTCAGCTGCATTCTGCCCTTTGGTGTTCAGAAATTATATGACAGATCTTATTTCACATTTGGCGATATTTTGTATTGCGGCAGCCACTTCAGCTTTGTCTCGCACGTACACAACTCATCTTGGAAGATTCTATCTCTGTTGTAAGCACATAATACTAGGGTATGCTCAATATTGCTAGTGTTGCCAATTCTGCATAAAAGTTATCAGCCCTTTGTCATGCTCCTGGTATATATTGGAGGAGTATTATGCAGTGAAGAAGACATCGTACTGTTTGAATGTTAATAACAATAACAGAGAAGCTATTGAAGATAACCAGATCCAATTGTAATTATTTGGCGCTCTCATTATTAGTGGGTGTTATCATTTATTTGTTATTGTTTCCTTTTCCCATTCATTTTTCTGTTTTTCTTTTATTTTCAGTTCAGTTGCCAGTCGCGACAATTAATTCATATGATGGCTGGAAATCTTTCTTTTGAGTAACGAAAGTGGATTTTAAAGTGTATCTAGAAACGTGGGTACATAAAAGAAGTGCAGAGACAATGGCGGGCAGAATTTGATACTGCGTCGTCACGTGTAACAATTACTAACTTATGTGAGAAGTTTAACAGGGAAGGAACTATGTGATCTGAAGAAGGGATGGAGCAACAGGAAGAAATTAACAGCGAACGAAAGGGAGATAGAATTAGTGTTACAAACTTTTACAAGATCCCCTCAGAAGTCCATATAAGCTCCGCGTGAATCATGTATATGCTAATCAAGTGTTCACCGCATTTTAAAGCAAGCAAAGTGGAAACTCCATATTCCCAGGTTACTTCATGCAATCAAAATGAAGACGATCCGGATAGGTACCTCCAATTTTGTGAATAGATTTGCGATAATGAACAGCTGACTAATTTCATTGTTTGGTCTGATGAGGTGGCCATTCCTTTTTTTCTTCTTTCTTTTTTTGTGACAGGTGAATAGGCCAACGAGGAAGTATCGAGTATCCACCCATATCTCCCGATCTAACGCCGTTAATTTTTTGGGGGGTAGGGGAAAATTCGGAAGAACACTGTCTACGCCACAAAATACATATATGCTGGATGCCATGACAGAGGCAACTGACTGGTGAATCCATTCCAATAGAAACTATATTCCATGTTTGTCCGTCTGTTCCACAGCGTTGCCGACAATGTATTGCTGCCAATGGAAGACTTTTGAACATACTCCACATTAGAACATCATCAGGAAAGTTTTGAACATCTTTGTGACTTAAAAAAATCATATTTTGTTCATTTTAGTTTGAGTTATTAGTTCAACAGTGTAAACCCCTTTGTGGAACAAGGTGGAACATTTGTCTTGATATACCTTTGTAACTTTTTAACTAATAGGTAACAAAACGATGAAATTTCGTACCATACAAATATCGACAGAGGAACCTTGTTTGACATACTCTGCAATACAATCAGAGTAACACCGTTCCAACCCAACATAAAGTTATATATATATATATATATATATATATATATATTTCAAATTGCACATCACCTTATTACATATTTCAAACTAAGGAACGGTACAGAATCAAAAATTTTAAAAAACAACCAAATCTTAGAGGCTTCTGCAACAGTAATAATGCAGATGATGCAGACGGGGTAATGCACATCATTAGTGTCGAATACTATGGTCATTATATGACGTATTTCGAATAAGCAGAAACGAAATTACAAGGAACTGAATTTTTGAAAGGATTTTATTTCGAAAAAGTGTTCAGAGAAGAATCAATCCAATCCAGGTAAGAATCCAATGACGTAGGTGGTTTCCAATAGACAAAAAGATCATAATGCCGTTCATAGCACTTTGATATCTAAAACCATCTCGAAGATATGAAATAAATGGTAAAATTTGATATATTGCTTAAAATGGCATATTTGTGCGAACTTCTTAACATTATTTTGATTTAATTTACTTCTGTAATATTGCAACAATACTTTTAGGTAAGAATATTTAAAAGTTCTCGTAATTACATAATTTTAAGCTCTGTTGCAAACTTTAACAATATCTACCATATCTCCAGAACGGTTTGAAATATCAAATTGATGCAAATGGCTTTATATCCTTCACATCTGTTGAAAACCATTTATGCACTTATCGCAGTAGTTTTTTGAAATAATAAAGGCTTTCGGGAAAAGTCAAATTTTCAATCCCTTGTAACTTTGTTTGTATTCATTTGAAATCCATCATATCACGATAAGAGTTCAGACACTAAGGATTTTGGATGTGCATTGCCTCGTCCGTCTCACTTGCTTTATTAGTGCTGTAGTGGCCCCAAAAATTTGGATGTTTGTGATACTGTAGCGTCCTTAGTTTGCAATACTGAATAACATATCTGATATTGTAAGGTTTCGTTTAACATGTAGATCTGAAATATATAATAACCTAACGTAGTCATTTGGAAAATCATAACTTTACATCAAATTGGAAACACCGTTAACATTATGGTATTACAGAATATTTCAAGGGTACCCTGCTGACATTTGTATACTCAAAATTTCATCGCTTTTTACTTATTATTTTTAAAGGTAAATGGTTCAACCTATATATATATATATGAGGGTAAATCAAAAATTAGAAGCAATTTTGTCAATTTCACAAGAATAAACGAAGACTAGGAGTGTCTGATGTCATCAAGTGCATACTTGAAGTGAAGTGGAAGTAGAGCCTGTCTATCTCATCTATGCCCTCGGAAAGTATG
This sequence comes from Thermobia domestica, assembly GCF_964235325.1. NCBI lineage: Eukaryota > Metazoa > Arthropoda > Insecta > Zygentoma > Lepismatidae > Thermobia > Thermobia domestica. Next base: position 267,254,678 of record NC_137455.1, read on the forward strand.
CGAACTATAATTCGGCTCCACCCCCGCCACCCTCTGACGGAGGAAATTCTCTCTTTGCTTACGGAAAAGAAGTGAGTGACCTCAGCTGTATTGCCAATTTGTCATTCAATCGTTTGGTCTTGACGAGTGAAGATCGTAGACTACTTAGAATGGCTAACACGATAGAGGACAGCGAAGTCTGTAAAATAATTCATTTTGGCAACGCTTCCGCATTTAACAATTAAAAGATCTCGGCCGCAACAACTTCTCCCTCCTCTTTTCAGGGAGGTACGAAAAAGCACACATCGACTGCAGCGCCAGACGGGGCACAGACCAAATAGGAAGGCTCTAGGAGAATTCATCACTGCCCCGTTCAATATTTTTACGGAGCAAACAATTCATACATATCTACGTATAAACTCCACGAACACATCATGGAGGAAGAGCACGCAGGGCAACAGTAGATATTGTGGACCGGTTTGATTTTGAGTTGCTTCCCAATCCTTCGTACAGCACTGACCTGGTATTATTGCATTACCACATGTTCGGCCATTTGAAGGTGGCGCTCGACTGAGGTCAGATGACAAGGCCCGGTAGGTCGTGGAGACGTAGCTTTAGAATAAACCAAAAAACCTTTTTCGTAAACAGGATACAGAAACTAACTGAACTATACCAAAAGTGCATTGCCGTGCAGGGGACATATGCGGATAAATGATATGTGTAGTTATTCCTCTGGTGTGAAAATGAAAAAGAAAGTTGCCTTTACTTTTCGCTTTACCCTCGTGTATATATATATATATATATATATATATATATATATATATATATATATATATATATATATATATATATATATATATCGGGTGTTGCAAAATAAGTGTTACAACTCTTGGGAGGTGACTGCTGCCACTGAGACAAGAAAAAAAAGTTATCTTGAACTTTCGGCTATCGGACATAGTTTCGGATCTACAAGGTGCCGAAAACGTGGGAAAATGACTTTCGGACGCCAATAGTTCGGAAACTATCCAACGTAAAGAGGACGGGTAAAAAATTCACTGAAGAAGTCATACCTGCTATATTGAATTTTGCATGTTTCACAATCCTACCATGCACGCGCAAGGGATTCCCCAAAGGAACGTAGGGAGTCCCGGATAATCTGCCAAATGAAAATTGGTCTAAATGGATATGAATTGATAGGGTTTCTACCAGGTAACAATAATTCGTTTGTATTAAATCGATATCTGGAACAAATACAAAATGGCGAACACTTCCATGCCCGTTGTGTGGTTGCATAATCGCCACGTACGGATGCTGGCAAACAGTGATGTTGTGAGTATTTAGTGTAGCGAATTTGTACTCAAATGCTCTAGAAAGATCCTGGAGTGTCCGTAGAGCATAACAGATGAAGCAGGGTGATTCACATGTGTGGAAACACGTAAAGAAAAATGCCCAGAAATGCAGTCACACTCAGTAAACGTGAGTTCAAAGCGTCGGAAATGTAAGGAATAGCATTAAGAACATGAAAGCCATTGCCAATTCACCAATAATAGTTCATCAATCCGATGCAATATGATGTACACGATTGCATACCAATAAGGATGCAACAACTGAGGCCAAGTTGAAGTTGTGCAAGGGAACTCACTAAGAAACTGGGTAAACTCAAGGAATGTCACTAGTGAGATCGCATGATCGATATTGAAATGTGGCCAATGTGTGTGTTGATATCAACATGTAACTAATGGATAAATGCCAACATGTCCTACCACTGCTGGGACACCGTCCCACGTGCGAAAACTAGGAAAATAACGTTGTACATTCTGTTATTACATCTGGTGCACTTTATGGTAGTACGTAACTAGAACACGATTGTATCAATGCCCCTCTTTGTTTGGGACATTGTCCCACATTCGACACATATGAAAAGATATCTCTTAATCCATGGTTCAAATTCTTACCTGGCGATTATGCAACAACACACAACGGGCATGAAGGTGTCCGCCATTTTGTATTTGTTCCAGATATCGATTTAATACAAACGAATTATTGTCACCTGTAGAAATCCTATCAATTCATATCCATTTAGACCAATTTTCATTTGGCAGATTATCCGAGACTCCCTACGTTCCTTTGGGGAATCCCTTGCGCGTGCATGGTAGGATTCTAAAACATGCAAAATTCAATACAGCAGGTATGACTTCTTCAGTGAATTCTTTACCCGCCCTCTTTATGTTGGATAGTTTCCGAACTATTGGCGTCCGAAAGTCCTTTTCCCACGTTTTCGGCACCTTGTAGATCCGAAACTATGTCCGATAGCCGAAAGTTCAAGAGAACTTTTTTTCTTGCTCAGTGGCAGGAGTCACCTCCCAAGAGTTGTAACACTTATTTTGCAACACCCGATATATATATATATATATATATATATATATATATATATATATATATATATATATATATATATATATATATATAAACTTAAGGTGATACAAAGTTTCTAAAATCTATAAGATTTGATTACTTAAAAAAAGCAACACTTAAATGAACTTTATTCATCATCTTGTACCTCGTATTCCATAATAATTCTAAGGATGTCATGTTTCAATTTTTTCCTAAGTTCGCCATTTTTTATATTCCTAACGGAAGATGACACAAAATTTCCAAAACTTATGTACTCATCAAGTACTGGTTTATTTTTAATAAACTTAAGTGTGTCACTTGTACTCTTCACCACATCCTCGCTTTCACTATTTTTTCTCTTGAACTGCATCGCTGGAGACTCACGCTGGAAAAGGCGTGAGGACAGTGAAGATTTATCATAAACTTCGTCTTCGTCTTCTTCTTCTTCTTCTTTCACCTCACTTTCATTAATGCAAACTGTCACATATGAGAAGTCCTGAAACACAAAACGATATACATTATGTTATAATTATGATAAATTATCCTGATAACTTATTACGATATCTACCTGTACTTATTTGGAAATATGAGAGACATCACCAGATTTGTACTCGTACTAGCATTTTACGGAAAAACTGATTAAATATACTTCGATTCAGATTCAATAATTTAACTGAGGAAAGCCGAAGAATTGGTATAGAAAAATTTGGTGCATGGAGATCTCAATGTATGGTAGTTTTAGTAAAAGCAACATTCGGTGTAATCAAACTTTTGCAGCAGGAGAATTACATTCAGGACTAGCGTCTGGAAAAATTGAATTATTATTAATGCATTTAAAAGGGGTCTGAGCTTTAAAAAAAACACACTATTTCTGAGCAAAATGAGTTTTGTTTTTTTATAGTTTTTCAAGATGAACATCTTAATCTCTTTTTAGATTGCAATTATACTGCTGAGTACACTTTCTTTGCTGGAATAAAGAATTAAAATATTTTGCAAATATTACCGTATATATTGAAGTATAACTTTTTTTCCTTTGTAATAAATCGAGGAATTTTTGTTCAAAAGTAATGCAAATGACACTAATTTGATTTAGTTTCTACCTAGGTAAAAATGGTCACCCCAAACCGAAAATTCGACATAAAACATACCATAAACAGATTAAAAGAAAGTTTTTAAGGCAATTGGTCAAGTATATATAACAGGTGTGTTACTGATATTTGAAAAAGATAAACACAGGTGGGAGGTTAATTAGAACAGGTGGCCGACAGCTGACGCCCGGGGAAATACGACTCAGGTGGCTTCCCATGCAAACAATGAACTTTAGTACTTTCACTTTTAGTATAAATTTCTATGTTCTGGGGATGTCTCTTTCAGTTAATGTCTGATGAAGATAACGTTAAGTTGTCGAAATCGTTACACTGTATTCTAGTTTTTAATAAATAAGTGTGTATACTCTGGTCAGAAGTGTTAATTATTCCTTCCGCAGTAGTCTTCCGGATACAACCTTGAAGACCATTTTGTACTAATAATCAGTGGCGGATTTAGAAAAGTATTTTGGGACAGGTTTTTCTTATTAATGTTTAATTTTTCTAAAAATTCCTTATTTTTATTTGAGAGGAGCTTGAAGTTTATCAGTAAAGGCAGAACTAATACTTCGTTTGTTTTAGAAATTCCGTAATTTCGGGGCACAGGCTTCAGTTCGAAAGACACCCCCACCCTAACCCCCTTCGCAAAAGCGTCACTGCTGCTAATTAGTAATAACAACGACTTAAAAACAGTAAGGAAGAAAGTCGGCGAGGCCTCACAGTACATGTACTATCTCTACATTCTCGGATGGAATTAAGAAAAACTTTTTTCAAATGATCCCGGACTTCGCGATAGAAGCGCGAAAGCTAACAACTCACTCGTGTTTCTTGTGCAGTTTTGCTTGACTTACCTGAAATGAATTCCGTGGTTTTTCTTCTTTACTTTAAAGGGAGAGTTCTGTAATGATATGTAAAATTCCTCTTGTTAAAACTTCAGAAACCTTCAGGACTACCACGAGGAGTTTGCACTCTACTGTAAGTATCGGTCCGTTTAGTTGGTGTGTTAGAGTGCTTAGCGTCCCTTTTCATTACTGAGGCCTATATAGAGACGCGACCTGCGACTTAAAGTAGGAATCGAATCGCTACTTGGTTTTGAATCTGAGGCATCAGGCTCACAGTAGGGATTAAACCTGAGACCACGCGTTCCAATGGCGAGCGGACTCTAGACATGAAACTATGGATGAGCTAAATCAGTGACATTTTCAAAATTTATATATAACTTTGTAGGAAATGTATTGCGAATCCTCTCTTCTCCCACTTTCAATAAAAAAAAAAAAAGTCTCTGGAGAAATGGAGTTCTAATGCTTAATGTTATCTTTGCCTCGGGAACAGGAAAATTCGGTGTAGGAAAACTTGGTGTAAGAAAATTCGGCGCACGAAAATTTGGTGTACGGAAAACTCGGTGTGGGGAATGCTAGGTGTAAACAAAGATTTGTTGCCGTAGAGCGTGGGATTCATTAGAAACTTAACTTTGAGGATAAAGGAGCGTATTAGTTTTAAGTTCATTTGTGTAGAACGTACTTTTACTGTCTACTATAAGGAATTTTAAAAAATAGTGATCTTGAAATAATCTGAATTCGAGGGCCGTGTGATTTAGCGAAGCGATCGTCACTACCAATCAACATTTAATTTAAAACAAATTTTCATGTTGTTTTAGAGAGAGTCTTCCAACATTTTCTACTTCCAAAGATAAGTGTAGGTTACTGGAGGAGTAAAGTTAAAAATTTTAGGGGTTTCGGCGCTCAAGTGGCAGCCATCCATCAATATGGAGATTGCTGGATGTCCTGCAAAGGGAGAAGACGTTAGCGACCTTCCAAATTGAACGGTAACATGCAGGTCACTCCCATAATAGTAAGAAGAAATATAAATACACCACTTCCAGATTGCAGTCGCAACCACTTTTGGAAATTGTAACATTGTTCAATATTTGAGAGTACCTTAAATTTGTCATTTTGACAAATAATTCTGAATCTCGCATTTGTAATGCATATATCGAGTCTTGAGAGCACAAATGTCATATGTCGTTTTCTAAATTTTTCGGGAGACTGTTTCCAAGTGATAAGTGTACCCTAGCAAAGCAGTGAGTTTGAGCTTTGCGATAACTGTTCATTGTATATTGTCAAGGAGCTATTTACAGTGGACATATATTTGTGCACCTAACATGGCAGGTATCAAGCTATCGAAATAGCTGACAAAGTCAATATTTAGAAAAATTGGACATATGGTATTTGAGCTCTCAAGGCTCGATATTATCCATAGTGTACCTAGGTATATTGTAGGTGCTTTTAGAACGTAATAGGCTAAATATTTTACTGAACTTGTTATTATTATTTATTCTTTTACCCTTTGTTTCTATTATTATCTCAATACTATTTCTACAACTATTATCTGATAAAACCAACCCACTTTATATTGCCCATCCCACTAAGACATTTTCCATCAATATATTTTTGCATCTTATATATGTATACATATTCTATGGTGCACTATATAGAAGGTGTTTTTAATTGTTTCAATAAATTATGTTCCTTTAACTATTCTCTGAACTTATAGTTATGATTGTTTTATTTCTGACAAAAAGTGTCAGATTGATTGTGCAATGAAAACAAATTAGGCCTATAGTAATCCCCCATAAAAGACATGTAAGAGACATCGGACCCAATGCAAAAAATAAATTTTAATTTCTTGAAATATGTAATAACATTTTATTCGGTGCATTTTATGGCGTTTTCGTTTTCACAATTTGAAGTTTATAAGTTATCATACGCTGTAATATAAAATATGTATTACACCGAATCCACCTTACACCTAACTTTCTCCACACCGAGTTTTCCGTACACCAAATTTTCTGTACACCGAATTTTCCTAGACCCCTATGCCTCCATTTTTCAAGATGGGGAAGCGAACGGCGATGCCTGGTCACAAACTTGGCAAGTTTACTATTCTGCCAAATTTCAGAACAACTCAGCCTTTTGCACCCAAAATGTACCTAATGACTGGACTAAAATAATAGTTGCAAACTTCGTGTTATTTGCTCTGTCACTGTTAATGCTCAGGTGGATGTGCATTAACAAAATAGGTGATTTTTGAGCGTTCCATACAAAGGTTGCATTTCTTTCAGTCTTTTAAAGTAATACGTTGCATCGTAATAAAACAATGATAATTCTTCATTCTTACTCTAGTACGAATTTTTATGAAAGTCCCAGAAGTCAGACATAATAAACTTATAAGCTATAACACACTGACGACGGAATGATATACGTAATGAAGGAAAAGACAAAACATAATTATTTTTGAGAAGGCTACAGTGTCGAAACTTACATTTGTGCTGTATATTTGTGTCCAGCAAATATATTATTGCCCTGCCGGTGTTATTTGTTTGAACTCACACACATACTACAATAAATTATGTATATAACAGTTTTCCTTTTTTTTTTCTTTTGTAATTTGTAATCAGAATATAAAACATTGCCTACAATGTATATAAAGTTAAAATTTAACTGTAAAATTTCAAGAATGTACAGAACTAACCAAAACGAAGCTCTTAATGTGCAGCTCTTAAGCGTATCATATAAATGTAAATATTTCTCTCATGTTTATTTTAATTTTATTTTGCTTCAAAAAGAAGACGTGGGATATTTTCAAATAAAAATACTACATACAATTTTGCTAGTTAATTGTGTATTTTTTTAAAGAGTACTTACTTTTGTATATAAGAGGATAAAAAATTATTATTATATACAATGGTTAATCTTTTGGGTCTCATAATATAAATATGTTAAGAATTAAAATTGTTTGAAATATCTTTTCGAAATTCATGGTTCATTTTCGACATTTTATATTATTATCTGCATCAACCACTAATTAAATGAGCTTTTGTGTTGCAGAGATGCGAAACGAAGTTTGCTTTATCAATTTAAAGAAGGATTTTGAAAAAAGTCCAAAATTTCCCAAGCAAAAAAGCGAAGCAGAAAAAACCGAGCATTTTTTTCTTTTCAAAAAAGCCGTTTTTTTCGAGCCCTTGCATCTCTACTTTATTTTCATGGTGTCATAAACATCACCCAATACAGTATATCATATTTAACTCGTTTTACACATTCATTGTAGGTTCAGAACTTCATCCAGTTCTGCTTCTATGACCTGAATTTGAGAAATTTGGATTCTTTTGCTATAAACTTATTACTTCTTTCGTGATTTCCTTTTACCGTACATGTTTTTTCCTTCCTTTGATGGATACTCCAAAGAACAAATAAGCACCAATAATTTGGATTTCGAGTGGTATTCTGCTATCTCCCAGTAACTGTTCTAGTGGAATAGTCCTTTATTTCCTATGTGATTCTTGCGGAGAGCGTACGAGAGTCTTCGTCAAGATTTTGTTTCTTTCAGTGATAGAAGCGCTCTTCTTATTATATATATCACGCTGCGACATCGCAAGCTTACAGCCAACAGCGTACACGGCTTCAAATATCTATGTTCCATTGTTTCTGAACGTGGCATGTGAACATTTTCCGCATAACAGTGCTCTTTCTCCGCTTGTTGCGCATCACAGTTACTACCCATCTATTATGAGCGCTGCCTACCAGCATGTCCAATACTTGTTTGACTTGTTTGTCAGCAAACAGGCATTATGGATCGTAACAGAGATTTTTTTCAGAATGGCAATTTATATTCCTCAGTTGGGAAAATTATATATTATAAAACAACGAATGTTCTAGAAGTTCAAGAGATTTCCACTAAGTTCTAGAAATTTCCATACAGTTCTGGAACGATTCATAACGTTACAGAAGGTTCAAGAAATGGTTCCAAGAAAGTGTGGCGGAAGAAGTGGTATGCAGAGCATAGAACTACTACTTGCATAATGCATTGCGTATAGTACTTAATAGTTATTTACGATTTTAGTTGGATGTGATTTTTTTAAAAACTAAATAGAATTAAACCTGTTTCATTATTTTTTTTAGCAAATGTTTATGGAATTAAACAGGAAATAAATAATTTTACAAGAAGTCGTAATCCTATAATTCCTCCAAACAGAACCAACGTGCGATCACCTGTGCGGAAAGCTGTCATCCACTGAAGGTTTAGATGATGAGGATTGTATACGGTGAAGAATCTCAAAAACAAATGTGGCGAGCTGCATAACATGAATATCCGCGGTCGGGCTGCAATTTCCGAGCCGCTGATCACTGTCAACAACGCTTTCACGTCAAGAAAATTTGCCGAGAACACGCAAAATGGACCGGCGATGACTGGAAACGCAATATATGGTTTGAGGAGTCACCTTTCATCTTATTACCAAAAACACACCGTGTTTATGTGTGACGGACATCCAAAGAAGTTTATGCTCACATGTTTTCCTTACCGTGAGACGTAACGACGGCTCTCTAATAATGTGGGCCGCAATTTCCTGGTCTTCCATGGGTTCTATGATTACGCTAATGTGACATTACTGCCAGAAATTATGTGAACATGAATTCTATGACCTAGATAATGTTTTTCAAATATCACAAAACAAACAAATACATATACACACATTGCATATATATATATACACTTAAAAATATTTCAATTTTCATAAAATGATATTTCCATGGTGATTATTAATCTCTCTAATACTGTCTCCTTCAACACAATGTTCAAAAATGTGTGTATTAATGAGAAACTTGGTTTCCAAGTGCGGTTTAAAGAATTCGTTTGGGTACCAGTGCAAAGACACAATCAATGATTAATTACGTCAATTATCTAACTGGGCATCGTCCGACCATGTAGGATCAGGTAGGTTGAAGCTTATCTAAGATGCCCATCAAATATTTAACATCAAGCATCTTAGCCTAACATGCACATATAGAAATACTCAAACATAGTCATGAAAAAAAAATCACTTACGAAATATAAATAGGATTGTGTTATAATGTTTTATACGTAAAAGATTAGATCATTTCACAAAATCTTTTCCTTTCAATTTTTTTTTTTTTTTTTTAACACTTTGAATTAAAATACGACAATTTCACAACACTGAAATAAAACAAAATATGAACTTTATATTTCAAAATGAACAAAATTTATTATTTTCCTTTTTATCAAAATATATCTTCAAAGCATAAGTTCGTTGCCTTTTGTCCCTACTATTAAAATTTACACGTATCGCCGTTACGACTGCGATAAGTCTGTGAGCATGAACCGATCGCGAAAAGACTATTGTGGCTGGATACTATATTAAATTTTTACTTATACTTATCAGCCTGGGTCCATTACTATTTAGGGTAGATTATGTTCTGCAATAGCCAGACAATCTTCAATTGAAGAAAATCAACTTAATACAGTATTACTATATGAAACACTCATTGGTGATGTATTTCGGCTGTTTTGTCTGGCTCTGCCTCATCTCGCGCCGCAAGCACCCAACAACCAGCTTGGATGTGTGTCTGTGTAACCTGATGCGTGTGGGCGGGGACGCACCTTAAAACTCAAAAATGACAATAGTGAATTCTAATATACATGGAATTACACGCACTTCACTATATTTCAATTCTTTGAAATATTGTCACACTTTTACCTTTTTGAATAAAACACCTCTTCTAGAACTCTATTAGATGGCATGCTTCTTGCAACGGAGAAGTGAGAAATATTGTTCCCTGCTGATATGTGTTTATCTTGTGATGTAACTTCTAAAAATAAACTTAAAGGACTACAGAAAATCTCTATATGAAACACAATTGCACTTCTGTTGTTCGTTGAACAGTTCCAAACGAAGTCTAAAGCGAGAATCAAAATGAAAATTTTCCAAGGGAACAATGGCGTAGCGTCTAAACTAAATATAAAGGCTCCACTACGTTATAGGAGTCCATGTTAAAAGCAAGCCATAACCTTGGTGTTCATAAGTACGTAAAGCAAAACCTTGACCTTAATACTACTGTTTACACACAATGTATCAAACAGAGAAACTGTTAATTTTTTTTTTTGTGTGTGTAAACATTAAATGAGTAATTAGTGCGAATAACTTCAATTAAAAATATTCGATACTCAAATAAGGTTATGATTCTTTAGAGCTGTTAAGCAGCAGAACTTGGTAAAAACATATCTGGTTAATAATAGACAATGAAAATTTTTCTCACAAAATTGATACATTATTTGCCAGAAACTGCTTATGACGAAAAATAATATCTTTTCGTAAAATTGACAGACTATTTGCCAGAAACTCAGACTGTTAGGATTGGTGCAATATTAACGCCACGTTGCAACACACCTCATGAATTAAAAAGAGTATTTACATTTTATACTTCTATTCAACATGGCTGACCAGACAACAACAAAACTTCCTGTTAGTAGCATGCACAATGATTAAGATTAGTTACATGAAAAGCCACACTTTTTACATTCATTAAAAGAACCAAGAATACTAGATCTAAAATTTACTGTCATTTTTTTGCGCTTTTAGCTATTATGAAGTAACCAATTAGTATCGGTTATCGAACCAATGATACGACAGGACATCGATCCAGACAGAGAAGAAGGAAGTTTCAACGTCTCCTCAGTTACAGAAGCCATTCCATGTAGTCGGAGAACTTCCATTTCATAATCTTACGAAACTTGATTGAGACATAATTAAGTCTCTAGAAATTTTCCTTTCCCGTTCACGTACTGTAAAATAGCAGTAACCACTTTTCTGTAAGTCACCACTTTCTTAATCACATTCCAAATTTTCCCCACTGCCAGCATGGCCTGATACTTCGTCATTACCCTCTGGGAGGAGCGATCTATGTCACGATGTCATACCACCAACAGAATCGTCTCGTAAATATTATAGCCACAAAGGTTAGGTGGTTATTTACCTTGCAGCTGTTGTTATTCATCTGTGTCCATAGCCTGATGCTGTTGGTGGCCGCTGCCTATCATTCTGCTTGTGGTTCTGGATAAGGACCACCCGACTTCTGTGGTAGAGAGCAAAACGTCATCCAGCTGTCTGAGAGTCAAGAGGAAGGCTGGGAACTCTGATGTTAGTCAATGGAGAGCACGTCACGAAGTGGAGCTAGTAAAAAGCCCGTAGTTCATAAGGGGGCGATTCTGATATCTTAAGATAGAAACTTAGCTTTGCAACACCACCTGCGCCTTGATCTCTTCGTCGTGGTTTGAGAGACAATTCGTGAGTCATTGTACTGGCTCTTGAAGCAGGTGGAGCGATACTGTAACCCAGCAAGTAAAAGGCAATTCTTCTAAATTTTCCCCCTCGCACAATCCAAATTTGTTTAGTCACCTATTTTTTACACACTCTCTAAATCTGATTGTTGAGTATTATTTCCATGTTCATTATGAACTAACACCCTATCTATCTATTCTATTGGCTACATCTTCATTGAGGTAGAGAACTGGTTCCCTACCTTCCTGCTAACCGGTCTCAAAACCTCCGTTTTGAGTATAGCTAAATGTTGTATATGCTGATCTCTTAACTGTAGCCTAGTCCTAAAAATAGCCATACTATATAATGTGTATTTGTATACAGGATGTTCATAAACTATACCGACAAACTGTGAGGGATGACTCCTTACATCAAAATAATAAAATAAGTTCAATGGATCTGTGGCCGAAAGTGCACACAGCTAGGACTGTCCAGAAATGTACAAAATATGCAGTGCCACACCTCTATTTCGAACATGAGGAACTGTGGAATGGTTATCCATATCAGCATAAAGGAAGCCACACATACGCCATCCAAAAATGCATATTTCTAGAATGTGCAATGGGTTAGGATGGGATACTCCACAGGGATAATTCCCAGACATTCTCCCAACAGAGTTCTCAGATATAACCTGACTTAAAGCCCTGGCAGCAGCCAGCATGCGTCGGCGACTGGCTCCACGGTTCCTCGTGTTCGGTATAATGTGTGATGAGTTGGTATTTTTTCTCGGTACAGTTTACAGTTTTTTTTTACGTATAAGATTCAAAAAGTATATCGCCCTTCGTCACGTTCAGTGATCACTTCTGTCAAGGCTTACTTTTTGCCCATTTTAGATTCTCCTTTAACTCTGAACATATCTAGGAATTCCGTTGGGAGCATGTCTGAATTATGTTCTATGGAAAATCCCTTGCGTTACCACTGCATATTGTTTTTGGAAGGCGTTTGTGACATCCTTTACGCTGCCATGGAATGTTAGTCCACAGTTCCTCGTGTTCGAAATGACGTTTACAATATATGTTTTGCACGGCTTTGGGTAGCCCTAGCTCGGAAACTATGCACTTTTCCCCAAAGGTCAATAAGAACTCTTTTTCTTATTTCGATGTGAGGCATCATCTCTTACAGTTGGTCGGTATAGTTCATTAGTACCCTGTATATGAATGTATGTATGCATACATGTATATTTTTGTTAATTATACAGTAGTTGTTGATTTTAATGATCCAGAGGTCCGGTATCAGCAATTAATATGTTAAATTACAATCAACTGAATTTCCAGTATGATTACAATCAATCAATGTAATGCAATTATAAATAAAGCGAATTGCCACACCACATTCTATTACAAAATAATATTAATTAACTTACAACATGCACGGAAGAATCTACATTTGTATTTATTGATTAATACAGGTTTATACGTAGAACTCATTTCTTTTATTACGTAAAATAAACTATATAGCGCATTTATGGATTCGCAAGTCTTATCAGCTGTTATGTCTTATTGATAGATTTGTTTAGCCTGCTCAGAATGTTAATTATCTATGGTACATATGACAAAGCCTTGCTCTATTTTCTCTCTGAGAGTAAGTGCAACTTATGTCAATTTAAAATAAAGATAATCATATTCAAGCACTGAATCGAATCTATGTAACTTTCTTATAATTTGGTATCTCTCAGTAACAATTTGGAACTCTGATCGTTTAATGCTGTGTTGAATATTCATCTGAAATAGCAATTTGACTTTTAATACCTTAGAAACGTTAATAATTGTATTTCGAATGTCTTAATATTCACGATTCTGGAACATTATTTAAGATTTCTTTTATTCGAAATTCTCTTGCAAAAAATACTGACATTTACTAAATCATTTACACAAAATAATATGAAAGGTCTTAAAGGTCTTATCGCAAAAATATAAATATGGACAAGAACAAATTTAAAAACATACACTAGGCTAATTTAATTTAATAATTCGAATGAGTATTAAATTTCTATACATTTGTTGATAAATCAGCTTATAAGGATCATATGTTATGTACTTACATCATCATCATCGGAAGCATTTTTGCTTTTGCTCAACTCGTCGAAAATATCTGGATTACTTGAACCACTTTTCGGATTGACGTGGTGCTTTAAGAACAGCAACTTATCGTAACACCATAGAGAAGGAAGTAATGCTTCTTCTGGACAGCCGGTAGCCTTTAATCGCCTCAACTTCTGGTACTCAGTAATGAACTGAGTTCTCAAATTACTGATTTTATTCTTGCAGTCTAAAACTAAAAAGAAAATAAATAAATATAGAGGTATTCATAATTATTCTTTATAAGCTCTTGTTTCTGTGCGTGAATCAAAGTTTTAGATTAAGACAAAGCTATACACTCTAAGATGAATACCTATAGTCCTTCCTGATGATCTAGAAGATAGCTTGCGCTTCTTTAGTCTTTGCAGAATGAGTAGATTTAGATCGAATATATTGGGTGCCACAATGCGCTTATGGTGGACACTGATAACGAACCTATTGTTGTGTCTCCTTATAGAAGATTTAAGTTTGCCTTCTTTCTCATTTTCTATGCTATTCAATTTTTTCCAACAAAGAATCAAGTTGTGTGTTATCTTTCTACAAAAAAAGTACGTCGTTCACGTATCTGTAATGGTGTGTTGTACTCAATACCCGTTCTTGTAATATATTACTTTCAAATGTATGAAGTATCAAATTAGCCTTAAAGGTGATAATGGATTCCCCGTGTTCTCAATTTTTGATGCGCAATTTTAGGTTTGACAAGGTGACGTTTCTACTGCTCTACCCTGGTAAGTCCGTTCTTTTTATTGTTTCTGATATTTTTATTTTTCTTTGTCCTGCAGTTGTTCAAGCTTCCAGGGAAGAGTAGAAGGTTCGGAAGGAGAAAGTTTGGAAGGAAATGCACAAACTTAAAAGTAGAATGCGCCTGTCATTAGAATTTGTGTAAGTCATTTTTTTGTGTGTTCAATTACATCGTATTCGACTGCACTAATTTTATATGTCAATTGTTAAAAGGAATGATGTCTTAATAAAAATCTTGAAATCTTTCAGTTTAACGTTCCACGATTACGCCTATGAAGCCTAGATCTCAGGCTTAGAGTGGAGATGATGCATTAATCATTATCCTATCCAGACTATCTACACACTTTCATTATTGGGTGCTCTATGTCATAGATCAATGGTGCGATCGAGCGCGGAACAGTAAGTCGGACATCGGTTCGATACATGGGCAAGCCATACAGTTTTATTGTACATCAAGTTTACCTGAATTATTTCTAGTGTAATTTATCTTGTTCTGTACACACGTACTATTCCATTTCAATTGAGATAAAACCATACCCCAAAATACTATGCTTTTCTAATATTAAAACTAACTACCCTGTATTTATACCCTGTGAAAGATTTTAAAAAATGTGTAATGAGAAAAAGTAGTGCAGTATTATCTTTTACCAGCTTCGTTCTTAATGAAACCACAGTTCTTACTCAATAATTATAAGGTAACAACGATGGGGATACTCGATCGAAAAGATGTCTTTTTTTCTACGTCAGCCATCTTGAGTAGGGTTCTTCCTGGGTTCTCTCATTCACACCAGGCAAATGCCGAGATGTTACCTAACATATAGATTCAGACCGCTTCCTTCCTTCTCTCTTCCCTGAATGGTGTGCTTGCCGAGGGCTGACATCCATCATACGTGAGGAATATAAGGCCATACATGCCGGTAATGTCCGACAATATGTATACCTAGGTACAAAAATAAACAATGTAACCAGAAAAGTTCTTGCTGCTCATGATCGTCAGAAACAGTGCATGGTACTCAGCATAGGTCTTGAAGTAATTTCCATCAGCATCCAACACCCTTTGCCAATGTTCCTGCAGCTGCGTAATGTCCTGGTGATAAAACTACCAGGGTGGGAGAGGGACGTAAAGAAACCGGTGAATGCGTGGTATAATCCTGCCTCATTGTGGAAGGATTTCCCATCGAATGGTTGTTCAGCGGGATGGCGTTTGGTTCAGCGGGCGTGGTGGATGGAACGGTACCCTCCGCCAAGTCGCTGAATGATATCTTGGTAGTCCTTGCCACGTATGGACTTGCAATGTCGATACCATCTTTGAGATTAACCAACACTGACTTCATATGCTGCAATGCATGTTGCACTCATTACAAATGCTGCGAGTACAAGCCCGTAGTGATGGTATAGTCTGGTGGTAGGAGCTTTTGTAATACCCCACTTGGCGACTAGACCACTAGACACAGAACATGATTTTGCATGGGTGGCAGATATGGTCTTGAAGAGTGAGGCACCAAGTTACGTGATACCAATCAACTGTCTCGTAAGTTTGGGAGTGTCATATTGGACCCACTTTTCGTTACTCGTAAGCACACTACCAAATATGAGTGTATTGCAGTGCTGAGACAGCAACAACAAACTGAGATAGCAACACGATGTCACTAGTTTTCCTTGGCTGCCGATAATGTGAGGGGTACCGTAGGACAGAGTTCCTCAACCTCTTCCATTGACGTAACACATATTTAACATAGAGAATACACATATACCAGAAGTCAAAGCTACATTCTACAAAATAATGTTTTTTTTTTTTTATTTATTTATTTTCACTCTAGAATGTAAATTTATATTAAAAGATAAACTATTTTAGAATCTACTTAATTAGTTACTTATTTAAACATACCAATTTAAAAAAAGCATTACATGAATACATATTTTTGATTTTATACTTCAGTTCTGAAATGAGCTTACAATCGTAAGCAATGAATGTAAAAAAGAAATACTACAGAATTCATATTCTTTTTTCAGCGGGAAGGTTGTGTTTGTTTAGCTAAACACAGCTTATTAATATCTGTTACAATTAATTTTCCAGCTAAGGTGGCAGAATAAATCTGCTACAGACGCCAGAGTATATCACTGAACCAGTAATGTGCATCTGAGAATGTGTCCGAAAGATAGATCTGCACTTAACTGAATTCTAACAGGCAACTCAATGCATTCCCTTCCAAGTTACCTGAATTCGGTGTGGACTAAAAGTGAATCATGTTGAACATCCATTTCACTGCACAAAACGGTGTTTTGAATTCAAAGCTCCGGTTTTATGAAACTGACAATTTTAACTGATTGAAAACTGTCTTCAGACATATTTCTTGTGGCTAAAGCCTCGCGATGGATACTACAATGCACATGTTTTACTACTGCACGTACTTAGCTTTATATTTGGCAATAACACCACTGGGTTGCCCTGTCCTGAGCATGCTCAATCGGAACAAACTGAAAAACTCTTTCTTTTTCTAAATTCTTTAATTACTTATTATAAATTGGTCTAATTTTAAAACCATTCCATTTGAAATCGTTCGAGCTGGCAGAAATTTAAAAAAAAAAAAAAAAAAAAAAAACTTCTTTTTCACAATTTCCCAATGTGTAAATCGAATAAGAACATGATCCACGTTGATGATGTCAGTAGTTTTCCAATCCAATAGAAAAATATTTACTAGCCCTTAATTTTGTCAACTAACTACTCCTTAAAGATAAATGTGAAATTCTTCATGATACGGTGTCATTGGACAGTGAAATTCTTTCAGATTATTTTGCTGGTATACCTCCCAACATTATTATAACCATATTAGTAGCTGAGGATAATATTAATGACTCTCCTACCGTATGAGATTTTCCTGCCTTGCCTATTCTTAAACTGATCGCAAAAAAATGTCTACAGAGCCTACAAATTCAATTTAGAAAATGATTATATTTGATCTTTCTTCCTGCTAAAAAATCAGACAGTTTTCTTTCAAAATATTTAACAGGTTTTTGTGTCAAATCCTAACGATTGTTTCTAATATAATGTTTGACAAGAGAAGACTTCATTGAATGATTGGGTAGCGTTTCATAACAGATTACATAATTGCAAGTTTTAGTCACAAACTCCCGAGTACACAACTGGCTCTATAGGTCTTGACCTATAGTTGTACAATAATATTAGGGACAATGAACATAAGTATCTTTGGCATTATAGCACTATCAAGTCAATAACGCAAATTGAAGCTTTATTAGGGAATATGGTTTGGTGTAATTCAAATTTACAGAACAGTATTTTCTATCATTACGTACTGGCATTTGATCTTCTATTGAGAAAGGTTTACTTGTTGAGACTGAAAAAAACTGCTTCTCCTATTCTAGGATCAAAATTACAAACTGACATTTAGAGAACACATTGATCTGTTGTAGCGCAGAGAATTCCGTTAAGAGGTTCGCTGAATTATTCCTTCAATTGAGAAAAATTTCTGAACATGCGGTACAAGTGTCTTTTTGTACAGGAACGACGTAAATTCCCTGAATAGAAATATTCACGTTTTCTTTTTTTCTGTCAGTTTGTTTCTTGTCTTGATCCAAGTATAGCTGCACATAATCAATATCGGTTTAACGACTTTCACGTTCTACATGCAAGTGGAACAAGACGGAGAACTGAAGATTAAGCAACTTTCTTTTGAAAACTAACTTGAAAGCTTACCGCACCGCTTGTTTCCCATGATACTGCCTCGATACTAATACTTTAGTTACAAACAGAACTTCAATATTATTGAGGTACATTCATATATAAAAGTTTTAATGATAATGATTAAAACACATAAAGACAAATTTTCATCTATAGTATGAGGGATCATTAACCAAGGTGGAAAAAATCCTTTTCTAAAAAATTATTTTGTTGATTTAAATCAAATGTTTCTCCTCGTATAATACAAGTCGCAAACTGAAGAAAAAGCATTAGGAATTAGTATTAAATGTTAATTATGTCATTTAAGTCAAAATACTGGGGTTGAATTTTGAATTAATTCCCAATCGTTAACCTATTTCACTCCCAAACAATATTTCTTAAGCATTAAGGAAAAAGTACAGCAACGTGACACTTTTTATTAACATGACGCTTTTTTTTTTCACAAAAGTTACTGATATTTGGCAGAAGCATATTAAAAAAAAAAGGTCGGAACTAACATGCGGCATGAAATACATATAAAATACATAAATTTCGCCTTAAGTTATAAAATCTAAAAGAAAAAAAAATGTTTTGGAGAGGTGATCGGACCCCTCTAAATACGCTCCTATTATTTGGGAACAAACAAACAGACGGGCACATAAAAAAATTTTCCTCTTAAATGTCTATGGTGCTTCCTCCGGTGGAATAACGATTTACAAACCCTATGTTACGAAGAAGAGAAAACAGAATTGCCCCGTTACGGGTTTAAAACCGGATTTTCTCTAATCATCCTCTGCATGACACTCTTTTTCATACTGTCTCGTTTTATAGTTATAGTTTAGTATCATTTTATAATTATCATCATCCACAATCGAAATAACAGAACAGAAACGTGATTTTATTTTCACTTTAAATTAACTTATTTCGGAATTTGATTTTAATTAACGATTTTTATTTTAAAAATCAAGTGATTTAAATCAGACTGATGTCGTTAACCGTGTCTCTGTCTTGTGTTTTTCTCACAACTTTGAACATGCTTAACTTTGCAGCCAAAGCAGGATAAAGTTATTCGAACGGGATGGTTCCATTAATTTCCTAATAATTTCATACGGTCTTCAAGTTCTGAGGTTCTATGAGCACGTTTATATATTCTTTTCAAATCATGATGTACGTCCAACCCTGAGGATTATAAAGTTTCTGCAGTCATGGTATGATGAAGCGTAAAATCAACTGTGCAAAGTGTGGAAAAGAAGTAAAAATTCAGAACAGAGGCTACAGCCCTACGTACACTATTTTCTGTCGTAAAGGTAAGAAAAGAAGACAGTGTAGCTTTTTTATTTTTTATTTTTTTTAAGGATTGAAATCAAGTGTTTTTGAAGATAAGAAATATTATGAATATTCTAAGTGTTTTCCCACCATCCTCGTTTATGAGTATACCCTACCCCCCGTCGCCGACACGCCTGCTCCCTGCGAACGCACCACCTCGCTACCACTCGGGCCCCCCTGCTGCGTTACTGCCTTGACTCGGTTAGATTGCATTCGTGCTTTTTAGTGTCTACCTAGCCCAAGTTGGTTCGTGGTTTATGCACTGTAGTCTTTAGACCTCATTTAGTGCATGTTCTGGAAAAAAGAAACCCGAAAATGCAAGCAATGTGCTAAAATTTCGTACAACCATCTGCTCGAGTAATGCCACCAAAAAATATGGGCTCTTACCTCTGACGTCTCTAATAATGCTACAAAACAAAATCCAAAGAGAATGCTTGTAAAAACGTAATAATGCATAAGAAAGCCATGGTGGACTGAATACGTATGCCAATGCAATGCATTAAGTCGATAAAGCTGTCTAACACGTAAGGCATATAGTAACATCATGAAATTGCCTGTGTATTTGGACTACTCTCGTTTAGGCACTTGCTCCCTACGGACAAACCCACAAGAATTGTCCTGCCCTCACTATTGATACACTTCTTGCTTTTTAAAGTGGCCACCTAGCACAAGCTGGTTTGTGTTTTTCGCATTGTAGTTTCTGCAGATCCTGTATTAGGACACATTAGGCAGGTATGAGCCAGAATGCTTCACTCATTAAATTACTTGAGTAAATTATATATTTCAGATCAACATTCGACGATTATGTTCTACGCTGAGAGAGACAGATGACTAAGCCAAGTGAATGACGATGGAAGAACTGGTGGAATGAGACGGTCGGAGGAAACAAATACCCCGCAAAAACGCACGAACAAAATGCTGTCCACCACAAACGTACCTGACTAGGCATCAACCCAGACCTAGAGCACCAAAGATAAGCGTTCTACCACTGTACCTTTTTACACTGTGCTTAAAATGTAATTTCTCATGCGTTGATACTCTTCGGTGCCCTCTGTGCAGAATCAGTTTAGGAAGGTTTAACCGTTATGTGTATGAACAGATGTCGTAAAAACTAGGAGAAAAAACGCAAAACTACTTGCATAGGTTGCCTCTAAAATGCAGGAACTGCATCTACCCTAGTATGCGCAGCAGTAGAAAGTGAGCTCCATACCAAAAAGGCGCGCCAGTGACGATAAGAATGCAGATATCCAAGGTAACGTCCAATTTAAACGCTCCACGGTAATCAAGAGAACGCTGTAATAAGCAAAACGATTTCACTACTCTATTTCGCCTTTAGTTTCTAAGATTTTTGAGTGCTTCTGGGGTACATGGGCTTTTTGAGCTTCGTATTTTTAAAAACACTGCACATATTATTGCGAATTCCAATTTTCCGTTCGTGTGTAATAGAAACGGCAGCTTCGTACTACTTCGTAATTAATTATAGTATACATGGGATAGTTTTGGGAACTGGGGGCCAATACAAAGTTAATCTAACCTAAACTACTCTAATCTAACTTCAACAAACAAAAAGTACAGAAAATATACCAAGTAAGAAATCTTAATTTTAAAAATCCTGGCCCCCAAATCCAAAATTATGCCGCATATATTACACAAAAGCCAGCCTATTTGCTACAACTTGATAAGAGTGCTTTCAAAACAGAACCTATACAAAATTAAATTCTCTTTACTGATTTTGACAAAATGAACGTGTAGTTTTACTATATGGACCAACAGTGTAACTAGTAGTAGGAATGGGTTAGAAGCCCTGCAGGGGATAGTAGGTTGTTGATTTTTAGTTTATCGTTTCTTTCAGCAGCGAGGCGATATGAGACGTGGACCTACGGATTAACGTGGATTCCGAACCACGTGAGCTCCCGCCGGGAATCGAACCCGGGTCTCCCACAGAAGTTGGTAGGATTCTGTTCTCGACATAAGATGGGCAAATTAAAGACTTGCCCAAATCTTTCTGTACGTTTTACAATCTGTGGATCCGTATAGTAAAACTGCACCAAAATAAATGTCAGGATCATTAAAAATCAAATCATATAGTACTGCATCACCATCAGCATGTGCTGGTGTAGTTTTGGCACACCACATTTGGAACATGTACAGGTAAAATTGAATACTTTGTATGAAAATACATATGTATAAGAAACACATTTCTGTAGGCGACAGAATTTTATAGAAAGTAATACAGTTGCATTTTAAGTTTACAAGTATAGAGTTGCTAGTGTAAAATCATTACAAGTGTTTTACGATAGATAAAATAAGTGAGTACATGTAAAAGATGTCTCTATTAGATGGTATTGGGAAGGTTCTAGAACACAGGGCACACCATGTAGGTTAGTAGCTAGCATAGTGTTTTCCACCTGCCGTTAATTTCTGCACAGTGTACAAAAGTATTTTACGTTTACAAGTGGAGCGTTACTAGTATGAAACCATGACAAGTAGTCGACATTCGTATATTTGCCAAAACATACTTCTTTTCACTTCCTCGCTTACGCGTACACCCACTATCGCTGACGCGCCCCCTCCCTTAGGCTGCACCCCGCATGATTCACCAGCTTTACCCTGCTCTGACTCACCCTTCGTCTTGGGAGTGGCTACCTAGCACATGTTAGTTTTTGCACTAATTCTTATGCCATACATCCGCAAGCCATATTTATAATTTCCGAAAATAAGAAAGAACGTATCTATTTGCCCTTGGGTAATAGTATACATGAGAACCCCCTGTCTTCCGTGCGCGAGGATACTTCATATTATATATTTATACGTTACCAAATTAAATCACTGCGTTGTCTTCATTATATGTGCTTAACATTCTATTTTTACTTTCTAGAATAAATTTTGTTGATTTCGATTCGAAAAATGTTAAATATTTTTAAATTTATATCATGATGCAGACCAAAATCCTTGTTGCATATAATGTAATGCGCCATAGCATATAAAGTACAAGGGCAAATAGGTACGTTCTTTCTTATTTTCGTATCAGTGGATAAGTAAATGAAAGTGGGTTTGTTACCCCCTTTCTAAGTTCGTAGATACTCAATGAATAATCCCTAAAAGTATGAGCGTCCAGCTTCTGGAACTCAGACGGTCTTACGTATACTATATCCGCAAATCAAAAAATAATTGCTTCAACAATTACTCCCGGTCGTCTCCTTGAATTTTATCTATAAGATATTTTCATGTCGCGCAGCACAAATCTTTTAGGAGGCAAAAGAAGGAAATTAGTAAAAGAATAATAATTTTTCAATTATCTCTAGTGGTGCATCAAAACTAAACCTGCACACCCCTTTCAACATCATTTATTATTTACAGATACAAGAGCTCTAAATTTTCCACCTTGCACAATTTCTTTATTGGGAATTGCCGAATGCAGACACTACGCTTGTTTCAATGTAGGAGTAGTACTATCACCAGATTTAGTAAGGTCAGTCGGGATTCAGTCACAACGTATTTGTATACAGAAAGCTGCAAACAAATTTCGACAAAAATTACATCCTTGCTTAAGTGCTAAAATGACGGTTAACTCTCTTGATATCTCCTTAAAGAAGGATATGTATCTCGTACTAACTTAAGGGATACCCCTCCTTCATACCTGTTGTATTAGGACGATAATAGTTAACAGTTTTGCATATTTCCTCTAAAGCCTGCGTCCTTGCAATCTTCTTTTTATAATTTCTGTGCTTTGCATTATATAAACATTCACGTTTCGAATATTCTTCAATTAAAACAGTTGCACTTTCTCTTGTCCATGTAGCCATCTTGAATGAAGCACAAAAGTATCACCGTATCACTAAAGTATGTACTCTGATTGGTAGACAAATGCAAGATTTAAAACCGTATATGGGTCCGCCATGTGACTTTTCCATTTCGGTCAAGAATGATTCTCACAGTTAATTTACATAATAAAGGGTCTTCTATCTAAATTTTTGGGAGTCGGAAAGCAATGCAATTAATTAAACAAGCATTATAACTGCTATATTAACGGCCACATACTAAACGCAAATATTGCGTGGTGTTGACGCAAATTCCAATGAAAATAGGACCCATGGGCCTATTATTTTCTCTGAGATAAAAGTAAAACAATGATGATTTAATACAAAATATTAGCTTTTATTGTTTCGACATTAATGGGTATATAAAGGAAGCTCTCTCTCAGATCTCCACTTCCATCCGGTAGAAAATATCTGTTGCCTCTCTACTATTATTAGATTAGAGAGTGGAAAATAACTTAATGTTAACACCAAATTATATATATATATATATATATATATATATATATATATATATATATATATATATATATATATATATGGAGAAAAAGATAATCTGAATTACCTTTGTCACACTATAATGGCTACATACTATTCCTACTCCCTAGTGTCCCGTAAAATTTCCTGTATCCAGAACAGGACATGTGGGGGGATCGAAAAGATTTCGGGCGAATAATTCAGTGGGGGCTATCGAGAGGAGTCACACTGGTAACAATTATAATTTTATTGCTACAAGCTAAGAAAAGAAAACTTATCCGATGCGCTAATTCCTTATAATGCATACAAGAATAAATACATTATGTATTCCTTCCCTTAGCTTAGCGATAAAATTTAAACATTTACCATGTGACCTCCCTCAAGAGCCGCTTCTGGATTACTTCAGTTAACTTTACATCTGTAACTCTTAGTACAGAAATACTGTTATTATATACTGTACTACGTAGAAGCAAGTAGTATGGGCTGCACTTTGCCTCACTTTGGACTTTGACCCCGACCTTTGTGACGTCATAGGTCAAAGGTCAATGACCTTGGCCCGGGGTCAATGACCTAGGGGTACCTAGGACCACCCCTCTAAATTTTGGCAGGGGTACCTTGGCCCACCTCCTAAATTTTGGCAGGGGTACATAGGACCACCCCCCTTAAATTTTGGAAATTGCCAAATTTAAAAATTTGGTATGGTAGCCTAGGACCATAGTATGTACCTCTATCAGTATTGGGTGTCTATGTCGTTCCCTTTTATGGGTAAAAAATTGCCAAAAATTTAAATTTCGGGGGTTTTTGACCTAATTTATCCCCTTGGATGAGGTGTTATTACCCTATATAGTTATATGGGCGTATACAGGGGTCCATTCCCTTTCATAAGACATGGGTATATTAATGCACCCCTTGAAAAATTTGGGAGGGGTACCATGGCCCACCCCTTAAATTTTGGAAATTGCCCAATTTCAACATTGGGTATTATAGTACCGGACCCTAATATGTATCATGATAAATTTGGGTGGTCCACCTCGTTCCCTTCTAGGGGTACAAAATTGCCAAAACTATAAACGTAAGCAATACGTTGTACCACGAGTTTGGTTTTCGACCTAATTTATCTCCTTGGATGAGGTTCTATTACCTTATATGATTATATGGTCATGTATAGGGGTCCATTACCTTTCATAAGACATGGGTATATTAATGCACCCCTTGAAAAATTTGGGAGGGGTACCTTGGCCCACCACTTAAATTTTGGAAATTGACCAATTTCAACATTGGGTATTATAGTATAGGACCCTAATATGTATTATGATAAATTTGGGTGGTCCACCTCATTCCCTTCTAGGGGTACAAAATTGCCAAAATATAAACGTAAGCAATACGTTATACCACGTGTTTGGTTTTCGGCCTAATTTATGTGCTTGGATGAGGTCCTATTACCTAATATAGTTATATGATCATGTATAGGGGTTTATTACCTATCATAAGACATAGGTACATTTGTGCACCCCCCGGGAGGGGTACAATGGTTCACCCCTTAAATTTTGGAAATTGACCAATTTAAACATTTGGTATTATAGTACAAGACCCTAATATGTATTATGATAAATTTGGGTGGTCCACCTCGTTCCCTTCTAGGGGTACAAAATTGCCAAAAATATAAATGTAAGCAATACGTTATACCACGTGTTTGGTTTTTGGTCGATTTTATTCCCTTTGATGAGGTGTTATTACCTTATATGTTTACATGAGCGTATACAGGAGTCTATTACCTTTCATAAGACATGGGTATATTGATGCACCCCTTTAAATTTTTGGGAGGGGTACCTTGGCCCAACCCTTTAATTTTGGAAATTGCTTAATTTCAACATGTGGTGCCATAGTACTGGATACTAATATGTATCATGATAAATTTGGGTGGTCCACCTCGTTCCCTTTTAGGGGTACAAAATTGCCAAAATATAAACGTAAGCAATATGTTATACCACGTGTTTGATTTTTGACCTAATTTATCTCCTTGATGAGGTCCTATTACATCATATAGTTATATGGTCATGTATAGGGGTCCATTCCCTATCATAAGACATAGGTACATTTGTGCACCCCCGGGAGGGGTACAATGGCCCACCCCTTTAATTTGGAAATTGCTCAATTAAACATTTGGTATTACAGTATAAGACCCTAATATGGATCACTATAAATTTGGGTGGTCCACCTCGTTCCCTTTTAGGGTTACAAAATTGACAAAATATAAACGTAAGCATTACGTTGTACCACGTGTTTGGTTTTTGACCTAATTTATTCCTTTGGATGAGGTCCTATTACCTTATATGGTTATATGGTCATGTATAGGGGTCCTCGCTATCATAGTACATGACCTCAATATGTATCATGATAAATTTGGGTGGTCCATCTTGTTCCCTTTCATGGGTAAAAATTGCTAAAATATAAACATAAGCAATATGTTGTACCATGTGTTTGGTTTTTGTCCCAATTTCTTCCCTTTGATGAGGTTTTATCACCTTATATGGTTATATGGTCATGTATATAGGTTCATTTCCTGTCATAAGATATGGGTACATTGATGCATCCTTTAAAAATTTGGGAGAGGTATCTTGGCTCATCCACTCGGTTTTAGAAATTGTTTAATATAAGCATTTGGTATCATAGTACAGGTCTCCAATATGTACCACTATAAATTTGGATGGTCCACATCGTTCCCTTTTCATAGGTAAAGAACTACCAAAAATCAAATTTCGGAGGTTATTGACCCCTATTTAGCATGTTATATGGTTTATTACCTTTATATGTTTATGTTCCCTTTTAAATTTGGGAATTATCAAATAACAAAATTCGGTAAACGTTTTCTAAGACCCATTGTAGATGTTGATGTTCCTCTTATGGCCAAATATTCAAAATTTAAATGTTATTGACCGGCTTTATTATTGAATAAGTACAGGATTTATTACTTTTTTCATAAGACACAGGTGTATTTTTGTACCAATCTTAAATTTTGGAAGGGGTACATTTCTTATTGTCGTATCAATAATTGGTAATTGGATAGTATCTCATTCATTGGGTAAATCATTATGATCACGTGATCGGTTATTGACCTATGATGGGATTAGGAGTCCAGGACATTGGTACATTGAAACTTTGTAGGATAATTTGATAATGCGTCATTGGTTTTGATTATTCCCGCCAAATATAAACGTAAGCAAGACGTTGTACCACGTGATTGTCCTTGATGAGGTAGTGTACAGGGATTCATTTCCTTTGTTGTGGTACTTCTTAAGTTTGAGTACACACACACTTCTACAAAACAGTTGGTTCTACTCAGGTAAACAATTGACGGACATTATTGACCTTATTGAACATATAATGATATGATTAACTCTAAGACTTAGGTATATCAAGAGAAGTATTCTTTAAATTTGGGAATGGTGATAAACAGAATTTTAACATAAGGTGCGAAATTTGAAACAATACATTGAACTTTAGTCACAGCTCATAGTCTAAGATCATTGGTGGTGATTGATTTGAAATCTGATAGCTAACCTTATTGAATCTTATGACTCATAGACGAAAGGCAATACATGCTACAACAGTTTAAAATTTAATCATAAGGTGATGTAATCTGACACTAGCAAAGTTATTGTTAATGCAATTTGATTGGATGATCACTATCTTTCCTGCAATCTGATTGGTTGATCACTATCTTTCGTGCAATCTGATTGGTTGATGATTTTCAAATCTTTGCTGTATTCAGTTTTGTTTTAACATTTAAAAAGTTTTTGAATTTTTTTTTTGTTTGAAACTTTGGTTTGACATTTTTTGTTTCCAAATTTTTTGTTTAAAATTTTTTGTTTGAAAATTTTTGTTCGAAAATTTTGTTTAAAATTTTTTGTTTGAAATTTTTCGTTTCCAAATTTTTTGTTTGAAATTTTTTGTTTCAAAATTTTGTTTGAAATTTTTTTTTTCGCTTCAAAATTTTGTTTGAATTTTTTTCGTTTGAAATGTTTTGTTTGAATTTTTTTCGTTTCAGAATTTTGTTTCAAAGATTTTTTGTTCTAAATTTTTGTTTCAAAGTTTGGTTTGACATTTTTAAAAGTTTGTGCACTCATTAGTAAAGAACCGGAACTGTTTAGAGCAAAAACCTCTGGCAACATGTAGTGCAATAGTACATGTCAGAACATGATAATGCAACGTCATCAGTTTTGCATCATCGTTCGAGTTAGTATTCATGATAACATCATCATGGCTACTTGTCTGCAGTTTCTAAACACACGTGATGTGATGAAATCATTTACCAAGATTACTGATTTACAACAGAATGTACCTTATAGAATCTTAGCTAGCCAAATGATCCCTACAAAGTTTGGATTAAGAATCGTAGTGAAGCTTGAAAATGATAAGAATATAATTTTACCAGCAAGATATTTTCCCATGGAAGCATCAAAACAAGAAGAACTGCTGCGTTTCTTAAATACTGGATCTGTATCTTTATGTTACAAAGGATTCTTGGGTCGAAGTCATCAACTTGAATTTAGTACACAGCCAGATTCGTCAGCAATTGTGATGAAATCATGAATTCAAACGTCAGCACATCAGCCGTAGTTGTATGAATTTGGTTGGTCGGCATGACGTCAGCAACTGTGATGAAATCATGAATTCAAACGTCAGCACATTCCTTTCCAATGACGTCAGCAATAACTATAAACCAGCAAATACAGTGTCATCCCACGAAATCATTTGAGCAAGTGCTTTTCAGGAGGAAAGATGTGTACTTCTAACGATAAAGAGATCATCTTCGCAAGCTATTATCCAATAAATATATTTCAAACAAAACATGTGATGATTGGTATCAGTGCTAGAACATTTGTACCTGTGATTCGATTGGGCAAAGCAGAACAATTTGGTGTACAACTGACCTGTGAAGAATGGCAAATATTATGTTCACGAATCGACCAAATGAACGATTATTTTCATGATGAGCTAAATGTGACCATAGTCAAATCATTAGGCTCAAATCATGAAGTGGTGACGCGTACAGTCCTCGAAGAGAAGATGGTGCTGTTACGTAAAAAGAGTACATTTCATGTCCCTCGCAACATGGTGTATCTAACGGAAACAGAATGGAACAAATTTATCAGCGTATTCCAGTGTGTGAAACATGCAGTGGAAGTGTGCAACAAAACTAGTATATTCCTGAAAAAGTACTATTTTGAAAAATGTGTTATGCATATTGTACAACATGTATCTAGATATTGTGATGGTTGTCAACATCGTTCGTGGGTGCATACCTGTATTGATAAACAGTTTATTTGTGATCAAATGGACATTGAGTTTCCACCAATTGATATTGCATTAGACCTTAAAAGACTTCAACTGGAATTAAAATTATATGCTAAAGACAAACTAGTGCAAGAAGTTCAAAATACATTGTATCGACAATATCCAGAACCACTATCTGGTATGGATGTATGTGGAGTGTAATAAAATGATCCATTTCAATGAATTGTGTTTTTTCATTTCCAGTACAACCCTATGTTCTGACGTGTACTATTGCACCACAATGTTGCCAGAGGTTTTTGTTCTAACAGTTCCAGTTCTTTTACTAATAAGTGCACAAACTTTTAAAAATGTCAAACCAAACTTTGAAACAAAAATTTAGAACAAAAATCTTTGAAACAAAATTTTGAAACGAAAAATTTCAAAACAAAAAATTTCAAACGAAAAAAATTCAAACAAAATTTTGAAGCGAAAAAAAAATTTCAAACAAAATTTTGAAACAAAAAATTTCAAACAAAAAATTTGGAAACGAAAAATTTCAAACAAAAAATTTTAAACAAAATTCTCGAACAAAAATTTTCAAACAAAAAATTTCAAACGAAAAAATTTTCAAACAAAAAATTTTAAACAAAAAAATTTGGAAACAAAAAATGTCAAACCAAAGTTTCAAACAAAAAAAAATTCAAAAACTTTTTAAATGTTAAAACAAAACTGAATACAGCAAAGATTTGAAAATCATCAACCAATCAGATTGCACGAAAGATAGTGATCAACCAATCAGATTGCAGGAAAGATAGTGATCATCCAATCAAATTGCATTAACAATAACTTTGCTAGTGTCAGATTACATCACCTTATGATTAAATTTTAAACTGTTGTAGCATGTATTGCCTTTCGTCTATGAGTCATAAGATTCAATAAGGTTAGCTATCAGATTTCAAATCAATCACCACCAATGATCTTAGACTATGAGCTGTGACTAAAGTTCAATGTATTGTTTCAAATTTCGCACCTTATGTTAAAATTCTGTTTATCACCATTCCCAAATTTAAAGAATACTTCTCTTGATATACCTAAGTCTTAGAGTTAATCATATCATTATATGTTCAATAAGGTCAATAATGTCCGTCAATTGTTTACCTGAGTAGAACCAACTGTTTTGTAGAAGTGTGTGTGTACTCAAACTTAAGAAGTACCACAACAAAGGAAATGAATCCCTGTACACTACCTCATCAAGGACAATCACGTGGTACAACGTCTTGCTTACGTTTATATTTGGCGGGAATAATCAAAACCAATGACGCATTATCAAATTATCCTACAAAGTTTCAATGTACCAATGTCCTGGACTCCTAATCCCATCATAGGTCAATAACCGATCACGTGATCATAATGATTTACCCAATGAATGAGATACTATCCAATTACCAATTATTGATACGACAATAAGAAATGTACCCCTTCCAAAATTTAAGATTGGTACAAAAATACACCTGTGTCTTATGAAAAAAGTAATAAATCCTGTACTTATTCAATAATAAAGCCGGTCAATAACATTTAAATTTTGAATATTTGGCCATAAGAGGAACATCAACATCTACAATGGGTCTTAGAAAACGTTTACCGAATTTTGTTATTTGATAATTCCCAAATTTAAAAGGGAACATAAACATATAAAGGTAATAAACCATATAACATGCTAAATAGGGGTCAATAACCTCCGAAATTTGATTTTTGGTAGTTCTTTACCTATGAAAAGGGAACGATGTGGACCATCCAAATTTATAGTGGTACATATTGGAGACCTGTACTATGATACCAAATGCTTATATTAAACAATTTCTAAAACCGAGTGGATGAGCCAAGATACCTCTCCCAAATTTTTAAAGGATGCATCAATGTACCCATATCTTATGACAGGAAATGAACCTATATACATGACCATATAACCATATAAGGTAATAAAACCTCATCAAAGGGAAGAAATTGGGACAAAAACCAAACACATGGTACAACATATTGCTTATGTTTATATTTTAGCAATTTTTACCCATGAAAGGGAACAAGATGGACCACCCAAATTTATCATGATACATATTGAGGTCATGTACTATGATAGCGAGGACCCCTATACATGACCATATAACCATATAAGGTAATAGGACCTCATCCAAAGGAATAAATTAGGTCAAAAACCAAACACGTGGTACAACGTAATGCTTACGTTTATATTTTGTCAATTTTGTAACCCTAAAAGGGAACGAGGTGGACCACCCAAATTTATAGTGATCCATATTAGGGTCTTATACTGTAATACCAAATGTTTAATTGAGCAATTTCCAAATTAAAGGGGTGGGCCATTGTACCCCTCCCGGGGGTGCACAAATGTACCTATGTCTTATGATAGGGAATGGACCCCTATACATGACCATATAACTATATGATGTAATAGGACCTCATCAAGGAGATAAATTAGGTCAAAAATCAAACACGTGGTATAACATATTGCTTACGTTTATATTTTGGCAATTTTGTACCCCTAAAAGGGAACGAGGTGGACCACCCAAATTTATCATGATACATATTAGTATCCAGTACTATGGCACCACATGTTGAAATTAAGCAATTTCCAAAATTAAAGGGTTGGGCCAAGGTACCCCTCCCAAAAATTTAAAGGGGTGCATCAATATACCCATGTCTTATGAAAGGTAATAGACTCCTGTATACGCTCATGTAAACATATAAGGTAATAACACCTCATCAAAGGGAATAAAATCGACCAAAAACCAAACACGTGGTATAACGTATTGCTTACATTTATATTTTTGGCAATTTTGTACCCCTAGAAGGGAACGAGGTGGACCACCCAAATTATCATAATACATATTAGGGTCTTGTACTATAATACCAAATGTTTAAATTGGTCAATTTCCAAAATTTAAGGGGTGAACCATTGTACCCCTCCCGGGGGGTGCACAAATGTACCTATGTCTTATGATAGGTAATAAACCCCTATACATGATCATATAACTATATTAGGTAATAGGACCTCATCCAAGCACATAAATTAGGCCGAAAACCAAACACGTGGTATAACGTATTGCTTACGTTTATATTTTGGCAATTTTGTACCCCTAGAAGGGAATGAGGTGGACCACCCAAATTTATCATAATACATATTAGGGTCCTATACTATAATACCCAATGTTGAAATTGGTCAATTTCCAAAATTTAAGTGGTGGGCCAAGGTACCCCTCCCAAATTTTTCAAGGGGTGCATTAATATACCCATGTCTTATGAAAGGTAATGGACCCCTATACATGACCATATAATCATATAAGGTAATAGAACCTCATCCAAGGAGATAAATTAGGTCGAAAACCAAACACGTGGTACAACGTATTGCTTACGTTTATAGTTTTGGCAATTTTGTACCCCTAGAAGGGAACGAGGTGGACCACCCAAATTTATCATGATACATATTAGGGTCCGGTACTATAATACCCAATGTTGAAATTGGGCAATTTCCAAAATTTAAGGGGTGGGCCATGGTACCCCTCCCAAATTTTTCAAGGGGTGCATTAATATACCCATGTCTTATGAAAGGGAATGGACCCCTGTATACGCCCATATAACTATATAGGGTAATAACACCTCATCCAAGGGGATAAATTAGGTCAAAAACCCCCGAAATTTAAATTTTTGGCAATTTTTTACCCATAAAAGGGAACGACATAGACACCCAATACTGATAGAGGTACATACTATGGTCCTAGGCTACCATACCAAATTTTTAAATTTGGCAATTTCCAAAATTTAAGGGGGGTGGTCCTATGTACCCCTGCCAAAATTTAGGGGGTGGGCCAAGGTACCCCTGCCAAAATTTAGAGGGGTGGTCCTAGGTACCCCTAGGTCATTGACCCCGGGCCAAGGTCATTGACCTTTGACCTATGACGTCACAAAGGTCGGGGTCAAAGTCCAAAGTGAGGCAAAGTGCAGCCCATACTACTAAGCAGATCAATTGGAATACATTAAACGATTAGCACAAATGTGACTTTTAATACTTCTCAAAGTTAAGAACTGATTACAAAATGAATACGTAAGTCCGCCAAGTGAATAAAAAGCCTACCTACTTGCAGAAGGCAAATCCGTGTTTTTTTTTTATGAAAGAAAAAAAAAACCTGAAAGTTCTGGGAATCAATGTGGATATTATGAACAACGAGAACAACCTACGAAGGATTGTCACTCCACAAGATATCGAACGAAATTGCTAACTAAACTAATATGAGACTCCAACGAACTGTTTTGAAAATGTACGTACTTGTATTGTTTATCTTACTTTGTGAAAATGTACCAAACAGCGGCGATTAGCATTATTGACCTTCCTGTTTATTGATGTCTTTCCTAGAAAGCTAAATTAGTTTACTCATTAGCGCAAGAAGAAAGTACAAGTGTCCAGACTTCAAATCCCATGTACCAAAAATTTTCTCGTGAGAAATTAGTGACGTTAAAAATTGTACAGATAATACGAAAAGATAGGACAAGTTTAGAGTGCTTGTACGTGACAATATCAAAAGATTTATGCTCAACACGTGTGTCGCAGATGAAACTTTCATCGGTACTGCACATATTTGCTGGTACATTTTATTAATACGTATATTAGTATGGTTTTCTCCTCCTTTAAAATTATTGGGAGCAAGCAAAATGAATGATACTGCCAGCGCCTCCGTGCGTGACAAAGCGTAGAAGCAGAGAATTATTATTTCTTTAGTTACCTCAGAAAACTACCTGCTCACGATAAGTAACTCACAATCTCATCCCATGTCGGCGAACATAAAGAGGCAATGGGCCAAATATACTCTCTGTTTACCCCTGGTCATTTCACGACATGGGTTGCTCTCAGACTGGATCAAAAGATTCTGAACCGAAACACATTTTTCCTTTGTTATTTCAGAAATCATTTCCTTGTCATTTATCTGCATGAGAGATGAAACGCCAAAAATAACTAAATTGTGCAGATTTACGCGAAGTAAGTACTAGATCATTAGTTCAATGATAAAATCACTAAATCTAGTACGAGTGGCATCCCGAGTTAACAGTCGTCGAAGTGAGACGGTATGCGGTAGTATGCCATACTTTTTTTTTTTTTTTTTTTTTTGATGAAGGCACAGCAAGTCTGGTTTTTCAGCTATCAAGACATACCGTCACTGGAAAGTAGATTCTAAATACATTTTATAAATCCATTTTTATACATAGTAATTGAGGAATAGCTTTACAATAAAAACATTTTATTTCTTATGTAGAAATAATTTTTAAGTTGACAACGCCCACATTTTTGTTATCTTTTTCCAATCTTTTGTCTTTAAAATGAGATGTCTTCAAAGAAGTTCATCTACTTTATATTTTAATTTGACATATTGAATTTTAGCTTTTGTATGTGTGTGTCTTCTTGTCTTATTGAGCATGGGCGGATTTAAGGGTTGTCTCCTGTAGGGTGGATCTTCTGGGGTTTGAATACCCTTCAGTCGAGGAGGGATCCGAGATTTTTCCCGCAGGGAATTTTTAATATAAAGACTCAGTTTTTAAGCCTTTCCCCCAATACAACATAAGAGGATATTGTTTTTCCTATGTTGGTTAATAATGCGAAAGAGTACAGGGTATAAACGACAAGATTGACTTGGATTGATTTGCATATTAATGTTTAAATTAACTCTTTTAGATTGTATTTTTTTAATAATTTTTATTATTAAATTATATATTATCAGTATGCATTATACATGCATATTCTTGGAAACGCTCGAAATTAATAGTATTTTATGTTTCATCGGTACCTTCCGAGAGAGTAAATTTCGTACTTTATTAAAAAAAAAAAACTCAAAAACGGTTTCTAGAAGGTGAAACATCTGAGTGAAATAGCAAAAGCAGAGAATAGTCTGCTAGCTTGAAGCGAACAGTATTCGTTAGTTGGCAGTCACTCCGTTTCGAAGGCTGTTTTATGGTCCCCACAGTGAACAGGCCAAGAGGCCACACAAGAAGAACTAGAGGTGAGACGAAGTCCTCTGAATTCCTGCAGAGCAAGTGGGTGTTAGTTGTTGTTTTGGTTATATATCAGTGGCGGCTAATGTTAGTGTTGCAGCGTTGCGCAACGACCAAAGTATTTCTAGAAAAAAATATTATTAGCAATAGTAATAAAAAACACAAAAAATACTTTCTAATACTCTCATATATACTTTAAATAACATATTTTCTTACTTCTGTAACTGCCCGTTTCGTTATCCGTTTTAAAAAGCGAAAAATAATCCGTCACAGAGTCTCTAATTTACATTGTGTTGCAGCGAGCATGCAACGACCAAATTCCCTCAGCGCGGGAATTGGAGCAAATGTTAAGTCTCCTTTCCCCTATCTCAGAAGTTAAAGGGTCTGGTCGTTGCAGTGCTTCTGCAACACAGCACGGTTTCCAGTGAATGAGAAAGTTTTTCGCGCTAAATAAGCTTTCTGAATTTTATTTCTCTAGCAATTAACAAATGGAATTTGTTATTATGCATTCATATTTTTTAATTACAGGACTATACTGAAGCAAATCAATATAATAACAATTAAAAAAGTGAATGCAGAATTACAAAATAAGAAAGAAATATGTAGTAGAGCAGAAAACAAATTAAAGTAGGCCCGCATTTACAAGTTAATTCTTAGCTTGTATAGATAATGAAGGCTTCTTGTATAGCAATTTGTGAACCAAATATTAATAAGTCAATATGCAGAATCCCCCCCCCCCTATGTGGATAGTATTTTAGTATATACATATTTCTTTTATAAAATAAGTATATTTTATACTCTTGATAAAACTTTATGGTGGGGAACGCCACATTGAATTTGGTACTAGTTAGCAATGCTCAGAGGCGTAGCCACGAGAGGGGGCACCGGGTCCGGACCTCCCAAAAATTTCGAAACTTGACTAACATTTGTAGACTTTCCTAACGAACTATACTTGTTTAACAGAGAAATGATTGATGTACGCCAAATATTTTATTTTACGCCTCATCATGTACTCTTTCTTTTCTTATAGAAATAATCGTTTTATCATTTTTTTCTAAAAATATAGGTGACAGTAATTAAGAATTACTTATCTTTTCAGGTACAATATAAGACACGTTCGTTATTACGTAGACGTATTGGACCTTCCTCAAATACTTTGGACCCCTCCCACCTAACATGTTGTTCCTATATCTGGCGGGTTTCAAGGTTTCTTTCCAGAACGTTGATAAACATTGTTTCGCCTCATGTGGAAGTATATTGTGTTCATCGTGCATTGCGTAACAACCAAGACGTATGATTTGGAATGTAGTTTTTTTTTCTTCTACGTACATGTGTGTGTGTGAGTTGATATATGAATAGGGTTGCCAACTCTGTAAAATAAAAAGCCGACATTTCCTCAAATTTCTCTATGATATAGGTCTCAGCGTGAAGTGTCTCTGTTCGGACCTATCCATGGAAAGGAAATGTACTATCGTAAACAAAAGTGCATTAACACATATATTCTGTATGTCCTTAGAACATTCGCTAATAAGCTTAATAGATATATTGTGCTATAAATGAGAAACTGAAATTGATCAATCGGCATTGATCAATTTATTGTATTTACCAGTAACTATCATTTCTTTAAAAATATCGAAACAGATGAACAAAAGTATAATAATCTTTACGTGACAATTTTGAACTTGGAAAATGAAATTCACTCTTTAAACATATAGTCTCTACTTCAACTATGGGAAATTGCTTTAAGAAGTCCTTTTCCACTCTTAATAAATGTATAAAATTCCTTGAAAGTAAATTTCAAATTTTCCCTGATACAGTCCCTGTCATCTCTCTAAAATTTTCTAAACAGGTGAACAAAATATATTAATCGTTGATAGATGTTGAAAGGTAACAGTTGTGAGTTTACAGACTGATAGCTACTTTTTAATATCTATACTTCGAACTAGATACAAATTTGGAAGAAAGAAAAAACGGTTATAAAGGGGCTGGTGAGAAGTTTGTACCCGTCACCGGCTTTAAGCAAAATAACAGCAATTTTTCCGACCAGGCCAATGAAAAGCCGGTCAGTTGACAGCCCTATGTATGAATATGTAACATTCGCAATTCATATAACAATATATCCTTTGTATCAGCTGTTTTGGTTATTAGTTATTAGATTTAATTTTATTGTGTGTGCTTTAATTCGGTACATAACCTACAAATTCTGAATGAATTGCATACCATGACTTCTGTAAATAACTTACAAAAAAAAAAAAAAAAAGCCCAGCTTTCAATCGAGGAAAAACTTACAACTAAGGTTTAGACAAAACAAGCAAAGTGCAATTCAGGAGAGTGTTCGAAAAAAAGAACGGTTTAAATAACATTAATCTCTGCTACGAACTCTCTTCAGTCTACACTGAAGAGGAATTCGGATCATTGTCAGGGACTGATTTTGCTAGAATGAATTGTTCGCAATAATCTAGAAAAAATATTTAGTGAATCTACAAAGTTTCTAAAATTAATATTAACTGTACCTATGGCGTCAGTAAAAGAAGAAAAGTTTTTTTTTCTTTTTACATCAAAAAGAATTGACACTTTCAAGAAATTGAATGTCCCAAGAAAGGTTATCACCATTAGTTCTGCTTTCCATCGAAAAAGATCTGACAATAAGAATACTAGAGTTCAACCAGCATGTATTAGGCAGATTTGCTCCAATCAAAGAGAGAAGAATGAACTTACTAATTAAATAAGGTGATTAATCGGATTAAATGTTCTGCATTTTTTTATTTTTTAAAAACAGGATTTTATTTAATTTAACATGTTACATAGCATTTGCATCTAAAGTTATGCTGATTAGTCAATGAGTCCATTTTATATCTTCTGTCTCCTATCGTTCGTACTACAACACCCGAAACCACAACCCACCGGCCGCCACTGTTATATATATATATATATACATAACTCTGTTCAAAGAATTTGAAGGCTTCAAGACAGAAAGATGTGAGTGAATTGGTCTTTTGCTCTTTGTGTTCACTTTTTTTTTTGTTTGTTTGTTTTTGTTTTTGTCTTCAAGAATGGTGTTAGTGAAGTCACCAACAGATATTGCTTTTCAGTGTACCTTTAGTAAAAGATAGTGCTACGTTTGAATAAATATCTAGTTTTAAGATGAAAACTGAAGTGCATAATAAGTGCATACACACATTTTACAAATTTTCCATAATTATGTAAATTGGCAGCAAAGATAGTGAACAGTTTTTTTATTTTTTGTTTGAAAATACGTTCAGTGTCATATATATGAACTATTTATTACATGGTTAATTTTAAGGAAATCTGTAAACTTTATAAAATGGACTAACAAATGGAGTAGAAATTACTTAGTCCTTTCGATAAGTGATGTTCTCGGTGATAGCATGATTGCGTCAACATCATGAAGCATCCGTTTCAAGAACTCTCAGTATAACATTCTACTGTGGACATAGTTGTTGTTTTAGAAAGTTGTTAGTACGTGCTTACTCACCTAGCAGCACACAGTTAAAATCAAATGAAATGATGGACAATGTAAATTAAAGCCATCATCAAGTAACCGTACGGGGATATCACAGAGGAGTATCAGATATCAAAAGGCATCTGGTTCATTCTCTCATGGGAAGAGAGGGAATTCTAGGATAGTGGAAACGACCAGGAACAATTTTAGGTGAAAGACTTTCTTCATGTGATTGTTTTGTTACTAGTGGGGACTCTACCACATAGTCGTAGTGTATAATAAACTGTGAACATTTTAAAAATGGAAATAAGTGATAAAACCATATGCAAAATTTAGTGGAGTGGAGATCCCACAAGGTTGTAAAACTTATTTTTTCTTTCTTTTTTGTGGCCAACATATATAGGCAATAAAGTGGTTTTTTTTTTCTTTTATGAAACGGAAATTGATATTTAACTAAAGCTTTCTAAATGGCAGATGGTGAGTAGACAAATTTTGCTATGTTTTAAAGGCTTAGATGTCTTGTTTTCAGATGCCTGATTTGAGATTTCACAGTGTTATTGTGTTGGGACTCCTCAAGGTGTAAGGGAGAATAAATAAATACCCACAAGTACAGAAGTGAAGAAGAGGAGGAAGGTGAAAATTAACAAGAGAGAATATTTGGATAATATTCATGCATAGTGTCCAAGGGCGTAGCCGATACATATCGAGGGAGCAGAATTGTTTATTTTATTAAATTGTTTTTTTCCCTCTCACTCTCTTGTTATGCAAATAATTAATTTATGTTTGCCTCCTCCGCCTTCATATAGCACCCAGCCTTACGGCAGTTAACAAGGGCTTAAAAATTACAAAGAATTGTTGATAATAATAATATAGTTAGTTAGAAGACTATGTGCTCCTTGGCCCACTGGTACCTGCATTCTTCATCAAACACTATTATGTTATCTACTTAAACACAAACGGCTCACAGGGGGCGCGGTGGCTCAGTGGTAGAGCGTTCACCTCCGGTGCTTGGGGTCCCTGGTTCGATCCTTGAAGCGTGGCACGTTGCGCCGTCTTGTTAGAAATATAAATTGTCGATATTCAGTTGGTTCAAACGGGGCCAAAAGAAAGCAGTGAGCATCGCACGATAACAAACCTCCATTCATAGTGACAGCTCTTCCTTGTTCATCTTTAAAAAAAGTAAGGACCGATAAAGCCCCCACACCAAAGCACAACTCGCTGAGAATGCATGTATTTTTCATGAATTACTATTGGATTCTGTAGTATGAAAATTTTTTACCACAAATAAGTAGTATTAATAATAATATAATGGCCAAAATATTATGGGCGAGAGAATGTGAGACTCGCTGTGTAGTACCGCACTACTATAAAGCCTTTAAATTATCTCTCTCATACCCAGTTTTCTTCTAACTAAATCTAAAAGACAACAGACTACATAAATAAAAAATAAAATACGAGATTATGTCCAATTAATCCTTCTTTACTGGCTTCTCTCGAAAACCTAAATGCTAGGGGTATGAATCTAAATATTTTTACTGATCCGGATACAGGGAAATTTATATTTTAAAGAACGAAACATTATCTTGATCTTTTATATTATTTTATTCAAAAACTAGATATGAGGCAAGGCGAAAAAACTCTTTACGAAATGCAGCAAGAGTTCTCATTTAAAACTCAGAAAACTTTACTCGTGAAGGACCGAACTCAGAACCCATACTTTCTAACTAGATATAATTATATGCTAAAATATACTCTAAGTTTAGGGGTCCTGTAGCATAAGTTTCTCTGCCATTGATAACGGCACAGCTCCACTTAGCCTTCACTTTAAAAGCAGTTCCTTCACTCAAAGAAAAGAACTCAAGAGAACTTTGAAAAGGATACCTGACTAAAAAGCACTAGAAGATGATAGGTTATGTTGAGGGAAAAAACAAGTCTCTTTCATAAGACTATAAACTGGCCCGAACAGTGGACCTTGATCTAACGAAGTCTCTCTGCGAGACAATAAACTGGCTACCAACAATTAGGCCTTGCCCTAATAACGGTCTTGCTCTGAAAGAGACAAGAAACTTATGTCTTTTCCAAGAGATAATCACTAATATACGATTAGGATCAGGGAAACAAAAAAACAATCAACTTATAACACGAGAAACAAAGTTCTCGAACCCAAAATCATTGGAGTTCGAAAATAAAATTCCTTAATAAACCTACCCAAAAGATTAAAACTTATCTCAAAATTCAAAACCTGCTTAATGCATATCTTCACATCCACGGCGGGATTAAAAATAAA
This sequence comes from Thermobia domestica, assembly GCF_964235325.1. Taxonomy (NCBI): domain Eukaryota; kingdom Metazoa; phylum Arthropoda; class Insecta; order Zygentoma; family Lepismatidae; genus Thermobia; species Thermobia domestica. The sequence goes on from NC_137455.1 coordinate 267,295,509, forward strand.
ACCTAACAAACAAACAAGAATTCTCCCCCACCAAAAGAAATTACTTTAGTTATCCACCAAAGTTCCTATTCCCTATCCAAGGTCATTCGGAATAACCATCCTACTCTACCAGCCTTAAACAGCATAGCTTAAGAAAATTGGTTGATGCAACAGACATTAGGACCTTCGATCGAACGTAATCATGTGGTCCAGAGTGTTAGAAGAACCCCTACCAAGCGAAACTGCTCGGTTTATATACTATTCTGCTCACAAGTGGCAGCATCCAAGAATAGAATCATATATTCATGAAATTATTATTATTATTATTATTACATATTTCACAGTCAATTGTCTCGTGCTGTCCTGAATTAGTTAAAAGACACAAATAGAAAATAAAATTAAAATGTATAATTTCGCAGTCGAAATCGTAATTCTGTTCGATTCACTGTCACTTGAAATTTACACAGCGGGCACAGTTCAAAACTCAAGCCTTCTCTTGAAAGTTTTTCCCGGCCGCTCTTCATCTTCATCTCTGCCCGGCGCACGAGGTAGAGAGATCAGATCCAGACACTCTCCATCTGTAGACAGTTCAATGAAAGATTCTTCATCGGAATCAGGATTCTTAGAGCTGGAGCGGGAGGACTCATTATTGTCAACAGCGGGCACCTCCTGTCTTCTGCATTGAATATCCCTTACTTGTTCGAGGATTAGATCAGCAACTGACGACTGCAAAATTTATATTGTCGATGCAACTCGACCAGCTCCCAAATGCTTTAGTCGGCGTTTTTTTTATTCCTATATGAATCTATATGGAATAGTGGCTGCAACGATAGTGGGGTTTCCGGATGTGGTCTCGCAACCACATATACAAATCGTCGAGATTTCGAAAGATATTTCGATACTTTGAAAGACATTATGTCTCAAACTGAAATGGATCAACGATTAAATTCGAAGAGCTATACTGTGTCAGACTGGGCAGTCGAAGAATCTAAGTTAAACTAAACTAAAACACAGAGCTAAAAAGGAACTGAACTGAAAACTAAGGAAAAAACTTCCCCCCCCCCTTTTCTTTCTGTTTTTTCTTTTCTTTTCACTACATAACTAAATCTGTGGGCTGAATAAATTTTACTCTCCCTGACTTTTTCTCTTCTCTGGAAGACAAACAATGTATGAAAGATGGTTGAATTTCAGGAATATGCTGACAAAATTTAGGAGGGTATACATAAGGTTTTAACATGTCTGCATCCGTTCGAGTCTCCTTCCCATCCCAATCATTCCTAACAATATAAGAATTAGCAGCCAGCTGCTTTACAATTGTGTACGTCCCAGAATATCGATTTGAAAGTGAGGCTTCTACTCTCTGTGTGCGCTCGGACAACCGGATGATACGCAGCCATGCCTTATTCCCGATTTGAATGGATTTTTTCTCCTCCCCCGATCATATATCTTCTTGTAAAAGTTCTGCCTTTGCTCTTCAACCTCGTTGGCTCTTTCTACGGCAACAACCATCCTCTTCTTCATTTCCTGCACATAACTAGAATAATTTACTACGAATCCTTCCTCAGAAACCTTCAGACTTCCATCAGGGGTCCTCAAAAAAGGATGGGGTAGATCTCTCCTAAACTACAAGAAGAATTGGCTAAAAACCCGTAGCAGAACATACTCTAGAGTTGATGGTGAATTCAATATGCTTAATATCTTTACTCCAATTCTCATGAGTTTTATTATAAATGCCCAATAATAGTTGCACGTCCCTGATTATTCTTTCCGATTTATTAGCCCTAGCCCTATAGGCGCTAATGTAACTGTATTTAATTTTCAACATTGTCATTACTTCCTTCCATAATTTGCGTAAAAAGACACTGTGGTTGTCTGTACATGAACGATCATACGTACAGAAGATCTGAGAAGAAATTTACAACTTACAATTATCTTAGCAGTCAATTTTCATACAGGATATAGTTTTACAAATCTACAGAATGCGTCAACTAATACAAGACAATACCGATAGCCTCCTTCCTTCGGGACTGGAAGAGGACCTAGGTTATATAAAAATAGTATTTGGTTCACCTTCGTTGGTAGAGAACTCTGCAATTCTCCGTATTTTGTATTGATATTCTCGTTAAAACCAGCGCAAGCTGCACAACTTTTACAAAAACTAAGTATATCCCGTCTCATATTATTCCAAAACTAATATTTCTAATCTTCCTAAAAGTTTCATTGAACGACGGATGTTTTGACTCCTTAATAATATGTCCGTAATAGCAGGCAGGTGCTCGTAATGAACTTGGAATCCAGATAACATTCTTATCCTTCTTCATAATCTTGACCCGTCGCATAAGAATATCGTGCTCAGAAAAATAAGTAACACTAAGTACCTAGCTTTTTCTTCACGGAACTCGATAATTTCTGCATTTCATCTTTTTTGAATTTAATTAACCTGTTCAGAAACGGATCTTTCTCCTGGTATTCTCTTATTTTATCAAAATCGGTAATAACTATCAAAACTCCACTCGAATTTTCTTCTTCATTCTTTTCTTCGCTAAGAAGACAGAAAGGTAATTCCTTCAATAAGCATTTCTTATCTAACTCGGACACGTGCGTATTAGAAAATTTCTTTAAATCTCCCTTCCGTTTCTCCTGCTTCATTTTCTGTTTTTTCTAATTTATATAATTGACTATTGATAATATCAGTTAATAAAACCTAAGTTCCCTGAACTTCTTTAAAATCAACTATAGCACCATCTTCATCCTGTATTTTTAATTGCCCATGCTCATCTCCTCCCAGTGGCAAATTATCTTCCGCTGCAGCAGATCCAATGAAATCCGGACTTTCAGTGTGACCTTTCTCTATTCTCGACAGCAAGTCTACATGCTGAATTTTTCCAGGACCATAATATAAAATTACATTGAATTTCATTATCCTAGTGGCCCATCTACAGACCATTGGAGGTATACAGAGGTTGTTCAGTCCGCATTTGGTCAATTTCGACTAACCTAAAAATTTAGAAGAATCCATGGCGCCAGGTCCGTAAGTGCTCGATGTGTTTCCCTTGGTTCCTAACAATAGCCCGACAGCGTAATTTCCACTGTAATAGGCTTTTCTGAAGAACTGGGAGGGGAATCTTGTTCCATTCCCTTTGCATAGCTTTCCAAAGTCCTTCCACAGTTGTCACACGCCGTTTTCCCAAAGCCCGCTTCAGCAATCCAAATCCACAATAGTCCATAGGACTTGCATCTGGAGATTTAACAGGTACCTCATTGAAAGGTATCACCTGTATACCACTTGCCTCCTCCATCTCCCTGTAGAATGCGAGGGACGATCGTGAGGTATGTGATGAGGCCTTGTCCATGTGAATGCGCACCAGATTGGCGTCATTTCCGTACATTGTTGGAATCTCATGCTCGTAGATCGATCGCATGATCTGCTCTTGAAAATACTGGGAATTTATTTTGCAATTCTTCGCCACGCTAAGAATCTTCAGTTTACCTCGGTAACATTAGCCAGTAACGACCATGAACCCTTTTGGGAAGGATTCTTTACAGACACGGATCCACTTCTGAAGTTCTTGGCGCCTTTCTCTCGGTACATGATGGCTCTCGGTTTGCCGCAGTCGGAAAGGTAAATCCATGCTTCATTGAGCGTTATGACGTACATCCACCTTTGTTTTGCCAGATACCATTCGTACAGCTTCCGGGCGTTACACTTTCGTTCCTTTTGTTGTGCATCCGTGTGATGGCTGCGAGTTTTCATGACTTTTTCCAGCTTGAGATGATGGTGTAACATCCGGCTCACAGTCCCCAAAGACACGTCAAGAGATTAGCCATACACCTTTGTGTTGGCGGTTTTACTTGCATTTCCATTTTGCGAAGTTTCCTCTGCAGGGTGGAGGTGGACTTGGTACATTCCCGCTTCCTAGGCAACTTCGTTGGTTATCCAAATGCAGAGATTCTCCTGAGCTTCGTTGACCTTCTACTTTAGAATAACATTTTTATTCCACTTAAACTGACGTTGCAACCATCCTTCTTACACTGTTTTCTAATGACAGAAACACTAAAATGGGCGTCATAAAGAACCGCAACATAGCCTTCCCAAAACCGGCTTAGTTTGGGCGGCATTTTGGTCAAAGAGCGGAAACCCACACACTTGGAAACAAATTTAACACAACACTCACAACAATGGTCCTGTTTGGTGCGTTTGTTGCCGTCGTCGCGGAAAATCAACTCCATTCCCAGGAAGCCATTGCACAACACTGCAGGACGCCACGAGCCAGGTCGGGTGAGTCTATTCTGCCCGGGAGGGGGAAGGAACGAAATCGGCCAAACGTAGGCTGAACAACCTCTGTATTACTAGTTTTTCATAAGCTTATGGCTGCTCTATTATGGGTGTAGACATGTACTTTCGGCGGATAAACTAAATAAACTTTAAATTTTTCAAGGGAATTAACAATTGAAAACCTCAAGATACGCAGAGATTCTCCTGAGACCTATTTAAGCGCCTAGATCCATAGGCAACCACTCTTAATTCTCTTTCACCGTCTTTTTGACAGAGGGTGTAACCACTTGAAATACTAATACTGTCAGTGAATAAGTGAAAAGGCTCACCCAACTTGGGTAACAAAGGTTCAGGGTCTTCGACTAAAGCTTTCTTCAATCTCTCCAACGCTTGTTCCTGTTCCTTTCACCTTTCAAACAGAACATTTTTACGAAGCAATTTTGTCATGGGAGCAATTATTTCAGCCATATTCTTAATCCTAAAGTGGAAAAAGTTAAAATAGTCTAAGAAATCTTGGAGTTGTTTAACATTTTTCGGGCTTGAAAATTGATTCGCCATCCGGATTTTTTTCCTCTG